>NC_134712.1:20844040-21492790 GCF_049634645.1 Pelodiscus sinensis
AGTGAGCATTGAAAGACACAAGCGGATGGGCTTGCTGGAACAGATGGGTACAGGGTATCAGCATTTCTAGCCCCCAGGGAGGAGGTGCCGGGAGTGCTGTGTGAAAGAAGCTATTTGCATATATTTGCATATATATTTGCATGTATATGCAACCACACTTAAGTTGCAGACCTCAGCATGTGCCGTGAATATAATTATGGTCCCCAGGGCTTCCAAAGTTGAGTAGCCCTTCTCTATTGCATGAGCTAAAACCCAACTTACTGTTGGCTAAGGCTGTAAAACAGACTCATTCTCTCTGTAAGTGGGCTCAGTGCCTCTAGATAGGATAGTACACCACACCCAGGAGGTGTGTGGGCTACATACACACTGCCGTTCTTGTGAACATTGGATACCTTATAGATTGTTGCATCTTTCCCCCGATGACTAGCACAGCTTCCTGCAGAAGGCTTTCGACCAGGAACAGCTAACAGGGAGTTTGGAGAGGGAGTTCTCCAGGTAAAGGAGAAGTAAATACAGGACCCTTGTGTTAAGTGGCTGTCTGTAGTGAGTGTTTGTGTGTGGGTGTGGGTGTGTTATTTGCTGTATGCTGAGCTTGTGTTTGTCTGGTTTTGTTTTGTTTGTTTGTTTGAAGGTGCTTCTAAAAGGTTTGAAATCTAGAAGCCTCTATTAATTGGCTGAGCCTCAGTCAGGGGGAGGGGCTACCAGGGCTTTATAAGCTGTGAGTCAGCGACCAGGGAGTTTGTGAACAGGAGCAGCTAACAGGGAGTTTGGAGAGGGAGTTCTCCAGGTGGAGGTTAGAGGGCGCTAGTGACTTCTGACCTTCTTTAAACATAACTTTTATACAGGCAGTCCCTGGGTTACGTACAAGATAGGGACTGTAGGGTTGTTCTTAAGTTGAATTTGTATGTAAGTTGGAACTGGCGTCCAGATTCAGCCGCTACTGAAACTGACCAGCGGCTGACTACAGGAAGCCTGAGGCAGAGTTGCTCTGCCCTGGGCTTCCTGGAATCAGCCACTGATCAGTTTCAACAGCGGCTGAATTTGGATGCCTGGGACAGAGCAGCTGGGGCGCTGCCGGGTAGGTCCCCGCAGTGCCGCACCTCAGCGCTGCGGGGACCAATCTGGCACCACCCCAGCTGCTCTACCCCAGGTGTACCCAAGTCAGCCGCTGCTGAAACTGATCAGCGGCTGATTCCAGGAAGCCCGGGGCAGAGCAACTCTGCCTCGGGCTTCCTGTAGTCAGCTGCTGGTCAGTTTCAGCAGTGGCTGACTTGGGGACGCCTGGGGCAGAGCAGCTGGGGTGCTGCCGGGTTGGTCCAGTAGCGCTGAGGAGCGGCGCTGCGGGACCAACCCGGCAGCGCCCCAGCTGCTCTACCCCAGGCGTCGTCGGGGAGAAAAGCCTGGTCTGCTGGGGGGGGGAGGAGCGCACTAGCTGCGCCCCTCCCCCCAGCAGACCAGGAAGACAGGGGTGGCGGGACCGCCAAGAAGCACCGCGGTCCCGCCTGCATCCTCTGCGGCTTTGCTCCGCGTCTCCCTGGTCTGCTGGGGGGGGGCTCCCCCCAGCAGACCAGGGAGACGCGGAGCAAAGCCGTGGAGGATGCGGGCAGCAGGACAGCCCAGACGCACCACGGCTGTCCCGCTGCGGGTGTCCTCCGAGGCTTTGCTCCCCCCCCCCAGCAGACCAGGGAGACACGGAGCAAAGCCGCGGAGGATGCGGGCGGGACCGCGCGCGTCTCGGCGGTCCCGCCACCCCCGTCTCCCTGGTCTGCGGGGGGGGGCCCGCAGCTAGTGCGCCCCCCCTCCAGCAGACCAGGCTTTTCTCCTGGGGAGGAAAGCCCCGTTCGTAACTGTGGATCTGACATAAGTCGGATCCACGTAACTCAGGAACTGCCTGTAATAATCTATATTCCAGACATTTAATAAGAAGCCCAGTTTATACTTAAACTTATTCATAAGAAAAATGGAGACAGAATCCCAGCAGCAGAGTGGGGGCTATCCTGTTTATTGTGTTGAGTGTAACATGTATGATTACCTGCCCTGTGGGCAGGTGGCATATGTGTGCACCCGTTTCAAGGAGCTCCTGACCCTCAGAGACCGAGTTCGGGCTTTGGAGGCCAGGGTGGCTGAATGGGAGGAGCTAAGGGAGGTAGAGAGCTATGTTGATGATACTTTCCGGGACACTGTAGTACTGTCCCACTTCCAGTCTGAGAGACCCAGTGCTCTTAAAGAGGATGAAAGTCTCAAGGGAACAGAGCATTCAATGGGAACAGAGGGAAACCATCCTGTAGCTGGGATCCTCCTTCCAGAGGATGTTGCGGTATCCTCTCGTACTGAGGATACCTCTGAGGGGGAGGGAATGCCAGTTAGGAAGAGGCAGGTGTTAGTAGTGGGTGATTTGATCATTAGAAACATAGATAGTTGGGTTTGTGATGACCGGGAGAACCGTATGGTCACTTGCCTGCCTGGTGCGAAGGTTGCAGATCTCTCGAGGCATCTAGATAGACTTATGTGTAGTGCTGGGGAGGAGCTGGTGGTCGTGGTACATGTAGGTACCAATGACGTAGGGAAGGGTAGGAGAGATGTCCTGGAGGCCAAATTTAGGTTGCTAGGAAAGAGACTGAAATCCAGGACCTCTATGGTGGCATTCTTGGTAATGCTTCCAGTTCTACGCGCAGGGCCAGGTAGGCAGGCAGAGCTTCAGAGTTTCAATGCGTGGATAAGACGATGGTGTAGGGAAGAGGGGTTTGGATTTATTAGGAATTGGGGACACTTTTGGGAGAGGGGAAGCCTATTCAGGAAGGATGGGCTCCACCTAAACCAGGGTGGAACCAGATTGCTGGCACTATACATTAAAAGGCCATAGAGCAGTTTTTAAACTAAGAGATGGAGGAAAGCTGATTGGTGCGGAGATGCACATAAATCGAATGGAGACTTCTGTTAGAGGAGAATCCACTGATAGAGATTCTCTAAGCTGTAGTCAGAAAGACAGGAGGGGAGAGGACAAACCATGGGCCAGAGCAGACAAACAACTGCATATAAAGGAATCCAATGCAACAGCGAAGGGCAGACAAATAAACATTGGCAATTTTTAAAAGTGCCTCTACACAAATGCTAGGAGTCTGACTAATAAGATGGGTGAACTAGAGTACCTCATATTAAAGGAGGAGATTGACATAATAGGCATCACTAAAACCTGGTGGAATGAGGAAAATCTGTGGGACACAATCATACCGGGGTATAAAATATATCGGAAGGATAGAGCAGGCCGGTGGATGGTGGAGTGGCACTGTACGTGAAAGAGAATGTAGAATCAAATGAAATAAAAATATTAAATGAATTAACATGTTCAATAGAATTGCTATGGATAGTAATTCCATGCTCCAATAATAAGAAATTAGCAGTAGGGATATATTATCGACCACCTGACCAGGACAGCGATACTGACATTGAAATGCTGAGGAAATTAGAGAGGCTACCAAAATAAAGAACTCTATAATAATGGGGGATTTTAATTATCCCCATATTGACTGGATACATGTCACCTCAGGAAGAGAAGCAGAGATAAAATTTCTCAGTAGCTTAAATGACTGCTTCTTGGAGCAGCTGGTACAGGAACCCACAAGGGGAGAAGCAATTCTCGAGTTAGTCCTGAGTGGAGTCCAGGATCAGGTCCAGGAGATAACCGTTACAGGACCGCTTGGAAATAGTGACCATAATATAATAACATCTAACATTCCTGTGGTGGGAAGAACACCTCATCAGTCCAGCACTCTGGCATTTAATTTCAAAAAGAGGAATTACAAAAAAATGAGGAGGTTAGTTAAACAGAAATTAAAAGACACAGTGACTAGAGCCAAATCCCTGCAAGCTGCATGGAAGCTTTTTAAAGACACCATAATAGAGGCCCAACTTAAATGTATACACCAAATTAAAAATCATAACAAGAGACCTAAAAAAGAGTCACCGTGGCTTAACCACCATGTAAAAGAAGCACTGAGGGACAAAAAGGCATCTTCTAAGAAGTGGAAGTCCAATACTAGTGAGATAAATAGAAAGGAACATAAACACCATCAAATCAAGTGTAAAAATGTAATAAGAAAAGCAAAAAAGATTTTGAGGAATAGCTAGCCAAAAACTCAAAAAGAAATAGCAAAACGTTTTTTAAGTACATAAGAAGCAGGAAGCCTGCTAAAAAACCTGTGGGTCCCCTAGACGATCGAAATATAAAAGGAGCAATCAAGGATGATAAAGCCATTGCGGATAAACAAAATGATTTCTTTGCTTCAGTCTTCACGGCTGAGGACGTTAGGGAGATTCCCAAATCTGCACCGTCCTTTGTGGGTGATGAATCTGAGGAATTGTCCAAGATTGAAGTGTCATTAGAGGAGGTTCTGGAAGAAATAGAAAAACTTAATGTTAACAAATCTCCGGGACCGGATGGCATTCATCCAAGGGTTCTAAAAGAACTCAAATGGGAAATTGCTGAACTATTATCTGTGGTTTGTAACCATCCTTTAAATCGGCTTCCGTACCTAATGACGGGAAGGTAGCTAACGTGACACCAATATTTAAAAAGGGCTCTAGAGGCGATCCTGGCAATTACAGACTGGTAAGTCTAACTTCAGTACCGGGCAAATTAGTCGAAACATTAGTAAAGAATAAAATTGTGAGGCACGTAGAAGAACATAATTTGTTGGACAAAAGTCAATATGGTTTCTATAAAGGGACATCATGTCTTACTAATCTATTATAAGGTATGTCTACGCTACAGCGCTAATTCGAACTAACTTAGTTCGAATTAGTTAATTCGAACTAAGCTAATTCAAACTAACGGATCCAGACTAAAAAACTAGTTCGAATCAGCATTTTGCTAATTCGAACTAGCATGTCCACATTAAGTGGACCCTGAACCGGGGTTAAGGATGGCCGGAAGCCGTGCTGGCAGGGCATCAGATGAGGACTTAGAGCGTGGAGCTGCTGCCTCAGGCTAGCCGAGGGCTGTGCTTAAAGGGACCCGACCCCCACCCCAGACAGACAGTTCTCAGGGGTGCCCCACTTGCAAAGCAGTCCTGGCTTGGAGTGCCCTGAGTGCCCACACTGGGCACATCACAGCACTTGGCCATCAGACCGGCTGCACTTGCCGCAGGCTGCCATCTGGGGAGAGGGGACAATTGGGGGGCTGCAGGAGAGCTTCCACCCCCAGAAGCCCGCAGAGCCAGCCCAGTCGTCCCCATCGGGGGCTCGTACCCCATTCCTCCCTCACCTCCTTCCACTTACCCTTCCCTAGCCCCCCTTCCTGATGTACAAAATAAAGAAAACGTGTGGTCAAAAATAGAATCTCTCTTTATTGAACAAAACTCAGGGAGACTGGGAAAAGGAGGTGGGAGAGGGGAAGAGAGAGGGTGGGAGATGGGAGGGCAACTACAATGATGAGGGGTTTGGAACAGGTCCCATATGAAGAGAGGCTAAAGAGACTGGAACTTCTCAGTTTAGAAAAGAGGAGACTGAGGGGGGATAAGATAGAGGTCTATAAAAGCATGAGTGGGGTGGAGAGGGTGCATCAAGAAAAGTTCTTCATTAGTTCCCATAATAGAAGGACTAGAGGACACCAAAGGAAAGGAATGGGTAGCAGGCTTCAAACTAGTAACAGAAAGTTCTTCTTCACAAAGCAAAGAGTCAGCCTGTGGAACTCCTTGCTGCAGGAGGCTGTGAAGGCTAGACCTAGAACAGAGTTTAAAGAGAAGTGAGATAAAATGATGGAGGTTGGGTCCATGGAGTGGTATTAGCCAGGGGGTAGGAGTGGTGTCCCTGCCCAAGGTTTGTGGAAGGCTGGAGAGGGATGGCGTGAGACAAATGGCTTGGTCACTGTCTTCAGTCCACCCCTCCAGGGTCCCTAGGGTTGGCCGCTGTCGGCAGACAGGCTACTGGGCTAGATGGACCTTTGGCCTGACACAGTACGGCCATTGTAAGCTCAGGGCTCAGGGTCGGGGGTCTCAGTGGACCACCTTGATTTTCATGCACACCTGCTTCTGGGTGGCCAGGCTGGCAGCTCTCCTGCCCTAGACGGCCACTTTCCTGTGCCTAGTGCGGCGGTTGTGAACGAGGTCCACGATGTCCGCAGTAGACCAGGCGGGTACCCGCCTCTTGCGGTCCTGGGCAGGCTCCCGGGGGCTGCCAGCCTGGTCCCAGGAAGAGGGGGAGGGCTGGGGGGCATCGGGTGGCTGGCTCGAGCCGTGCTAGGTGCAGGGTCTGGTAGCTGGGTGCTGGCAGGCTTGCACCTGGCACGGGCACCGTAGCCAGCCCGTGCCCCTTTAAGGGGGCTGGGAGGGGGGCAGACGAGTTTCCCTGGTGTTGGCCAGAGTGGCCACCAGGGAAAGCTGGGGAGGGCTAGCCTCCCACTAGTTCAAATTAAGGGGCTACACACCCCTTAATTCGAACTAGTAAGTTCGAACTAGGCTTAGTCCTCGTACAATGAGGTTTTCCTAGTTCGAACTAAGCGCTCCGCTAGTTCGAATTAAGTTCGAACTAGCGGAGCGCTAGTGTAGCACCTATCAAAGTTAATTTGAACTAACGTCCGTTAGTTCGAATTAACTTTGTAGTGTAGACATACCCAGAGTTCTTTGAAGGGGTTAAACGCAGACAAGGGGGATCCAGTAGATATAGTATACTTAGATTTTCAGAAAGCCTTTGACAAGGTCCCTCACCAAAAGCTCTTGTGTAAATTACATTGCCATGGGATAAGAGGGAAGGTCCTTTCATGGATTGAGAACTGGTTAAAAGACAGGAAACAAAGGGTAGGAATAAATGGTAACTTTTCAGAATGGAGAGGGGTAACTAGTGGTGTTCCCCAAGGGTCAGTCCTGGGGCCAAGCCTGTTCAACTTATTCATAAATGATCTGGAGAAAGGGGTAAGCAGTGAGGTAGTAAAGTTTGCAGATGATACTAAACTGTTTAGGATAGTCAAGACAGAAGCAAACTGTGAGGGACTCCAAAAAGATCTCACCAAACTGAGAGATTGGGCAGCAAATGAAATTTATTGTGGATAAGTGTAAAGTAATGCACATCGGGAAAAATAACCCCAACTATACGTACAGTATGATGAGGGCTAATTTGGCTATGACAAATCAGGAAAGAGATCTTGGAGTTATTGTGGATAGTTCTCTGAAAACTTCCACACAGTGTGCAGCGGCAGTCAAAAAGACAAATAGGATGCTAAGAATTATTAAGAAAGGGATAGAAAATAAGACACAGAATATCTTACTGCCCCTGTATAAAACTATGGTACACCCACATCTTGAATACTGTGTACAGATGTGGTCTCCTCACCTCCAAAAAGATATTTTGGCCTTGGAAAGGGTTCAGAAAAGGGCAACTACAATGATTAGGGGTTTGGAATGGGTCTCATATGAAGAGAGGTTAAAACGACTGGGGCTTTTCAGTTTAGAAAAGAGCAGACTGAGGGGGGATATGATAGAGGTATATAAAATCATGAGTGGTGTGGAGAGGGCGAATAAAAAAAAATTATTTATTAGTTCCCATAATAGAAGAACTGGAGGACATCAAATTAAGTTAATGGGTAGCAGGTTTAAAACTAATAAAAGAAAGTTCTTCTTCACACAGCGTGTAGTCAACCTGTGGAACTCCTTGCCAGAGGAGGCTGTGAAGGCTAGGACTATAACAGAGTTTAAAGAGAAACTAGATAATTTCATGGAGGTTGGGTCAATAAAAGGCTATTAGCCAGGGGATAGATATGGTGTCCCCGGCCTCTGTTTGTCAGAGGCTGGAGAAGGATGGGAGGAGACAAATCGCTTGATCATTGTCTTCGGTCCACCCTCTCTGGGGCACCTGGTGCTGGCCACTGTCGGCAGACAGGCTACTGGGCTAGATAGACCTTTGGTCTGACCCAGTACAGCCGTTCTTATGTTCTTATGCATTATATCAATAGTGTGTAACATATATTTGCATCTGTTCCTATTTTGGATTTGTTCCAATACATGTTTCCATCCTATACAAGGAGCTGCATATGAGTTATGAAGATCAAGGGCTAATCCTTAGTATATCCTCAACATTGATATTAGAGATGCCAAGATGGAGAGATATCATTTTCCTCCCCCTTGAGCCACAGCCAGATCTACTCCAGGTCTGTTATGCCAAGTGCTGCCACCTGGTGGCAGCAAGGAGCTTGAGTTTTTGCTGTGCTGTGATTTGCATTTCTTGGTCTCCTTTTCTTTTTATGGGTGTGAGAAGGTCAAAGGGAGACTTTAACGCCTCTCTCAGACTTTTTCTGAATATAGCAGATTTGTGCTTAATCGGGCCAGAAGGGATTAAACAATCTGCAAAATAATAAAGAGTAGATTTGTTAATGATCACATTTTCATCGATAAAAAACATGTTGAAACTGACAGGAGTCATAGCAGGGATTTAACTGATAGAGTGGTATTCATACCCTCTCACTGTGTATTGCTAAACCATCCCTGCTAAGAACAACTGGCTAAGAACCGTGGCCGGTCATAAAGATACTTCCGACACGTAAATGTGTCATGCTACCCTTGGAATTCACCAAATGCCATGTGTTTTCACAGAACAGTTCCAGGGCATTATCCCTATGATCTTTTTGAAAAAGAGATGGACATGCCACCTGTAATGGCAAGAGGAGACCAAATATTAAAATGTTAGATTCATGCCTGGCTGAGAATGAGAGAAAAATATCAGGCCCTGTTCCAAAAACAGAGCAGTAGACGTTCTCCAGACATTGCCAGGTGTTCTATGAGGCTGGATGGGACTCTCAGAGAAACACAGTGAATCAAAACACACAGTGGGCTTTTCCACAGTGTTTGTTCAAGAAAAAGGCCTAAGAATTAGGGTAGTTTGAAAATTTTCCATTCAAAATCTTTTTTGATCCAACACAGCGTTTTCGACTAAACAGAATAAAAATGTCTGCACAACAGCCTTCCTTCTTGTCGAAAAACTAAACACCCAGCAAAGGAAAAGTCCTGGGAGTTTGGCTGAAGACTGAAAGTAAAAAATAAATATGATTAGGCAATGTCCCAGCAGTGCCTTGGGGGCGGTATACTTCTGGTATTTAATAGGCCTCATTCAATAGGCCTCCCAGACTGAGGATGGCCAGCACCCTAGAAGCTGAGCAAGAGGGGAGACCATGGTATGTACATCCTGAGAGATATGATAGAGATAATCCAGCCAGGGAGACTGGCTTATAGAGGAGCATGGGCACACAAAGCGTCCTAGCTGCAATTCCTACAAGGCACCATTTCTGAAATGTGCAGTTTTCGCCTTAACGTTTCCAGGTTTTGCTATTTTGCTGGAAAGTCAAAATGTTGTAAGAGGGTGGCAAGGGGGGGGGGATATTTGGGGTAGCTGTAATAAGGATACAGCCTGTTGTTGTGTCTTGGTCCGTGGCCCCTCTGTGAAGAGCTGCGCAAGGATGTCTTTTGTGAGGCTACCCCCTGTTCCCAAAGCAGAGACCACTCATTCAGTGGGACTTTGTGCAGATGCAGGCGTGTGGAGCTAGTAGACTCTGATGCAGATCAGCACCTGGAATGTTAAGCAAAAGCAATTCATTGCAGGGGAAGCATCCGCGGAGGCAGTCAGGTGTCTGTCTCCTGGGTTAAAGGGACAACACCAGTGTGTTGAGCATCTCAGTTCCCCTCTAGGCTTGGACCTGATTCACCATTGCCTTCCTTCAGTTTGGCACCATAGAACTCCAGGGATTTCAGTGCGGTTACTCTGGTGTAACTGCAGCAATGCATTCGTGAATCAAGTATTTCCCCTACACTCAATGGTTTTTTTAAACTCTTCACCTTTGGTACAGGTGGTTGTACATGTGGAGATGCTGTAAGTATTTGCCATGTAAGCGTTTGGTGATATTGTACTTAAAATACCAGCTGGGGGGCACACTACACTGATAACAACAATGGGAATTTTTAGGGAAAAAGTCTAGTGCAGACTCCACCAGTCTCTTACCATAAATAAGAGAGACGATTTGGGGGCTATAATGAAAATGCTGGTGATTCTTTATTGAGGCTACTGGACATAGACAAGATTCATCATTTCTCTTTGGCTTTCCAGATCCCAGGTTGACTGAACACAGTCTGTGTTGACCAATGTCATCCACAAAAAGTCTCTTCAAGTCCTAACTGAACTACGGAACTTTAATCCGAAAGGAAATCTCCAAATTCTAATCTTTATTTTTTTAACAAATCCACCAATCTATCACCAAGCAACTAAAACTAAACATAAACAACCACTATTATTTCTGTAGAGCTAACGCTCTTTGTGTTTTGCCTGGGCAAATCCAGCAGGAGGATTGAATTTGAACTAATAAACCCTTTCCTAGAGCCTTAGATCTGACTTGAGACTAGTAAACAAGTGATATGGATAAGCAAACTAAACAGACCCACCCTGGTTTGTGTTTCTTTGGTCACACTGAGGGGAAGTTAGGGTTTGCCAGATGGAAAAGAACAACATCAGCTAAGAGAAAAAAATCTTAATTTTCAAGCATCTGAGTTGAGATTGCAAGCAATGATGTGGAGCTTTGAGAAGCCCCTTTATAATTTTGGGGCAGGGCACTCCAATAGTTTGAAAAGTGGACATTTCTATGGAGAGGGTGCGGGGTCTGGGATGAAGGCTGGGTGCAGAGTGGAGCTCAAGGTATGGGACTGGGGTGCAGGAGAGGGTGTGGGATCTGAGAGGGATTTTGGGTGAAGGAGAGGATTGTGACATGGAGCAAGGGCTTGGAGTCCAGGAGAGGGCATGGGTGCTGGAGAGGATTCTGGCCTTGGGGAGGGACATGAGGGAGTGCAGGGTTTGGGAGGGAGTTGTGAACGGGGAGAGAAGGGTGCAGAGGGTCTGGGTGGTGACGTGAGGCAGGAAGGGATGGTGACCTGGGGCAAGGAGGAGGAAAGGGCTTGGGAGCCAGAGGTAGGCTCTGCCCGAGAGGTGCTTATCTAGATGGCTCCCACCCAGAGCCCTGCAGGACCCCATTTCCAGGCTGCTCAAAATGGCTCCCTGCTCCGGGCACTGTGGGGAGGAGAAGGCTTCACACACTGCCTGTGGCCCCTTGCAAAATCTCTCAGCTCCAACTGAGTTTCTGCAAAGCCTCCCCCATCCTAGTGCCCGGAGCAGAGTGCTACAGGGGGGCAGCCAACCACTTAAAGCAGCATGGAGCTGCTCTCCGTCTAAGGACCCAGCAGGGCGGCCCACAGGCCAGATCCAGCAGCGTGGTGGGTCCAATGTGGCATGTTGGCCACATCTTGCCCAACCCTGCTTTATACTCAGTGACAGCTTGAGCACAACTACTACAAGGAAGTGGAGGGAGGGGGTGGGGAGTGACCAGCAGGAGCAGTTCTTCCAGGCCTGGATCTGAGAAAAGTCTGGGTCCAACAGTTGCTCTGTGTAAAATAGTGAGCCACACTGGTACAGTCAGCAGGGTGGTTAACGCTGGTGAGGAGAAGGCAAGATCAGCACTGGGTGATCCTTGGCCAACCTAAGGACCAGTTCTTGTCCAAGTGACAAAAATAGGCAATGAGAGAGGGTGACAAAAAAAGGGAGAAGGGGGTGAGGAAAAGAAAAACATAAGAACGGCCATACTGGGTCAGACCAAAGGTCCATCCAGCCCAGTATCCTGTCTGCCGACAGTGGCCAATGCCAGGTGCCCCAGAGGGAGAGATCACAACAGGTAATCCTCACGTGATCCCTCCCCGTCTCCCACCTCCAGAGAAACAGAGGCAAGGGACACCATTCCTGTCCATCCATGAGGGAGGAGAAATGAAAGGGGGGAGTTAAAATTAAAACGAGAGAGAGAATGAATGATTGAAGAGGCAGGGCTGACTAGGGCCATTGATTATGGTGACCAGGACTTGGGAAAGAAAATGCAGATGGAAGAATCTTGCTTCCAAATCTTGTCCAGGGCCTGTTACTACTGACCATGGTATTCGGGGTGTACCCGCCCCATTCACAGTATGCCTGGAAAATCTAACCAGTTAGAACATGTGTCCATATGCCACGTTTCCAAGAAGTCCTGGCCTGTAGTTTCAGGAGGCCTGTCCAGTTCCTTAACTAGCCAGTGAGCACATCTGCTGCCAATAGCCTCAGGCACTTGCCTGCCAGTGGTGAAAGAACACACTGCTGCTCCAAGGAGTGCCCCCACTCAAGAATCATGCCCCAGATTGGCGAGGTTCCTGACAGCAGCCACACTCTGTCCCTCCTTCCCCCTCCCCGCTAGGCGAGCCAAGGGAGGATTTGGCTCTTCAGATTTTATAGAACCTGTTCCAAGAACTTACAAATCAACTACATGTGGTTCTCTCTCTCTCACTTCAGAGTTTGGACTTGCATAACCCTCAGTAGACGGGCTTCCCAGAACATTGCACCCATGGCGAGAGCACCGGAATAGAGCCTGTGAGATTTTTGTAAGTTGGAATCAATCTTACACATGGCACAAGTTTTCTCAAAAAAAGAAAAAAAAAGCCTAAATATATTTCCTGTACAGCTGGTTAGTTAAGCCAGCACAGCTCTCCATATGTATCAACAGATGTGCGTTTACAGGCCTATGGAATCATGTCTGGGACATGACGATTTCATCTTCAAGGAAGCAAATACTCTTTAATGATTTTACTTCAGATACAAATCTTTAGGCTGGATTGTGTCAGTCTCTACATAACATCACAGCAGAATCAGCTCAGTGATAGTTAACTCATTCTCTCCTGCCTTGATTTTTGGACTGAGGATTTGTTACTTCTACGGGCTTACTGTTAATCAGCTGATAACACATTGGCAATGAGTTGTAGCTGGCTGTGACTGTGTTTCTCACAAGTTTGCTAGAGATAAAGTCCAAACAGATTGTGCTGAGCATCAATGATAAAGTCTCAGAACACTTACAGAAACCCAATCAGTTACCCAAACACTAGGTGCAAGACTTCTTTTGGTTAGGAGTCTGGAAATAATTATCATGAATCTATTCAAACCAACATACAGGTCAAATGGTTTCTTTAAGACTTGTTTGTACTAAAGTAAGTATTTATTGGGGTAACTGAAATTGCTAAAGTTACACATATGCAAACCCCAATCTACTGCACCAGTGCAATGTGGGTCTTACACCCATGCAGATTAATTTTCCAGTACATCAAACTGCACACATTTAGTTCAAGAGGACAAGCCCTTCACACTTTTTAATACTAGACCAGTCTTTCTGCTAAACTGCGTTACATCTACACTGCAAAAAAGCAGTTGCAGGAGTGAGTCTCAGAGCCCTGGTCTATAGATTTGGGCTCATGCTACAAAACCGAAAATAGCAGCTTTGATGTTCCCATTTGGACTGGCACTTGGTCTTTGAAACCCATTAGAGATAGGTGTGGGGGGGGCCTGGTACTTCTAGTACCATGCCCTGTGAGCCCAGACTATAGACCTGGACTCTTAGACTCTCTACTATGACTTTGGGGGAGAGGTTTGCAATGTGGACATACTCTGGCTGGTTTCATTGACTTTAAGACGATAGATAGTAACAGGGCCAGCCCGAGCCATTTTGGCGCCCCAAGTGCACAGCACATGCGCGGGACTGCCCCCAGGGCACGTAGGCCCGCCCCTGGGTGCACAGCGCATGCGTGAGCCTGCCCCCGGGGTGCGCAGGCCCAATTCCGGGCACACAGCGCATGTGCAGGCCCACCCCCAAGGCGCGTGGGTGGGTGCACAGCGCATGCGCTGCCTGGCCACCGCTGCTGGTGCAAAGCCCAGGGCCGCCCGGGCGGACCGCGCCTGGCCGTGCAGGGCCCCGTGGCCGTGGGAGGAAGGGAACTGCGGGGGTTAATGCGGCCCCTGCCCCGGGTGGCCACTGCAGCCCTCCGGGAGCCGGGCACGCGGTGCCTGATGGCAGCTATAAGGGGTGCCGCGCGCCCCTTACAGCTGCCATCAGGCGTCCTCCTTCGGTTGGCACCCCGAGCAGCTGCCCGGCACGCCCACCCCTTAGTTCGGCCCTGCATACTAAGTGAGGGTCTGGCCCAAAGTGGTAATTTGTGCACCATTCTTCCCAATATACTTTCCCTAGTTTTTCAAAAGATGCACAGCATGATGGAAGCATGATTTAGATTTTAGTTGCTGGATTCCTCCTTCCCATTGTTACAAGACTGTCATGCACCCTTGAGACATAGCTCAGTATTTTCCAGTGATCCACACTGGGAGACTACAATAGAGTACATAACAATATTAACCAGGTGGTTAATTTCATATTACCCACTTCTGTGGGTAAGGGAATAATGCCTCACCACCCACATTATTATGGTATTTATTAATTTTTAAATGAGTCTGAAAGGGCAGCTTCTTTAGTGCCACTAATTCCCTCAGAAAGTTATCACTGACGTTTGAAACTGAGGGATTGCACAACTCTTTTATTGTAGTTTTTGGAACTGAAACCCGCAAGCATCACTGCTTTGAGCAATGCATATATGCTAAATTAAAATTAATAACCTCTGTTTAGTCTGTATTTAATTGGAAAGGTGCCTAGAATGACTAGGGAAACCAACTGCAGCATTTAAGGGATAAAATTGGATATAATTCTGCTTGAAAAATTGACTGTGTGCGTTGGAAAAAAGGATCGGAGACAATGAGAAGAAGAAGACTTACACCATCCAATACAGGCAGTCCCCGGGTTACGTACAAGATAGGGACTATAGGTTTGTTCTTAAGTTGAATTTGTATGTAAGTCGGAACTGGCTCCAGATTCAGCCGTTGCTGAAACTGATCAGTGGCTGACTACAGGAAGCCCTAGGCAGAGTTGCTCTGCCCCCGGCTTCCTGGAATCAGCCGCTGATCAGTTTCAACAGCGGCTGAATCTGGACTCCTGGGACAGAACGGCTGGGGCGCTGCCGGGTAGGTCCCCGCAGGACCAACCCGGCAGCACCCCAGCTGCTCTACCCCAGGTGTCCCGCAACAAAAGCCTGGTCTGCTGGGGGGGGGGGCGCACTAGCTGCGCCCCCTCCCCCCCCAGCAGACCAGGGAGACATGAGCAAAGCCACGGAGGCGCAGAGGTCCCGCCTCCTCTGCGGCTTTGCTCCGGGGCAAAGGAGCAAAGCCGCACGGGCAGCGTGGTCCCGCCGCCTGTGCGGCTTTGCTCGGGTCTCCCTGCTGTGCTGGGAAGTCCCCCCCAGCACACCAGGGAGACCCGGAGCAGCTTTTCTCGCCCCGGAGGACGCGGTGGCGGGACCGCTGCGCTCTGGGCGGTCCCGCCACCCGCGAGCTCCAGAGCGAGAAAAGCCCCGTTCGTAAGTGCGGATCCGACATAAGTCGGATCCGCGTAAGTCGGGGACTGCCTGTAATCAAGAGCTTCTTATTTAGATACAACTATAGATAACTAGGACAAAATGGTAATGTATAACTGCACTGCAAATAATAGGTCCCATCAAAACTCCACTAATGTCAATGGGAGTTTTGGTGTCAATGGGATTTGGATAAGGCACAGATAAAGTAAACTATTAAAAAAAACCTAGGACCAAATTCCATTCTTATTCACTCCCATGAAAATCCAGAGTAATTTCATTCAAGTAATCTGGGTCTGCACTCCTCTGATTTACAGTGGAATAAATAAGGAGGAATCAATGGAGCTATACCAGGGCAAAGCTGGCATAAATAAGACTTGAGCCCAATGATTTGGAGTGGAGAAAGAGGAGAACTTGTCTGATAATATTGCAATGTAAATGTATTGTATTGGTCAAAATTTTCAAAAATAAGAGCTTTACAATCATGCTTAGTTAAGTGACCTGATTTTCAAAATTGGGGAGTTCCCAGCATCTTCATTTTAAGAGCTGCTAAGTGCCTGGCAATTTTGAAAATCAGACTACTTATGGGCATGTCTAATTATGGAATTAGCAGCCTACCTTTAGGTAGCTGCTTTTGAGAAACATGGCCACTGTTATTATATAATATTGTTAAATATTCACCCATACCGTACTTTTAAAGACATTATATATTTCAAATTGTTTTACATCCTGTAATCTAGCCACATTACCTCAATTCCCAGCAATGTTTCTATTGTAAATTTACATGTGTCCTTGATCAGCAGGTGGAGGATAGGGCGTTTGTCTTACAAATGCAGTAAAAAGTTCTGAGAGACAAGGGGCGAGGTAATATCTTTTATGTGACCAACTACTACTCTTAGGGTGTGTCTAGACTACAGGGTTTTGTCGACAAAAGTGGACTTTTGTCGACAAAACTATACCTGCGTCTACACTGCCGCTGAGTTCCGTCGACACAACGTCGACAGAACTCAGCAGTTTTGTCAACGGCTGTAAACCTCATTCTACGAGGAATAACGTCTTTTGTCAACAGAGTTCTGTCGACAGAAGGCGCTATTGCATCTACACTGTCCTTTGCGTCTACACTCTCATGTCGACAAAGCGACTTGCTTTGTTGACAGAACTGGATGTAGTCTAGACGCTCTTTGTCGACAGAAGCTTTGTCGACAGTATCTGTCGACAAAAGCCTGTAGTCTAGACGTACCCTCTGTGAAAGAGACAGGTTTTCAAACTTCAGGTCAAAAGAAGCACTATTATGAAGTCTTAAAAAACAACAAATAGTCTAGTACAGTGGTCCCCAACATGGTGCCCGCGGGTGCCATGGTGCCCGCTGGGGCGTTTATGTGCACCCGCCAAATCATCTGACCCGGCCCCATCCCAGCACACGGCACATACGTGGAGCCGGCCCGGTGCGCAAGGCACGTGGGTGGCCCCTGCTCTGGGCGCATGGCACATGCGCGGTGCCGGCCCCGAGCGTGTGGGCAGCCCCGCCCCTGGGCGCATGTGCGGCCCCGCCCCCAGACGCCCAGCGCATGAGCAGCACCGCCCCCGGACGCCCGGCAGCCCCTTATGGTTGGGGACCACTGGTCTAGTAGCACCTTAAAGACTAACAAAACATGTAGATGGTATCATGAGCTGTTGTGGGCACAACCCACTTCTTCAGACGACAGGCTTTGTGGGTTGTGCCCACAAAAGCTCATGATCAGGGCCGGCCCGAGCCCTTTTGCTGCCCTGAGCCCGGGTGCACGGCGCCACTCCTGGGCTCGCGGCGCATGCGCGGGCCCGCCCATGGGGTGCAGGCTCGCCCCCCCCCAGGGTGCGTGGGCCTGCCCCCAGGGCGCACGGCGCATGCGCGCCCCGGCCACAGCCGCTTGCGCGCAGCCCGGGGCCATCCCCCCGGGGCGCACGGCACATGCACTTCCCAGCCTGGCCTGACGAGCGCTGATGGCCAGCGCCAGAGGGCCGGCACTTTGGGAGCCGGGCGCGCAGCACCTGATGGCAGCTGTAAGGAACGCTGCGCGCCCCTTACAGCTGCCATCAGGTGCCCCTCATCAGTTGGCGCCCCGGGCAGCTGCCCGGCTCGCCCATGCCTCCTCCCGGCCCTGCTCATGATACTATCTACATGTTTTGTTAGCCTTTAAGATGCTACTAAACTATTTGTTGTTTTTTTAAGTTTTTCCTGTTACAGACAAACTCTGCTACTCCTCTGAATATTAAGAAGTCTGTGAAGCCAAGAACAGTATATAGATCACTAAGGATAGTCTGTAATGGGGATACAGAGTGCACAGATCAACCGTGTTTTTAATACTTATTCAGAAAGTCTCCATTAAAATATTCAAAAGAGGCCACTGTAATGTATATTGTGAATACATATAGAAAATGCAAACATATTGTGATGCATAAATCCATTATCATACCATTGAACTGATTGGTGCTAACGATAAGCATAGTTCTATACAAATATAGGGGAAGACCTGCGGTGACCAAGTTGGGGACATTTTTTCAGAAGTGTATAGAGTTTAGGAACTCATGTCCCATGGACTCTGTTTTTAAGGAAGGGCTGGAATTAGGAGAAAGTCACAAGCAAGGGGTAGAAGGGCCAAGCAAAAGGGGTACATGGTTAGTGCTCACCAAACGGTACACAAACAAACACAGGAGACAGATACAAGAGTGCCTGCGAGTGAGGACAGAATCAGGCCTGGCGTGTTCAAATGCAAGGACTGGGAGGAGAAAGATGGGCAACGAGAGCTGGAGCAGGAGGAACAGAGATGATGCCAGGCACAGAACCGTGTGCAAGGGTTAGTGCAAGGTGATTAAACATAATGTCTATGTCTGCACTGCAGGCTTCTTGCGCAATAACTTTTTGAGCAAGAGTTTGTGTGCAAAAAGTTCTTGTGCAAGAGCGCGTCCACACAGCCATGTGCTGTTGCGCAAGAGATGTGCTTTTGCACAAGAGCTTCCATGGGCAGTGTGGACGAGGAGTAACTCTTGCGCAAAAAGCCCTCTCTTCTGATGATCTACTGTAAACTTTCTTGCACAAGAACGGGCTTGTAGTGTGAACACTCCACAAGTTTTTGCGCAAGAACGATTGTTCTTGCGCAAGAAGCCTTCAGTGTAGACATTGCCAATGTGGAAGCCAGGGAGGGATTCAGAGGGCATATTTTATTTGGTCTGTGAGGTGGGCGACCCCTAACATTGCTTTTGAAGCTGTCGTGATCTCCAGCACAGTTTGTTTTTCCCAGGCTTCTCCCTTCCCCAGACCCCTTTTTAGAACACAATATAAAGTAAAAACAAACTGCAGTTCTATCCAGGTAACATTAACTGTCTGCCCTGAATCCACAAACACAAAGACTCTCTCAAGTTAAAGCTGGAAACTCCATCCTTAAATCTATTGTGTCAGTGCAGCAACTGTGGCACGTGAGATTCCCCCTACTGATTGGAGACCCCCAGTAGTTGCATAAAGAAAACATGGTGCATTTGGGATAGAGTTTGAACTTTAACTATGTATTTCCTGGCTTTTGTGGGTTAAAAAAAAAATCTGCTGCACCTCCTGTGCTTATTGCATTGTCCGGAAAGTGTAGGTAATAGGATAGCTTTTCCTAGACCAACAAACAAACTAATACCCCAGCTTTGAGGCCTAAAAGGCCTTGTCCTTCAGGTGTTAGCAGATCAAATGAGTCTTAAAAGGTGAGTTTATATTGCCTTCTTTACCATAATTTGCATAGATACAATGCAGAAAGGCCTTTTCTTTCTTTTACAGGAAGCAAGGAGATTACATCAATGGGTGCTGAAAAGTGTTCTGTAAATTCACAGTGAGAAACCTCTTTGGGTTAGGTATCTGGATGGAAATCTCATGAGAACAGGCTCTTTCACAGCACTGCCAGTCATCCCTAATCCTGGCTGATTTATCAGGCCATTCCTGGAGTTTATTTTGGTAGCCTTGGTTCTGGTCGAAATTGAAATGCACAGTAACCTACCAAACAAATGCCTCAAGCACAAACATTTGAGTTCAAGGTTATTTCAGGCTTTGAGTAAAAGTTGGTTGATGATATTATTAATTGCAATGCTTTGCCCTTCTGTTGCTCACCACAGGATCATCTGCTCTTTTTCTATGTATCATCCAGCTCTTCACAATGGCTAGTGCAATTCAGCCACTAGAAGCAAAGAGGGCAACTTTGCTTAGCATCTTACCTAACAATAGCTCTTGCTCTTTTTCTCAGCACTCAGGTTGTGTCTACACTACAAAACTAAGTTGACCTAACTTACATCGGCATAGAGCTGTGGTTGTAGTAATTACATTGCTGTGCATGTCTACACTTTGCTCCTTGTGTCAGCAGTGTGTATCCTCACCAAGAGCACTTGTATCAATCGTACTGTAAGTGTGCGACATTGTGAGATGGCTTCTGAAAGCCAGGAACAGTCCATGTAAGCCGCGCAGAATCTATACTGACACTGCATCAACACTGACTTCAGTCCTCTTATGAGGATAGAGATATTAAGTCAGCGTAGCTGAGCAGTTCTGTCAGCGGCAGCAACACTTTATCATGGACACTTCTGTAGTTAGATCCATGCAAGCTGCCATGTATCCACCTAACTCAGGAGAGTACACCATGCTTAAGGAGTGTGGGACAACATTTTGCCGTAGATGCAATACATGCCCAGACATCTCCCACTAAAGTAACTACACGAAGAGAACAGCTTGTAGTGTGTGTGTGTGTGTGTGTGTGTGTGTGTGTCTTCACGCATGTGTGCCTGCTGACTAATTTTTTATCCTATCCTTTATTTCTGTAGCATTATTCTAAAATAACTTGGAAGCTTTTAACAAAGTAGCATTTTCCACTTTTTTTTCCTTTTTGCACCCTCTTTTGCTGTTCAGTGAGTTGGAAGGGACAGACCAAGTGAATGACTGTAGTTGCAACATAATGTTTTTGATTCTGGCCCCATTCATCGTCCCAAGATATGTTGCTGAGATATATAAAAAAAGATCAATAATCTATTGCTCTCTTACTTTATCAGACAGCCATGAGGTGAGTGTGCGAAATGCTCAGATAGCCAAGAAGTGGTTTCTACTGCAACAGTAAGCACATTAGATGCATTTAAGATGTCTTTTTGTTTTGTAATTTTACCTTATTGTTTGTGACTTTAGTTACAAAGAGCATAATTAATACCAAAATGTGGTTTTCATACTGAAATCTGTTCCATCAAAGTGGGAGACAACCGATCCCACCCTGTGGGAGTGACTGTCTGTCTTGTGTGCTAATTTTTTGTGTACTTTAGATTAGAATATATTGCTGTATGTAGCTCACCATTGCTAGTAAAGTGCCAGTCAGAGGAAAACAGCTTTGTTTGCTGTTACTCAACAGTTCTTTTAGTCTAGCCCCAAGAGCACACATGATGAAAGACTACCAGGAAGAAAGATATTTCTGAGATGGATTTAGCTCTATTAGCACAGCCCAGGCTGGGCCTGGAGGCAGTGGGGAAGGTGGTATGGCGTGGAGCAGAGCCTGACCTCCCCTCGTCCAGCAAACTCCATGGTTCGGGACCACTCAGGTCCCAAAGGTGCTGGGACAGAGAGGTTCAGCCTGTAGTTCAATTGAACTCAGTGGCGATACTGATGGAAAAAGGTGGTACCCAACATGAGTAAAAGTGGCAGAATCTGGCCCAAGTTCTCTTGACTGGAACAGCTGAAAATACACCATCTTAAATGTAGACAAACCTAAAGGATGCCTGCATACTTGTTATTAATCCTCCGTTCTGCTTATAATTATAATGCTTTGGGTATGGCTGGCGTCCCAAGTAGTGGGTGGAGTAGTTCTGTTGTTTTTGGATCTGCTGCCCTTTAGCCCATTTAGGATCTCATCCAAGTCACCTGACAGTTATGTGATCTATAGTTCTTTACTGTTTCTTTGTATTCACAAGACAAAGTTTTGTAACAGCTGCTAATTATTGGCAAACAATGTACAAATAATGGAATTAGAACCAAACTGGAGTAGCGAAGGGATCCAAAATGATTTTGTATTCAGTTATGTATGTAGGATACAGTTAAGGCTGTCAAACCCTCAGGGTATGTCTACACTAGAAAGTTAGTTCGAACTAACGGACGTTAGTTCGAACTAACTTTCCTATGCGCTACACTAGCGCTCCGCTAGTTCGAATTTGAATCGAACTAGCGGAGCGCTTAGTTCGAACTAGGTAAACCTCATTTTACGAGGACTAACGCCTAGTTCGAACTAGCTAGTTCGAACTAAGGGCTGTGTAGCCCTTTAGTTCGAACTAGTGGGAGGCTAGCCCTCCCCAGGTTTCCCTGGTGGCCACTCTGGCCAACACCAGGGAAACTCTATGCCCCCCTCCCGGCCCCGGACCCCTTAAAGGGGCACGGGCTGGCTACGGTGCCCGTGCCAGGTGCAAGCCTGCCAGCACCCAGCTAGCAGACCCTGCACCTGGCACGGCACAGAGCCACCCACCCGATGCCCCCCAGCCCACCCCCTCTTGCCGGGACCAGGCTGGCGGCTCCCGGGAGCTTGCCCTGGACCGCAAGAGGCGGGCACCTTCCTGGGCTAGTGCGGACATCGTGGACCTCGTCCACGATCTCCGCACTAGGCACAGGAAAGTGGCCGTCTAGGGCAGGAGAGCTGCCAGCCTGGCCACCCAGGACCAGGTGTGCATGAAAATCAAGGGGGTCCACTGAGACCCCCGACACTGAGCCCTGAGCTTACAATGGCCGTCCTGGGTCAGACCAAAGGTCCATCTAGGCCAGTAGCCTGTCTGCCCACAGCGGCCAACCCTAGGGACCCTGGAGGGGATGGACCGAAGACAATGACCAAGCCATTTGTCTCGTGCCATCCCTCTCCAGCCTTCCACAAACTTTGGGCAGGGACACCACTCCTACCCTCTGGCTAATAGGACTCCATGGACCCAACCTCCATGACTTGATCTCACTTCCCTTTAAACTCTGTTCTAGTTGTAGCCTTCACAGCCTCCTGCAGCAAGGAGTTCCACAGGTTAACTATTTGCTTTGTCAAGAAGAACAACTTTCTCTTACTAGTTTCAAGCCTGCTACCCATTCCTTTCCTTTGGTGTCCTCTAGTCCTTCTTTATGGGAACTCAGGAAGAACTTTTCTGAATGCACCCTCTCCACCCAACCCCTGCTTTTAGAGACCTCTATCCTGTCCCCCCTCCGTCTCCTCTTTTCTAAGCTGAACAGTCCCAGTCTCTGTAGCCTCTCTTCATCTGGGACCTGTTCCCAACCCCTGATCATGTTAGTTGCCCTCCCCTCTCCCAGCCTTTCTCTTCCCCTCTCCCACCTCCTTTTCCCAGTCTCCCCCAGTTTTGTTCAATAAAGACAGAGTCAATGTTGGAAGAAACGTTATCTTTATTTTGTACATCAATAAGAAGGGGGGCTAGGGAAGGGCAAGTGGAAGGAGGTGAGGGAGGAATGGGGTACGAGCCCCCGATGGGGAGGACTGGGCTGGCTCTGCGGGCTTCTGGGGGTGGAAGCTCTCCTGCAGCCCCCCAATTACTCCCTCTCCCCAGATGGCAGCCTGCGGCAAGTGCAGCCGGGCTGATGGCCGAGTGGTGTGATGTGCCCAGTGTGGGCACTCAGGGCACTCCAAGCCAGAACTTCTTTTCAAGCGGGGCACCCCTTAGAACTGTGTGTCCGGGGAGGGGGTCGGGACCCTTTAAGCGCAGCCCTCGGCTAGCCTGAGACAGTATCTCCATGCTCTAAGTCCTCCTTTTATGCCCTGCCGGCACTGCTTCCGGCCATCATTAAGCCCTGTTCAGAGTCCACTCAATGTGGACTTACTAGTTCGAACTAGCAAAACGCTAGTTCGAACTAGTTTTTAGTTCTAGATGCGTTAGTTCGAACTAGCTTAGTTCGAATTAACTAATTCGAACTAAGTTAGTTCGAACTAGCGCTGTAGTGTAGACGTACCCTCAGTGAGTTGCACTTTCCTTTTAGGGCAATCTATATATTCCAACTAATGTTCCATAACAAATGTGCTTGAGCTTTACCCCAGTCTTCCTGACCTACAAAGAAAAATGTCACAAATTGAAATATTACCTGTTAATATTAATAAATCAGTACTTAGCTAGTGCCCTCAACCCAGCATGCTAAATACGAATAATCATAATTGATGAAGGGTGCAATTTTCAAAGGCGCAAAACCCCAGATAAGGAATCACGACATTCTGGGAGGTAGGTAGCATATGTGTTACTATTAGTACACTTTTGTACAGCTCTGTCCTAGGACTGCTCCTTAAGCACATGAGTAACTTTAAGTGAGTAGTCCTGTTGCCTTCAATGAGACTAAGTGATGGGAATAAAATTACTCACATGTTTAAGTATTCGTAGAATTGCCTTCCCTAGCATTACTTTAGTTAATTTTTCAAATGTAAATTACTAAAAAAATTCAGGAAGGCTCTGGTTTCATATCAGACGTGGGGGGGCATTGTTGTTATGAGAAATTCAGAGCCCAGACTGCTAGGTTCTATCTTGGTTTTGCTGATAGCTCAACATGTGATTTTAGGCAACTACATTTTAAATAGGTAGTACTATACTAATTTAGTGACCAGATGTCCTGATTTTATAAGGACCTTCCCAATCTTCAGGGATTTGTCTTATATATGCACTTATTATCCCCCATCCCCTGTCCAGACTGTTCACACTTGCGGTCTCATCATCCGCTCAATAGACAGTACCTATGAGGAATGTAAGTTACTTTCACCCTCCTCCTGAATTCATAAAAGCTGGCCCCAAATGAAACAGGCTAAAAACTGTTTTACCTCATTGCAATGACATCATCCTCCATTTCTGTGAAGGATGAAAAGGCAGATAGACAGGTGCTCCCAACCCCAGCAGCAAGCCAAACCAGGCAGGGAGTAGAAAGAGCCTTTCCCCACTGGATGAGCCTAAAAATAGCCATGTAGTCAGGGAGGGCATGACTTGGGCAAACAGAGAGCAAGTAGGACATGTACGTGCCTATATGCCCACAACCTTGAGACATGGACTCACCACCTACATAGCTGTTTATAAGCAGACAGAGATATGCAAGTATGTACCACTGAAAGAATCCTGTAGTGTAGACATACCCCACTGTCACCCAGTGCTTTATAATATTGTGTTGTGCTTATTCTTTCTCATTACAATATCATGTGATACTGAATAAAATGCCTTACAAGAGTCTTCATATATTACATCTACACAGTTACCTTTATCAGATAAGGTTGTAATCTCATTAAAAAAAATGAAAGTAGGTTTCTATGACAAGAGCTATTATTCATAGACCATATTGATTGGCTTTCATTATTTTCTTACTCTTTAATTCTTTCCTGATTGAATACACTCCCTGATTTGCCATTAATTTGACTGAGGTTTGAGGTCTGGTTAACCAGTCTATAGTTACCTGGGTCATTCCACTTACATTTAAAGGAAAGATTTTAATCTATTTAGAGGATTTATTCAGTGTGTGTGTGTGGGGAGGGAGGATATCAAGGGAAGATGTGAAATCACCTTTGCTGCAGATTCTCAAGACTAGACTTGATAGACATCATCTAGAGGTGACCTGAAAACTTTGTGTACCCTTGAAAGCTTGTGTCTTTCACCAACAGACCTTAGTCCAGTAAAAGTTATTACCTCACCGTCCTTGTCTCTCTCTTGTCTATCAGAGGTGGTTTAAGGATTATGAAATGAATCCAGTGTCAAACTGTCTCCAAGACGACTACCGTAATATGAACTATGTACTTTTTAGCATCTACACAGGACAGCTAAAGGGCAGCATATTAGAGCACTTTACAGATTATACACAGCTTTGCTAGCCACTGTGTAGACCAGAGCTACTTAACATGTTGTCTGTTTGCAGCCCGCAGTGCAATTTGGGTTTATGAGGTGCTCAACATGCAGCCCATGGGTGGGATCCTTTGAGCATGGCCTCCACTGGGAACACGCTCCACGACAGCGAGTCAATATAATGGTCTTTTGTTGATATGCATTTTAGTAGTCAAATTCCTGGACTGTCATTGCTCATTAAAGGTGCTGTCATATGGGTGGAAACCAGATAAATATTGCATTTTATTAATATCAGCAGAACTGACTTAAATGGGGCCTGTGTGTTGTGTAGTCTTGTCTTAATCTTTGTATTCATGCCTGTCAGTCTGAATGAAGCTATTTGCATATATTTGCATATATATTTGCATGTATATGCAACCACACTTAAGTTGCGGCCCTCAGCATGTGCTGTGAGTATCATTGTGGCCCCAAGGGCTTCCAAACTTGAGTAGCCCTGGTTTAGACAAACCACAAGGAGTGAAATGGCTGTCCCAGCCCAAAGAATGCCATCACGATTCGCCAGATGATCTGACAGTAGTAACATTTTCCTACAGTACATTGTGTTTTATCAGGGGATGTATTTTTCTATCTAATTTCCTCATCTTGAATTTGTTTTCTTTTTCATTGTTAATTTGTGATAATATAAATTAACGGCTATTGAATTTAGATTAATATTTGTAACCCATCTTGTAGGGAAAAAATCCTGTTGTCTTTTTCTCCCTTAAAGAAAAAGAAGTTGTCCAGTCCCATCAATGAACTCACAGAAATAACAGAGAGGCTGCTTGTCATTCAGACAGGTTCTGGTCACTGTGAATGACGAGTGTGATTATGTGTGATCAGATTCTCCACATTTGCACAGCAATCTTGAAGGCAGTGAGCGTGCATGCCTCTTAAGTGACTCTGATTATTGTACATTGAAACTTTCAGTGAGAGCAAAAGATCCCAATGCAGTAGACTAAATATTTAAAAATTGTAATTAATGATTATATGTCCATGAACCTAAACTTGCTTGTCTGAACATGTTAACGGCTTCAGAAAGAATTAGTGTCTAGCTGACAAACAGTAGCGAATAGTACATTCATTTATAAAGGCTAAATCCAGCAACCATTCAAGCAAAAGGAAAAACTCCCATTGACTTAAACAGTGCCGAATCAAACCCAAGAGCACTTTCAGTTTGCTAGTGTTGTGACACCAAGGGCCAGCTCATCAAAAGGAAATCAATAGAAGTTAAGCATCTAAATACCATTAAGAATCTTGGATGGAACCTCTTTCAGTGTTCAGATGGGAGACTTCTCTGTCCTCTCACTAACTACCATCATCAGACCAAACTCTGCTTTTCCCTTTCCACCATTTAGAATAATAGAATCCTACAATTGGAAAGGACTTCAAGAGATTATCAAGTCTAGTCTCCTGCCCTCATGGCAGGACCAAGCACCATCTCCATCATCCTTGATAGATGTCTATCCAACTTACTCTTAAATATTTCCAGTAATGGAGATCCCACAAGGGTGTCACAAGGAGGTGGGAAATAAATTGTTCTCCTTGGCCTCTGATGATAGGACAAGAAGCAATGGGCTTAAACTGCAGCAAGGGAGGTTTAAGTTGGACATTGGGAAAATCTTCCTAACACGGTGGTTAAACGCTGGAATAAGTTGCCTAGGGAGGTTGTAGAATCTCCCTCTCTGGAGATATTTAAGAGCAGGTGAGACAGATACCTGTCAGGGATGGTCTAGATGGTACTGGGTCCTGCCATAAGGGCAGGAGACTGGACTCAATGACTTCTTGAGGTCCCTTCCAGATTTCCCTTTGAGATGGGCCTTGGTTTTACAGCCCTCATAAATGGAAAGTGCTCTTGGGGTTCTATGCTTCTATGAAAAGCAGTTTGATAAAGTCACCCAATCCCTTAGTCTTCCCATCAGGGGCGGCCCGAGGCAGGCTGCCAGGCGGAATGCGTGATCGGCACCCCCGCCTCCACAGCCTTCAATGGTGTGGTGTCATCATTGAGCACCCTGTTTAACGCGGCGCCCTAGGCGACAGCCGAGTCGGCCTATATGCACAGGCCACCCCTGCTTCCCCTGATGCTCTGTCAACTCATTCATGCCTTGCCTTTGCCCCACAGAATCATTCTGTGAGCTGCCTCAGTTTCATCCCATCTGTGCCACCTCATTTTCATGCCTTGTTTCCATTCTGAATGCCTCCTTCGGGGTCTGACAGGCCTGATGGTATATTTTGCTGAGAACAGGGCCATCCCTAGGGCCAACACCCCCACCTCAGGTCCTGCCTTCACACCTGCCTCTGCTCTACCTCCATCCTTTCCCTCAAGCTCTACCCCTGCTCCACTTGTGCCCCCACTCCATCTCCTTATCCCCTCCCCTGAGCAATGTGAGCCAGGGCTTGGCACTGATTTTAAAGTCAGAAGGGACCATCATGATCATTGAGTCTGACATCCTGCACATTGCAGGCCACTGAACCTCATCCATCCACTCCTGTACTCAACACCTAAATTCTGGGTGGGTTACTGAAGTCCTCAAATCATACTTTATAGACGTCAAGTTACAGAGAATCCACCATTCACACTAGTTTAAACCTGCAAGTGACCCAGGCCCCCATGCTGCAGAGGAAAGTGAAGAAAAAAAAAGTGTCTCTGCCAATTTGGCCGGGGGAAGGGGGGGGATTCCTTCCTGACTATGGGTGGCAGGCAGAGCCCTGCTTTGTGGAGTTTGGGGCCCCAGCCCCTCGAGATATGCCCACCCCCATGGCCAAAGCACCAATCCCTGCCCCCTGAGAAGTTCCAAGCCCCACTCCCCACATACATCCAGAGGAGCTCTGGGGTGGCCTGAGCAGCACCACCCCCAACCCTCCATGCTACATCTCCCCTACTGAGATCCCAAACTGTCCCACAGGAAAAGCGAGTCTCTTCCCAAAGAACCTGAACTTTTGATATGGCCCATGCAGATTCTAGGGGGGCTGAGGAAGGGGTATCTGCTGCTCAGCTTCCTGGGTTCCTCAGTTGTCTCTCCATGAAGATTGCTGATGAAGCTAGAAAGCTGAGTAGCTCATTCCACCTCCTCGACTATTGGAACCTGCTTGGTGCCTAATATTAAGCAAAAAGTCCCCTGAAAACTTCACACCTGGTGTCTGGTGACTGAAGTTGCACTATGGGAGGCTTAGTCTGCCCTGGCCAGTGTTCCCTGTAATTTTTCCCACTCCTGAGCAGAATAAATTTTGTTCTGTGCACCAATATAGAGGTGACACATCACATCTATATAGGTGCACATAACAAAATAAATTTGGTAGTAATTTGCCAAAATTAAATTGGCAAAGGGCTGGGGTACACGGGTATGAGAGCTCCAGTTGGAGGTGAGGGATCTGAGGTGGGACTGGAGGTGAGGGGGTTGGGATTCAGGCTGCCTCAGGGCTACTTCAGGGAGAGAAGGCTCCTCTACCATCACCCCAGCTCTTTCTCCCCTGGGAGGTTGGGGAGGAAGGAGAGGCACCTCCCCCTATCATATCAGTTCTTGGGCTGGGGACATGGAATAGGTGCCCCTCCTCCAGCCGTAGCAGTTCTGGGCCAGGGCTGAGTTTGGGATGCGGGAGGGATGTCCATCCACAGGCCACGGAGGGTCCTGGCCTGGTTTCAGGCTGAAGAAAGGGGCTAACCCACCCTGGCTGTGTCTAGACTGGCAAGTTTTTCCGGAAAATCAGCTGCTTTTCTGGAAAAACTTGCCAGCTGTCTATCCTGGCCGCTTGAATTTCTGGAAAAGCACTGACGATCTTATGTAAGATCATCAGTGCTTTCCCGGAAATACTATGCTGCTCCCGTTCGGGCAAAAGTCTTTTTCCGAAAGACTTTTGCGCAAAAGGGCCAGTGTAGTCAGCCCAGTACTGCTTTCCGCAAAAAAGCCCCGATCGTGAAAATGGTGATTGGGGCTTTTTTGCGGAAAAGCGCGTCTATATTGGCCACGGTCGCTTTTCCGCAAAAAGTGCTTTTGCGGAAAAGCATCCTGCCAATCTAGACGCGCTTTTCCGAAAATGCTTTTAACGAAAAAGTTTTCTGTTAAAAGCATTTTCAGAAAATCATGCCAGTGTAGACATAGCCCCTGGCTGTAGATAGAAAGGTATTAATTCTTCCCTGTCTTTCCTGGGAATACCTCCTTTGATGCATCCGAGGGCTGCATTGTCACAGCTGTATCATATTGGTGGCTTTTAGTTGTCCTGTGATCAACCAATACATCCAGATATTTCTTCTCCTCTATTATTTCCAGCTTATAGCAAAAATTCTTGCTGTTAGTCTCTAAAAGCGTGATCTTGTGCTTTGTCTTATTAAATATCATTCAGTTTCTATTACTCCAGTTTACAAGGTCATGCAGATCTCATATAATATTCAGGTCCTCCTCCGTATTGTCAATACCTCCAAACTTTGTGTCACTTGCAAATTTTATTAGCACAATCCCACTTTTTGTACCAAGATCACAAATGAAAATGTTAAATCAGTCCCAAGACTGATCCCGAAGGAAGTCAGCTGTTAACCTCCCTCCAGACTGATAATTCACCTTTCACTATGGCCTCTTATTGTTATCTCCCTTTTAACCAGTTCCTTATCCACCTTTCCGTTCTCCTATTAATCCCCATCTTCTCCAATTTTTTTAATAATTCCCATGTGGAACTGTAGCAAATGCCTTTCTGAAACCCAGGTAAATTAGATCTACTGCACTTCCTTTGTGTGAAAAATCAGTTACCATCTCAAAGAAGGAGATCATATGGATCTGCCACAAACTTTTGTAAGCTTGCATGTTGCATTTTATCCCAATTACCATTCATCTCTCTGGTCTTAATTACTTTCCCTTTCAAAATTTGTTCCAAGACCTTGCATACAACTGAGGTCAAATTACCAGGCCTGTAGTTTCCTGCAGCCCATCCCCCACCCTCTTTCTTAAAAGTAGGAAATGTATTAGCAATCCTCCAGTCATAGGATGAATTAATCTTTCCTCTTTTCCTGTCAAAGGTTAACCAGATTAGAAAGATGAAATATCTTTCTGTTTATTCATCCTGAGCTGGTCTTTACTTTATAAATTAGCATTTACAGTAGCTCTTGTCTGTGAATTCTCTTTGCTGCAATGAGATATTTTAACCACATTAATAGAACAGAAGTTAAGTAATCAATCACTGTAGCGGGTTACTCAAGACCATTTACCAACCCTCCAAAAGGACCCATTTTTCATAAATGGACATTGGGTCTGATTGTGTAACCCTCCTAACACTCATGAGCAGTTACTCATGTGAGTAAATTTATTTGACGCCAATGAGACAATTTGTCTGAGTAAATGCTCACTAGCACAAATAAGGGTTGCACAATCTGCCATCGGAGAGGAAAGGAAGCATCTGCCATGGGAGAGGAATGAGGCAGGGTCTGGAAATAACCAGCTTCTAATTCCCAGACAGAAAAGTGATGTGTCTATTATCAGCATGGGAGAGTTTAAGCTACGGGGATTTTTTAATGTACTGGAGGGGAACCCAAAAGCCTCCAGCAGCATGTGTGGCATCTAGTGTTTAGAGTCAATATATAATTAGAGAGTGTAAGGATGGCAGGGGAAAATAGTCTCACGTGTTAACACCTAATCATCTTAATTCACATTGGATTGACTAAGTTAGACGGGAATCTCATTAAGGCACAAGAAACTGATGGAGTGTTTGGTTAAGGACAGCCTCACTCTCAACAAGACGAGCAAAATTTGTGAAATCTAATTAGGAGGCAGGATTGGGTACTTAATAATATCACGTTCAGGAATATAGGATTTATGTGTAAGTAGCATTTATCATGAGCTGGATGGTGAGAGGCTGAGAGGGTTTGATTTCATTACATTTTGGGAAAAGAAATTTGGAAATGATTTAGCAAAAGCACTTGACTCCCTGAAATGACTATTATTACCATTTTTTGGTATTCCAATAGCATCTAAAGCAGGGGTGGGGAACCTTAGGCACCGGGATCAGATGCAGCTCCTGTGTTGCCTGGATCTGACCTCTGAGGCTTAGGGTCTCCCCCAGAATTGAGAAGCCCATGCTCAGCCCCTTCCCAACAACACTTCCCCCCAGCTCCGGGCCCCTGACTGATTTTTCTGTGGGTCAGCGGCTCCTGACCCAAAAAAGTTTCCCCACTCCTGATCTATCGTCCATCATGGGGGGGGGGGTTTGATGATAGCAAAGATAACAGCCCTGTACTAGGTGCTGTACATAAAACAGTGAAAGACAAGCCCCAAGGAGATTACAAACTAAGGGTACGTCTACACTGCAACACTGTTTCAAAATAACTAGCGCCATTCCAAAATAACTTAGTCCACAGTTATTTTGAAATAGTGTCAAAGTACTGTCAAGCTGGAGGACTTCTTACTCCGACTCCATCAGTTTCTTGTGCCTTAATGAGATTCCTGTCTAACTTAGTCAATCCAATGTGAGTTAAGATGATTAGGTGTTAACACATGAGACTATTTTCCCCTGCCATCCTTACACTCTCTAATTATATATTGACTCTAAACACTAGATGCCACACATGCTGCTGGAGGCTTTTGGGTTCCCCTCCAGTACATTAAAAAATCCCTGTAGCTTAAACTCTCCCATGCTGATAATAGGAAAGGAAGTTGGAGGAAGAGTGCTCTATTTTGAAATATCACTGCTGTCTAGACATAGCCCAGGTGTTGACTTCTAGGATATGGCCCTATACAGTGTGAAATGAAATAGAATCCCTTACCCTCACTAACTTTCATGAGGTTTTCTGGCTTAGTGTACAAGAACCATTTCCAGGAGAAAAAATGTCAGGTACCAAAGGGCTCTTCAGTGTAGCAGAGAAAGGCACTACAAGAAGTAATGGCTGGAAGGTAAAACCAAACAAATACACATTAGAAACAAGGCACAAATGTGTAACTCTGAGGATATTGGCCACTGTTGGAAGCTGGGATAATGGGCAGATGGACCTTTGGTCTGACCCAGCATGACCTTTCTTCCTGGGACAAATTACTAATGGAAGGGGTGGAGTCTCCATTTCTTGAAGTCTTCAGTTCAAGACTGGATGCTTTGTCTGGAGGAAAAGAGGAGACGAGGGAGGGTAATAATAGAGATCTATAAAATCATGACAGGTATGGAAAAAGTAAATAAGGAAAAGTTACAAATTTGTTCCTATAACATAAGAACTAGGAATCACCAAATAAAATTAATAGTGGCAGGATTAAAACAAACAAAAGAAAGTATTTCTTCACACAGTGCATAGGCAACCTGTGGAACTCCTTGCCAGAGGATGTTGTGAAGACCAGGACTTTAACAGGGTTCAAAAAAGAACTAGAGAAATTCATGGAGGTTAAGTCCATCAATACTTGTTAGCCAGGATTGGCAGGATGGTGTCCCTGGGCTTTGTTTGTCAGAGGCTGGAAATGGGTGACAGGGGAGGGATTACTTGATGATTACCTGTTTTGTTCACTGCCTCTGGTGAATCTGGCATTGTTCGCTGTCAGCAGACAGGCTACTGGGCAAGATGGACCTCAGTTTGCCGATCCTATGCTTTTAATGTTCTTAAGAGCTGGGCGAGTCAAATGAAAGTGATTGGGTCCCTAAAGAGGTACCTGGATGAAATTCTGTGGCCTGTGGCATCCAAGCTGTCAAACTAGATGATTTAATGGTCCCTTCTGGCCTTATAGTCTATGGCTAATGAAACCATTGCAGCTATTCCTGAAGTGCTCGCTAGCTTCCCTGGCTTTGCAGTGGAGCAGAGGGATTTGGTGGTGGTTGACACCATGCATAGGCTTGCCCCGAGAAGCCTCAGGAGTGGTGGGAATGTCTCTATATCACTGAAAGTCCTTCTCTGTACATTCCAGGTGGTCTATTGCCATCACAGCAGCATGTCCACATGCAGACAAGGCTACTCCAACTGAAACCGTTTAATTTCCAAGTCTAGACAAGGCACTAGATTAAATACTTCTAGTTCGCACTGAAGTCAATGGTGATGGCACCCTGAAATCCTCACGTAGGCAAAACTCCCAATGGTTGTGTCTCCACAAGACCCTTTTGTCCCTATTGCTACATTTGGTGCTGCTCCCTCCAAGGGGAGAATACTAGCATGAGTCACCAGTGTTTTAACATTTATGTAATTGAACCCGCCTGCAGCAGGTCCAGGAAACATGGCACTTACATCATGGGCAACTGCTGATGCCTAATCTACATTAGTGCTTCCACACCACTCCTATCACTGGGGGTATGTTTAGACTGCATTCCTCTGTCAGCAGAGGGATGCAGATTAGGCAGGTCGACATTACAAATGAGGCAGGGATTTAAATGTCCCGTGCCTAATTTGCATAAAAATGGCTGCTGCGTGTTGCTGACTCAGCACTTTGTCGGCAAAAAGCAAAAGTCGAGGGGGATCCGTTGAGAAAGAAAGTCTTTTTCAACAGATCCCATTGAAAAAGGCTTTCTTTCTTGACAGATCCCCCTCTAGACTGCCACTTTTTGCCGACAAAGTGCTGAGTCGGCAAAACGCAGCAGCCATTTTTATGCAAATTAGGCATGGGATATTTAAATCCCTGCCTCATTTCTAATGTCAACCTGCCTAATCTGTTTAGACATACCCTGGGGGAGCTGCACCAGAGGTAGCAACAGCAGGAAATTTCAGAAAAATGTAAGACTCAGGGGCCTGCTTCAAAGCAGTGTGGCCTAGTAGGTAGTTCACTGTGAGATAACTTGGGAGAGCTGGGTTCTTTTCCAGGCCATTAGCCTGCTGAGTGATCTAGGACCCATCCCTTCATGGCTCAGTGATCCTAGCCTTAAAATGGGAACAACAATACCCACCTCCTTTGTAAAGTGCTTTGAGATCTACTGTGAAAAGGGCTGGGTAAGAGGTTGGTATTCTAGCATTATTGACTTGATGATGCTCTCCTTGGCAAGCAATCAAGAAGGCAAAAAAATAGGAGCGAAAAAGAGAACAGTAAGCTACTTGGGGAAAATACATGTCTTTCCTGCTAGGAAGCTGAGCCCTCAGATGAATTGCTTTGTTGAGAATGTGCAAATTTCTCATCCACAGCAGCTGTGATTACTCTTCTAATGTCATCTAAATCATTGCCCATTGCTTTAAATGCAGCTCTGCTGGCTAGATGCTTTGCATACAGTTCTGTGCCCGCTGAAGCAAAGGACAAAATTAGCAGAGACCCACATTGAGGGAGCTGGGCAGTTACCCTTAAGTCCCGCCCTTTCCCTTAGCATCCCACACTTAATATAAATTAAACACAATTAATCTTTCTGCATCATAGATTCAGTTTGTCTTTTCTACCATTGCTGTGATAGGCAATGGTGCTCAAACTGGAGAGTTCTCATTCTCTGGGAGGAGTTTCTGGATGTTAGGGCATGTCCACAGTGCAAAACAAAAATCTATTATCAATTGACAATAGCTTACTTGGGATAAAACAGCAGTGAAGCTTTTAACTCAGGTGAGCAGTTTGAGTTCAAGCCTGTAGGGCAGCAAGCATTTCCGTGCTATGTTACCCAGCATTCATGGTCCTGAGTTAAGAACACACCTGTTTTTTGCACTGTAGACCTAAGACACACTCAACCCGTTTGTGCATGAGAACCTGGGTGTGTTAAATTTCTGGGTAGGCTGCAAACAGCATCTTTATTCCCAGTTTTTTGGGAAGAGGTTTGAGTTTATTGTATTATCTTCATATTAGCTGATGGATATATGTGTCTAGGTAGATGACCTGACCTTTCATGTAGGTTCTACTGTGTATGTTCATGTATAGAATGGCCTCTAGCACAGGATTTGCCAACCTTTCCCTTTCTGAACCCCGCCCCCACCGTGCTACAAAATCTCCACAGCCCACCTGAAGCACAACCAGGGGGAGGAAAGGAGACAGTAGCCCTTGGGCACTGCGATTCAAAGGAGACTGGTGCTCGACGACAGGGCTGCCTCCCACCCTGCCTTTTCTGCCTGAGTCTCTACCCCTTCTGGGAGGGCAGAGCTGCCTCTCCTTGCCCATGGGGCCATGGAGGCTGTCAGCTCCTCTGGCCACAACGACTGTTTTTCTGTACACCCAGTAGATTAAAAGCAAGGAACTCTGGGATTAGGGGTAGCAAACAGGGCAGTTGCCCAGGGCCCCACACTACAGGGGCCCTGTGAAGTTGCTAGGGCTTTGGCTTTAGTCCCAGGCAGTGTGTCTCAGTCTTCAGTTTTCTGCCTTGAACCCCGGTGATTCTAAGGCCAGCCCTGGATTCTGCTTTATTTTGGTGGCCCTCCTGAAACCTGCTCGTAGTCCCCCAGAGAGCCCCGGATCTTTCGTTGAGAACTGCTGCCCCAAGGCACAGGATGGGCACCTCTGGCCAGATGGATGTTTGTTTCATTTTTATAGAAGTTAGTCGATGTAAATAAATGCCCAGGAAAAAGCAAACCAAGTTTAATCAAGGAATCGCCTGATAGCTGGCTTTCCTACAGAAGAGTTTCCATATTCCTCAGATAAAGAAACCAGCTGGGAAGGAAGACAATTGGCGTCAGGAATCTGAGAGAAATGGGGACAATACAAATGTACTGGTGCACAGAATTGCCAAATTTCAATAATTTAGGCTCTGCTTATAGATTTTCTCCAGAATGCAAGACAGAAATGTTTGCCCCTTGTGGTTTTGAAGGCAAACTGCCGGATGTGAACTGATGCTCCCTGTTACCCAACTGAGTCTGCAGCCAGACAGTCTGAAACACTAGCCCCTCAAAGACATGACACCTTCCCCTCTCTGAATGAGAGGTTAGCTCTGAAGTCCAATTATCACCGCATATGCTAACATTGTTAATTTCACAGCTCTGGTAGCTCAAACATTTACCTACTGTACTTACACAAAATTGTTGAGTTACGGCTGTATGTGGTTGACCCTGGTGATGCTCCTGTCACATGAAACGGCACTGCAGATATCTAAAATAAACTATATAGATAGTCAAACCATCTAGAAAATGTTCCTTTGACTATATACAATTTTGAGATTTTGCAAGAAAGAGTCTGAAGACTTGTAGGCTGTGTCTAGACTGGCCACTTTTTCTGGAAAAGCAGCTGCTTTTCCAGAAAAACTTGCCAGCTGTCTACACTGGCCGCTTGAATTTCTGCAAAAGCACTGACAATCTCATGTAAGATTGTCAGTGTTTTTGCAGAAATACTATTCTGCTCCCGTTCGGGCAAAATTCTTTTTCCAAAAAACTTTTGCGCAAAAGGGCCAGTGTAGACAGCAGAGATTCGTTTTCCGCAAAAAAGCCCTGATCGCGAAAATGGCGATCGGGGCTTTTTTTGTGGAAAAGCGTGTCTAGATTGGCCACGGACACTTTTCCGCAAAAACTGCTTTTGCAGAAAAGCATCCTGCCAATCTAGACGCGCTTTTCCGAAAATTCTTTTAACAGAAAAGTTTTCCGTTAAAAGCATTTCCGGAATATCATGCCAGTCTAGATGTAGCCGTAGGGTATGTCTACTACAGAGTTTTGTCAGAAAAACGGCTGTTTTTCCAGCAAAATTTGAGGAATGTCCACACTGCAATTGCATTCTTCTGTAAGAAAATTGACAGGACAGAGGGGTTTTTCCAGCATTGGTAATCCTCATTCTATGAGGAAGAAGCCTTTTTGCGAAGGAGCTCTTTCACAAAAAGCAGAGTGTGGACAGGTAAGAGGGAGTTCTTTCAGAAGAAGAGGAAAGAGGATGAAGCACAGGTGCCTTGGTGGCCATTCCATCCATAGCAATCACAGCTTATATGTGAGAGAGCATCCATTCAGTCTGAATGCTCTCTTTCAAAAAAGTAGATCGCTTTTTTGATGCACTTTTGCAGTGGAGGCTCTCTTTCGGAAGAAGTTTTTTCGGAAGATCTCTTCTGAAAAAAGCTTCTTCTGAAAGAAGTCTGTAGTCTAGACATTGCCATAGAGCCAGCAGAAAGCTGGCAACATGACAGAGCAACATGACCTTTCAGCTGTCTTTGCACTCCTAAAAAAAAAGTTTCACGGACCACCCCGTGTTCTATGGACCATACTTTTGGAACAGTCACTTAGTAAATTTACAGTAGGAAGATTATAGAGGCTTTACACACCCTCTGCTCTGTGTGTAGTTGGCTCTTCATTTGAATGCATAACTCAAACTAATGCTCACCAAGTGAAATCCAGGAGAACAAGGTTGTAAGTGAAAATTATCTACTCTGAGTGAACAAAATGGCTGAAATTTGCACATCTCTGCTATGAATCTTAGTGAGGTCTGAGGAAACCCTGTTCTCCTTGAAGTGTAGTTAAAAAGCAAAAAATAGCAGCAGCGCCATCAGAGACTTCCCAGGACTAGAGAATAGAATTGCTAGAGAATACAGTATTGGGCAAGTTTCCCCATGGAGAGAAAAGATTTTGGTGTCATGTGTGCATGATGAATGTAGAACATTTCTGGAAGTAGTTTCAGCCCTCTACTATGGCTACCTGGTTGGTTTCTGAAGGTTGAAGTCCAGATGGATAGAAAGAAAGTTGGAGTGTTGAAATGTTCTTCAGGAAGAAGCAGCAGGATTTGATCTTTGGCTGGGGAAAGCAGGGATGGAAGACGGAGCTAAAGATGACCAGCAGGTTGGGGCTGGAACGGTTATATTGTTAATAATGATAGAGGCTAAGGGACTGGTAACCAGAACATTGACTCATTATCTAATAAACATTAATAACATAACGCATTTTATTTCTAGACCACCTTTCATCACAAAATCCTAAAGCAGTTTGCAAATACTGGTTAAAGTATTAAGCTACTCATTTTATGAACAGCAAATAGAGGCACAAAGGGAGTTAAGTGCTTAAATACCTTTGCCCTTGGTGGATCTGAGCCAAAGAGGTTAAGGGACTGGTCATTATAGTTGAGCACCCTCCATTTAATTCAAAGCGACTTGTCACACTGAATTAATGGCTGATCTGGCAACAGAAACATGTCGCCTTTTGCAGTCACTGGGCAGTCGTGCTCTTCCCAATGCTTTAGGGCCAAATTCTAACTTCTTGAGCATCACTGTAAAACCAGAGCAACTCCAAAGGAATTGGTACACTGGAGTTCTTCAGATACGTATCAGTGTATATGGGAACAGGAATTAGCTTTTAATAAAGTATATTCTTGAAAATAATATAAAATACTGAAGAGGGTATGAGATATTTTCCAACATGCGTCTATAAAACTATATTTCCTCTTAAAAATATTTTAACTTTTAACAGAAAAACTGGGCTGTTAAAAAGCCTTGAGTTAGTTTTCCTTGATCATGCGCCACAGACACAAGCTACATTAAACATCAGAGGATTGCCTAATCTTCGGCTGTAATTGCAGATCATAGTTTTGCTGGTCATTTTAGGGAATAGGGCCCACAACTTGGACCTGGCATCATAGAGACCAGCCAAATTTAAATCCAGCCAAATTTGCATCTGTTCCTTAGGCTTTATATATTGTGACTCAGAGACCGTCTTGATAACCTAACCTTGTTCATTCATTTGGCTTTTCTGACTGGAAAGAGACTCAGTCATATAGGCTCCTATTCTATGACCAATACTAACTTGCACTGTTTCAGATATTGAGGCACTAGTATGTAATTGGAGGTTATTCAGTAGATCATAACATCTCATGGGTCTGTAAACTGACCTATACAAAGGGATTCGAGATGGCACTTAATTGTTCCTTGTGTGCCTTCTCGGTTAAAGATTATGCAAAAACACAAAAACAAACCAAAACAAGCCCCATGCCAAATGAAAATTCTTATAGTTGACCAAAAGTAGAAGTCATGATTGTAATAACATGCTAAGTTTCATAGAAACTGGTGATGTTTCATGGGACTGTCTGGTTTGTTTATTTCCTGGTTGCCAACACTTTAGCCTTGTTGATAACCTCGAGCACTGAACAAACATCTGTTTTGGAAAAGCCAATTACTTTCATTCAGATAGTAAAAATACAATAGAAGAAGCTCACTGCACTTTGCCAGAGATGGGGCATGTCACAGTGAAAGATGAAATAGCCTCTATGAAAGGCCAGTGTGGATAAAAACCAAGTTGCTGTTTTCATAATCCTCTGTCAACTTCCATTTTGTGTCAACTTCCATGGGATTCTATATACACTAGCTTATATGTTGTTATATTTTTCCAATTTGTAACTAAAGGGCAAATTCCCTTGCATATTATCTCCCAGTTGCCCTGTTCCTTTGAAGGCTTTATGTACAACGATCACATGTTCTTTCTAGCAGAACAACAACAGGAATTCATTTCACCTTCATTTTTCAGTAGTCCTTGCTCAGAATCAGCCAATTTAAGCACTTCAATCTCATTTAGTAGGCATGTCAGATCCTGGTTTGTTCTAATATAATTGCGAATCTAATAGTATTTGAAATGAAAAGTTGTTTTGAAATAAAACTTTGAATTCTTCATTTCAATTTTAACTTAACTTGGCATGTTTCTGCAGAATTCTTTGATTTCATTGAACTGGCATTTTCAAACAAAAAACAGTTCTGGCACAAAAGTTTGGACCAACTCTAGTGAGAACCCAGCTTGTTTTGTTTTTGGAGTACATGGGATGGTAGCCATGTTTTGATCATATTCTTGACTCACGCTTTAGTCTGGAAAGAGCTGCTTTCCAAAGCCTCTGCAGCATTGGCAAAAGCTTCTCCCCCAAATCCATAGGGCAGACTGAGCGTCAGTGTGGACAAGGCCAGAAGGACAGGTTAAAACCATTTTTTAAAAAAGAGAAGTTTAAACAAAAATTAGGCTTCTTCCCTGTTCTTTTGGGAACTGGGATTGTTTTCAAGATGTTTCTGGGTTCAATCATTTTCTGTCGCAATGTTCTTCATGGGCCTAAAATTCTGCACTTCAATATGGAAAATGTAGAAATAACTAAAAGTGTCTTTCTGTGGCTGGGAAAGGGGCCTGTTTGCTATTTGCTACCTCCCAAGTGGATTTGGAAATCAAAGGGGGACACTGTGATTAGATTAAAGCACCAGAGTGACACCAACTCTGAATTTGCTTTGAACTTTGAAAGTCTCCCAGGCTGAAGTGCTGTTCAAAGACCATTCCCCTGCAGAAGTAACTATGGGGGAGGGTTAAATTACCACCTCTCTTCTCATCCCTCATCTTCTTTAGCCAGACACACACAGAGCTCAGATTTCAGCAGTTTCTTTTCTCACTGACACTCTGGGCTGGGGAGGGGTGAGTGGAACACTACAGAGCTGGGGTAGATGGGGGGAGAGCCAGGAAGGAGCTGAAAAGCATAGCTATAGGAAGAAATGTTGCCAGTATCCTTTACCAGTACATATCGAGTTAGAAAAATATGCTAACCCACTTGACGGCTCATTCCTGAGTCTGAGGGGACTTGTGTTAGAAGATGGAGAAGATAAGACCACTGTAATCTTTACACAAACTAAAAGGCAAGGCTCAGAAATCTCACCCTGGATCTAGCACAGTGCAGACCTGCTGGTCTTAGCTTGGGGAGGCCTTGTGTTTATTGGTCAATGGGGTTTTAACCCCAGTGTCACCTAGCCATGCTCAGAGCAGATCTAGCTAGCACAAGGGTGCAAACTCAAGTGCCTCTTCTGCCCTAGTGTTCCTGCCATTTTTGGCTCTGAGGCAGTTATACCAGTGCTTGGGCAATGCTGGGAGAATCCACGAATGGACAGATTGTCTTTCTATGGACAAGGCATACATTAATGTTGCCTCAAGGTCTAGACCAGCATCTGATCACTCCATTTTTATTTCCTTTGATTTATAAGATATTATTTGTAACCATCAGTGTTAATCAGCAATACAGGCAGTCCCCGGGTTACGTACAAGATAGGGACTGTAGGTTTGTTCTTAAGTTGAATCTGTATGTAAGTCGGAACTGGCGTCCCGATTCAGCCGCTGCTGAAACTGACCGCCAGTTCTGACTTACATACAGATTCAACTTAAGAACCCCAAGCGTTCCCAAGTCAGCTGCTGCTGAAACTGATCAGCGGCTGATTCCAGGAAGCCCTGGGCAGAGCAACTCTGCTTCGGGCTTTCTCTAGTCAGCGCTGGTCAGTTTCAGCAGCGGCTGACTTGGGGACGCCTGGGGCAGAGCAGCTGGGGTGCTGCTGGGTTACTCCAGTAGCACCGCTCCTCGGCGCTACTGGACCAACCGGCAGTGCCCCAGCTGCTCTGCCCCAGGGTCCACAACAAAAGTCTGGTCTGCTGGGGGGGGGGGGCACACTAGCTGCGCCCCCCCCCCCCCAGCAGACCAGGGACACGGGGAGCAAAGCCGCAGCGGCAGCGGGGTGCCGCGCCTCTGAGGCTTTGCTCTGGCAAAGCCTCAGAGGCGCGGGACCCCGCCACCGCTGCGGCTTTGCTCCCGGTGTCCCTGGTCTGCTGGAGACGGTCCCCAGCAGATGAGGGGCACCGGGAGCAGCTTTTCTCACTCCGGAGGTCAAGGTGGTGGGACCGCTGCCTGCGAGCTCCGGGGCGAGAAAGCCCCGTTCGTAAGTGCGGATCCGACTTAAGTCGGATCCGCGTAAGTTCGGGACTGCCTGTACTGAATAATAGGGAAAGCATGAGTCTATTTTGTCTGATTTTGAATCCATTCAAACATGGTGGAGTTCAAATATTACCTGGTTTGCATTCTGAAACTCGGAAAATAGGAGCCGAGATGAGAGGACAAAAGGAAAGGGAAAAAATAAGATGAAAAGTAAAGCAGAGAAGGAAAAATACAGAAGGAGAACATGACAAAAAGCAGAGAAAGAGCATGAAAAATCTTTTAAAAATTCATAGTGGATGTACTCGAAATTGGAAGCACCCACTAGTGGTAGCCTACAGTAGTTTTGACAGAGAGAGATAGTGAACAGAGAGCTCCTTCTATGCCCAAGCATATTGCATAGACTTCCCCATAGCTAAAAAAGGATATTAAGGGAAGGGTTAATTAGAATTACCCCAGGAAAAAAAATGCTTGGGTTTAAATGAATATAAGGTTCACAAATTCTAACTAGAGTTAATGGTGAACCTCAATTACAGTGCCAGATTTGCCAGACCTCACATTGCATTAGCTTTGTAGAGCCTTTAATTTGTACATGAGACAGTTCCTTCCCTCACCAAGAAGCCCAGAACTCTGCACAGTGTGGGGGTTGCACAAGGGAGCTGATTAAGGGCTCACCAACCCAGAGAACTGGCAGCTGCTTCTCACTCCCTTTGCCCCATGTGAAAGATCCACAGAGAGCAATGCTCAGAGCCAAGATCTGGCCTGATTGTTCCTACTCTTCCACAAGTTTCTCCACACCCGACAGTGGGCACAACCATGGCCCTTGTCTTTCCCTGAACTCAAGGATGATGAATCTATTAGTGATGCTGCTAAACAGGCTCCTTTTTCAGCCACAGAAAGACTCTTTTAGTTCTTTCTACATTTCCTGTGCTGCTAAACTTCTCAGAGGAAGGCAAGAAGAACCTAGTTTTCCCCAGAACTGACCCACCAAAAGGAGGCATGGGGCTGTATTCCCCTTGAATGTACGGTGTAGCTATGCACAGTCCCACACATCTGGCTGTGCCTTAAAGGCAACGTTAAATTCTCCATAGATGAGAAACTACAGTTACCAACCACTGCAAAGCAGCTGTCTCTGGCATAGAAGTGCAACAGTCAAGCTGACAAATGGCAGGCAGCCCACTGTCGGGGAGGGGTTTGGCAGAGGAAACTGAGGCAAATCATTTTTCTGATGAAAGACCATGGGGTCCTTAATGTCTAGAGCAGACAGGACTGCAGATTTGGAGGTCTCATTTGCACAGTCACACCAACAGTAAATGGCAAGAAACAGATTCTTCTCTTTTGTTATTACCAGTATTTGAATGTTTTAATGGGCCCCTCCAAAAGGCAACATTTATTTTGGTAGGTCAAATAAGCTCTAGCAGCAGGGCTGTGCATGCATTGAAATGTAAAGCAATGTTGATGTTTCTTGTTACATCAGTTACACAGTCCCTGACCTTGATCGCTTACTGGTCCCTTGGCTCTACCTGCTTCTTTCATAACCCCCTTGGATGTCCTGCCAACAGCTTACATGTGACGGGCCAAGTTCTGGGCTGACTTGCAGGGCAAGTCAGTGGCGTTCCACCAAACATAAGTCAGCTCAAAATTGGGCCCAAGCTGGCTACAGAAGTTTACCCGTCTGGTAACATGGTTATAACATGGTTTGGTCACGTCAACACAGGCAAGACTAAATTTGTGCTCTACCAAGGACGGAGTGCTACTGGACTCTGACATGATAATGTTTGAAGTATAGCTGAAGCCTCAAGGTATGTCTACTCTACAGCGTTATTTCGAAATATCTAATTTTGAAATAGTTATTTCAAAATAGCTTATTTTGAAATAATGCGTTTACACACAAAATGCATTTCGAAATAGCGCATCCATGCTGATTGGATGCTGAATCATATTTAAGGCCAACCAGAACACGTTCCAGCAGGGCATCAGGTCAGGAGTTACCTTGTGACCAGGGTGGCCAGCAGGGCACCCTGGGAAGTTCTGGAGGCCCCCTATTTCGAAATAAGCATCTACACAGCACTTATTTCGAAATAGCAATTTCGAAATTGGCGCTATTCCTCCTGGAATGAGGTTTACTAATTTCAAAATAAGCCCTCCACTATTTCGAATTAATTTCAAAATAACGGAATGGTTGTGTAGACGCTAGGATAGTTATTTCGAAATAACTTTGCTGTGTAGACATACCCTCAGACAGCACTGGCCTGGGTTGTATTTCAGAATCTGATGGTTTAAATCATAGGGTGGGGCTTTTCAAAAGCACTCAACTTTGGACTAACTCTGTTCCCACTGCTGTCCACAAGGACGTCTGACTTCCCCCAGAGCAGTTAGGGCAAAGCTACATGGTTTTGAACATCCCAACTTTTATTTTTGCTTTAATGAAAGTTTAATCTAGCGGTGGGGAATTGTTTTGGGGTCAGGGGCTGCTAAGAAGAAATAATAATAATAATAAAAAATTCCTCACTGAGGTGGCCCCTGACGGAGAAGGAGAAAGACATTCTCCCCATTCCCCTCACACACCAGACTGTAGTGGGGCTCAGGTTAGTAGATTGTGTGCTCCAGCACTGCGGTAGGGGGAAAGCAGTGGGGCAGGCTGGAGCACCCACATGGGAACTTGAGGGGGAGAGCCCTGATCCTCAGGGCCCAGATCTAGACAAGCCAGGGGCTGCATACGGCCCCCGGACCTTAGGTTCCGCACCCCTAGTTTAAAATCTTTTCCAATTGAACTACCCCACCAGAAAAATGTGATTGAGCGCTGGCCCAGACCAGTCCCTGAATGTAATTGATTAGCAGTTACCAAATAAGTTACCCACAATTGTAGTTTGATCTTCTACACAGCCAGTGACGGGAACAAATGAGACCGGAGGAAACGAAGATTGCCAGTGGCAAACAGAAGATAAGAATACCTCCAATTGCTGTCTTCCCAGATGTGGCCAGTTCAGCTGACCCACACACCGACTAAGCAGCTTCAGGAAAGAAGATTGATTGATTTCTGAAAAAAAGGAGAAAATAAAGGAAGAGACATGACAAGAAAGTCAACCTTTGAGCAGTTCCAGTTTTGAAACTGCATCAGATGCAGCCCATATAAGTTGGGTGAGCACAAAAGTAAAAGGAAAACTTGTAAAAGGAAATGTTTACTATGTTGTAACTCACTAGTACCATGAGTGCTCAAGCTACCCGATCCAAATAAGTGCATGTACATGTTTCATTGCCCAGCTTGTATGCAGCTGAGGAGCTGGAAATAACATGGATGCATTTCTTAAAATAATAATACCACATGTGACCCAACCCTTATCTAATGCTTATCAACAGATCACAAAGCGTTTTACTAAGGAGGTCAGTAGTTTTATCCACAGGTGGGAAAACTAATCCCATGTTATTTCTTTCAAGTGTTTAAAAAACAAAAACTCTGAAAAGTTAATTAAATCACTACCTCTTTACATCCTGCTGGGTTATTTTTTTAACTCCCCTATATCATATTGATTAAGATACGTTAACATTGGCTGCCTGGTTTAACACATGCTATTCAGGGCCCCTTGTACATTGATAGACCTGACATAGGCCATGCACTCATGTTGTCAATCATAGAGTTACCAGGTAGTCATAAAAAAAAATACCAGACACGCTTCATGGGGGGAGGAGGGAGAGGGACCAGTCGGGAGAGGAGCAGTGCTGGCCAGGAGGAGCGAGGGGGGGGGGCGGGAAACAGAGCGAATGGGGGGGGGGGCAGACGGGAAGTAGGGCTGGGCAGTGGGGGCAGGATCAGGCAGGATGGGGCTGGCTGCGGGATATCGGGGGGGGGGAAGGGTTGGCCAGGGGAGCTCAGGAGGAGGGGAGAACTGGCTGCCGGAAGCAGGGGTGGCGGGGGGGTGCAGCGGGGCTAGCCGGGGAAGATCCAGAGCAGGAACCGGCCAGCATGAGGCAGAGCTGGCGGCAGGGGGGAGGGGGAGGAGAAGGAGGGAGGGACTGGCTGAGGAAGACCTGGAGGAGAAGTCGGAGAGAATCAACCAACTGGCCGGCTAGGAGGGGGCGGGGGATTGAATCAGCCGGCGGGGAGCAGGACTGACTCGGGCTGTGCAGATCTTAGGGCACTCCCAGCCCGCACCAGTCAGTCCGGCTGCAGCTCCACCATGCGCTTGACCAGCGTGCAGGAACATGGACCGGGCTGCCCCTCCTCCTCCTCACACGCACCAGTGTTTCCAGCGCCGATCACGCCCCAGCTCCTAGTCTCTCCCCCCCATACCGCGCAGGCTTCCATCCAGCGCCCAGCCAGAAAACCAGGAAATACCAGACATTGCACATGTCTGGTATTTTCTGGATTTTTTTACTGGGCAGAGGGCCCAAAAACCAGACTGTCCGGTAGAAAACCGGACACCTGGCAACCCTAGGCAATCACGCCTATGCAAAAGGAGTCTAAGATACTGCCAGTCTGAGTCACAATTTGAGGCCTCTGGGTGAAAGGTGGTGACCAATCAAGCCTGTAACACTCCACACACACCCTCCTCCCGGTGCTCCCAACAGTACATAGGAAGGAGGGCTGAGGCCTGGTGTGAAAGAGAGGGAGAGGCTCCTCCCTCCCTGAAGGTGCATGGTTGTGGGTGGAAGGGGCGGGGCTAGGCAGCCAGCTCGCCATTCTGCCTCCCCAGCCAGTCCCCGCAGCTGCCTGGAGAGCGCAGTTTGGTGCTCCATCAGCAGTTTAAAGCACTTGGGGATGCTGCTACTGCTGCTCTAGCAGCAACCAGGAGTCCTGGGCTTTATTGAATTGTGTGGCCCTGGGGTGGTTGCCCCATTTGCCCCTGCTCATCAGTGAGCCTGTACACAGGTGAGCACAAACTGTGCACTGTCCTGGCTGTTTCCGTGGCAGAGGTAATGGAGGGCAGGCACCAATGCCTAGCAAATTCACAGTAGGATGGGGTAGTGGGGCAAGATGGGCATAAATAAATTAGAATCTCAATGCTGCCCATCCCCAACAAGGATGGAGATGAGTAAAGGCAGGTTGTCAATGGGACCTTGCATTTCACCTGGAATGGTTACGTAGTGGTGTCCAGTATTCATCCGGACAGTCCAGTATTTTCGGCTCCTGTCTGGTAAAAAGAATCAGAGAATACCGGACACCTGAGATGGCCAGTATTTTCTGAATTTTTCCCCGGCCAGGAGGCAAAAATGCCAGGCACCTGGCAACCCTACAAACATTCAGCGCCCAGCATCCCCCTCCCCACGGTGAACCGCCTCCTCTGGCCCCCAGTCTCCCGACCCCAGCCCCCATGCTTACCTGGTTCCTCAAGGCTGTTGGCACAGAAGGGCTGCCGGCCAAAAGACCTACATCTTCCCCTGGGTCTTAGTGCTCAACAGCTCCCCAATTCCTATCCCGGCACTCACTCTTAAAGGGGACATGTTGTTTTAATGCTGTTTTATTTTAATTTTTTTGGCTTAATAAGTCCTTGCTCAACAACTTTGGTTTCCCCCCCTTTATTTCCCTTCAACAGAATTTTTTCCTGTTTTTTTGGGGGGGGCGGGGGGTGTTCGGTATTTTTGTTTCAACTATCTGGCAACCTTAGTGAGAGGTGAGTGTGGTGCAAAGTTATAACATGGCCAAAGTGACTCATTTACAACGCACTAGGTCCTGGTCAGTGTTGATTCTTTCCTGGTATTATTGTTCTGAAAAAGCATTGTTATTTAAACGGGAAAATAAATAGAGCAAGGGATTCCCCAGCCCTCACAGAGGGATAGTCTATCACTGGTTACAGAATGAATGTTTGAGGAACCCTTTGTTCAAATATCACCAGTGCAGCATTGTGCTGAATGGTATAATGGACAAATGATGGTGTGTGATACAAAAAGTCATCCCAAAATGTTAATAAGATGAGAGACCAGTTGATTGTCTGGATATAGAAAAAAAAACCCCAGCAGAGCACGCATTACACCCCAGCGTTCTGTAACTGACACTTAACTAAACCTATCAGGACAGTAGAAAGCATGTAAAATATTTTATTAAACAAAGTATCAGTAGTTTGATAATAAAAGTCTTTTAAACTAAATGACTGATACGTTATTCAGGACAAGTAACTATCTCCATAGTCACAGCAGGGAATTTTGTCCTCTGCAGAATCCTTAAATGAATAAAATATAAAACTTGGACAGTGGGCTTCAAACTTTTTAGGGTAGATACCCCCTATCACCTATCGCCATCTGAGATGGACCCGTGATTAGATTACTAAAAAAAAATGCATTGTGCACCTTTATAGGATTTTTCTTGTGTGCCCCCTAATGACAGCTTGCATACCTCTAGGGGTACAAAACTTTTAGAGGGATAGCTGTGTTAGTCTGTAAGGATACGTCTACACAGCAGGGCTAAAGTTGAATTAAGCTATGCAACTTCAGCTACGTCAATTGCTTAGTTTAAGTTGAAATAACTTTATTTGGCTTTTGGCACTGCAGGAAGTTGAAGAAAGAACACTCTTCCTTCAACGTCCCTTACTCCTCATGAAATGAGGCTTACTATGAGTCTGAGTATGAAGTCCTCCAGCTGGACATTATTTCGAAATAAAGGCTTGTAGTGTAGACTCACAGGGGCTACGTCTACACTGGCATCCCTTCCAGAAAAGGGATGCTAATGTAGCACGTTGGAATAGGCAAATCCGTGGGGGATTTAAATATCCCCAGCAGCATTTGCATTAACATGGCTGCTGCTTTTTTCCGGCTTGGGGAAAAGCCGTAGAAAAGCGCCAGTCTAGACGTTATTCTCTGGAAAATAAAGCCTCCTTTTCCGGAGGATTTCTTTCAAGTAGGAATAAAGAAATCCTCCGGAAAAGGCTTTATTTTCTGGAGAATAACGTCTAGACTGGCGCTTTTCTCTGGCTTTTCCCAAGCCGGAAAAAAGTGGCAGCCATGTTAATGCAAATGCTGCGGGGGATATTTAAATCCCCCACGGATTTGCCTATTCCAAAGTCTACATTAGCATCCCTTTTCTGGAAAGGGGTTCCAATGTAGACACAGCCACTATGTATTTGAATAATGCTGCTATATAGATGTACCCTAACTGAAAAAATGTAAACAGTTAGGTCCTATAGCAAACAAAAAATGTAGATGGTACATGTCGGGGTACATATTTCCCAGTCTGAAAACCCGTAGGCTAGGACAAACTCATCCAGACATGCTGGGAAAGGAACTGATCCAATCTCCATTGTAGCTAGTGGGGAAACACCTTATACCTTATCTTACGGTTCCCAGACAGGGAATTCAGAAGTGACCCGATTACACAAGTCAGCCTTTCAACTTCAATGGAAACGGGGTTAAAGGAGCTTCGTGTCTGACACCTCTCACAGATGAATTGGAGAAGTTCTCACTTCTCTTTGTTTCATTGTTTCCAAATCTTTTTCCACACTAAGGATATCAGGCATCAGTGGCCAGGCAAAGGGAAAGCTGCACCAGGTCAAATCTTTGGGGCTTTTGTTTATACTCAGGAAAGTCAAGACAATTTAACTAGAAGTATCCAAGCTAATGTGCATAAGTTAAAGCTCATTAAAGTGCTGTTTGGACCCTGTCTCATTGAGAAGTAAAGCAGCCTTTCAATTTACTAATTTTTCTTAATTCCCACTGTAGACAAGCCCTAGGGTAGATGAGTAAAAACCACTACAGACTGCAGTGAGCACCAACCCGTTTGGCTCTGCAGCAAACCAGGGTAAGCTGAATATTGTCCGCTTGTGTATTGTCTGTATACACCCGGTGTCCCTTGTTTCATACCGAAAACATGTCTACACTGCCCCACAACTCAGGCTATGGAGGTGTATGAATAGCAGTGCCCACCAAAGTGCTGCCCCAAGCAGTGTAGTCAATTAACTGATTAACGGGTAAGCAAAAGCTTATAGGTCAATGCTATTGACTACATGCATCCCTCCCCCCCCCCCCCCCCCCCACTTGCCAGTAAATTTTTTAGCAGGCTGTCCAGCAACCCAGCTCAGTCCTGGCTTGAAATGGGTCCGGGACCTACCCCTACTACAGCTCTGCATTTAAAATGTATTAGGAGCTGGGTGGGCAGGCAGCCTGGCTCAATTCCAGCTCACCCGAGGTCCGGGAGCTCAGACCCCCCCTTAGCTCTTTATCAGAGGTAGCAGCACAGGACAACAAGCAGCTGGTCCACAAGGAGAGATGGTTTTTAAACTGGCTCCCCTCATTGACCAGCTCCTGCCTGGCACCCTGCACGGCTGCCTCTGGTACAAAGGCAGCCATGCAGAGTGGCAGGGGACTCCGCAGGAGTGAGGCTAGAGTACACTGGCTGCCGGCACCACCCCTGGGAACTATAGAATAGTCGACTAATCGATAAGAATTCATGAGGTTACTCAACAATTCAATTAACCAATATTTAACATCCCTAGCCCCATGTGTATGTGGTCCGCACCAAGTAAAAAGTGCCTCGTTTGCATTGATGTATATTAGTGCCCACAGCATCCATGGGGGTTGGAGGGTGTGGGTGGGGAGAGCCAGAGCCCAGCACTTTGGTGGGCACTGCCATTCACAGACCCGTAGTCTGAACTGCAGGGCAGTGTAGATATGCCCTTGAGATTCTAAAAAGGTTCTTAAAACACAGTCTATCTTTTTGCTCTGTGTTTAAACAGTGCCTAGTACAATGGGGTCATGGGCTATGATTTAAAGCCTCCTTCCCTGAATGCTGGATCTATGCAAATTTTTAATTACAGCAGCTTCCCTGTCTATGCTAGTCCACTCTTGACTGTAGTCAGGGAAAAACCTCACCATAAGCAAGGCCTCAAAAAGTCTGATTAGAATGTTTCTGAAGTCCATCTATACAAGCAGAATGGCAAGCCACATTTTTTCTAAAGATTAGATTAGATTAGATTAGATTAGATTAGATTAGATTAGAAAAGCAAAAAACTGAGGATCTGTGGACTACCCTTACCCATGGATTTGTTGTCACTAGCCTGTACATTTAACTATGTTTGCAGTGTGTCTCTAACAAAACTGTACAATCCACTTACCTAATCAAACGCTGACAATAAGAAACTCTGTTGGATTTCCTCAGGAAGGGGCCCTAAATTATTTGTAAAAATGATGAATGGGAGGCTTAACAGTTACATTCAAAATAATCACCTTGACAATGTCTTATTGAGAAAGTAATGCTTATTCTCTTCAAGTTTGTGTACTGCACCCATCACAGTAGGACTGGGGCTCTCATAACATTGTACATGTAATACATAAAATAAATATGATAATTAGCAAAATAGCGACCAAAGAAATCAAACAATTCAAGCCACATAACAGAACACAAGCTGCTCTGCCAGCTAATTCAGCCTCCGACATTGTCCAGAGCCCAGCCACTCAATTCTCAGAATGCATAGGAAAGGTGCCCCTAGCCTCTGTTTGTCAGGGACTGGAAACGGATGACAGGAGAGGGATCACTTGATGATCACCTGTTCTGCTCACTCCCTCTGGGGCACCTGACATTGGCAGACAGGATACAGGGCTAGATGGACCTCTGGTCTAACCCAGAATGGCTGTTTTAATGTTCTCCCCAGCTAATTGCACCTACACTTTCTTTCAGAGCTCTCTAGGCTCCCAGCTGGACCAGGAAACCAGGCAGGTGGAAGGAGCAGCAAGTGAATCTTAAAGTTATATCTTGCAATACAGTTCTCAATGCATCACAGTCTTGGGCTCTGTTTTAAATAACTTAAAGGATTGGCTCAAGCCCACACTAAAGATTTGCCCAGTCCTTGGTTTAAGAATTTAGAACTGTAATAGCCTTGCTACGTTCACTGGTGTCTCTTCCCAACTGGCACGTATTCAGAAGCCTTTGACTAGGAAACCATAAATGCTTTTTATTGTGGAAAAAGAGACAAACCATCAATTGAAGTGAGTTTTGCCCACAAAAGCTCATCATACCATCTACATGTTTTGTTAATCTTTAAGGTGCTTCTAGACGATTTGTTATTTTTTAAGTTTTTCCTGTTCCAGACTAATAAAATGAAATGATCAAGATTCAAAGGGAATGTCTAGATAGCAGTATTATTCCAAAACAACTTAGTCTGTGTCTACACTACAGACAGTTAATTCGACATAATGTCAAAATAATGCCAAGCAGTAGGACTTCTTACTCCAATTCCTGTAACTCTCATTGTACAAGGGGTAAGGGAAGTCGGAGGAAAAGTGCTTTCTCAGACTTCCTGCGGTGTAGATAGCGCCAAAAGCCGAAATAAGCTATTCTGACTTAAGCTACGCAATTGACGTAGCTCTAGTTGCCTAGCTTATTTCAGCTTCAGCCCTGCTGCATAGACGAGCCCAAAGAGTCTATTAGAGGCATGACCAAGCCTACAGACCCTGATATTAATTGGATGGCTTGTTGGGGCCCAAAGTGCTAGTCACACGAGAGTTCCACCTAAATCTTACAAATCCAAATCATGTTGGGGTAGTCAAGTGGATGCCTTGAGATGGCTTTTTCCTAGACTTCCTGCTCCTCTTGTCCTGTGAAAACTACAGCACCATGCCCTGCTCTCATTTGCAGCTGCCATGTTTGCTTCCACAAAGCAGGGCCACAACTCCTGCAGGTCTAAACTTACAAAATCAGCTCCACTTGGGGGCTTAAAATCTCTGGATGGAAAACCCAGAGCAAAGCAAAAACCCTAAAAATAAACACTGGCCCCAAGCAAAATCCCCCCCCTTTCCATTTAATTTAGGCTCACTCCCCAGTCGCAGTCCCTCACCTGTAAATTCAGGGTGGTCCAATTTTCCCAAGGTGTATCTCTTGCAGTAGCTTCACCTTTCCATCTCTGTGGCTTTGTCTACACTGCCAGTTTTTGTGGCAGAAAATATGGTAATGACGGACTCATTAGCATAAGTCACAATCTCATTAGTATATTTTCTGCTGTTTCTTTTTGCACAAGGTGTTTTTGAGCAAAAAGAAGCAGCGTGGACATTTTTTTTGTGTACAAAAACCCTGTTTTGCATAAGATCTTTATGACTGTCCCAGAGAGGCATAAGGATTTTGTGCAAAACAGGGGGTTTGTGCAAAAAAACCTCCTCTCCACACTGCTTCTTTTTGCACAAAAACCCTTTGCGCAAAAAGAAACAGCAGAAAATATGCTAATGAGATCGCGACTTATGCTATTGAGTCCCTCATTAGCATATTTTCTGCCACAAAAACTGGCAGTGTATATGTAGCCTGTATATTTGTATGCGCCATTTAAAGTCCTTGCAAAAAATGGGACATAAAGCAACACAACAGCAAAATACCATACCTAACTATCTGCACAGGGGCAAAAAATGGCAATTGGTATGAATGGAATTCCCTCCCCCACTTTTCCTAGTTTAAGCCTTCTAGTTTAAGCCTTCTGGCCCTGGGGCTTGCATTTCTATCAGCAGTCTCACACATAACATTGTAATCTGTCCTCTTAAGTATTAGGCATCACAGCTTCGCTGTCAAGATCTTTCTTGGCTATTCTTCCAATGCATGGCCTGTCACAAGCGAGTGCTGCTTCTAGGAGAAATACTGGGTTCAGAGCAGAACCACTGGCCTGTTCGATAGGCAACAGGGTTCCAGCCCGAAGGAGGAGTGTGGTCCAGCAGTTAGCCCCCCGTCTGAGACTTGCGCCAACACCTGCTCCACACCTGACACCTTGCGTGTCCCTGGGCAGATTTTTAAAGGTATTTTAGGTGTCCAAATTCCTTTACAAATCTGACCCTTAGGCTCTCTGGTCCAGATCCTCAAAGGTATTTACTTGCCTATTAGCATCGTTCTGCACCTGAATAGCTTTAAAAAGCCGCCTTACCGAGCCAACAGGCTGCAGTGTTTTCCCTGTGCAGTTCCTGTTCGCTAGCTCCGTGTCTGTGAGCAGCTTTTAATGTCTATATTACCCATTACTTTGAACTTCTTCTGACAGAATATAGGGAGCAGAGTAACTCAACCCAGCTCAGCTTTCTCTCCAGCCCCATTTGGATGCAGCTGAAAAAGCTCATTAACATGGCCTCCCCATCCTCTGAGCAGTGCCTGGGATTCCTCTGCAGCATGGCCAAGACTTCCCTCCATGTCCCTGGTATCCTGGGCTGTCCCCCTTCTGGACTGGTTAGTCCCAGCAGATGTAGGAGCCCCTTTCCCCTTCAGGTCCCAGGACATGACAGAGAGTTTTTTCAGATAGTTTTGGGTGCAAGCAAATAAAGTTGTTTTCATTTTCTATTGACAGTTCTTAATACCATCTGGAAGAAGTAACCCAAAGTATCAAAATTAGATATCAAGTATCAAGATCCCCTGGGATTGTTCCTGGATGTGCTAATCATGACACTGACACCTGCCTTCTTGCTCTCTGGGCCCCCTACCACCCTGTTCTGCTGGATCAGATCCTCTGGTCTCCCCCAGACATGGCACAGAGTTGGGGTAACTACTAAGGTTCCCTGTTAGCTGAATGCCCATATGGGTGCACAGCCCTTTTCTGAGCCACACCCAGAGATTCAGAGCTCCCTGTGCAAGCAGGAGCATGGCTGATCGGCTAGGGAAGTGGAGGCAGAGGACTTGCCCTCTCGGAGGAGCAGAAGCAGCAGCACTCCGAAAAGCCAGGTGCAGGGCCACACGTGTGTTTCTGATCGCTGAGAGCCTGGAGTGAGTGGAGACAAGCTTCTCATGTGGACCCCACCCCCACGTAGCTCCTATTGCCTGGTTTGGGACAATAGCAGCTGCCTGTTTGCAGGACAGGCAGCATGCAAAGTGCCCCTCCTCCTTCCTCCCTTGAGCTCACAGCATTCACGTTAGAACAATAAGCATGGATCCTGCAACTCCTCTGCGCATGTACAGGTGCTGAAAGGCAGGAATCCTGGCTAAGGAAACTGCTGGGATACTGGCTTGGAGCCAGGTAAGGTCTCCCAGCCAGAGCCTCTGTCTGGCACCACAGCCTCTCTCTCCCTGCCCCAACCCTCTGCCCTCTTCCACATGTAGCCCAAACCTTCTGCACCCCTGCTTCATACATCTTCCCAGACACTGCATCCCCGCTTGCACGCCTCCTCAGGTTACAACCCCCTCTCAGAGCTTGCACACCAATCTGCTATCCTGGTCACAGTCCAAATCCCTGCACCCCCTCCTGCACTCCTGCCCCAGGTCATAACCTCCTCCCAGGCCCTACACCTACTCCTCACTCCACTCCGTTGCTCCAGGTCACGATCCCCTACTTCACCCAAACTCCCTCCCAGATCCCATACCCCAATCCCCCTTCTCCACCAACCTCCATCCCGGACCCCCACACCTCCTCCATTAATATAATAGAAGAGTGCAGATTTTGACCATTTTACGAATTCTTGGAGTGCCTCCCCGCATCAAAAATTATCGCCCACCCCTGTGTTAATGGCTTAAAGTAAGAAAGAAAAAGATTCTTTTAACAGATTTTTTGAGTGTTGCATATATCTAAAAGTCTGATCTTAATTTTTTTTAAATCCTGTGTTTCTAATTAATACACAGTAAACTGTATTGCATTAAGGCCAGGTCTTTGCTATGTGGTGGAGTTCTGGCTCTTATGAGACAGATGTAGCAAGTATTAGGTACTCCAAGGTCTCAGAGGAGTAGCCGTGTCAGTATGGAACTAAAAAAAATTAACACAACAATGGTCCAGTAGCACCTTAGGCTAACAAAAATATATAAATAGCATCATGAGATTTTCTGGGCACAGCTCTCTTCCCCGGCCAACGGCACTGTTAATTTTCTTTTTATTTAATGTCATATTAAATAATCATAAGCATTGCTCCTTGTTAATTATCCCTTGTTTCAATATATTTTCTTCCATACCTATAAACTATTTAAAATATATAATTATAGCTATGGTTTTTGTTTGTACTGGTGAGTGCACATCCACACACTACGTCAATATTGGTGTTGCACAAAAGAAATTTCAACCTGCTCCAGGATGGAAAAATCTTAGAGGGAACACTGGGAACCACCCTCCTAAAGATCAAATGCAGACACTGAACCACTTCAGCTCTGGGAGAATGAAGTTCTAGGGCTCAGCAACCAGGAAACCAACCCTCGAAAGGGATCAAAACGCCATATAAATCCATCTGTCTTTGAGTAAGTGTTACACAAGAAAAAGTCATGATGATGTTGTGAAAGATATGTACACTGGTCTTTCCCCCTCCCCTCATGGTAACAATTATTTACACTAGGCCTGCTAGTAAATAAAAGTGTTTTTTATTCAGTACAAACAGTAGGATTTAAGTGGTTGCAAGTGAAAACAGACAGATCAAAGTAAGTTGCTAAGTTAAAATGAAAAGTAAATGTATAGCTAGTTCTAACTCACTAAAAAACTGAGATTCTCACCCTAATGAGCTGATCTTTTGCTAGGCGTAATCTTCAGGTTCAGAGACTCTTTTACCTTGACTTGGGTCCCCAACCTTCTTCGGAGTACATCAGTGCAAGCAGAGACAAAGGGCTGATCATGTCCCTTTGCTTTTAAATAGTCTTTTCCCCATGGTGGGGACCTTTTGTTCTACCTCCCCACTTTTATGTGAAACTACTACAGTGGTCAAAATGGAATCCCAGTACCAGGTGGTATGGTCAAATGTCTTGCTAATTCAGTCACCTTTGGTGCTACAGGACAAACAAGGCTGTTTATAAGACATTAAGCTAATCACAAAGTTGTTAAGACATTGGGGAGGCAGCAAGGGCTCTCATTAGCACATTTAAAACTATAAACAGTCTCATACTTCATACTTCACGTTTAAGAATGGTACATTCACCAAACATAGGATATACAGATCCAGCAGACTGTAACATTAAAACTGGTAATTTTTTTATGGAGATATACCATCTTGCAGAACTGGAAGAGACCTTGAGAGGTTATCAAGTCCAGTCCCCTGGCCTCACAGCAGGACCAAGTACCATCCCTGACAGATTTGCCCCAGATCCCTAAATGGCCCCCTCAAGGACTGAACTCACAACCCTGGGATTAGCAGGCCAATGCTCAAACCACTGAGCTATCCCTCCCCAAAATAAGGTATTTTGTTTAAAGCATCTTTGAGTTATGCATATTTATATCATAAGCCAAACTTCATAAAATGGGGGGGGGGGGAGGAGAGGGACAAGACCATCTCACATGGAATAAATTGCAAATTAGGCTGCCAGCTACCTTCCAAGTATGCTTTATGTTGACAACACAGGCAGTGCTGGCCAAGGGATTTGGGTATATTCACTTCCATAAATTGCTGGAAAGTTTCAACTTTTTAAGAGCAGTTTGCTTTTAAAAATAGATGGTTTTCTGCAAATCCTATAAAGCATCTTCAGTAAATCAGTAGACATTTAAATGTATGGATCACTGACTGACTGACTGTATACAATGAAAATAATCTCAGAAGCAGAGGTGAAAGTAAGCCAGTGTACTCCAGCGTGGCGTTCCGGCAAGAAGCTGGACAGCTGGGGTACTGAGTTGCAGTGGGAGGGGTGGCGCACTCCCTGCCTGGCTCCAGGGCTTCCTGCTGGCTGTCGTGCTCAGCAGCAGTCAGCCAGGTAGGTTAGAGGGCTGGGTGGGAGGTGTCCCCTATCCCAGAGTCTCCCAGCTTCTCTCCTCTCCCTCACCATTTTGAGGGGTGGGAGGGCATCAGCCATACATACCAGTCCCTGCCCTGTGTTTTGCTTTTCTTCCCTCCTGCTTCCTCTGACTCTCAGCTAGTGAGGGGAACATGCAGAGCCCCCTTCTGTAGGTCCAGCCTGCATTCTTTGTTCCGAGATGTATGACCTTGCATTTCTCTATACTAAAATCCAATGTGTTGGAATTGGCCCAGTTTATCAAGTGAGCCACCTCACTCAGTATGTACGTTTGCCTGTTCTCATCATTATTCATCATTCTGTCAAACTTGGTTGCCTCCACAAATTTTCTCAGCAGTGATTTTATATTTATTTCCTGATGGCTGATAAAAATATTGAATAGCAGCCAACCTAGAACCATTCCCTGTGGAACCCTCCTACAAACACCCCTGGCTGCTGCTGATTCTCTAGGGATGACTACTTTTGGAGATCTGTCAGTTAGCCAATTCATAATGCATTTAATATGTGCTCTACTGATATTGTAGTGCTAATTTTTTAATCAGAATGTCATTCAGCTTTACAAAAGTCTAAGGCTCAGATCCCCCTGGGCATTTAGATACCTAACTTCCATTGAAACAAAGTGTATTGAACGTACGCAGTTATATGATCAGACAAACTCATTATTTCATCAACAAATGAAAGCAGGCTGTGCTGATGGACATTTTTTATATTCCCATCCTTTAATCCTCTAGTAAGGTTGATCCTCCCAAATCTGGGACTCTCTGGTCCAGCAACATCCGTGGTCCAGCAGACCAAAGAGCCCCAGAGGGGAGAGCAACGCAGGGGCTGAAGAGCGGCATCGGGGGAGTCCCCACCCTGGCCAGGGAACCCCCGGCATTAGCGGGGCCAGGTATTAGCCAGAGAGCTCTCATCCTGGCGGGAAACCTCCCGTTGCTGTGGGGCTGTCAGCAGCAAACCCCTGATGGCAGCGGGGCTGGGATGATGGGGCAGCCTCTGCCAAGAACTCCCAGGCTGAAGTGGAGCTGGCAGAGGCAGGCAGCTGGAATCCACAGCAACAGCGGGGCGGGCCATAGCAGGCAGGGTGGGGTGGCCAGGTGGCCCCAGCCGGGACGCCCGGGGAAAACTCTGTGGCAGCAGTCCAGAAACCATCAAGCAGTCCCCATTGGGAACACCGGGGCAGCAGGTGGGCAGCAGGGTGGGGAGCCATGTTGAGCCCGTGTTGCAGAGGGCAGTGGCAGGATGGGGAGCCCCAAAGAAAGGAGCCCGGGCATGGGACAGCCAGCGGGGAGCACTGTCCTCTCCTGGCAGGCCCATATATGTAGGGTGGGGGTGCGAAGGGTGTGAATACACACCCCCAGGTTGGCCCAGCTGAGCCATGTGCCATCTGCTGGACCCTTCCCAGCCTGCTCTATTCCCCACTCTCCTGCAGCCTAGCTGAGCCATGAGTCAGCTCCCTGCCATCTCCTGCAGCCCAGCTGAGTTGCACACTGGCTCCCTGCCCCCTGCCCCCTCACAGCCCAGCTGAACCTTGCACCGGCTCCAGCAGCCCAGCTGAGCCACATAATGGCTCCCTGCCCCACCCCCCAGCCAAGAAGAGTTCTATGCCAGCTCCCCTCCCCTCCCCCACAAGCAGCCCAAACTTCTTTGGCCCCCAAACCTGAAGCGGGGAAAGAAGGTTGTTTTGAACCTAAGAAATCTATGAGGTTTTTTTTCTTCAAAATTTGAACAAAATGTTTCAGTAAAACCAAAACTAATTTTCTTCATGTTTTTTATTTTCTTCTAGTCGTTTTGGGTATGTTTCACCCGGGCCTGAAAAATGCATTTTAATTTGGCAAATTTCAATAAAGAAACTAAGCTCTACTACAGTCAAACTTTTCCAGGGCCCACCCTTACTTAGTAGAAGTATTTTCACACTTGAAAAGTAAATCTAACTTTACTATAGCAAATTATTTAAAAATAGGTTTGTAACCAGAGTGGCAGACATCTTAATGAGGAAAGCTATAAGTTTCTTCCTAATATTTGTACATGTCTTGATGATCTTCAGAATTCCTCTCACTATGAAATGCTGCAGAATATTCATTTAAAAAATACTGATGGGGATAAAACCAGCTTTGAGCTATGGAGTTTCATGGTCTAATTCCTTAGCTGGAGTCAAGATCAAATGGCTAAAAATGCATTATGATCTGATTGTTGTTCAGTCATGCATTTTTGTGGAATCAGATGGTGGTCTCAGTTCACTTCCCAGTGGATATGTCTACATCAAACATGCCAACTGTATATTTCCATCTTGCACACACCACTGGAAACACCACATGAACCTCCTCTCATGAGTCTGAGGGTTGTATTTTAAGTGGTCTACCTTTCACAAGAAACAAGTACTGCATAGGAAAGTTCTCTTCCTAAACAGAGCTAATAGGTCAAAGAGTACCTTGTACCCTAAATCAGGCAGTGCTGATTGGTCCCAGTTTAGATGAAGTGGGTTAGTAGTTTCCAAATGGCTGTTTGCAAACAAAAGAAATGAATAGCAATGAGTTACGAGACTTCCATCCTGATTATCGTACCCCAGAGCTCCAATCAGTTTTAAACACAAGATGGAGATACAAGATACATTATCCTGAATTGGCAACTAATGTCACCAAGATAAAAAAGCTAATCATGCATATACTAGTGCCAAGCCATAATTTCACAGCAATGAAGACTGGAATATTGTTTTTCACTTACAATATTACAGCAAGGTAATCTCTATAAAGCCTTTATTACTGTGTACATTTTTAGCATGTTATAACAAAATCCTTTTACCAGTCACTGCTTCCACTCAATTTTTTCATTAACCTCTCTTATACACATTCATTGCATGATTATTTTGAACTCCTTTATATTTTAAAAAAATTGAGGTCAACATTTATTTAAAAAAGCGCACACACACATGCCCCTGAAATTCCTGCATACGGGCCTGGCTGGTATGGCAAACTCCCTGATCCGGGACAATGCAGGTCCCAAGGGTGTTGGACCAGGGAGGTCCAACCCTGTAACTGGATGCCATATCAGTTCTTCCATTATTTTGCCTGATGCAACATTAGCACTGGCTGATGTCTGGGTTCAGGTATAGTACACTAGGCCTTATGTCTACCCAAGTTTTGGAAAGCTGCTAATACAGAGTAAATAAGAAGAGAATCATGCCCAATCACAAAGCTTTGGTTTATTTTAAGAAATGCTTTTTACAGATGGTAATATACATGGGAGACAAGGATTTTTGCATGATTGGGCCACCTCTCTTGATGCTATCATATATTTAGGGTGTACAGAGAATACAGGTCTGGGACTAATATTTAGTTTAGAATTATTTATACCAATACAGCCTGTCCTTTAGCTGATTGTAATGCAGACATGGCACTCATTGGAAAGTGCATTCAGAGGCTGTACCATCTTGTTATACTCTAGAGCAGGAGCCACTGCACTGCAGGGGAACCCGACTCACCAGGCAGCCTAGGACTGGGCTGTACTGTACCCAGATGGGTTAATGGCAGAGCTCTCCCCCAAGGAGTTGAGTGCTGCTGTGTTAGTATTAGCAGCTTTCCAAAACTTGGGTAGACATAAGGCCTAGTGTATTATACCTGAACCCAGACATCAGTCAAGCTAACACAAAAGGGCCTACAGGAATGCTGAGGGCAGCTTTTAGAAGATTTCTTGCATTAGAGTTTTTAACCATTACTGAATTAATCTAAATTAACACAAACATATTATAAGCATGATAGGAAAGTAACTTGATCAGCTACAACTCTCAGGAGTGAGAGATCAACTAAAATCACCACCCCCTGTGGGGAATGGTGCCAGTATTCAGTTCCTTTGCCCTAATCAACTAGAATGATGCACACAAGCTATTCCTGCCTCATGTCCCAAGCCCTCAGAAGGCCATACTCACCATGGCTGATGCTGTGACTGGTATCGTGCTTTATCAGTCCTGAACAGAAGTGAGAACATAGGCTCAAAACTTGGGTGGAGCAAGGGAAGTCTGTCCAAACCCTTATGTTTTAATCTCCATCATGAATACACCAACAATCATACCTCTGTGTGTTGTATTTGCAGTGGCTGCCACTGCACTCTTCAGGGCCTTCCCCACAGCTGTGAAATGCCTGAACCACATAAGGAGGGGAAAGAAGAGGACTCGGGATGCAATGTCCCAGGAGATCCTGCAAGCCAGTGCTGCATCAGAAAAGAAGATCAGGGCTTGAAGAATCATGCTTGCAGACAGCATGCACAAGGATAGAGTGGAGAGGAGACAGGAGAGGGATGTGCAGCAGGAAATGCTTGTGCTCCTCAGACAGCAAACAGAGATGGGGCAGCAGTCTGTGGTGAGCCTGCACATTCAACAATTCTGTGCTCTCTTCCCACTGCATCCCACAGAGAACTCCACCTCAGGACCTTCCTATACCCATGTCAACATTCCACATAACATCAGGGTTTGGTGCACTACCCTTAGCACTCCACCTGGGGGAACATTCAAGAAAACAGACTTGCATACACTGACCTGTGAAAACCATTGTATTTGTAGTTGAAGTGGAAATAACTGTGCTTTCCCCTTCATAAATTCTTTCCCCTTAATTTATTAAGTTTTATTCAATTCTATATGTTTTCATTGGCTGGCTCATGTTACAGAATACAACTGTATTCTTTGGAACATTATTCAGCTGTATGGCTACGTCTACATTGGCAAGATTTTGCGCAAATACTTTTAACACAAGAGTTTTTGCTTTAAAGTATTTGCACAAGAGAGTGTCTACACTGGCATGTGCTTTTGCACAAGAGATGTGCTTTTGCACAAAAGCATCCGTGCCAGTGTAGACTCTCTCTTGCACAAGAAAGCTCCGATGGCCATTTTAGCCATTGGGCTTTCTTGCGCAAGAAATTAACATTGCCTGTCTACACTGGCCTCTTGTGCAAGAACAGTTACGCAGGAGGGCTTATTCCTGAGTAGGAGCATCAGAGTATTTGCGCAAGAAGCACTGACTTTATACATTAAAACGTCAGTGTTCTTACAAAAGTATTCGCAGCCAGTGTAGACAGGTGGCAAGATTTTGCGCCAAAGTGGGTGCTTTTGCGCAAAATCTTGCCAATGTAGAGACAGCCTATTACTTCACAATATTTGCTGGCTGGTGATGGGCAGGTCTGACAGAAATCAGTTTCCTGTCACTGTGCTGTGTCACAGAACCCACATAATAACATTCACAAACCAAATTCAGCAGCTAAATGCACCACCTTTGCCTTCCATATTGGAAGAAACTTTTCTCTCTTGGCTTCATAGATATTGTTCAGGATACAGCAGGAAGCCATAATCATTTTTGTCACTCAGATCCAATCTTATAAGTCAACAACTAGCGGTCCTTCAAACAACCAAGGGTGTATTCAACTATCATTCTGCACGTGCTGAACCTGTGGCTGAAATGCTCCTTGCTGCTGCTGAGGTGGCTGATACATGGCTTCATAGCTATGGGAGCAAGGGCTATGCTGGTTCACCCAGGATAATTTTTGGTATTTCAATATTCCCACCAGACTTAAAACAGTTTCCTGGCATAATCAGACCATACTGTGTTATTTCTCCCCCATACTAGCTGACATGACCTATGTGATCATAACTCAGTGAAGAGTCACAATCATGTTTCACAACTATGTCTAAACATGACCAGTCTGTACACTTGAAAGAATGTGAAGTACCGGAACTACCTTATCTACTATCGGTCTGTCTGTCTGACTGTGTGTTCAAGAACTCCTCCTAAACAATAAGAGCTAGGACCACCAAATTCAGTACACAGCTTCCTTTTATCATAACTTAAAGTGAGGTAAGGTTTCTGTTGTGCCAGGAAAAAATGAGATGTGCCTGGAATAGGATTGCTTCTCATAAAACAATACAGAAAAGAGACAGCGTTACCAGGCAGGTGAAAGGGGCTGGCTGCCCACTCCTCCAGTCCAGGACTGCCCCAGCCCCAAGCCTCACATCCCCCAGGTGCCCTCTTTGGGGGGAGGGGTCAGAGAAGCTGCTGTTCCCCTTCCCCTCATCCCCATTCATACTGGTACATTTCCCTTTCATCAGGGAGCCAGGAAAAAGTGAAGTTTGCTGCATTCCTCACTTTGGCTGGGGAGCACAGGGGGTAGAAGAACCTGGACCTGCCCCAGCTGGTGGACATACATCCTTCTCCCAACTGTGCCCACTGGAGCTGCAGTAGCCATGGATCAGTGCTTCTCACCTGGCTCCCAAGGCTATGTCTAGACTGCATGCTTCTTTCAGAAGAACCTTTTTTCAGAAGAGATCTTCCGAAAAAACTTCTTCTGAAAAAGAACATCCACACACAAAAGCACATTGAAAAAGTGATCTGGTTTTTCGAAAGATAGCGTCACACTGAATGGACGCTATCTCATATTTAAGCTGTGATTGCTATGAACAGAGTGGCCACCAGGGCATCTGTGCTTTTTCCTCTTCCCTCTTCTTTCGAAAGAACTCCCTCATTCCCATCCACACACGCCTTTTTCCAAAAGAGCTCTTTCGGAAAAAGGCCTCTTCCTCGTAGAAAGAAGCTTACCAACGCTGGAAAACCCCCTCTGTTCTTTCAATTTACTTTCGGAAGAACGCAATTGCAGTGTGGATGTAACTCCGGTTTTGTTGGGAAAACAGCCTTTTTCCGATAAAACTCTGTAATGTAGACATACCCCAAGCTGCTGCGTGAGAGAAGGCTGGGGTAGTCCTCTCTCACAGGGGCAGCTTGCATGCTGAGCCCCCTTATTCCTAGCCCCACCCCAGACCAATGAAGCAATGGGAGCCTCACCCCAGACTAGGGCATGTTCAAATGAAGCATGTACATTTTTATTTTCGTTTCTGAAAAAAAAAAATTAATTGAGTTAAGGACATGAGCAATGCTGGGTAAATCTTCTAGTTAAGACTAAAGAAAACAACATGGTGGAAGATAAATGATCCCTGCCTTCTAAAGATCCCACGGCTAAATGCACACCAGGATCTGTTAGATTGTATGTGTGTATGTGTGCTGTCTATACACACACACACATACCCATGTTTACATGTCTATTTTAACAAACTAGTGATTCTCCACTCAGCATGTGTACCTTACATTAACAGAGGTCCTACAATTGACAGGTACTTCATTATGTTTTCTGTTCTTTCCACTCCAATTCATCTGATGGAGTGGGTTTTACACACAAAAGCTCATGAGTCTATATTATTTTTGTTAGTCTCTTATTATTTCCCAAACAGTGCCACCTGGTGGTCCTTTTAAATAACTTCTGTGCTTCCCCAGGAAAACTCCTTTCCGGATCTGGGAAAATTTACAATGAAGTAGCAAAGGGACATAAAGATAACGATCTCCTCCTATATCAGAGCTAATAATATTTACAGGGCACTGTGATTTTGGAAGCCGATGGAAGTGTTGCAGTTACCTCTAATAATCTATTTACACGGTCAGCTGCAATCTTACATGGAGACAGAGGGAGGGAAAGTGAGAGAGAGAGAGACGAAGTTTCTTGGGCAAAACTCGTATGAGGATTTGAGACTCTCTATTTAACCGATGTGGTTTATTTCTGAGTTTCTGGAAACCGCGTCTGCACAAGTCCGTCACGCTAGTGGGAAAGTTATTTCTTAGTGCAAGTATTGAGAAAGTGAGAATCCCGGGAGCTAGGTAGACCGGCAGTTAATTCGTATCAAGGAAAGAACATGAATTCCTAACTCCTGGAAGGAGTTCGCCTAAAAGACCAGTCCCGTGTGAAGTGTGGTTGCAGGGAAACGTCTGTCCGCCGAGCACAGACATGCAGCCCAGCCAGGCTCTCCGTTCCCAACTGCTTGCTGCTCGTGCAGAGGAAATCAGGTGGTGACAACATATGTGTAGCATTTTTCGGCAAATGTTTGCAATTAGGCTAATTGAATTCTCATTCAAACGGGTTGTAGACCCAAGTTCGTTTGAATGGGCAGTTCTTCCTCCCAGCCCCCCCCCCCCCCCCTTCCCCACAGGACCTCCCTCCCTCCTCCCTGTCCCCATCCTCCGTCCTTATTAAAACCACCTCCAAGTCTCACTTGTGAGAAGACCCCATAACGTGCAGGAGGCAGCGAAGCAACAGCGGGGAAAGGGGGGGAAAAGGCGAGACGTCTGGAAAATATTAGCCGCGGCAGCGCTCCGCTGACCCGGCGCTCGAGCTGCGAGGCATCCCCCAAAGCGCCGCGCTATTGATGCTGCCCATCTCGCCACGCTCCGCGCCTGCCCCGCGACGGCTCGGGGCTCCCGGCCACTCGCCTTGCCAAGCGCCTCCGAGCGCTTCGTTCGACGCGACTTCTCCGAAGCCGGGAGGGCAGCGTTTGCGCGAGAAGCCGAAGCGGAGCCGGGGCAAGGGGGGCGGGGAGGCCGGCACGTGGGGGAGAGGGGGGCGAGCGAGCCAGTTCGAATGATTATTGGCCTTTCTCCGGGACGCCAAGTCCTTGATCGATTACCTCAATATCGGGAGCTGTCCCGCGGGAGCTGCGCGCCACCAGACCACCCAGCGAGCCGAGCGCCCTTTATGAGCAAAGGACAAACAAGGTAGGGGGCTGAGGGGCTTACTCCTTGCACCCAGAGGGGAACCAGCCCTCGTGGGAATGGTTAAGATTTACATGCATGAAAGTGGTCGCAGGGAAGAGTGGCATGGGGAGGGGGGGGTGTTTCTGAGGGGGGCTGTTATGGGAGGGATTTACTCTCCCCCCCCACACACCTATTTTGGCAAGACACTAGCACGCAGGGTGACCCGAAGCGTTTTTATACTAACTCCTCGCCTTAAACAAACAAAACAAACAAACAAATAAAAGCCCCCGCTTTACATCTTGTCGATTTCACGCCGTTTAGCCGCGGGGAATAAGGGGGGATGGTGTGAAGTGATTCACCTAAGCGGCGGAGGTGCGTTGGGACTGGAGCCGCCTCGGCCGGACGCACCAGGCAGGCTGCCGGGGTTTTTGGACGGCACACAGTGTAGTCCTTTATACACTTGTGCAAACATCACCGTGATCCCCTCCCTGTCCAGGAGGTGGGGGACGTGACAGGAGCGGAGGGAGGGATGGGGTTGCAGGAAAAGGCTGGGAGGGGTGTGTGTAGGGAGGGGGTTCGGAAGGGGGGGGGGTTGTTCCAATCCAGCCCCACCTCTGCGAGCGCAAACGCGACCAAGATGTCTTGCTGAAATCCAAAGTGGAGAGAGGAAGTTTCCGGGGGGACGTAAGCGGGGGGGAGCGGGGAAGAAATCTCCCGCTACCAGGGAAACGTCTGGCACCTCCCCTAAGGCGCCCGGCTGAGAGTTTGATGAGCACAGAGTGTTACTTGGAGCAGCCCTGTTGGCTCCGATGCTCTAGACACTCCCTAGCCCTTGACCAGGGCAGTTTGAATGGGTTTGCGCCTGTGTGCGCTAGGGAAGACGTGGCATGCCAGACACGTGCTTTATTCAGAGCAAAGCCCGGGGAGAGGCTATTGGCAGGCGGGCTCTGGATCACTGGCCCGACACCCCTTCATTGAGCTCCCCCCCCAAAAAAAGTGTGTTGGCAGCAGGAGGGGTCTGGCCCAGGCGGCGGTGCTGGGAGGCGGGCGGGCTGCAGGGAGAGAACCCCAGTGTCAGGTTACGCGGAGTCCAGCTGTCACGGGCAGCGGGAGCCCGTCCCACTCAGCGCCGGCAGGAGGCGCGTCCAAGCCGGCAGACTCAGGGGCTACGGCTGCGCCCCCCGCCTGCGGTCCGTATCTGTGCACGGAGCACACACAGGCAGCAGGGCAGGGAGAGCTGCAGCCCAGGCTCCAGAAACGCCTGTCCCGAGGAGCCGAGCCAAAGCCCCGGCTCCGCTTCCCGGCCTGCTGGTCCAGCCCTCAGCCGCCAAGCCAGCGCCGCCCGGGGAAGAAATGTACAAGCGGCTGCAACACACGTGCCAGAGCGGGGAATACCTTTGAGGTCATTGCATTGGGGCCGCCCCCTGTGATGCAAGAGCGCGCCTCTCGCTGATTGGCTAAGGCCTGCGGGAAGGGGGTTCCCCAGGAAGTGGCGCTGCTCGAGCCCAGGGTTCCCCCTGGCCGGAGGGGGGGGGGGGGAGCGGGGAGTTGCTGGAGGAGAGGCACCACGCAACCAACACAAAGCAACAGAACCGATGTGGATGCAATTGTGGAGTATTGACAGCATGTCGCTCCTACCATGAAAGGACTTATGCTGATTTGATTTTGAATTTAATTTGATGCATTATGGTCCAGCAAAAATAGCAGAGAACATGGGACCGGTTCAATTTCAGTTGTCTTCTATTGACAAAGCAGAGATCAAAGGTTTCCTTGTTACCTGTTGGTAGCCCTACAAACTCAGTACTTGCTTACTTTAAAATAATACCTGTCACCAAACGTTTTCACTAGGACAAGTTGAGGCACACATCAAGAGTGCCTTGGTACTTGTTCCAGGGGGGAATGGTAGGCTATTGCAAATGTGTGTGATTACACACACATACTTGCATAGGTAATCTCATGGGATGCCTCATACAACCAGCAGGCATAAGAGTTTGCAGGATCCATTTCTTAGTCTTTTGGAGCTTTGGGCACTTTAAAATGACCATATTAACATTACATTATTAGATTCAAGCTACCATCTCTCCTTCAAAAATTACACATGATGGTAATGTATAAATATTAAAGGACCATGGATGAAACCTACTGCAAAACGAAGTCAATGAAAGTTTTGTCACTGAGTTCAGTAGAGCCAGGATTTCATGACAAGCCAGTATATCTTCTCTCCTCAATACCCCATGGGCCAAATTCTCTGCTAGTGCACAAAGACGCAGTACCACTGATTTCAATGAAATTTCAGACATTTACACTAGCAGAGAACTTGCCCTTGTATATTCATTGCATTGGCGCAAACAAAATTATTTTGTCTTCTCTAGATTTGTATACACAGGGCCAAATGATCCCTATATTGAAGGTAGTGGAACCACTCAGATGAGTAAGTCCAGCAGGATATGGCCTAGGACATATGAATGAGCAGTAAATAAATTACAAGATCATAAACAAAGATATAAACACCAAACACATTTATTTAAAGTGAGCGCATTCCATTGTAATTTGTTATGGGGTTCTCACGCTTCATTGCTCTGCAATGCACATGGCTGCAGGAGGGGGTGATGCCTGAGCCCCTCCCTCCAACTCATACTATCCAGAGGACCCCTAGTAGAAGGGTCAAAGCCACAGGCGAGGGACCTGTAACCTGAGCCCTGTGTCCCCGGACTTCAGCCTCAGGCCCCAACCAATCTAAGCTAGCCTTGCAGTCCCATTAAAATTGGATCCAACCCACTTTGGGGTCCCAACCCACAGTTTGAGAACCACAGAATTAGTTTCGTTCCAAATACTTACCTAAACTTCATGACAGGTAAACTGGAAATGATAAAATATGTCTTGTGCAAGCATGGTTTAATTTGCATAACCCTATAAGTTTTTCATCATTGTTTACATCTGGGACAAAACTAACAAACAATAGAGACCTTGCTAACATGGAATAGTGAGTACAAAGAGAAAATTATTGGTCCAGTATTCATGAACTTCTAAAGGTTGTTGTCATTCTCATTATGGCAGCAGATCTCAAACTTCATTGTACCATGGCCTCCATCTGACAACAAAAGTTATTACATGACCCCAGGAAGGGAGGGAGAGTTGCAGGGGGCACCAAAGCTGCCCAAAGTCTGTGTCCTGGGAGGGGAGCATGTAACCTTAGCCCCTCTGTCCAGGGCAGAAGTTCAGGGCAAAACCCAGGCTTTGGCTTTGGCTCTGATCCCCAACAAGTCTCACACCAGTCTTGGTGACTTCATTACAATTTATTCACATGACCTGCTGTTGGTTCACAGCCCAGAGTTTGAGAACCCCATCTGATATGCTATTCCATTCTTCTATATCACCTATGAGAATGCTTATCTTTAGTCTTCTATGAACCCTTTCAAGAAGATAAATAGTATGTAAAATCTGGAAGTGACAAATAATTCTAAACAACAGATACGGGAACTCCTCTGATGTAAAGATGTGCAGCTGGAAGATAACATTTGTTTCCTCTCTGCAGGCTGTAAACTGGGAGAGGGAGTGTGGACAGTTGTTTGATGCTTATAATTGGTTTATGGAATCATTTGCACTTCAGAGTTAAAATATTTATTTTGCTGCCAAAATACATCTGAATTTCTTTAAGTTGAATGCCAATTCATAATCAGATGTTTACACTATATGTGTATACAGTATTTGTGTGTATATACATTACACTATTAAATACACCCACACACACACCCGGTCAGATCTAGTTGTTTACTGTGAAGCCAAAGCCAACTAGTCACATGAACAAGGAAATTGAGTTTTGGCTTAGAAAGGGCTAAATTCTTCCCTTGTCTGTATGCATACAACTCTCACTGACAGCAGTTGGAGATCTGTTTATATACTTGTGTGTGACATTTTATAATGGACTTGATCCCCAAACCTTTAGGCTATGTCTAGACTGCCCCCTCTTGCACAAAAAATACGCAAATGAAGCAAAGCATGGAATATCCTATGCTTCATTTGCATAATTAATGAGGCTCCATTTTTGCACAAGAGGCTTTTGTACAAGAGCCGTTCTTCCTCTTTAGAACAGCTCTTGCGCAAGAGGGGGGTTTTGTGCAAAAACCCTCATTAATGATGCAAATGAAGCACAGGGAGCCTCACCTCATTTGCATATTTTTTGCACAAGAGGGGGCAGTCTAGATATAGCCCCCATGATTATATCTCACTGATACCAATGGGAATAGGATTTCATCTGAATAATTATGTTCAAATCAATTGACTTATTCTAGTGAATAAGGTGAGCAAAGTTTGGACTGATCCCTGTGCAGACAGGGCTCCTGATGGAGGGGGGCAAAAGGGGTAGCTGTTCCTGGGGCCTGGTGATTTTAAAGGGCCTGGACCTCTGTCTGCTGCTACAGTGGCGGCAGCTGGAGCCCCAGACCCAAACTGCTGCCATGCAGCACTGGAAATTTGACGGGGGAAGCTAGCCCCAGAGCCAGCTCCCCTCAGCTTGCCCTAGGGACCTGGCCTGCAGCCCTGTGGGCGAGGGGGAAGACAGAGAGTAGAGAGAGAGATTAAATTGCAAAACTGGCGGATTTTAAAGGACATCCAAGAAGGGATACAAATAACATCCTTAGCTTTTCTATAGCACTGTTCATAAGCAGATCTTAAAACACTTCAGTTCTTTACAAAGAAGGTCAGTATCATTAGCCTTCCTTTACACATAGGAAACTGAAATTTAAGGTGAAACAGATTGCCCAACATGACAGTAATACAGAGGACTGGTACTCAGGTCTTTACAGGCACAGGCTAGTGTGTTAGTCACTAGGCCATAAATTTGGTAGCCAACAAATGCTGTGTTCCTTACATTTCTAGGAAATAGATTATTCGGAATAATATAATTATGAAAGTTAAAGTATCCTACAACTTGGATGCATTTTTAGTAGGGCAAAACTGGAAACAATTCTGCATCATAAAGAGAGTTTAATTTTAAGATGTGTTCCTAGATCAGGACCATTTTGTACTGTAACGTTTTAACTATTTTAACTATTTCACGTGTGATGTTTATCAGAAAAAGCAATGGAATACTATGGCCTGAGGTATCTGTAATCTTATTTAAAGTTCAGATCCACATTTTGACCAAACTTTAAATGCCAAAGCATCCTAACCTAATTACAGCCTTTCCTAAAATAGTTTCATTAGTTGTGTGTAAAGTTAATCATCCTTTTAAAAGTTTATCCCAGAAAAATTAAAATAGATAAGTGATTAAAAATGAACAACCTTTTCCCTGCATAATTTGCTTTGTATTTGTGACTTTCTCTCTCACTTTTCTTGTTTTCAATCTTTCTGGAGAAAAAGTGGCTCAGGACTTCCTCTGACAAGCGGGTGTGAGCATTACATGTTAGGGACCTCCTCTTACCGCTGATGTAGTGAGACATCCCATGTGTTGCAAACAAGTCTGACTTTAATTTGACCTCTATTAGTCACCAGTTCCAAATCCCATATTAGCAGATGGAGAGGACCACCTGAAAGCTGTCAATACTTGAGAAAACAGCTAAACACGTCTAAGGGGTATATGGTAGTGAATGCTGAAGTGTTCTTATACCAAAATGTGTTTCTGGTATTTCATTCCTCAGTTCTATTTATTATTCTAATTGTTACATCAAACCCTCATCTCTGGCCTTTCTGTTTTTCAAATGCACTGTGCATGTATCCCTCCTATTGGTCTTTGGGAGGGATACCCTCTCCACATCTATGGAAACTGATTTATACTCCCAAGGCCAGTGTGTGCCAGCCTTACTCACTCCTTATGCCACAACTAGTTCCATCAATTTCAATGGGACAAATTGGAGAATTACGCCCTGATTCTGGAAAGTATCTCTAGCCAGGAAAGCACTTAAGGGCATGCTTAACTTTAAGCAAGTGCCTAACTCAAGAATTGTCCTGGATATGGCTGAACTTAAACACACAGGCTACGTCTACACTGGCCCCTTTTCCGGAAGGGGCATGTAAATTTCACTAGTCGTCGTAGGGAAATCCGCGGGGGATTTAAATATCCCCCGCGGCATTTAAATAAAAATGTCCGCCGCTTTTTTCCGGCTTTTAAAAAAGCCGGAAAAGAGCGTCTACACTGGCCCCGATCCTCCGGAAAAAGTGCCCTTTTCCGGAGGGTCTTATTCCTACTTTGAAGTAGGAATAAGACCCTCTGGAAAAGGGCACTTTTTCCGGAGGATCGGGGCCAGTGTAGACGCTCTTTTCCGGCTTTTTTAAAAGCCGGAAAAAAGCGGCGGACATTTTTATTTAAATGCCGCGGGGGATATTTAAATCCCCCGCGGATTTCCCTACGACGACTAGTGAAATTTACATGCCCCTTCCGGAAAAGGGGCCAGTGTAGACGTAGCCACAATGAAGTGTTTTCCTGATTCAGAAGTGACAAAGTAAAGATGACCTAAGTGGGGTTTCATTATAAAGTAGTTGCTGCAGCTCCATTTTCTATGTCCTTCCAATATTCTTATCCAGAAGCTTTTATGAAAAGCCCTTTAGAGTTTCAGGTTCCAGTTATACTGCCAGGTAGAGAAAGATCTATGTAATCTCCACAGAATAGTAAGAAGCACTACCTTTCATGTCCTTATATGGACATTATGCTTGATATTTGCAGCATTGTTGAAGATGTGTGAAACCCAGGGTATTAGAGTGAGAAGGCACATGAGGCGATATTTTGTATTGGACCAGCTTCTGTTGGTAAGACCAGCTTTCTTATAGGCTGTGTAGATGTACCCATTGATTTTAATGGTGCATGATTAGGCACGTGGACCCTTCATATATATTTAGGCTCGTAACTACCATTGCCGCTATTCCGAAACGTCCCTTAATCCTTGTGGAATGAGGTTTACAGGGATGTCAGAATAGCAAACCCATTATATTTTGAAATAACGGGCTTGCTTAAAAGATGCAGAATAGCTATTTTGGGATACCAGAAGTATCCTGAAAAAGCGCCGCTGTCTAGATGAACCCTTAGTGATCTAAACCCCACTGAAGTCAAAGATCCTCTGGCTTCAGTAGGCTCTGGCTGAAGCTCTTAATGACCTTAGTAATGTATAGATCTTTTTATAGAGCTAATCTTGTTCTCTTTGAAGTCAACGGAAAACCCCAATTGACTTCAATGGGAGCAGGGCTGGAATTTCTGTTTAATTCATTCAAAACAAAGGGCTAAATCTGGACACCTTTGAACACAGTCTTCTTTGGGCAGACCTCCCTTTGAAGTTAATGGTAGTGTGCAGGATTTAGGCCTAAGGGCACAATTTAGAAAGTGGTGATATTAAAGAAGTCACTGGAAAAAATAAAGTGATCTCCAAAGTTAACTCTGGCATTTAACTATCACAATATTTTTGCCCCCAAAAGCCTGTTTTACCAACGGTGTGACATCCATGTAAAACTGGAATAACACATTCCTGAGTCAGGTCTTTGTCTTCTCTAATGGTTATTGGAGTTGTGCTCAAAGTGCAATTCAGAAAAATCACATTCAGAGCGTAACTAAGGATGTGGCTAAGAGTTACATAGGAGACCAGACCACGCTCATAATAGTTCCCGGTGGCCTTAGAGTCTCTGATAGCAATAGCCAATTCTGGATGGTGCTATGCTGTTTGACTCAGCTCTCTTTTTTGACCCCAGACATGTAAAAATGTGAGTTTCCTGTAAGATCCTTGGCAAAATGTTTAAAGCTGGGTGGAGATTTTTTGGCTCGCCTCTCTCTGTGTATATTCAAACCGATAAAGATCAGGTCTACTGGGCAAAACATCAAGAGTCCACATGCTAAAGCTTGAGAACAGTCCTTAAACAGCTTTTTTTCCAGACTCTCACAGAGAGTCAGTCAGTTACATGTCTTTAATTGTGAAGCTGGAGTTTAGTGAACTCTTTTTTCCCCTTTTATACCTATAAAGTCACATATTTAGATCAAAATATGCATTATTGTTTTTAATGAAATAAATAAAACTGTTGTTTTAGAAACTCACTTTGTGATCTTGTGAAAATATTTGGAGGGGAAATTAGATATATTTCATCAGAAGAGAGAATTAATATGACACGACTGGTACTGTAACAAGTTAAGTAACTGCTTCAGTACCATTTGATTTCAATGGCATATTTGATCTGATGACTAATCTGAACACAATTTGGCCCCTGCTTACTAACAGGAGTATTCTGGCATGGGCCAGAGAACAGATGGATGCAAAATGAATAAACATGCTAACTATAAGAGTCATTAGGGGGAGAAATTCAGACCAGGTATAAGTGACAGAATAATATGTTTTCACTTCAGGAGTTAGAGAATCTGTTTACATGAAAGATGAATAAGCACATGGACCACAAATTCTGATTTTGCTAATCTAGATGAGATTGCTTACAGAATTTATTCTATACATTTGTTTCTAATGTGCCTATTTGGCATTCACAGTCATGTTCTATAACACTTATCTAAGACTCCTGTCATGGAAAGCCCTGTCATGGAAAGCTTTTGGAGGGATCTGTGCAACATTTCAAACATGTCAGAATAGGAACTATCAATTTACAATCAACAGGTTTTACTGCTGGTCATACATTTGCTAGTGGGTGCCTATAACACCTGCCAAAATTTGGCTTTAGGTATTCAAGCAAGTTTTAGTTATAGAATCCAAACTATGCTACTTGACTTAACTATTGTCTCGAAATGTAAATTTTGGAGTCTTCCTCCCATATTGAAATATATCATTCTAAAATAGCTGAAAGGAAAATGTACGTTTTTTCTGAACCTAAAAGTTCTGTGGTTTATTATTTTCTGTTGAAAGATTTTTTTCCCCAAGGCTGTAACTTTCCAGACTGAAATGTAAACAGTGGAGTACAGCTGCATTGCTACAGTTTAGTAGTGATTTTGCCCTATATTTCAAAGGGATGGTCTGCAGGCATATATAATGTAAAAGGGTTGTATTTCAAATTCAGCTTGTTTCCAACAGATGGTGTGATGAATATTATCAACGTACACACTGGCTGAGGACAGTAGAGAAAATATTAATAATGGAAAAGGAAAGAGAGCAAAATACAAAGAGGCCCTAATTCCGCAAAGCACTTAAGCATGTATTTAAGTCCCAGAGAACTCAAAGCTTGCAGCTGAAGTTAAGAATCTGAATTAGGACTTTGATGTGTATTAAGCTGGTTTTTAAGAACATTATTGCATAAAATGGTTGATTTGATTGTGAATGAAAAATTCAGGAATATGTCTTATCACTAATCTGTCTGCCTGCATACTTTTCTGCATACCATTTATCACTAGATTAACTTAGCACCTTACATACTTGTTAGATCTTGCATACCTAGGGTGCGTCTAGACTGGCAAGATTTTGAGCAAAAGCGGCTGCTGTCTACACTGGCCGCTTGAATTTGCGCAAGAGCACTGACTTTGTAACGTACAAAATCAGTGCTTCTTGCGCAAATACTTTCACGCTCCCTCTCAGGAAAAAGCCCTCTTGCGCAAGAATACTTGGGTAAAATGGCAATCAAGGCTTTCTTGCGCAAAATCGTGTCTAGACTGGCCATGGATGCTTTTGCACAAAAGCACTTTTTGCGCAAAAGCATCCGTGCCAATCTAGACACGCTTTTGCGGAAATACTTTTAATGGAAAAACTTTTCCGTTAAAAGTATTTCCGCAAAATCATGCCAGTCTAGAAGCAGCCCTAGAGTTTAGTAAAGGGGAAACCAGAGGCAGCTAAGCTAAGAACGTAGAAAGTTATCAGAGGCAGTTTTGTAGAATTGGAAAGAAACTGGGTGAAATCCCAGCTATTTTACAATTGATGGGTATTTCACCATTGATTTCAATGGGTAAATTCCTGATCCCATTGAAATCGATGGCAAAAATGACCATGACTTCAACAGAACTGGGATTTAAAATATAGCTAGGATTTCACTTAGCTGGGATTTCACCCAGTTGACTAATACATAGATAACTGGGTGAAATCTCAGCTCTATTTAAAAAATTTCAAACTACACGTAAGGTCTCATCCAACAAGCCCAGGTTACTAGGATCAGGATGTTAACAAATTTTTAACACTTCAGTGAGATAAGGAAGTATCATAAGTATCTCCACTTTGTAAGTGAGGAACAGTACAACATAGAGGTGTTTGATCAAGGTGATGCAAAAACAGATTCTATATCTCCTGACTCTCCATCTTGTGTTTTAGCCATGAGAACACCCAGGTTACAATCTGTAGCTGGAAATGGCAATTTCCTTAATTATTTTTCTGGTTTTGTTGCAGATGTATTGTGAGAGATTTATATGTATCCTGAGAATACTTGGAACCACGCTCTTTGGGGTCTCCCTCCTGCTCGGAATCACAGCTGCTTACATTGTTGGCTACCAGTTTATCCAAACAGACAATTACTATTTCTCTTTTGGACTCTATGGTGCTATTTTGGCATCACATCTCATCATCCAAAGCCTATTTGCCTTTTTAGAACACAGGAAAATGAAAAGATCACTTGAGACTCCAATAAAGTTGAACAAAACAGTTGCCCTTTGTATTGCTGCCTATCAAGAGGATCCTGACTACTTAAGAAAATGTTTACTTTCAGTGAAAAGATTGACCTACCCTGGAATTAAAGTTATCATGGTCATTGATGGGAATTCCGAAGATGACCTATACATGATGGACATTTTTAGTGAAATCATGGGCAGGGACAAATCTGTCAATTACATATGGAGGAATAACTTTCACGAGAAGGGTCCAGGTGAGACAGAGGAGTCACATAAAGAGAGTATCCAACATGTAACTCAACTGGTCCTATCCAACAAAAGTATTTGCATCATGCAGAAATGGGGTGGAAAAAGAGAAGTAATGTACACAGCATTCAAAGCACTGGGAAGAAGTGTGGATTATGTACAGGTAGGTATTAAAGCTGCAGGCCTCTGCCAATTCAAACACACCCTTGACATAAAGCGGCTTTTGTATATTTCATGCAACGTGCTTTAGCCCATCCTAGTCCCTTATGAACACAGTGCTCCTTTCAGTCTATTTGAAAACAGCATGACCATTGAAAGCAGATTTTGTAACCCTTTAAAATAGTTAGACTTTCTGTGAGTATGCTAAATCTGTGCACTGCTATTTGAGAAGTCTGAGGCATTTCCTGATGCTTACAGCACTACTCCCTTATCAAAATGGTTACATTTTTTTTAAAAAAGATTGACTTTGTCAACATAAATCAAAGATCTGAGGTAATTTTTCACTCTGGGAGAAGCAGAGCTGGATACCCTGTATACAATCATGCAATAACCAAGAGGGAATATCTTCAGGAATATCTCAAAGCCTTGAAAGGGTCTGTAAAGAGGAGACATTTTTAAGCCTTCAAAGCCTGCTAAGATTATTCAATAAAGGGAACAGAGAGGGAATGAAGTTCTTAAAAATACAGATGAGAAATTCTTCAGCTAAAGCCAGGAGTAGTTTTTGCTTTTATCTTTTTACAGCTGCATTACCTCACTTACCACAACTTGACCTTAAAGTCTGTATGACACAGTTCACTTAGCAACGAATTAGGTAGGGTCTAGTCCCATTTCCAAAGCTGCCCGGACTGATTGCTCTCAAGCTGTCCTTATGTACACATTTTTAGGTCTGATTCTGTGATCCTTTGAAGTTACTTCTAGAAATGGTTCCTATTGCCTCCTGAAAAAAATAACTCTCAGGAGTATGGTTTGCAGTGAGCACTGCTTGCAATGGGTAAACCTGTCAACATCTAGGGTTTGATTTTGAGAAGTTGTGATGATTCTCCAAGCAATTGAGGCTTTTGTTAAGACACTCTCTCTTCTTCCCTGTGAACCTCAAAGTCAGTTGCCATGGGCTTCACCTTTACAAATCCTATATTGATGGTCACCTATTATGGAGCCTCTATGCTGGGTTCTGGAAGGGCCAGTGTTCTAGTTGCTCACACTCTGGGGGTATGTCTACACTTGCGCAGCCTATTTCTGAATAGGGCTGCAAATGTAGGCATTCGGAATTGCAAATCAAGCCCAGGATTTAAATATCCTGCACTTGATTTGCATCTTCCCGGCCGGCCGCCATTTTTGAAATTTACAAGCCTGGAATAACTGCCCGTGTCTAGACGCGGCAGTGAAACGGGCGTTCGAAATAAAACCCTATTTTGGACTACCTGTTAAACCTCATTGCAGGAGGAATAACAGGTAGTTCAAAATAGGGCTTTATTTCGAACTCCCGTTTCACTGCCGTGTGTAGACGTGGGCAGTTATTCCGGGCTTGTAAATTTCAAAAAATGGCACCCAGTCGGGAAGATGCAAATCAAACGCAAGATATTTAAATCCTGGGCTTGATTTGCAATTCCGAATGCCTACATTTGCAGCCCTATTCTAAAATAGGATGACATACCCTGGGCTACTCCAGAATATACTGCATGACAAAGTGGGCAAGATTTGAACACCATGCAATCTGGGACCTTGCAAAGGGAGTACCAGAGGATCTGGATCAGCACTTTGGGGGATCTTCAAAGACCATGGAACTGGAAGGCTGCAGGAAGGAGTTTTTTAGCAGAATATATGTAGGCGAACAGTTGATGGACAGGGCAGAGAATGAATGAATGAACAATATATACATCGCCTTTTCCCAATCCATCTCAGAAAAATCAAATAGCAATGGTCTTAATCCTCTGTGGTCTCATCATACCATGTGTAGTGCAACCAGGATGCAAAGTGGATATAAATATGCTGCTATTCTAATTTTCAAGCATTTTACATTGGTAAAAATGTCTACACAAGGAGCATAGTGAAGAATCACACCTGCCATAGCCCCTGGTTTGCTGGTCCAGGATCTTCCATTTCTGCTAAAGAAACAATAGCCAAATGTATTAATAGCCACATGGGAAACAAATATTTAGTAATGGGTATAACAATCCAATGGCTGGAAGTTGAAGCAAAGCAAATTCAAACTGGAAATAAGGGGCACATAGGTGGGAATAATTAACCACTGAAACATTTTCCCAAGGGTTGAGGTTGATTCTCCATCAGTGACAATTTTTAAATCTAGAAGATTGCATTTACGAGTAATTTGGGCACAGTTCTGTGGCCTACACTTATACAGGAGAGTGCAATAAATTAAGGATGGGGAACCTTTTTTTGGAAAGGGGGCTGCTGACCCACAGAACGCCTCATATTCCTCTCACAGCAAAGCCTAGGGAGCCCACGGCTAGTAGATTTTGTGTGTTCCAGCCATGTGGTAGGGTAGTGGGGGAGCTGGAGCACTAGCACAGACTTTTCAATGCTGGTGGGGAGCCCTGAGCTTTGGGGGCCAGATCCAGGCAAGCGGGCCCCCCGAGCCTGAGGTTTCCCACCCCTGCATTAGATTATCACAGCAGTTCCTTTTGGCTTTGGAATTTATGAATAAAGTGTCTACCCACAAAGATGCTGCCAGTCTTTGCTAGGTCTAGTCAGCACCTGTCCAGTGGTAGCACCTGACTGACTCCAAGATAGGCATTGACTCAAAAAGCCTGACCAGTGTCTTAGAAACTTCAGAGCCAGTGATGAAGTCAACTGAGGTCACATCTCCACTACAAATGCAATTATGCAGTGGACTTGGTCTTGCTTCCCAAAATGCAGTGAAAGCATAGCTCTGTTTTGCAAATGAAGGCAAGATTTTCAATAGTGGCTCCTAGACTCTGGGTGCCTCAGTTTTAGGGAGACAAACTTAAGGCATTTTAGAAAGGTCTGATTTTCAGAGAGCATTTGAGCATCTTCTGAAAATCAGGTCCTGTCTTCAAGTGGGGTACAAAAAAACAAGCCATCCTGAGTGTCTCATACATTTCTGTGCCAATATCTCCTGTTTTGGTGTCCTACTGCTTTTCGCCTTTCCTTTTTTATATAAAAATACAGGTTGAACCTCTGTAATATGGACTTCCCTAGTCCTGGAACACCCCACCCCTGTTCCGCCATCAGCCACCCCAGGGCTGGAGTACTCACAGGGAAAAACTGGTAGGCTGGAACAATGACTAGGGAAAAGCAGAGTGCGAGCACCCTGGGGTCTGGTGGCCAGGAGTGGAGCCCCAGTACTCTGGGGGCCAGCAACTGGGAACAGAGCCCCAGAATCTTAGGGGCAGGGCCAGCCCACATTTTGGCATGTGAGGTGGGGACCTCAAATGATGCCCCCATGCCACTTTTTCTCCTGCCTGCCTGTTACGTCTCTTGTGCCCTCCTTCCTCCAGCACAGCACTCCACTATCTCCGTGCATCTAAAGCAGAGAGAATACATATGCACCAGCAGCAGACACAATTTTCTACACTCTGGGTCCTAGTGGCACCCCCCAGACTGGAACCTGAGGCGACCACCTCAGTTTGCCTCATAGTAAAGCCAGCCCTGCTCTGGGGCCAGCATTTACCTCCCTATGTCCAGCAAATTTCCTGGTTTGGGGCCAATCATATCCTAAGGATGCTGCAGCAGGGGGATTCAACCTGTACTGGAGACAATATCAAATAGTTTCCATATCAAATGTCTATGTGTAATGCACCATGCAAGTAAATTGAAGTGAATTTGTCCTATAATCCACAGAACATACTTTCACATGAATTGTTAACCCTTTTCTGAGTGATCTTCCCAGATGATCTTATGAGCATAAGAAACATGCTTTCCTATGTCAAAGCTCAGCAAAGAAACTGCAGACCACCCATAAGTTTTCTTCCAATTCATATGGTTCTTAGTGCACTCTCTCAAAGTAATCTCTCTTGTTCGGATTAGTTGATCCAGTGTCCCAATATACAAAATATAAAAAATATGGAAAATGAAAGTCTTTGTGATGTTACCACAGCCAAATACTCTGGATGACACCAATGCTTTTAACAGAAGTAACAATGCAAATTCCAAACAGATTTTATTACATTTACTATAATAAGTGAACTGAGTCACTATATTCACTTTTATTTTTTTTTCTTGTCTAGTTAACTCTCTAACTTTTTTTTCTTTGTGTTACTTATAGGTTTGTGATTCAGATACAATGCTTGATCCAGCCTCGTCGGTGGAGATGGTAAAGGTTTTAGAAGAAGATCCAATGGTTGGCGGAGTTGGGGGTGATGTACAGGTGGATATTGTGAACTTCAGATTAACTGAGCCACTTTAGCAGTAAATATTTCTAAAACTAAAATTATCTCCAGACTGGAATTAACCCAAAGAGTTAGGGTTTTTTTTTTAGCAATATTATAGACTCCTGTTTATTACAAGACTGGCTATCTTATTCATAACTATTGTGGTATCTAAACACCTTACAGACTTTAATGTTTAGCTTCCCAACACCTCTGGGAGGTGGAGGAATGCTAATATACCCATTTCACAGATGGGGACCTGAGGCAAATGCCCAGATCCTCATAGTATTTTAAATGATTTCAATAGGAGTTAAATGCCTTTGAGGATCTGGGCCTAAGGGCTTGTCTCCACTACACAGTAGACTGACGTTTCAGCAATTGATTCACTGGCGGGCTAGTTATAGCTTCTGCTTAGGCGCAGTAAATTGACCTTGGAGCACTCTTACCATTGACTTTGGTACTCCACCAGGATGGGAAGAGTAGGCAGAGTTGACAGGAGAGCATCAGTGGAAGACATTGGGGCTATGTCTAGACTACAAAGAAAAGTCAGAAAAAGATACGCAAATTGCAAATGGCACGTCTACACGGCACCAAATTTCAGAAAAACCTGCTCTTTTGAGCCATCCCTTCTTTGTAAAATGAGGTTTACAGAGATGGCGAAAGAACACATCCACTTTTTTGAAAGTGTTCCTTAGATGCAGCATTGCTTTTCCGAAAGTGCTGTAGTCTAGACGTAGCCTGTGATAAATAGTTCTTAGTAAGTCAACTTCAGCAATGCTATTCATGTAGGTGAAATTTTGTATTTTCGGGTGCATCTACATAGCAGTTATTTCGGAATAACGGCTATGATTTCAAAATAACAATGCAAGCATCTACTCAGCAATTCTGGTTTTTTTAAATAAATTCAAAATAAAAGATGGCTTATTCTGACTTAGGTATGGAATTATACCTATTCCAAAATAGCTATTTTGAAATAGCTGTAGTGTGTATGCTCCACTGCTGCCATTTTGAAATAACTCCTCCCTAGGAGTGCCATACAAACTATACCCCTAGATTGATGCAGGGAGGGATGTAGTAAAGACTAGGCCCAAAAGATTTGCCCAAAGTTACAAGGAAGTCTGCGGTAAAATAGGGAGCTGAACCTGGCTCTCCTGGCTGTTACATTAGCACTGGAAACAACAGGGTACCCTTTGTCTCCATAGTAATAGAGATGTAGCCGTGTTAATCTAGTCTAGCTGAAACAAAAGACAGGACTATGCAGTCATTACTTTACCATTTCCAGCTTAATGAAACAAAGTATTTTTTGAAATCCCATACATTATTCACTGTTTGCTGTTTTACTTCTGTATTTCTCTGAGCTAGCTAGGACAGTGAACATCAGTGCATCAGTTTCACTTTTGTTTCTAGTTACATTCCGTAACATTTTCATAAGACGTAAGAATAGCCATACTGACTCAGACAAATGTTCCAGCTAGACAAGTATCTTGTCTCCCAATAGTGGCCAGTGCCAGGTGCTGCAGAGGGAGTGAACCGAATATGGCAATTTATCAAGTGTTCTATCCCCTGTCAATCCAGTCCTAGCTTCAGAATGTCAGAAGTTTAGAGACATTCAGAGCATGGGATGAGTCTCTGACCATTTTGGCTAATAGCTATTGATAGACCTATCTTCCAGGAACTTAACTAATTCTTTTTGATCCCAGTTATACTTTTGGACCTCACAACATCCACTGGCAGTGCCGTCGATTGTGCGTTGTGAAGAAGTACTTACTAGCGTTTGTTGTAAACCTGCCGCCTATTAATTTCAGCATGTGACTACTAGTTCTCGTGTTGTGTGAAGGGATAAATAACACTTCCTTCTTCACTTTCTCCATACTATCTATAATTTTAGAGAGCTTTATCATGTATTTTCTTAGGGTGCATCTATACTGCACCCTTAGCTCAAAATAAGCTACGCAATTTGAGCTATGCAAATTGCATAACTTCAAGTGTATTTCAAAATAGCTTATTTTGAAATTTGGTGCTATCTACACCGTGTCAAATTTCAAAATAGAGCACTATTCTGAAATGCACACTGTCAAGACATGGGAAATACTATTTGGGCTACCGGAAGTACCCTGAAATAGCACCACTGTCTAGACACACCCTTAGACATTTCTTTCTAAACTGAACAGTCCCAGGCTTTTTAGTCTGACCTCATGTGGCAGCTATTTACTGTCTTCTTAGCTGTCCCTTTCCTAATGCTTCCCAACATTTCGTTTGCTTTCTTGACTGCTGCTGCCCATTGAGCAGATGTTTTCAGAGAACTATCCAGGAAGACTCCCTATCTTTCATGAGTGGTAACAGCTAATTTAGACCCCATCATTTGGAATGGATAGTAGGACTTATGTTTTCCAGTGTGCATTACTCTGTATTTATCAACATTGAATTTAATCTGCCATTTTGTTGCCCAGGTACCCAGTTTTGTGGCATCCCTTTGTAATTCTTTAACTTTGGACTTAACTTTGAATAATTTTATATTGGCTGCAAACTTTGCAACCTCACTTTACCTTTTTTTCCCAGATCATTCATGAGTATGTTGAACAGCACTTGTTCCTGTACATGTCTATTGTGAAGACTGACAAGTTATTTCTCCCCTTTGTTTCTTACCTTTTAACCAGTTCCTGATCTATGGTCTTTTAACCAATTACTGGCCTATGAGAGGGCTTTGACAGCCCACTTTTGCTTAAGAGCTGTTTGTGAGGGACCTTGAAACGCTTTCTGAAAGATCATGTACACTTATTCCATTGAATCAATTTGCTCCGTGTTTGTTAATCCCTCAAAGAATTCTAAATAGATCGGTGGGGCATGATTTCCCTTTGTTCAATCAGTTTGCCTTGTACTGAAGTTAGTCTTTCTGGCTTGTAATTGCTAGGATTACCTCCAGAGCCTTTTTTAAAGATGTTGTTACATTAGCTACCTTCTAGTCCTCTGATACAGAAGCTGATTTCAGTACATTACATCCCACATGTCCATGTTTTGAGTTCCTTCAAAACGCTTGGGTGACTACTCTCAAGTCCTGGTGACTTTTTAATGTTACCAGTTTGTTCCAAAACCACTTCCCTTGACACTTCAAACTGGGACAGTTCCTCAGGTCTGCAGTGTTCCCTCACAGCTTCCCAGGTGATGAATCTGCCCCGCACAATCAGCCAGTTAGTGCATGGCTTAAAAGCCCTGAGCCTCTGACTGAGCAGGGCTGATAATCACCTGTGAAGCCCTGCTACTGCACCACTAGAGGAACACTGCTTGGGTGTGGCAGTTGCCCTCATATCCTCTGCAGTGAGGACTGATACAAAGAATTAATTTAGTGTTTCTGTAACAAATCTTGTCTTCCTTGAGTGCTCCTTCAGTGCTTCAATCATCAAGTGGTCCCAACAACTGTCTGGAAGACATCCTGCCTCTGATTAATGTTTTTGTGTCTTTATTACTAGTTGTTCTTCAAATTCTTTTTTTTTTTGCCAGACTCATTACACTTTTAAACTTGATTTACCAAACTGTTTCAATTCCTTTCTATTTTTGTCAACTGGATTTGACTTCCAATTTTAAAAGGTTGTCTTTTTGGTTGCTATCTGCCACTTTACATTGTAGTTCAGCCATTGGGACTTTTGGTCCTCTTACTGTATTGTTGTATTTGAGGTACACAAATGAGTGTCTCTTAGGATATTTTTAAACAGCTTCCATGCAGCTTTCAGGCATTTTACCCTTTTGACTGTTGCTTTTAATGTTCATTTCGCTAGCCTCCTTATTGTGCCATTGCACTTTCTGTAGTTAAATACTATGGTGATAGGTTTCTTTGGTATTTCCTTCCCTACAAGATGTTTTAAAAAATTAATTATATTATAGTTGCTATTACCAAGCAATTCAGCTATATTTATCTCTTGGACTAGATTCTGTGTGCCATTTAGAACAAATTGAGAATGGCCTCCAATCTTGTGTGTTCCAGGCTTAGCTACTCTAGGGAGTAGTCATTAATGGTACCTTGAAATTTTATCTTTGCATCCCATCCTGAGGTCCCTCCTTCCCGGTCAAAATGGAGATAGTTGAAATCTCCCACTATTAAAAGTTCTGGTTTTCTATCAGAGGCAGTAAGGGTCGGAGAGAGAAACAGGAGCTTCTGCTTGGGGGAGCTGGCTTAAAAGCCTGCTCTCCCCATCACCATCTCCACTGTACCACCGACCTTCTTCTTCCCCTTAGCGCTGCTACCTGGCAGGGGAGGCTGCCATGAAGTAGACTCTGCCCCCACTGGACCAAGGGTACAGCTACACTGTGTTTTATTTTTTGGAAGAGGTATGCAAATAGCACTCACATTTGCATACCTTCTTCCATTTTTCCCCCTGGAAAGCTTTTTTACCATTTGGCCCCGTCTACAGAGGACCAGATGTCGGAAACTCCCCCTCTTTTGAAAGCCCCCTTCTTCCTCGTAAAATGAGGTTTACAGGGGCTTTCAAAAGAGGGTTTTTTAAAATGCAGAGGCACAGCAGTCCCGGCTCTGTCCTGGCTCACATTAGTCTGGGACCTCCCTCTACTGCACCTCTGCAGTTTAAATCTAGTAAGAGCCGGCTCTTACTACATTTAAACTGCAGAGCCGCAGTGGGGGGTAGCTCCTGGACTAGCACTAGACGGGACAGAGCACCTTCCCTCAAATTGTGCCAACTACATAAGTCATTTACCCACCTCTTAACGTCCCTACTTACTACTTTCCCCTCTCCACTCAGTACTTTTAATATGGGTTGAAGAAGAAACATTTTTACTCTTGAGGCCCATGGCCTGGAAGTTAGGCACCTTTCAGGATCTGGGCCTGAGTCCCTGTCTAAGCTTGCGTTCCACATCCCCGGCTTCTGCACTCTGCTCAGAACAAATCAGGCATTGCCCTTATCCTGAGCGTGAGAGTTGAGGAGGTGGGAGACATATGAGGTCAGAGTGGGAGGTTGAATGGTTCCCAAGCAGCCACCATGGAAAAAGGCGGCTCTTCTGCTCTGTTGCACTCAGCAAAAACTGAGTAAAACGGGGAGCCTGGCCCCATGAATCTTTCTGGTCTGCTAAGTGGGGATGGGCAGAAAGAAACTGAGTCAGTACATGGGATGGAAAGGAAGCTCAATGAATCAAGAGGGTGATTCTTTGTGGGAGTGAGGGGAAGGTTCATGTTATTTTTGGATAAAAGGGAGAGAAGTTTTGGTGGAGGAGGATGCTATTTAATGTTTGTTTTGACTTCCCTAGCAATGTGTTTGTGAATAGGCATGGCTAGGACTCTTAATCATTCTTCAGAGAGATAACAGTCTGCTTCAGCAAAAAAGTTGTTGTTTTAACAGTCACTGTAAGTGAGGAAACATGGCTTCTGGAAGAGACCGTTCATCCTGGTGTAGGAACTCAGGGCTTGTCTAGACTACATTCCTCTGTCGAAAGAGGAATGTAAATAAGCCTGATCGAAAATGCAAATGAAGCGGAGATTTAAATATCCCATGCTTCATTTGCATATTCACATCCAATCGCAGTTTCGAAAAAGGGTTTTTCTAAAGTGAAACTGCAGTCTAGATGGGGTTCTTTTGGAAAAAAACAACCTTTTTTTGCAAGAACCCATACTCCTAATTTTTTCAGGAGTACAGGTTCTTTAGAAAAAGGGTTTTTTTATCCCCAAAAGAACCCCATCTAGACTGCAGTTTCACTTTCAAAAAACAGTGATTGGGACACAAATATGCAAATGAAGCACGGGATATTGAGATTTCAATCGGGTTCATTTACATTCCTCTTTCAACAGAGGAATGTAGTCTAGACGAGCCCTGATAGTCTAATCCTTGGTTAAATGTGCTGGAGTTTTAATAACTCTTTGAATTCATTGTCTAATATTTTGGTTAGTATCATTCATGTCATGGGAGCTAGTTTTTGACCCAGAAATATTTGTGTTTCTGAAAAGCTAATTTTTAAATTTCCTTTTACTTGCAGATTTTGAACAAGTATGATTCCTGGATCTCCTTTCTCAGCAGCGTGAGATACTGGATGGCATTTAATATAGAAAGAGCCTGCCAGTCCTACTTTGGCTGTGTACAGTGCATCAGTGGACCTTTGGGAATGTACAGGAACTCCTTACTGCATGAATTTGTGGAAGATTGGTACAATCAAGAATTTATGGGCTCCCAGTGTAGTTTTGGAGATGACAGACATCTTACTAACCGAGTACTGAGTCTGGGTTATGCAACAAAGTATACAGCTAGATCCAAGTGCCTTACTGAAACACCTATAGAATACCTAAGGTGGTTGAATCAGCAGACCCGTTGGAGTAAATCATACTTTAGAGAGTGGCTTTATAATGCAATGTGGTTCCACAAGCATCATTTGTGGATGACTTATGAAGCTGTAATCACTGGATTCTTTCCTTTCTTCCTCATTGCCACAGTCATTCAGCTTTTCTACCGGGGGAAAATCTGGAACATCCTCCTTTTCTTGTTGACAGTTCAGTTAGTGGGCCTTGTAAAGTCTTCCTTTGCCAGCTGCCTTAGGGGGAACATTGTCATGGTGTTCATGTCGCTCTACTCAGTATTGTACATGTCAAGTTTACTTCCAGCGAAGATGTTTGCAATAGCCACAATAAACAAAGCAGGATGGGGCACATCAGGAAGAAAAACCATTGTCGTCAATTTCATTGGACTTATTCCAGTATCTGTTTGGTTTACAATCCTTCTAGGCGGTGTGATTTTCACTATATACAAGGAATCAAAAAAGCCATTTTCAGATTCAAAACAGACAGTTCTCATCATTGGTACAGTACTCTATGGATGCTACTGGGTTATGCTTTTGACTTTGTATGTGGTTCTTATCACCAAATGTGGCAGGCGGAAGAAAGAGCAACAGTACGATATGGTGCTTGATGTATGATGTTTCTGCAGAATGTTACACAGAAAATTTTAAAGCAACCCAACAACTTGATAGTATTTGTTGCATCGAATTATTGTCACCATGAGAAATGGATCACTGCTGCTGAGACTTGAAACATTCGTGTTTCTATGGGCTCATTTACCTCCTGCCAAAGGAAAAAAACCACCATTTTTTCTGAGGGGGGAAGGGAAAGATTCAACCTGTTCACAGGAAAATGGGAGGATTTCTTTGTGCACTTTTTTCTATTGTGCATATGCCTGACAGTGTTACGTTCTATATACCTCACTAGTCATGCTTATGTGGGTGGACAGGAAGGAAAGGAGTTTAGTGAATCAAACAAAGGATCTTGCAACCTAATTTATGAACTTTTTTATAGTTTTGTTTTATAGGAAGGGTCTTTTTGTTAGGCTGCCAAATGTAATTCCAAAGAGGCCATTGGCTGAGCTGTATTTTTATATTGTCTTATTTGTGTATATTTTTACACAACTTTTTTTTTAAATTTTGCATATTTTATATATTACTTATCTGCCAAAAAACACCTCCAACACTTTGCTCTCTATCCTTTTAAATACACTTTGAAAGAATTCACACTCCCTCCCCACAAAAAGCTGCCCACAATGTGAAAACTTGTTAATATTGATATTGTTCACAAAAATAATAAAGTGTCTCTCTACATTTTTTAAAATTGCTGAATGGTTATTTCTGTGAAAAGTATTTAAACTGTTCTCTTGAACTTTTGACTTAAATTGTATTTGAAAAGGCCAACATTGTTGTCAGTTTTTTAATACAAACATATTTGTATGCACCAAAAGGCCAAAGGGTACATATGTGCAATTTTATGGGAAGACATAAGTGGGCACCCTTATTCTCTTAAGAGAACACTACTCTCTGCATACTGCCTTCGGTATAAAACTGTTCTTGATACAATTGAAATTAATGGTGAAACTCCCATTGGTTTGGACTGCAGAAGGATTTGACTTACAGGTTTGGATCCTAGGAATCACTGAGCACCCACAACTACCACGAACATTTGTAGATGCTCAGCGCTGCTTAGGATCAGCCAGAGAATGCACATTTTCTAGGATAAAAAGTATATGCATTGAATGCCAAAATGGCCAAAAATGTCAAAATCTGGGTGCCTAAAATAAGACTTGTACACTGACATCCATATATCTTTCTTTTAAAGGCCAGAAGAAACCACCAGATCATCTACTCTGACTTCCTGTATAGCACAATCCGTACAATTTCATTCAGTTAGTTACCCCTGTTCTGACCCCAATGACATGTGTCAGATTAGTGCATATTTTCCAGAAAGATCTCTGGTCTACATTTCAAGAGATGGAGAATCTCTGACCTAAATATAATTTTAGGACACTGGATTTCAAAGCTTTGGAAAAGTAATTTTTAGAACTAAATTCTACCATCCTGAACCAGGACTGTAGCCAAATGAATGCAGCATTGAGCCTTAATGTACTATATAAAGAATGATAGAACATTGGCTGCATACAAATATATGTCCTTTTGGATTCTGGCATAAAAAGGACTGTGGTAAAGCAGAAACCATCATGTGATATTTTTGCAACCTCGTAGCATTTTCACCTTTCTATGCAGATGTGAATATTTTCTGCTGTAGAATGAATGGCGCGTGCACACAGCCTTATTTGTCTGATGTTAAGGTACATGGTTCCTTGAATGTCATACTAATATGTTCATGATTGAAGAGTTGATCTTTGTTGGTTACAAAATAGAACAAGCAGTATTAAAAACAAGCAAAAGAAACATTTTAAAAAAACTTGAGTTTGCCTTTTAACTATTTATGTTGTAAGTTAAAGCTTGAGTAACATTCAAATGTCAAATAAATCCTCTCATTCTATAAGAGACTGAATTAATTGCCTGTATTTATTCTAGCAATTATTCAACATACTTCCAGTATAGGTGGTATAGTATAATTGTTACTTTCATAAATAAAATATTTTTGATAAGATCATGACTAATTTATGTTGTTTTTTATAGTGTTTTTGCAGGTATGTCCTGTTACATAATAGTAGCAAATTTACCTGACTTCCAGGTTGAAATTTGACATGTAAATAAAGCAGCTCACTTTTGGTAATTTCAAACCTTGAAGAGCGCAAGATTTGTCCTGCTGCTTAAGGTACTGGAAAGGAAACAACAGACATGAATTTGATTGCTTGTATTAGGATAGCATCTAGGACCATAATTCTTGATTAGGTCCCCATTGATCTAGGTACAATTGATGGGAGCAGTGACAGTGCAGGTAGAATACTGAACTAGAATTTAGGAAAATATCACTGACCTTATGATCTGAGAAAAAAAACAAATGGTCTGGTAGAAAGTCACTTGGCCTCTTACTGCCTCAGTTTCTCTGAAAAGACAGGACTATGCATCACTTTAAAGACTTAACAAGATGGTTTATTAGGTGATGAGCTTTCGATCAAATTGTGGAAGAAAATTGGCATGACCATATATACCAAAGGGATATAATCAAAAAAAGTGAACACATATAAAATTGACAAATCAGATTTTAGAACAGAGGGTGGAGAGCATGAGGGGGAGAGGTTAGTGTCTGAGATAACATTAGGGGTGATAATTGGTGATAATTGGGGAAGCTATCTTTGTAATGGGTAAGGTAGTTATGGGTAAGGTCTCTGGGTATGTCTAAACTACATCCCTTATTAGACACTTTGAAACTGCAAATTAAGCTGGGATTTAAATTTCCCACACTTCATTTGCATAATGGCAGCCACGGTTTTTTTCAAAAAGGGGCTTTTCGAAAGACAAACTGCCATTTAGACGGATATCTATAGAAAATAAAACCCTTTTTCGAAAGATCCTATACTCATTTTTTGAAGAGTACAGGATCTTTCGAAAAAGTCTATTTTCGAAAGAACAGCGTCTAGACTGTGGTTTTACTTTTGAAAGAGTGCTTTTTTGAAAGCGTGCCATGACATGATTATGCAAATGAAGCACGGGCAATTCAAATCCTGGCTTCATTTGCAATTTCGAAGTGCCTAATTTACATACCTCTGTGGAAAGAGGGATGTAATCTAGACACCCCCTAGATGAGGAAAGTCCTATGATATTTCCCTCTTTAGATGATTTGAGATTTACAGATGAGCAATACTATAGAATAGCTAGTTATTAGGTACTCCACAGACAAGTATTAAAGATTGCTTTCTAGGACAGGTACTCATTCTTATGCTGGCACTCATGTCTGTAATCTATTCCAAAATCTACTCTTGTGTGACCTTGGGCAGTTGTACCTTTCAGAGCTCTGGGAAGAGCTGGAGCTTACCACCTTTGCAAATCAGGGTGCACCTCTCTGTGCCTCAGTTTCCCCATCATAACAGGAAAGTTACAAGACAATTTAATGTTTGAGGTAGAACTGATCAAAAAAATATTTAAAGATCTTTTGAAAATGTTCATGGAAAATTATAATTTTCAACTGCTATTAGGACCAGAAATGAAGTTTTCTGTAAAAATGATTGGGTATCGGCAAAAGTCAGTTGTCCTGACACCCATAATTCTTTTTTACCAAAAATATATTTGAAAACCAAATACATCCTAGTTTCAGTTTTTCAGGCAAAATGTATATTTCTATGGAACACTGCAGTTAAAACAAGTTTTTGGTTTTAAATTGCTTGTGAAAAAATTGAATTTTTACCAGCTCTGTTGTGAGATATCTAGATTCTATGAATTCCATTTAAAAAAACCCTTCTGTACAATACAATTAAAGTCTCTTGAAATCACATGGACTGGCTAGACAGATACAGATCATGTATATATAGTATAAACTAGTCTGTCCTGTCCAATCTATTGTGCCTACAAGCCATTCCCAGAGCTGAACCCAGTTCGCTCTAGAACAAGCATTTGCTTCCATCCCTATGATTCTAAGACCTAGGAGATCTCAGTGGTAACATGGAAGAAGAAGCCTTCATGTTGTAATTGCTGCAGGCCTGTATGCAGGAATTTCTAGGGCGGGTGCTTTCTTTTTTGTAAATGAGGACTGCAAGGGAGTGAACGTACCCTTCATGGCTCCCCCAAGTAAACAGCCTTCCCCGGACTGGTCAGAGCATAGGGGGACGGGGGGAGCGGGGAGGAGGCTTGGGCAGCATGCTTACTTAGGGGGCAATGGGGAGTGCTTTCACACCCTTTGCACGCCCCCTCTGTATGGGCCTATAGTGCACTTAGTTTTGGCCAGAAATCAGGATTATTTCAGAAGAGAATATCTTATTTAGCACAACTTTCTAAACAAGAAAACAATTGCCAGGCATTTTCTGCTCAAAAGGAGTTCCACTGTTTGAGCTATGGCAAGTCAGCATATTGCAATTTCTTTTAGGATTATCAGTGGAAAGAGCGGGGTGGATAGTTTTCTGGGGGAAACTTGCCCAGTTCCTGCCATATGTGCCATGCATCTGGACCCCAGCATGCTCAGGAGCACTGAATAACTTCAGTGCTGCTAGGCATGAATTCAGGGTGGCAGCTCATTTTCAGCTTTCTGTAGGATTGTGGCCTTTATTTGTTTCCATTAATTTCACTGAGGCTGTGTCTTTTCCGGAAAAACTTGCCAGCTGTCTACACTGGCTGCTTGAATTTCTGCAAAAACACTGATTTCCTACTGTAAGAAATCAGTGCTTTTTGCGGAAATACTATGCTGCTCCTGTTCGGGCAAAAGTCCCTTTTGCGCAAAACTTTTGCGCAAAAGGGCCAGTGTAGACAGCTGAGATTTGTTTTGCGCAAAAGCGCATCTAGATTGGCCACGGACACTTTCACGCAAAAAGTGCTTTTGCGGAAAAGCGTCCGTGCCAATCTAGACGCTCTTTTCCGAAAAATCATGCCAGTCTAGACGTAGCCTGAGTGTGTTCTGGATGGATATGCAGGTCACATTTGCAATATAAGACCCAGTTCTCTTTGTCTTTTCATGGAATGTAGATTTCCGCTGGACTTACTTGAAAGCAGAATTGGAACCATGCCACAGGAATTGATTCTGCTTCCACTGAAATCAATAGCAATTTTTTCACTAATTTCCACAGGAGCTGGCTTGGGTTCACAGTTTGTATTTAATCCCTGGAGCCCTGATCCTGCAAAGTGCCATGTACCTTCACAGAGTGCTAATGCCTTCAGTTTCCATTCATGTCACTAGAAACAGTCTCCTCAGCAACTTGTAAGATTGGGCCGAGCCAGCTCTTGTGGGGAGTAGCACCCTGCATGAAATCATGAGTAACTTCACGTCTTGAAATACAGAGATGTTGCATCAGAAAGCCCGCCAATGTGGGAGGGAGCAAAGGGAGCCATTGCCCCGGGACCCGACAATTCAAAAGAGCCCGGGCTTCCCTGGTCACTATGCTGCTACTGCAGGAGCACTGACAGCCTGCGTGGGCCCCTGGGTGAGGTGAGACCCCTGAAGGGGTGGAGTCTTGGGCAGAAGGGGACTTGGGCAGCATGTCCTGAGCACTGCTCAGAGCCCAACACATTGGCCCCCAGGCAGCCCTCAGCACTTAGGCAATGATTTTAAAAGCCAGGGGCTCTGGCTACTGCTGTTGCTGTGGTAGCACTGGGAGGCCCAGGCCCCTTTGAAGCACCAGGCCCCGGGGCAGTTGCTTCCTTTGCCTCCCCCAGTTGGCCCCAGACCCTTTAATTCACTGCCAGAGTGCCTCACAGTGCACTTCGGGTGGCTCTTGGGACTGTGGGGGGCCAATATGATGTGCTCCAGGCAGTGCTAAGAGATGGTTGACTCCAGCCCTGCCCTGTCCGGGAGTACGGAGCTGGTTTCCCCTCCCCTGCCTAGCATGGCTGTCAGCTCCCCTGCATCAGGTTAGCTAAATTGGTTCTAAATCATGCTTTTCATTAGGCTAAGGGGATTTCGGGGTGTACCAAATCTAAGGGTTTGTCTATAAACTTTGGTTGCACTTAAAGTGTGATTTTAAACTGATTTCATTAAACCTGTGCAAAAGCTGAATAAACACTAATTTCAAGTTGAATCTTGCAGCAAGATTCACTTCAGTTTAGCTTAAGTTGATTAGGAAAAAGCTAAATCAAAATAAATCCTGATGTATATTAAGGAGCTCTGTCATCTTTTGGCAGTGCTGGTTTTCATGTGTCTACACCTAAATTTGATGTAAACCCAGCCTGACCAAACAAAACCGCTTTCCCAAACTACTCTAGTCCACAGCTAATAAGCACAGCAGAGAAAAAGTTCAGTCAGACCTCTAGATAGTTCTCTGAATGTCCAGAAATCTGTTAGCTGCTTCTAGTCCTCCTAGCTCCAGTCTTTAGCTGACTCCCCACAATTTTTCTCCAAGACCACATGACAGTGGAAAGGAGGCATCAACTGGATTTTAATTTCCCCAGAGTAGAGGAGTCCCCTGAGCCCAGTCCTAGGTCCAGAGAGGTGCACGGGTGAGGGTCAACCTACCTGGCAGCCATTTTACTCTCTCTCTCATCTAGTGATATAAAATCCCAGTTAATCGGTTAAAGCTTACCGTATATTCCGGCGTACAAGACGACCTCTGAAGTTAAAAAACATCCCCCAAAAATCGGGGGTCGTCTTGTACGCCGGATGCCCCGCCGCCGGAGCCCCTCCGCGGCTTTGAAAGCCTCGGGGGAAGCCGGCGGGGAGGCATCCCAGGCGCGCATGGGCTGCCCGCCCGCCGGAGCCCCTCCGCGGCTTTGAAAGCCTCGGGGGAAGCCGGCGGGGGGGGGGGGGGGCATCCCAGGCGCGCATGGGCTGCCCGCCCGCCGGAGCCCCTCCGCGGCTTTGAAAGCCTCGGGGGAAGCCGGCGGGGGGGCATCCCAGGCGCGCATGGGCTGCCCGCCCGCCGGAGCCCCTCCGCGGCTTTGAAAGCCTCGGGGGAAGCCGGCGGGGGGGGCATCCCAGGCGCGCATGGACTGCCCGCCCGCCGGAGCCCCTCCGCGGCTTTGAAAGTCTCGGGGGAAGCCGGCGGGGGGGCATCCCAGGCGCGCATGGGCTGCCCCCCCTCCGGAGCCCCTCCGCGCCGCCGCGGAGGGGCTCCGGAGGGGGGGCAGCCCATGCGCGCCTGGGATGCCCCCCCGCCGGCTTCCCCCGAGGCTTTCAAAGCCGCGGAGGGGCTCCGGCGGGCGGGCAGCCCATGCGCGCCTGGGATGCCCCCCCCCCGCCGGCTTCCCCGGAGGCTTTCAAAGCCGCGGAGGGGCTCCGGCGGGCGGGCAGCCCATGCGCGCCTGGGATGCCCCCCCGCCGGCTTCCCCCGAGGCTTTCAAAGCCGCGGAGGGGCTCCGGCGGGCGGGCAGCCCATGCGCGCCTGGGATGCCCCCCCCGCCGGCTTCCCCCGAGGCTTTCAAAGCCGCGGAGGGGCTCCGGCGGGGGGGAGCCCAGGCGCTCCTGGCGGCTTTGCTCCCGGTGCCTCTGGTCTGCTGGGGACCATCTCCAGCAGACCAGGGACACCGGGAGCAAAGGAGGCGGAAGGGCGCTGGGGTATAAGATGAAACCCTATCTTTTAATTAAAAAGATAGGGGGTCGTCTTATACGCCCAGTCGCCCTATACACCGGAAAATACGGTAGGTTTAACTGGCTAAGCAGGGTTCTACTCCTGCCCCACACATGGGGGGACCAGCAATTCAGGGGGGCAGCTTCTGCTCCCGGCCCTATCCAACTCCTGTTTTCACCTCCCTTGCACATTGGTGGCTGGCTTCTATTCCCAGCTCACCCTCCTTCCCCCCACATGGGGGGCCTTCTGGATTCTGACCCCTGCGGGGCTGGAGCAGCCCTCTACCCTTGGCAGGCCATTGGCAGGTGCTGCTCCTGGGTACCAGTTAACCAGTGCCCAGTAAGCATCATCCAATAAGGATGATGCTAACCAGATAAATGCTTAACTGCTTACCCATTCACATCCCTGATTTGGCTGCTTCTGCAGCTGCTCCTACATATAGTTGGTTCAGACCTGTTCCAGGACTAAAAAACACCACCACTACCATTCACATGGTCTCCCTTATTGGTGTTATAAGTAGAAGAGACCATAAAGTGAAGAGATGTGGAGAATAAACTTTCCTCTTACTCCTTTAAGCAAGTGTGCCAGGTCAGGGTTGAGATGTATGTATGGATTGGACTGGATGGAAAATCTGTAAGCTGTCATTTTCCCTGTGCCTTTTGAGTAATCTTTGTACTGCTCTGGTCATGCTAATAATGGCTGGAAACCAATATTCATATTTCTTTTGCTGCTTTGAAGTCTATATCACGCTATCACTGTAGAATCTAAGACACAGTGTGGGCTATATAAATAAATAAATTAAACAGATAGATTTCAAAGTTTCTATGGAAATATGGATGTTGTTTGCAGGAATGATTATTTCCGTAATTGTTGTGGAAACAATCTATCATCAATACCACGCTGTGGTGTGTTTGTAAAAGTTGACAAAAGCACTAGTCTGGGAATGCATGTTATGAACTAGTGATTAATGAAACCCCTTTCTCTGCACTCCGAAATATCTTTCTTTTGGCTTTTGAAAGAATTCACTGATGACAGGAACAATTTTAGACCACTTTAGACCATATTCTTTGTCAGCTTCAATGAGTGAGAATTGTATCTAATTTTCTCAGTCCTATAGGCAGAATAAAAATAATTATCTCTGCAATTTTTTTCCTGCCTGCAACTTTTATTTGACTCTGATGTCAAAGTGTGTCATCAGGTGCTACTCTGAGCAATTAGGCAGATACTGTCAACATGCCCTAGGGCACCTGCATCTCTGTTTTCTATTCACCTTCTTGAACCTATTTGTTTCCATCCGTGCTACCTGCCAAGTGTAAAACTAGTCTTAACTGCTTGTTGTAATTAAAGATTATATTTTGTAAGAGTCGGCAGGATGTCCTACATAGATCCCAGCACCAGTAATTACATTCTACCTACCTGAATTGGCCCTGCAGTTTCACTGGAATTGTTAACTTTCATTCCCTGCTCAAACTCTTTTCTACCATAGTACCAACAGTAAACAGCTGTGTTCCACCTGAGAAATGGCTCCATTTCAGCAGCTGCTGAAATGATGCCTGCATTTGTAAAAATGAGACATCCTGTAGCATCTTAAAGACTAGCAGACTTGTTAGGGCAAAACCCAGTTCATCAGCTGAACTGGAGTAGAAATGATGGAAGCAAGGGTATATATAAGGAAGAAGTTGCTAGTGTTAATGAAGATAATCCCAAACTCAACTCATCTGAAGAAGTGGGTTCTGCCCACAAAAGCTCATGATACTATATTTATATATTTGATAGTTTCTAAGGTGCCACAGGATGACTTGTTGTTTTTAAAGCTATAGACCAATCCCAGAGAAGCAGCCATGTCAATCAACTAACGTTTGTGAAATGCTTTTCCTGGAATCTATTGAGATTCCTGGTATTAAATCATCTTCCTCCACAGCTACCCCTAATGTCTTAGATGTTGATAGCAAAAGGGGGCTGGAATGATCATGTCAGGTACTTCAGCATCCTAAACTAACTGTAAAGGATCCTCTACAGAAGGGCTACTCAACTTTGGAAGCCCCGGGAGCCACAATGATACTCACAGCACACGCCGAGGGCTGCAACTTAAGTGTGGTTGCATATATATGCAAATAGCTTCTTTCACACTGTCAGGAATGAATACAAAGATTAAAGGAAGACTACACAAGATGCAGGCCCCATTTAAGTCAGTTCTGCTGATACAGCTGGTCCCCAAGTTATTAACGCATCGACTTACAAACGTTCGTATTTACAACCAACCTCCTATACAGCCGGAACCTGAGTTACAAATGAAATCCGCACCTATGAACAGCGTGGCCATACATCAGTGAATGTAATCCGACTTATGAACAGATAGAGTTATGATCTAGTGTTTGGTACGTAACTCATTCGTAAGTTGGGGACCAGCTGTATTAATAAAATGCAATGTTTACACAACTTCCACCCATATGACAGCACTTTTAATGAGCAGTCCAGGAATTTAACCATTAAAACACATCTCAACAGAAGACGATTATATTGACTCGCCATTGTGGAGCGTGTTCCCAGTGTGTACAAGTGCAGACCCCAGTTAGCCTACTTGTGCCTTTATTTACCTTCCGTCACCCAAGCAGGTACAAGAGTCCGACCCATGCCAAGTCTCCTCGTCTTAGTCCTCTCTCGTGTTCCACTTCATGGGCCAGCCTGACCCAAATGCACCCAGGGCTTCTCATACTGCCTCTGGCAGCAGGGAGAGGGGGGTCCGGGCCCACCCTCACTCACAGACCCCAGCACAGGGCCCTAAGGATGTGGACCTAGTTAGGTCCAGTCCGGCTGGCGGGGCTTCCCACCAAAATGTGCCAGCTTGTGGGCCATAATGCCCTGCCCTGGGCTGCTTCCTCTCCCCTTACCTGGTCCATCGACTGGACCATGCTGGGGGGCCTGCCTTGCCCTAGTCCCTTCTGGGTCTTGCCGGGGTTACTTCGGGGAGTCCTCCGGGAGGTGCAACCCCACGGTGCCTCCTCCCCTTCTCCGGTCTTGCCGTCCCCCCTGTTCTCTGTGAATGCTGGCTCCTTTTGAATCCTGGCACCCTGGCGTTGTGCCAGGGCACCTCCTCTCCCAGCTGTTGTGCAGCGCAAGAGCACACCACGCACGCTCCGTCTGCGCTCCACCCCCACTCCCTCTTGGCCAGGGCCGGGGAGTTTAAAGCGTGGCGTGGCGGAGTTCCACCCAGGGTGGCACACGGGTGTCTCGCACCTACTCTCCCTGCATCCTGCCGTGCCCCATACATGGCCTGCGCCGGGAACTTGAAGTGTGGGGCTGCGGCGCCCCATCACACAGTGGAAGCCATGTTCAAAGTATCCCACCTGCAGGCTGTGCATTGAGCCCCGCGTAAACCCAAACTGCACTGCAGACTGCAAACAAACGCATGTGGCCCATGGACCTCGTGTTGAGTAGGCCTGCTCTACAGTCAGCAGTATTTTAACTAGATGCAGGATTAGGAAAGCCTGATAAAGACATGTCACTGTTGAAATTGAATACCCATTAAATTGTTCACCTAAAGCATAACATGACTAGGCCTGAACAGTTTGCCAAGCCTGTGGCTGAGGTACCACCATGAAATCTGCTGGAAGTCAGTCAGTGTAGCCCAGAGTGGGTAGCAACATGCCACTTTGGAAACCTGTGCTAGTGGGGCTCCTAGAGAACACAAACAGAACTTACAGCTGCCTACCTTGGCAGAAGGTGGTGGCAGCTCTGTCTGCCCCTCTCCTTGGGGGTGAATTAAAACCTTCTGTCTGTTGCTAAGAAATGAACACTCTATGGAACAAGTCAACTAAAAGCAGTGGAAGGTGGTATGTATATGTGTGTGTGTGGATGGAGACAGGTGACTCTTTGATCCAGTCAGACTGCAAAATATGCAATATTGGGAGCCTGTGCCCCAACATGGTCTGGGTGAACCATAAAACAATATGGCTCTGGAAAGACTGTATTATAAAAGACTAGAAGGTAGATGAACTCTTACGCACAGAGTCCTATCTTAATTAACGTACCATTTCCCCGCATGCCACCAAACCACGGAGAGAAAGGGGCTTAAAGCTTCTTCTACACCATAAATTTTATTCCATATATGCTAAAATGAGACTTTAAACTGATAAAGTTACATCAGTAAACCTCAATGTGGTGACAGTCATAGTTGTGTAAGTGGTGAGGCCTTTTCTTTTCCCTGTTTATGGTTTAGCCGCATGTTGCACAGGAAAGCTAATCCAGAAAAAGACACTCTTCTGCCCGAGTAAGAGTGACCCCCAGCAGGTTATACTCTATGGTGTAACTGGTAAATCTCTGCCATGTAGACAAGCCCCAGGACAAGTGTTTTACTGGGCTAGGAATACTACAGAAGGAAAACTTTCCCTAGTGTGAATGCACCGTATACGAGCAAAGCTGCACTGTATTGATAGAGTAAAACTGTGCCCTATGAGTAAAATAAGCTATACTAGAAAAACCTGGGCTTTGCCACTGTAACTGAGGGTACGTCTAGACTACATGCCTCTGGCGACAGAGGCATGTAGATTAGGCTACCCGACACAGTAAAATGAAGCGGCGATTTAAATAATCGCCGCTTCATTTAAATTTACATGGCTGCCGCGCTGAGCCGACAAACAGCTGATCAGCTGTTTGTCGGCTCAGCGCGGCAGCCATGTAAATTTAAATGAAGCGGCGATTATTTAAATCGCCGCTTCATTTTACTGTGTCGGGTAGCCTAATCTACATGCCTCTGTCACCAGAGGCATGTAGTCTAGACGTACCCTAGGTCTATATTAGGGGTTTCTTCTGCCAACACAGTTACGTCAGCCAAGATCACTCCTCTTCACACACCTACCAGACATAGCTATGCCATCAGAAGGCTGTAGTGTACACCTAACCTTAGTCATTTCAAACTAGAGTGCACCAGGCAACACTTGCAAGGGGGAGGAATAGAGAATGTTCTAGTCAGGCCCACAGATGGGGGGAGGCAAAGGGGACAAGTGCCCTGAGGCCCTGCAATTGTGGCTGCTATTACAACAGTGGCGGCTGGAACCCTGGACCCTTTAAATTGCCACTGGAGTCCTATGCGGCACGCTCTTTGCAGCTCTGAGGGCTGCCAGGGGGACAAGTCGCAGTACAGTCCAGGTGGCGAAGAGGGCTGGCTGCCCCAGGACCATCCTTTCCACTTGAGGCCTTGCCCCTTCCAGCAGCATGGAGCAGCCCCTTTACCCAGGTGTCCAGCATGTCATCTCCCCCCCACCCCTCCCCGGTTCGAGTCTCCCTCATATCATAATGCTATGATTCTATGACTTAAATTCCAAAACATTTGTGGTCCCTACACTTTATGATCTTCTCTCTGGAAAGCATTTTGCAGTACTGAAGAGGCTGTCCAAGGCTACATCTACACTGGGAAGGTCTGGCAACTTTAGCATCACACAATGACATCTGATGTCAAAACACTGTGGTGTTAGACAGCGATAGTGAATCAATTATTCTGAATTTCTCCTGCAGAACAAACTGAAGAGTTACCTTGTCTAAATCCACTTAACCATTAATATCACAGAATGTCCAGGTCTCTGGCTGCATATGGCAAAAAGCTTTGCTGACTCAGGGTATATCTACACTACGGAGTTTTGTTGATAAATCTTATGTCGACACCCAAAAGTTGACAAAACAAAAATCACAGGAGAGATCTCCCTATTAGGCACATGGGTTATGTGCACACTTGCTCTCTGTCAACAGATCATGTTCAAATCAGGGACACCATAATCAACAGTGTAAGTAATTCACTACGGGTATGTATGTCAGAGTGCAGTGTTGTGAGAAGGCCGAGCTGATCTCTGTGCTTCATAGGAGGCTGTAGGAGAACTCAGAGGAAATCCCAAGCTTCCAGGGGCATGAACAGCTCAGTAAGCTCTTCTTGCTGAAGAATGTCAAAGCAGCACAGCATCTGCCCCCCTCTCCTACAGCAGCAGTCTGCCTGCCATTGTGTTCCTAGTGCAGATCAGAACAGGAGTAGTCCAATGATTTGTTCTTTGTTACCCAAAGGGAGCGGCTCACTCAGCTGTCAAATACTTCCTGGAGCTTTGAAAGAGGAAGGGTGCATGTCTGCAGGGCAGCAGAGATCACAAAACACTGAGCACAGCCACCAAAGCAGGCATTATGGCATACTGGCAGAAGCCAGTTCTGTCGACAAGACAAACAGCAGAGTCTGACTCTTTGATGACAATAAAAGTAAGGGAAAAGAAAAAAGTCTCTGGTAGGGGTGGATGTTTTTGTCACCAAAACTAGTTGTTTTTCCCAACAAAAGTCACATTGCAACGCAACCTGAATGCTCTCACTGTTTGGTTAACAATAGGAAGTTTTTGACTACAAAAGTTGGTAGTGTAGACAAAGACGCAATTAGAGTTAAGGTTTGTAAATATATATCAATTGCCAAGGGCAGAGTGGAGAACAAAGAGTACTTTAGCTTTCTCAGAAAGAACAAACACTCTAGACAACTTGGAAATTCAAAATTACCTCCCTCTGGCAGCCCAGATATCTAAACATTGCTTCTTATGTCTCTGTTTGCATAGTAATCTACTTGATGGTTTAGCCAGGCTGCTTTTGTTTTTCTTATGCTAATCATTTACCTCAGCTCCCTTTTAATCTTGTCCTGGTAGATTCCCTCAGATCTTCCACAAATGTTTTGTGATTACTAGTGAATCTCACAAATCTTTCGTTACTTTGCCCAAAAACGTTCTGGAAAAAGTGTGTGCTAAAAAGTTTAGACCTAGGAACTAGCTTCTACTGCAGAGGAATCTGTGTCAAGTAGCTGTGAAGGTTGACTATGGAAGGGAGGTGTGGCTAATCATGCACAACTCATCCTGCATTTTGGAAAATGGGATTTTAAATTCGAGAGAGTAAAAAGGGCTTTTACCTTTTAATATGAAACTCCGCTTAGATGTTAAGCTCCTTGGGTCAGGGACTATCTTTTTGTTCAGTGTTTACCTAGCAAAATGGGATCCTCATCTATGACTGGGTCTACTTGGAACTGTGACAATACAAATAATGCACAATAATAATTTACTTTCAAATATTTGTGTTATTCCTTCTGTCCACGTTTTCTACAAGATGTTGAGTGAAAGGTCAAAAGGAAGTAAAAAGATATTGCCAAAATGGAGATTGTTTGTGGTAAATCTGTGGAATTTGTTTTCCACATGGCCTGTCAATCTGGAGCAGATTAGCTCTGTAGCAATGGATGCCCCTGTGCTCCCCTCCATACCTCTGCTGACCAGACACTTCTTCCTTCCCCTTTAGGTTGACTAGTGCTCAGGGAGCAGTCTTTAGGGAGATATTCAAGAAAGTTATTCTGAATTAACTTTTAAAGTGGATTAGTTAAATTGTATTAACCCCCCATGTCGTCACTCCTAAAGCGTTCTGAATTCAGTTTAGTTTAAATCATGTTCAAAGAGCTTTAAGCTAAACTGAATTAAGGTTATGTTAATTCTAAATGAGGGTTTTCACACAAGGATTTAATGCAGTTTAATTAACCCAATTTTAATTGAAAACTTTAATTCAGATTATTTTTCCTGCATGTTCCAGTGTAGACAAGCATAATTTACTTTAAAATTAATTTGAATTAATTTTCCTGAATAGTCACATGTAGACAGGCTATCACTCAAGAGAGCACAGGAACTATAATTGTTCCAGCCCTTCTGGGTGGGGAGACAAAAAGGAAAGAAGATCCTATCTCTGTCTCTTCTCTTTGATCTTCTGTACAGCAGCTGGCTCCAATCTGGCCCTTTACTTCTTTTGTGAGACGGTGGCTATCTGAACCTTTAATTTCAGCTCTTCCCTCAGAAATGTTTCCATTATTTCTTCCAACATTTGATCTATTAGGACTTAAGTGAAAGGTCAATTTTTTAATTTTTTTTTAAATAGCATTTACCAAAAGGCATCTTATTGTAGCTCAGAAGGGCTTTTCCTCCACCATCCAGCTGCATCATGCAGCAACTCCAACTGGCAGTTAGGACTGTAGTGTCATTAAACCTTGTTTACATTGAATCAGTGCTTTTGTTTAACTGGAAATTAGAAGAGATGATTCTCTTAAATTCATTTTACAGTTATGGAGGACCAACAGGACATTAAATTTACATGTGCTAGGTCAAAAGGGACACAGATAACAAGAAACACATTGAGCAGTCTTGTGACACCTTACAAGACCACTCATTGTTTTTTAAGTTACAGACTAACATGGCTACCCATCTAAGAAATACACTGAAACATTCCCCTTTTCTTCCCCCTCCCCAATTCACACGTGCACACATAATAAAATTCAGTTAAAAAAAACCATATTTTAATAAACCAGGCTAACAGTTGGTTTGATGTTTCAATTAGTGGTGCATGTGCAGCACAGTTTGCATATGTAATTATCTGGAAAAACATTTCCAAGATTCACTATGAGGTCCTTGCAAATCACCCTTGAACATAAACAGGATTGGCTTCAATGGGAGTTTTGCCTTAGTAAGGAATGAAGGAACTGTCCCTTTGTTTTGTTAGAGTAAATTTATATGGGAAATCAAATCATTTTTCTAATGTGGTGTTTGTTGTAATATGCAGATATTGTATGAAACATTTACTGCTTTTAATATTTGTATTTTATCTATATACTCTAACTAGCGCACCATGGGCTGTAAGACTTTTTGCCAAGACATCCAGTATTTCTGTAGGGGACTTTGCTTCAGATCTGTGTGATTTACGCAGTACTTTTTCTTCTAGTGGGTCCTGCTCATCTAATTTAAATCCAGATATTGCTGTAAGACACAAGAAAGGTCATAAACATGGCTTTTAGATTATTAACATTTGCTATTGCTACTGTTGGGGAGGCAGATTTCACAGAAACACAAAATTCCTGCCTGCTGAGCTGCACTCCAGAGTCCTACGTATTTCAGCAAACGACCCTATGCAGATAGGGTTGCCAGATGGTTTACCCAAAAATACCAAACCCTCCCGCAAAACAAAACACCGAGGAAAAAAGGGGAGACCAAAGTTGTTGAGCAAAAAAAATACAAAAAATAAAGCAGCATTAAAACAGCATGGCCCCTTTAAGAAAAGTCTTTAGGCTTTTTGCCGGCAGCCATCTTGTTTTCTTGATTGGAGCCAGAAGGCAGCTTTCCTGCAGAAGATTAAAGGCCTCTATCTCTCTGACAGGTAAGCGTAAGCAGTAGCAGTACAATTGTCCTCATCAGACTCCTCAATGCTGACACCAAGGGTATGTCTAGACTACATGGCTCTGTCGATGGAGCCATGTAAACTAGTTTACCTGGCATAGGCAAAGAAGCGGGGATTTAAATAATCCCAGTTTCATTAAAATAAATATGGCTGCTGCTCTGTGCCGACGATCAGCTGATCCGGCACAGCGCGGTAGTCTAGACGCAGATCGGTCGGCTGGGGAAGCCTTTGCCGACCAATCTCTTATGCCTCGTGAAATGAGGCTTACGGGATCTGTCAGCAAAGGCTTTCCCAGCCAACCGATCCACGTATAGACTACCGCGCTGTGCCGGATCAGCTGATCGGCGGCACAGTGCAGCTGCCATGTTTATTTTAATGAAGCAGGGATTATTTAAATCCCCGCTTCTTTGCCTATGCCGGGTAAACTAGTTTACATGGCTCCGTTGACGGAGCCATGTAGTCTAGACATACCCCAAGAGACCACATCTAGCAGGAACAAGATAGTTCCACTTTCATGTTCATCCTTAGTCTGGCTTTCAACAAAGATGCCAGTTAAAGCGGGGTAGTTTTGTGATGTGGACACTTGCCCATTAAGAAATGGATTGAACCCATAAACTCATTTCATATGTGCTACTAAATTTCACTTAATATTCTATTTGCATACTCAGATCTTGGAATGTTGCCCCATGGAATTCCTTTGCACGTTGGACTGGATTGTACCAGTTCAGTGAGACTTTTTTATTTTTTCAGGTTGTCATTTTGTTCTCCAGAACCTCAGTTTTCATTAAAAAATATGACTCCAGCTTTTATAGGGTGACCAGAAATTCCGATATTGGGACTATCCTGAAAGAGCTTTGACTTATGTATATAGCTATATACCCCATACTCATCTCCCCAAAAAAAGTCCCAGGTTTTCACTCATGCTATTTATCACCCTAAGGTATCATGATTGTGGAAAAACAAAACCCTTCAAAATAGGAAGCAAGTATTTCAAAAGCAAATGTCAGCCGGAGTTTGCAAAAAGCATGAAACAGTAAGCCCTGAGAAATGGGAGTCATCTTACATTTAGAAAGGGATGTTAATTTAAAGGCCCAGTGATGACATGTTGAGGATGATCCATGTCCTGTTTCAAATATATTCCAATAACCAGAATTGTTGACTCAAGTCCCACGACTTGAACTTGAGTCCGACTTAAGTTGCCTAGATGACTCGAATTGAGACTCGACTCGGGTTCATTGTTTGTGACTTGAGACTCGTCTTGAGACTTGCTAATTCTGTTAAATCGACTTAGTGAAGAAATTGTCCGAAAATGCCGATATTGATGGCTTGTACAAAAGTGACTTGACATTTTTTAAATTAAGACTTGAGACTCGATTTGGGACTTGAACTGTAGTGACTTGAGGCTTGACTTGGACTTGACAATGATGACTTGAAGACAACACTGCCAATAACCAGAACAAATGCCTGAACAGCCTAAGGTGTATCCCATTGAAGGTAGAGGCAGGTTTTCTGGATTTTGATCTAAAATACCTCAATTCTCTTGAAATTTGGGGCATGGTACCAATCCCATCTATGGTCCTATAGATTTTGAGAAGGATTGGAGATTGTTATCAGATGTGTCTGCAGGTGAGAGGCAGGAAGGAATTTCCTTGTTTTCTTTTTATTGGTCGGTAATTTGTAGCTCAGAGGAGGTTGAGACAAAATTGATGGATTAGTTGTTGACAGGGATTGTATGTCAAGTATCTGTCACCTAGAGCCTAACATTAATAATCCTTAGCTCCTATAAAGCACTTTTTGCCGATATAAATACACAAATAAAATAATAGCCTGAAATGAAAAATTGCCTTGTAAATAACATGCAGACCACACTGCATTTATATGAAATGTTTCCTCTCTAATTACTTCCCTTTTTTCTTCTGTCCAAAGGGCGGGCTATAATCTGCCCCATGCAGCATGAGCATTCTGGGGACAGAAGCCTCTTTTTGTCTAGCTTGTTCACACAACAGCAAGACAGGATAGTGATGAATGCAGTACAGACAGACTTGAACAAGAATGAGGTAAATTTTTAAGTAGGCTTTTTCTTGTTTATAAAATTTAATAAACAGTTGTAGGAGAGGAAATAGAATTTGCTTTTCCTGCTATAAATCAGTCTGAAACAGTAACAGCGCTAAACCAAAAACAAACAAACAAACAAAAAAGCCACCCTTTAACCTTCAGTTTTTCTGACCATTCCCTCACTCAGTCATTCCATAGTAATAGAGAGGTAGCCGTGTTAGTCTGATCTTGCTAAAACAAAAGGAAAAACTATGTAGCAATTTAAAGATTAACACAATGGTCTAATAGGTGATGAGCTTTCGTGGGCCAGACCCACTTCCTCAGAATTGAGGAAGTGGGTCTGGCCCACGAAAGCTCATCACCTATTAGACCATCTTGTTAGTCTTTGAAGTGCTACATAGTTTTTTCTTTTGTTTCAGCCATTCCATGTCTCTCTAATCTCCCTTGACCATTGTTTTTTTCCTGACCATTCTATCTCTTCCAATCTCTTTACAATCACAGTTTAATAAAGCTCATTTAGCATTGCACACCTAGGAACTTTTTCTTCAAAAAGAAAATGTTCAGTAAGCTGTTTTCTTTCCCACTGTTTTCTTTCCCATATTACCCTATAATATGTATGCAGTAGAAAAGACATATTCCTAGCAAAGTACATACAGCCTCTGGGAACACAGTGTGTACTCCTTGAATATTGTTTTTTAAAATGTCAACTAACCTGATTCTGTTCTCTCTTACTTTGGTGTAAATCAGGAGAGAAACTCATCTGAGGTAAATTGTGTTATGTTGGTGTAAAACCAGTGTGAAATCTGACTGCTATGTAGTATTCTTTTCTACTAATTTAAATGATTTGCAGTAAGTCTAAATATAAAATGTGAAACCGTTTGAGTTTCTGAAATATTTTTTTTCCTTAGCTGTTTCCCAGATGAGACCCCAGGTTTTCACCATATTTCTATCTTCAAACATATCCCCTGCCACTTCTTGAACTGCACAGCAAAGGAAAACTGGCAACTTCAAGAGCAGTAAGCATTCCCACCCACTCAGAGTGCATGCACATCTACTCTTTGATGGGGCTGACCTCTGTTGAACTGGGAGAAGGCTACTGCTTCTGAACTAACATTTCCCCCAGAGCAATGAATTAATTCCTGACAAGTGACTACTGACAACTGACACCTACCCAAAAGATGGAAATAAGCACTTCAGTGGAAATATTTGTAACCCATGATAGGAACGGCCCAGGGCTTTTAGTTAATGTTTATATATTTTACTCGGTGACAACTGTAAACTGCTGATTAGGAATTTGAACCCAAATTTCCCTAGTCTGAGGGAATTTAGATCTGAGTGTTCAGTTTGGTTCACTATTGAGATAAAAGAAAGGTGTGAAGGCTTGAGACAAATCCAAATTTCCCTAATGATTAGGGATATTTTGGTTCAGACATCTTTAGTTAATAATGCAGCTCCTTTATTCCTCCCTGTGCCTGTAACTGTCTGCCACAGGCAAGCTTGTCCCTGTTGCCAGCCAAAATACAAGGATTACCACAATGAATAAATCAATCAACTCAATAAACCAAAATAAAATCCTGCATTCATGCACATTCATTCATTTTAAAATGTCTTGTAAAGTTTACTCCGTACATTTTGGCCTGAAAAATCTTTATTTCAGACACCGAATTTCATACAGTGTGAATGTAGAGTTTCATATAGTTAGACCCAAACATCTCATCTGTCCTGACTGTGATCTTGCACATTCTCAAAACACACACTAATGTAACGAAAATACCACTCCATGCTCATTACGGCTTGTCCATACCATGTGGGATTTCTTGCACTGGTGTAATTATAGCAGTGCAGCTGTAACAGTTCAAATCCATCTGTAGACATGATGCATCAGTAGAAAAAGTGACTTTCCTGTGAGACTGCCCATTATCAGAGACAAGATACTGGAAGAGATGGACCATAAACCTTAGACTGATGTTGTCATCCCCTCGCTCCTATAATGTTACATGTAGCACTGGTGTGAAGAATGACTTGCTTGCAGTAAACTGCACTCATGCATGCCACTTTTTACATCAGTGCTGCCAGTGTAAATCAGCAAATCTCTGTTGGCTTCAGTGGAGTTACATGGATTTACACTACTGAGAAGCAAGTGCCTGGAACTGACAGTAAAACATCACTGGGATAGCTACACCAGGGAAATCTTCCTTCTGCCCCTCCCCTGCAGTGTGCTCACACCCTCAGTCATAGGCTGAGTTTTGGATTATATTTACAAGCTCTCTAATCAAGAATCTGATCACATTTTTTAACACAACTGCCCACTGGGCTAAATAAGTCTGGAATTCTGTTTCTATTATTCTCTTTTCAATTTAGAGAGATCATACTAGTTTTCCAGATATTGCTGATAGGTTACAAAAGATATAGCATGAGGTCACTTTAGCTGATTGTATCTACTGACCAGAGGATCTGAATGCGCTAATTCAGCTTCATGATAAACAGGTGGAGCAACTTTTTGCAATGCAAATAGCTAGCAGGGTCCACTTTATGACTCTTTATGATCACTGGTCATTGTTTGCCTTCCTGTTAAACCATGATAAAGTTTCCATAACACTTTAGGGTCCCATTTGGCACAAGGATAAGAGAGGCCCCTTTCCTCTTGGTGACTTGTTTTTTTTTAAATCAATATTGCCAACCTAGTAGATTAAAAGAATCAACTGTGAGATCCTTAAAAGTGGGCTTAAGAAAGACTTAAAAAAAAAGAGTTCCTTTTTATTTGTGATCTGGTTTCTTGAGTTGTCATGGTACTTTCTGTTCACATTTTAAAGCTTTTCTGTGCAACCTAACACCAAGGCTGACTAAGGTTCTCTTATTATCATGCATCCAGGAGCTGAGGCTTTAAGAAAGAAATAAAATTGCAAATTGGAAACACTAGATCTGTCTTTTACTAAAAAACTGCACTGATCTAGAGACACATAAAAGCTTGCATTAATTGGAAGTTTACACAGGTAGAGTTGGCAGTCACCCTGGCTTGTTTATGGCCAGATGAGAAACTGTTCACACTCATTAGCAGCTTCATCCAAGGCAGTCAGATCACAGAGGTAGTTAACTTTTTACTGCCACTATTCACATCCTCCCTTTGATTGGTGAGGCTAAACTTGTGTTATGGACAAGATGAAGTGTCGAAAGATTTCCCAGGAAGCAAGTTTATTGTGGGGGATTTTAACTCAATTGCTTACATTAGCCTCCCATAAAAGTCTGTGTAGCAAATCACAGTATGTGGCACACGGGTAGCCCAGCAAGGCCTTAAGCAGTGACCACTTGTTCTGAAAAATTGTTGGGCCTGCAGGTTACAAGCCAAGACTTGACATACCCAGCCTCCTCTGCATGTTGCAAACTGTCCTCCTCCTTTCCCACACTCCTACCATCTTCTGCAGTTTGAAAACTGGCCCCTCCCACAGCTTCTAATCCTCCCCAAAAGGTTAAGGTTATGTCTACACCACAGCTGATGTCAACATAACTTATGTCACTCGGGGGTGAATATATCATCCCCTTGAAAATGTAAGTTACACCAACATAAGTGCAGGTGTGGAAAGTGCTACTCGGAAAGAGCTTCTGCTCACAAAATAGCTACTGCTGCTTGCAGGGGCTGGAGCAGTGAAGCCACCGGGAGAGATTTATCCCCTTGACTTACAGCGGCTACATTAGCAAATTTACAGCAGTGCAGCTCCATCAGTCCAGTTAAGCCACAGTAAGCTCTGTAATATAACCGTGTCCTTAGATAAATAGTAATAGAAATGTAGCCATGTTAGTCTGGTGTAGCTGAAGCAAAATGCAGGACTATGTAGCACTTTAAAGACTAACAAGATGGTTTATTAGATGATGAGCTTTCATGGGCCAGACCCACTTCCTCAGATCAAATAGTGGCAGAAAATAGTCTCAACCATATATACCAAAGGATACAATTAAAAAAAAGTGAACACATATGAAAAGGACAAATCACATTTCAGAACAGAAGGAGGATGCAGGGGGAGGGGGGAAAGGAAGGTAAATGTCTGTGAGTTAATGATATTAGCAGTTCTGACCCCTGGCTGGCATGTGTCTGTGCTTCACATCCACCACTGAGCCTCTCCTCTTTGCTCCTACACCCCTATTTCAAATTGGCTCCATTCACTTCTGAAAATGTAGGCCACAGCATTTAGAAAGGATATTGTGTAAAAAGCTCCCCTTCCCTAGGATGGGTTAATTAGGAATAGATGGGCCAGGTCTTTCCCATCTTTAACCTCTCTGATTTTTCATACTGCAACAAATGCTCATGATTCATGCTCTTAAAGAGCCCAATGTTATGGCTAAAATAATCCATTTGATTAATTTCTCCTCAAGAGAAATAGCTGATGCCAATGATTTGTTTAGACCTTTGTCCTAAGTCAATATATGTGAGACACAAAACAGGCTGGTCTGTCATATTACTGGACTTCACAATTCCAACGTTTTTCTCCCTTAGTATGTAACTATTGTTTTTTTCAGTCTAATTGGCTACAAACTGTAGGATATTTCTAGTGGGGGAAAAACACAAATCATCTTAAAATATCCCTGCAAGTGAGTAATGTGAACGCTCAGGAATACTTTGCAATGATGCATCAGCACAACAAAGGCCTTGTGTCCCCAGAACTCTCAGCTACTTTTAGTGCTGCTCCTGAGTTCTGGTCCCTTTCTAAAAGCCATTTGTCAGTATTTTTAAAACTTCACTCCTAAAAAAACATACAAATGTTTGCCTCTCTGAAATTACCGGAAAGCTGCAGGAAACTTTTTGGAAAGTTAAACACAAATGGATTCTGTCATGCATTTTATGATGTCATGAGAATATTTACCAATCTTAATTCGGGAGCCAGGGGAAGTTAAAACCTCACTTGTGTTTAGAAGTCTGTCTGCTCAAATGATTTCAGATTTCTCTAATGCACCTCTAAGTGGTAAATTGACCTAGCGGACCTCACATCACTCCTATTGAAATCAATGAGAGTTTTGCTGTATTGGGCCTATTGTCTTCAGAGTCCGATCATTCAGCATTTACAGGCCTTTTCCTACAAAGTATATCCTTAGGTGAACCATACTCTACATAGAGTATTTTGATCCCATCTCCTGCCAATAAGATTGCTTATTCAGCACTTGAGCATAGCATTGCAAAGGTAATTGAAATTTCTTTTGCTTTGCTGGTAAAGATCTGTTTATTTTGTAACAGAAGACACCTGACAGATGCTAGCTTAAAAAATAAAAAAAACAGATCTCAAGAGTTATATCCTTTCTGATATTAAGACAGGCTGATTTTTATAAGGGCTTTCATTCTGGATTTCAGACTTACATATGTGCAATACTAGCACATTATGTAACTAATTGATTATTAATAATTATCCCTTTTTACATTGAAGGAACCCAAAGCATTTGACTTTTGTAGCCAAATCATTTGATCATTATGTGAAATACTTATTGAGGTTATTACATTTTTCACTAACAAAATATGAAAACAGAAGTGGCTAATTATATAACTATAGGACTTAGCACAGTAAGTTTGACAGACATAGAAAAGTATCTATATAAAGAACTGTGCAAATTCTGTAGCTATGCATTTTAGAGAAACTTCAGAAACCAGATTATAATTGTGCAACTGTTCTGTAGTGTATCAGGGTCAATGTCCTTGTATATTTAATTAGGTCATTGTTAGCTAGGACATTAATGTGTTCAGTGCTGCAGCAGGGGTGGGTCTTCATGGCTGGGTGTCAAAAGTGAATCTGACTGTTGTTTTAGCTGTCTTTTGGGTTTTCTAGAGTTGCTTCATTTCCTTTGGTCTAGTGAAGCATCCAGAGATATGGGATGAGAAATTAATCCAATCCCAATTTAACAACATCTAGAATACGTACCCTGGAAAATTGTTCATCTAACTATTCTAGCACAAATGAGAGATTCTAAATATAAGATATCTCATATTTTTTTAAGCCCAGCATAGGTCTAGTACTTGGTATTTTAGGCTTATTATTATTTTTTGTCTGTTTTGTGAAACAGGGCTCACTTGAGGCCAGCTGGAAGGGTGTGGCTTGACAATCTGTCAAGTGCCTTGGGTAACCTCACCAGGTTACCTGAAGGCCTAATAGCCAAGTTACAGTTATCAGTCCCTGGAGCTCCCCAGGATCCCCCAATTGGGTGGGGGAAGGGAAAGGTCAGGGGACCTAAGGCACACCCCCCTCCCAGGTCTTGGTCCTGGGCCCAAGAGGGAAGGGAGAGAGGATAGACACTCTCCTCACAACTAGCCTCCCCAGGGACACTTCATAGCTCCTCCTGCTTTCTCTATGGTTTGGGGTGTGGCACTCATCTTCCCTCTCAGCAGAGATTGCTTCCACAATCTCAATAGATCTCAAGGTCTTTCCGGCTCATATCCACTTGCTCCCCTGTGTCAGGAAGAAAGGTTGAGTAGGGAGAAAAAGAAGGTCAGGCCCTGAGCCTCCCAGCTAGCTCTGACCCATAGTCTAGATTCTGCTCCTGTAACTCCCTCTGTCCCAGAAACTACAGCTTGGCTGCCTACTTACTGCTACTCTCTGAGACTCTTCTGGTTTGCCTTCCAGAGTCTCCTGTGAAGCAGGCTGTGACAGGGTGAGACTCACTACTGTATTGCCTCCTGCCAGATGTCATAGGAGTTAGCTCAGCTCACCCAGGCACCCTCTCTGGTGGTGCTTTGCCACCATCATTTTATTCCACCATCCACACCGCTCTTGGGACTGTGGCATCCTCTGAAGTGACACTGTCCTTCAGCTGTGCAATACTCTGTGTCCCCCCCACTCTGAGTCCAGCCACTCCCACAGTGGCAACTGGAGTCCATAGTCCCAGGGCAGCTTGCTATGGGGCTTCGGCACCCTCTTCTGCCCTCACCTCAGGGCCTAAGACTGTAGGCCGTAGCCTTTCTCTAACTCCTCTGGACTCTGCTTGCAGCATTGCTTGGTCTCAGGTGCTGGCAGTCCTTCCTCCTCATAGGAGCCTGGGCTTCTCCCCTCAAACTCCAGTCAACTGCTGAAGCTGCTCTGCCTTAAATGGGCCTGCCTGATCCTGACTGGCTGTCCCTGTCAGCCCTTCTGTGGTGAGCTGCCTCTTGCACAGCCTCTGTAGGGCTGCTTTTTACCCCTTTTCTGACAGTGAGGGGCAGTTGCTCCATTGCACAGCCCCTCCGTTTGGAAACTGCTTTGCCATTAATGAATGGCAGGGGCTTGCTCCATTACTCCTTGGCTGTGTCTACATTGGCACCCTTTTCCGGAAAAGGGATGCTAATGAGATCAGTCGGAATTGCAAATGCCGCGGGGGATTTAAATATCTTCCAGATCTTCCGGAAAAGGCTTTATTTTCCGAAAGATCCCATCTAGACTGGCGCTTTTCTCCGGCAAAACCCCGAGCTGGAAAAAAGCGGCAGCCATGTTCATGCAAATACTGCGGGGGATATTTAAATTTAAATTTTCTGGAAAAGGGTGCCAATGTAGACACAGCCCTTTAGTCTTAGTGAACCCCATCAGATTTTGTTTCTACAGACAGGAAGAGGGGATTTATTGCCTTCAGGGGGCTCCCGTCTCAGAGGTCTGTATTATCAGTTCCCAGCAGGCATGGTAAGGAGTGCTGTTACAGCTCTCCTTCCCCACCAGGTCTGTACAACATTTACATATATTTTGTTTTAAATTTAGGCTCATCTTCAAGTATACCTCAACAGGAGCAGCCATATGTAGCTGCTTTCATACCCTGCTTCCGTGGATAATCCCTATACAGCAACGCATGTAAGCATGTGCATGGGCGGCAGGTTTGTATAATTTTTGGTGGTGCCCCCTGCTCCCCCGCCCCCTGTTAGCCACACCTCTGGAGGTAACACGCTCAGGGCAAGATGGACACATGACCAGAAGTAAAAGGTATCATGTCACCCCTCTAGGGCTATGTCTAGACTGCAGGCTTCTTTCGAAAGATGCTCTTTCGAAAGCATCTTTCGAAAGAGCATCTTTCGAAAGATCGCGTCTAGACTGCAGGCGGATCTTTCGAAAGAAAAATCCGCTTTTTCGAAAGAGAGCACCCAGTGAGTCTGGATGCTCTCTTTCGAAGACGGCCTCTTTACATTGAAGAACGCCTTCCTTCGAAAGAGGAACTTTCGAAGGAAAGCGTTCTTCCTCGTGAAACGAGGTTTACCGCCATCGAAAGAAAAGCCGCGTTCTTTCGAAATAATTTCGAAAGAACGCGGCTTGAGTCTGGACGCAGGGGAAGTTTTTTCGGGAAAAGGCTACTTTTCCCGAAAAAACCCCTGAGTCTGGACACGGCCTAGAAGGGCTTTTCCCACCATCCTCCTACCAACACGGATTACTTTGGCCCAGACCAAACCCCCTTATTTAACTATCCTGCAGTTGCATTAACTCAATGTATGTGACATTAACTCGGGGGCAGAGAGGCTGGGGAAGTGTTCCCTCTGAGGTTATGTCTACACTCGCAGCTTCTTGCGCAAGTACAACCGTTTTTGCGCAAGAACCCACAGAGCATCCACACTGTCCGCCTGCTCTTGCGCAAGGAAATTTACTGTATGGCGTGGTAAGAGAGGGCATCTTGCGCAAGAGCTATGCTCTTTTCTAACAGGTGTAAGCCCTCTTGCGCGAGAGGGAAGTGTGGATGCTCAACAGGGATTTCTTGCTCAAGAAACCCCTATGGCTAAAATGGCCATCGGAGCGTTCTTGGGCAAGAGAGCATCCACACTGCCATCAATGCTCTTGTGCAAAAGCACAGCTTGCACTTGGCAGCGTGGACGTGTTCTTGCGCAAGACTTCTTGCACAAGAACCCTTGCGCAAGAAAACTGCCAGTGTAGACATAGCCTAAGAGTTTCCTCCCGTGAGCAGTATGAATTTTGTGTTGTGCACCAGTACTGAGTTCATGTGACTTGTTTGGATGTGCCACTGTGGCGCCCAAGTTATTAATAAATATTTTTAAACCTTTACCTTTTCTCTCTGCTGCCATGTCTCCTCCCCTTGTTCCATCAGGTCCCCTGATGCCTGCTGCCCCCCAACTCCTCACCCTCATCTGCTGTCCTGACTCCTGCCCTTCTCACTGCCCTCAGCCCTCCTGCGACCTGCCCCCCTCCACCAGCCCTTCTCTCCCCTTTGTGCCCACTCCTCCAGTAGCCCCACTCTGATCATGTGAGCTACCCCTCCTCATCCCCACTCCTAAGACCTCCCTCTACACACCTGCCCTGCCTCTCTCCTCTGGTGCTGGTCCCTCCCCTGCAGGTGTCTGCACTTCTGCTTCACCCCCAGAATCCCCTGGCACCTGCCCCTTCCCTTACCCCAGCATCCTCCTGGTGCCTCCCCCTTCCCTCACTGCCCCTGTCCCCTTTGCCCTCTTTTTCCCTGCTGCCTACCCTCTCACCATCCTCTGCCCCAGTTCCCCTCATGCCCCTGTGCCCTCACACATGACTTGCTCCATCTCTGCCTTCCTCATGCCCACCCCTTTTTTCAAGCCTTCTCCCAGCACCCCCCCCCCTCCGGCCCCCAATGCCCTTATCCTCTCCCCTCCCAGCATCACCCTGTCCCCCTCCCACTGACACCTTCCCTCCTGCCCTTTTCCTCATTGTCTGCACTTGGCCCCCTGGCATCTGTCTCTCCTCCACCCTGTCCCTTTGGTGCCTTCCCTGCTCTTCCCCCTCTCTCCTCCCCCTCTGCACAAGCCCCTTCCTCTCCCAGCCCTTCCCCTAGTTTTCTCCCTCCCCCTCACCCTCTGCACAAGTCCCTTCCTCTTTCACTCCTTCCCCTTTCTTCCCCCTCCCCCTCCACACAAGCCCCTTCCTCTCCCAGCCCTTCCCACTCCTCTACCTTCTGCCTTCCACTTTGCAGGGTCAGAGCCTGCGCTCCACCCCAGAACTCCCTGAACTCTGAACCCTCAATTCAGCCATGCGGTGCAACGCTCTGCCGAGCATTTTTAAAGTCACGGGCCGTGACGTCACATCACGCCCGGCGTCTCCCCGCCCACCTGTTTGCGCACACCTTGCATAGCAGCAGCAGCCAGCAAGGGGGAGCTGAGTGAAAGTTGCGCATGGCTGGGACGGTCCGGGGTCGGGGCCGGGGGAGAGACGATCTAGGGCCTGGGTGGGAAGACATGCTCCAAGCAGGGCTGGAGAGACCTAGCTCCAAATATTGCTGGAGCAGGGCCCCTGGCTCTGGATATTGCTGGAGCATGGGCACCACGAGCCCATATAACTCGCCACCCATGAGCATGTTAAATTTTAGATACATACCTAGGGCCCATTAACATAAATGTCCCAATGTGTAGCCCCAAACAGAGCACACTCTAGTGGCCTAACCTTGATGTGAAAAAGATGGCAGAGAAATCTGCAGCCAAAAGAAAAGATCACACACTAAAGCAAACACAACCTACAAAAATCCAAGACTATGAACCTGTTTTCCAGATGGCAGTCATTTCTTTGCTCATGGATGCTGGCATTACTCTTAGCTCTTCCACTCACTCCTTCAATCCACCAACATTAGGTTTGTCTGGACCTAGTGTCAGCTTGCTAGCTCTCATTCATATGGATATAGATCACAGTACACAAGCCAGATCTGATGTGATCAAGCCATAGACTTTCTCTTACAGGTCTCATCAGTAGAACAGGGCAATTTTTTTTTCAATTGACTAATTTATTTGCCGAAAAATGCGGTTTCAGTCAAGCTGAAACTATTCATGAATTTGAACTGACTAAGCTAGGTAAAAACTTTCCACACTCAGCTTCAAAACCCCTATGTAACCTACCTCTATTAGTTAAGAGTCTTTGCCTAGACTACAGGGATATATCTATACTATAAAGAAGATTGTCCCTCTGGAGGTCGATCTTCTAGCATTCAATTTAGCAGGTGTAATGTAGAACCCTAAATCAAATGCTGAGGGCAGCCCCTTCTGGTGTCCGGTACTCCTCCTTCTATGAGGAGTAAGGGAAGCTAGTGGATGCGGGTGCTCTTATTGGTTTCCTGTAGTGTAGACAACATGGCAACTTGGCTTAAGGTAAGCTGAATTCAGATATGCATTTCATGTAGATGAATGGTGCATCTGTCTGGTCTAGTAGAGATGAGACCTAGGTTTGAATCCCCAATGTGGAGCTGGGATTTAAACTCTAATGTTCTGCCTCCTTAGTGTGCATAATGTGTGGCTATTCTTGAGGGGTCTTACGACCTCTTCCTGATATTTCCTCTGATTTTTCTGTTTGCTAGCTGAACTTCAATAAATCAATTATTCACCCAGTTCAGTTAGAGTCAGTCTACTGACCACACCATACCCATGTCTCCTCAAAAATTCACCTAACAGCTTTGCCCTGCAGTGACTCAAAAATATGAGTATCAACCACATGGCAGGCTACAGAAAACCAGGGCACAAGCCCAAATTAGTTGCAAGTACTGTATTTCTCCAACTAAGTATGGGTACATCTACACTTGCACCCTAGTTCGAACTAGGGATGCACATGTAGATGACAGAAATTGCTAATGAAGCGGGGATTTAAATATCCCACACTTCATTAGCATGATCTCGCCGGCATGTTACTCCGCTCAACAGCTGTTCCGAAAGTGAAAGTGCACGCTGGGATGCATTAGTTGGAACCAATCCCCTTGCAAATTAGGCACGTTGAAATTGCTAATGAAGCAGGGATTTAAATATCCCGTGCTTTGTTAGCATAAATATGGCCGCCACTTTTTTTTTTTACACAGAGCTTTGTTGACAAAAAGTGGCAGTCTAGATGCGGATCTGTTGAAAATAAACCCTTTTTCAACAGATCCTGTATTCCTCAAAAAATGAGATTTACAGGATCTGTCGAAAAAGGGTTTATTTTCGACAGATCTGCATCTAGACTGCTGCTTTTTGTCGACAAAGCTCCATGCTGAAAAAAAGCAGCAGCCATGTTTATGCTAATGAAGCACGGGATGATTAAATCGCTGCTTCATTAGCAATTTTGATGTGCCTAATCTGCATCCCTCTGTCGATAGAGGGATGCAGTCTAGATGTAGCCTGAGACAGATGGTCCCTTACATCAAGAATCACTTCAAGACAGACCCAAGAAAACCAACAATAGACTACCACTTGTCATCACCTATAGCCCCCAACTTAAACCTGTCCAACACATTATCAATAAACTATAACCTATACTAGAATAGAATACTAAACTCCGAGAGGCTCTGGGAGACAGACCCATAGTCTCCTATAGACAACTACCTAACCTCAAGATGATTCTTACCAACAACCACAGGACATACCACACTAATGCCAACCCTGGTACCTTCCCTTGCAACAAACCCCGTTGCCAGCTTTGTCCACATATTCACTCTGCTGATACCATTATTGGACCTAACCAAGTGAATTATAAGATCAAGAACACATATTCCTGCGCATCCAGAAATATAATTTATGCTATCATGTGCCGAAACTGTCCGTCTGCTATGTACCTTGGACAAACGTCTCTGACCCTTTGCCAAAGAATCAATGCCCACAAAACAGATATTAGACAGGATCACAAAGAAAAAACAGTTTCTTGCCATTTCAACCAGAAAGGGCATTTTCTCAACGACTTGATTACCTGCATCCTGCTTCAAAGACCTTTTCACACCAGACTTGAAAGAGAATCCTCTGAACTGTCATTCATACTTAAATTTGACACTTTTCACCTAGGTCTAAACAAAGACATTAATTATCTTACTCATTACAAAGATAGCTTCCCCAATTATCACCTCTAATATCATTAGCTCACAGACATTTACCTCCCCCCCTCATCCCCCTTCTGTTCTGAAATTTGATTTGTCCTTTTCATATGTGTTCATTTTTTTGATTGTATCCTTTGGTATATATGGTTGTGCCAATTTTCTTCCACTATTTGATCTGAGGAAGTGGGTCTGGCCCACAAAAGCTCATCACCTAATAAACCATCTTGTTAGTCTTTAAAGTGCTACATAGTCCTGTTTTTTGCTTCAGCTACACCAGACTAACACGGCTGGCTACATTTCTATCACTATTCAACAATATTTAGGTTACTCCTAGTCCCAAAAGGCCAGTTACTTACCACAGGTCAATCTTGACCATACCAAAAACAAAAGGAAATATAGTTATTTGCAAAGGTAAAGCACGTAAACATTCATACACAAATAAGTTACAATCTTAAGTTTCAAATGGGTCCTTCATTTGCTTTGTCTCCAAAGTACTGCAGGAGACGGCGTGTGTAGTGAGATGGATTCAGCAGCAGTGCTGTTAGGCTTATATACTGTTGTGACGGGGTGAGGCCCGCCTACCCCACCGAAACGGGCCCACTCCGTACTGACCCTGCGATTGCCCTCTCGCTGGTGGGGGCAACACCACGGGGGTTGCTCACGTGCGGACGGTGTAGCGTCGCCGCACACCAGCTGAGCGGCGGGCCAGCAACCGTTGCTGAGCAACACGGGGTGCAGGGCTGCAGGATAAGGGCGGCCGGAAGTGACGGCAGGGGGGGAAGTGACGTGAGACGCCCAGGAGGAAGGGAAAGGGGAGGAGGATAAAAGCCCCGGAAGAGGCAGGAGACGGAGGAGGCAAGGGGGGGGGGGGAGCCAGAAGCAGGAGGCGGGGTGGAAGCAGCCCAGGGCAGGGCAAGGAGCCGGCGCACCAGTGGGTTACGGGGACATACCCCCTCCGGTGGGACAGGTCCAGGAGACTCTGTCTTTAGGGCCCTGGGCTGGGGTCTGGGAGTGAGGGTGGGCCCAGACCCCCCACCCCGCACACCCAGCGGAACAAACTTTGAAAGCAGCTGCCAATCAGCAGCTAAGAAGCGTAAAAGACAAGAGGGAGGGAAGGGGGCGGGAATGGACCCCCACAACTGTAGAGAATAGAAATCATGCAAAAGATTGCAATAGGGCTTAAAGGTGTAGAAGTTCATTTTAAAGGTTCCAGACAAACTTGTATTTACCTTTTCTTCCTCCCACTTCATATGCTATTTTAAAATACTAAATAATAAAAATATTAAAAATAGCAAAACATGTAAAATATTAAAATGAATGCCCCCCACCTCCAATAAATTACTAGTCATGGAAACTATGGGTGTAAAAGCTCCAAAACCTCACTTCCTGAGTATTCTGAGACCCTGGGTCAAAGCCATACTAGCGTAACTCCAATTAAATCAATTAAGTTACTGGTGTAATGAATATAGTTTTAGGAGCTTAGCCAACTTCAGTCTCCTGGAGGCTCATGTGAATGGAGTAATGCAATGGGTAGTTTAATGGAATCTAATGTAATGATGAACTTGTGTAGTATTACATATTCATGTTAGATAGATGTAAAGCTGCTCAAAAGAAATGCAGCTAGTCATCAGTTCCTACACAGCATGAGAACTTTAAACATGATCACAAATGAGAAAATTCAAATTGATGCCAATTATACAAAGTCAATTTCATATAATGCAAATATGATCAAATTCCTCTCGGTTACATCACTGGAAATCTGGGGATAACTACTCTTAAGTACATGAAATTGCTCCAAATTTCCAGTCATGTAACTGTGTTACTGTTCCAAGGCTACACGCGGCAGTGAGACGTTAATTTGAACTAAGTCCTTAGTTCGAATTCACTGTTACTTCTCATTCCACGAGCTACACGTGGCAGTGAGTTCGGGCTAGTGAAATTTCAAAATGGCGACCAGATGGGAACATGCAAATAAAGCCCAGGATATTTAAATCCCGGGCTTCATTTGCAACTCCGGTCGCCTCATTTGCCTACCTAGCTCAAATTAATGAGCTAGTGTAGACATACCCTTAGATAGTCCAGAGATACTTTAATACCTCAGAAGGAGAAAACAAGGGGATTTGATTGGAAGGCCAATTTCTGAAGACTGAGTAACCTGAATCCAGAGAGAGAGAGAGAGAGAGAGAGAGACACACACACACACACACACACACACACGGTGAGAAACTGAAAGCAGGGATGTCAGACTGGTTGTGAGCTAGTTCCCAGGTGACGGTACCCTAGTAAGTGGTGAATCCCATCATGCCATAAGAAAATATATGCATTGATAGTAAAATTTAAACACATCTAAAGTTTTTGTCTCAATCAAGTTCTTTTCAGCCTGATATACAGATGGAGAATAACTTGTGGTTTAGGGTTAGTTTGTATAAAAAATAAACAAGTTTAACCAATGTTGAGTAAGTTGCTTTTGAAACAAGCTTCGGATTTGCAGAACTGTCTCATCCCTCTTCCTGTTTCATAGAGTTCCCATTCTCTGCTGTTTCTGGCACAGAGCAGTCTGTCAATTTCCAGTGACAAGAATTATCCAGACAATGGTCTTCCTTAAACCACTAAAACATCTGGTTTCTTTAATTAGCCAACAATATGTTTAGACTTAACTGAAAGCCCTTCTCAGAAACTTCTCAAGGACTAATCAAAATCATTTTTCTGAAGTTAGAATGTTCTTCTCAGAAATATCAGCCAATTTGGATTTATTCTTAAGAAGCGAAGCCATGAGTACAGGAAACCTCTCAAAGTCCCTTCCAGTCCTATGATTCCAAATTCCAGGTAATGAGAATTGGAATAGTCAGTATTTATATGAGGGTGTTTTTAAGTTTATGCTTATATGCGACGACACTTTTCTTGATAACAAAATGCACTCTTAAAATGTCTGTAGCAGAGCTGGGAACAGAGACCAGATCACTTACAGTATATGCTCGAACATAAGCCCATTCCTTTATAAGCCGACCCCCCAACCTTACAGAGAAAAAATGGTAAAAAGTCACTGACTGGTTTATAAGCCGATTCCAGAGTACGGACTTCCAGTCCCAGCTCATCAGCACCAGTTGAGGGATGTGCAAGCTACAGGCATGGAGCCTCTCAGTTCCCATTGGCTGCTGTTCACTATTCCCAGCCAATGGGAGCTGAGAGGATCTGTGCTGGCAGCCTGCAAGTCCTTCAGCCCACATTGCTCCTTGAGCTGTGGGAAGAACCCATTTGTAAGCCAGTCCTGAGTCTTCGCAGGGGATTTTTTTTCCCAAAAAAGTTGGCTTAGGAACAATATATATGGTAATACCAGGCCCTATGTTTTGAGCAATTTCTCCTGGGAAGAATTTCTTTTGTTATGATCTTTACCATAGAAAATCATAATAGAAGCTGAACTATATGCTCTTATATCCTTGATTTTAGGCTTAGGCATATCTCAGTCTCTTCTTTTTTCCCATACAAGATGCACTGATGGTAATTCAAAAAGTAAAGGGACTGAATGTCTGCCTGAGCTATCCCTCCTTTTTTGCACCCTAACATTTTAAATTATAAATAATGGAGGCACAATTTTGCATCCCTACATTATTTGTCAACACAGCTAATATCATTTGGACCTCTAAATACCTGATTCCACCTGAAAATCATGAACTCAGCCACTCGTGGATTAATTTTCTCCCAATGTGTCTAAAGGCATAAAGTGAAGCCAGCTTTTAAAAATCTGGCTCCATATTGATATGAAGGATTATATGGTATTTTCTAAACTGGTTTAAAATGCATTTTTTGCATTTTGTATAAAGAGAGGGGAGTTTGTGTTTAACACAGAAACTCACCTAAAAGATCTCTTGAGAACACTGAGGCCACTGACAGAGATACCAGCCTGACCCATGGTTATGATGGCTCTGAAACAGTGACAGGCTACAGTACAAACACTTCCAAAAATCAGTTTTTATTATACCTATTTATGCAGGGCCTGTAAAATTAAGTACTTATGTAGTCAAAATTCCTCTTAAAGTCAACGAGATTTTGTCTAAGAACTTCACCAGTGAGTGTATACATGTCTCTAGGAGTGATTTATAAGAGTACACTGTCTAAATGACCTTGCAGCTTTAAAACGTGAATCATACCGTTTTCCTTTTCCCAATTTTGCCTCAATCTTTCATTCTCAAAGTAGAAGCAGCATAGGAAGTGCTTTTCTCACATAAAGATGTTTTCCCTATTGGAGAATGGGCCCATATTAACTACACACACGGGGACAGGGAATGACTCCATTGCATTCAAACCAAAGTAATTGTATTGTATAGAGTTTTTCACACATGGAAACTCATAAATCACTCATGCACATAGATTTAATGGTCTATTTATTAATAAACTGGATTCAGAAAGCATGCTGCTTATCCCAGCATTAGACAGAATGAACGGGTATTAAGATAAAATAAATACTTAAAAAGGTAACTAAATCTGGATTTAAGCTATGAATGATCATTTAGATATAAAAATTACAGATGTCTGGGGAAATATGCCCCCAAATAACAAGACAATATGTAGTGCCACTGCAGATTTACTTACAAAACAAGTGTTTCCTAGAATGATCAGATTTTAAATAAGAATCAGACAAAACTTTAAGTCCTATTCCACAGAGAAGAAAACAGAGTGCAAGCACATGTGGGTCAGCCCAGGTGTAACAGCCCATTATCGCCACGGTGCAAGTCTCATTACTCAAATCCAGATATTTTTTAAAGTAAGCCTATCATCACTCCGAAAGCATGGCTGATATTAGCAGGGAGACTGAAAAATACAAATGAGCCATGAAAATAAGCAAACCCAGAAACTAAAGCATACTGGTCAATTGACATTCTGCTACCTGAATGATAGGAACTGAGTGTTAGCACTGTGAATATTTAGAATTTTAAAGTATCCAATGCAAGATGCTTTCCAAACACATGTGATGCAGTTCCAGTCCTAAACAGTGTGTAATGTAACAAGGATGGAGATACGTCATATAAGCAAAGTGATCCTAGGACAAGGCTGATTGATAGGTATAAAGACCTTTAGATACATAGATGTCTTGTTGTTAAACATAAGCACTTAAATCTTTTCTCATGAAATTACCATTCTCCCCTCCACCCGATCATACAGTCCTCTTTCCACAGCTTCATTTCCAGTGATCTTATAACCTTTGCCCCCCTCAACATTCCCCCCATTCCTGCCATGCAAACAAGCCATCAATTCCCAAGACAAATGAGTGAGATATAGAACAAGTTGACTTAGTTGGCAACCCTCCTGAAGGTGTTGTGGAAAGTCTGAAGTAAGGATTTTCATGAGAAATGGGTAGTAGCTATGCCACTGTAGCCTGTAGTGTAGACACTTGCTATAGCGATGGAAGGAATTTTTCCATTGCTGTAATAAATCTGCCTCCCTGAGAGGCAGTAGGCTAGGTCAAAAGAAGAATTATTCCATCAGTCTATATCTACACTGGGGGATAGATGAGCCTAATTTTGTTGCACAGAAGGTAACATTTTTCACATCCCTGAGTACTGTAGTTAGGTTGCCCTATTTTAACTGTAGACTAGAAATCACAAACAATTTCCAGGTGTAGGCAGCAGCATGGGAGAAAGTGCAGGGATGGCTGTAGGAGAATGAGAAAAATGATTGTCTCAGATTGTGGACATCAACACAAATGTTGGAGTAGAATGCATTGGTGAGGGGTGTGAGCAGAGGGGAGCATGTGTATATGGAAAGAAGCAGAACTGCAGGCTCCCTAAAAACTTGACCCTCCTACAGCACAAAAGGGGAGTCAGTGGAGGGATTCAGAGAGCAGTGCCATGGTATGAAGGATACAAGATCTTCGGAGATGGATTTTGTGTAGACTGGAGAGAGCTGAGATGAGTTTCGGTGGTCATAGTAATAAAGACTGGAGAGAATTTCAGGGCTTGACCTTGGGGTGGCTTAGTATGCAGCAATTTGGAATCTGAATCTACAGTGCACTAGTTTGCTGCCCTCTGACTGTCTGTGTGGAACCTGCTATTGCACATTAAAAATCCCAGAGTGCACACTGCAGCAGTACCTCAAAGCAAACTACAGCATTTTTAGTGTACGATAGCAAGGTCCACGTGGTCCGTTTGCAGGCAGCAATCTAATGCAGTGTAAAGTCATATCCCGGCTTGCCTTACACTCAGTCTCTATGTAGAGCAGTCCTTTGCTGTGTGGACAGGAAGAAAATATTGGGTCTCTGAAGTGTTGTATAGGGCAAAAAGCATGATTTAAACATGGCCTTGATGTCTGAAGAAAGCGTGAGGAATCAGAGATGTTTTGAATGTGAGGTAGGATGATTGTACTACCAATAATGACAGAGAACTGGGGGAGAGGATGCAGGGGCTTGTGAGGAAAGATCAAGAGTTCCGCTTTGGGCCACTCTAAGTTGGTTTGACAGCAAGACCTCAAGAGGAGATGTCAGAAAGACAGGGCAGGATTTTGGACAGGATAAAAGAAAGCAGGTCAGAAGTTAAGAGGCAGATTTGTGAGTTATTAGCATTACGTTTGTGAGTTGGTTGTGAAAGCCAAGTGAGTGGATAGAATCACACAGAGAGAAAGAAGTGGCCTGTGACAAAGATATGTGGAACCACCTCTGAGAGTGGGAAGAGAAAGACCAAACAGAAAAAGTTGGAACTTCTTAATGGAACAAGTGGAGGGGTGGACAAAACCAAGCAAGGAAAAAATTACAGTCAGGAGAGTGTGTGATCAATAATATTGAAAGCAAGGAAGGGATCAATGTGGATGGACTTGAGGTCTTGGGTGTGGCCAGGAAAAGATCATTAAGAGAGATGTTTCAGTAGTACAAAGAAAGCAGAAGCCAAATTGCTAGGGATCCAAGATGGAGCTGGAGGAAGGAAGAGGCATATGGGAAAAGGAAGATGGGTCAGTGGGAGAAGATGGAGGTAGGACAAAAGGATAATTTGAGGATAAATAATCATGACCAGGCCTCGACAAATAATGCAATCTACTCGCCTGTGGCAAGTAGATTGCAACCCGGAAGAGCCGGGTTCGGGCGATCTGTGCATGTGCAGAACGATCTGCATATGTGCAGATCGCCGGACAGTGCAGCTGGCAAGCGGGGCTCGCCGCGGTTCGGCGAGCCCTGATCATGACTATATTAGGCAGTCTGGTCAGTCAAATGGTATTTTCAAAGGTTACACGCTTTGATTAAATAAATCAATCTGTTTGCACCCCGCCTTCACTGAGCAGTTCTGCTAGGACAGAATAGGACAGAATTTAAATTATGCCTAAGGTTTGCTAGGAGCATCACTGGTAAGGTCTAGCCAGAGGATGCACCGAATCCATGTACCCCAGGTTGTACTGTCCTCACTTCCTTCCTGGCCACCATTTTATGTGATCCCCAAGTGAAGGATAGGAACTGGGGCTACCTTGAGCAGTTGGAGGCCCCTTCCAAGTAGAACTTAGGCTGCCTTGGACTCTTCATTTTGGTTTCCGGTGGCAGAGTCTGCTTTAAAGAGTGGATAGTGATGACAACTGGGTTGGATTTTTGCATACATTTCTCACAGTGCAGTAGTGGGAAAGTTATCTTCCTTTGCTCTGGGGACAAAAGGGATCTCTGATGTGTCAGCCTGTTATAAAGGCTTAGCAGAATTCTTTGGACAGAATGCAGGAAAATCTTCATATGACTTAATATTTTACTCACACGTGGTATTGCTTTACTTTGTTGGAAAACGGAGCATAATTAATAACGGGATCTGCCAAAAGCTACTACTTTATGGGATTTGTGACAGTTACCTCTATGGGTCAATAGCTGTAACAACCCTGCACCTGTTTTATGGCCTAATCCTGTGAGGCAACAGGAACTTCCTGAGGGGTGTTGAATGCCCTCAATCTCCATTGACTTCAATGGGCGTTAAGGATGTTCAGCACTTCATAATGTTAGCTCCTAAATGCAGTTTCTATTTCTTCTTGCAGAGTTCTTACCATTAGCAGAGGAAAAGAGCCCAAAACACTTCCCCACCTGCAAACTATGACATCCTCACTGAAAATGCTGAGCAGAAGCATCAGTTTCCATGCTGGTTCTGGTGAATATGTGCTTAAAACTTCCCAAACTTCCCATTTGTGCTAGTTGGAAAAAGCAGTGGTTCCATTTCCGAAGGGATTATTGTGAGTGGTTTCAGCCCAGTGTTTAATTTGTACTGAAAGAGGTGCTGGGGCTTGAGAAATTCTTTTATTTTCATAACAGATTCAGCAAACCTAGAGGTGATGGGGCTATGAACTGCCAAGCCTGGGGATGCCAGAGGCTTAGCCCTGGCAAGGCCAGCACAAATTAAGCACTGTTTCAGTCCAAGTGGGTTTGCACTTCCTAGCCCTCAGGTTTCTGTTGAGGCTAGGGCTGTGTCCAGACTCAGGGGTTTTTTCAAAAAAAGTATCCTTTTTTCGAAAAAACCTCACCTGCGTCTAGACTGCAGCCGCGTTCTTTCGAAATTAAATCGAAAGAACGCGGCTTTTCTTTCAATGGCGGTAAACCTCAATTTACGAGGAAGAACGCCTTCTTTCGAAAGTTCCTCTTTCGAAAGAAGGCGTTCTTGAATGTAAATAGGGCTTCTTCGAAAGAGAGCATCCAGACTCACTGGATGCTTTCTTTCGAAAAAGCAAGCCGCTTTTTCGAAAGTTCAACGTGCAGTCTAGACGCGCTCTTTCGAAAGAGGCTCTTTCGAAAGTATCTTTCGAAAGAGCCTCTTTCGAAAGAGGCTTGCAGTCTAGACATAGCCTCGGTGAAGGGTGTTTGTGTGTTCTAGTTTCATTGATACTGTGTATGGCATGGCTTACTGTCTTTCCATGGTACATTTACTCTTACTGGAACCTGTTGGCGTTGTACAAGCAGCCAAGATGGAATTCCCCCTTCAATCCAAGGGTAGACTGTGGTGCTAGAACAATGCACTCCTATGTTTTCAATTTCAGACTATGAAGAGGAGTAACAGCATCTCTTCTAAAGAGGCCACGAGACCACTGAATCCAGCAAACTCCAGTGGTAGAACTCTGATCCTTAAATGGCAGTGCATGAGGAAGTGCCAAAGGGCCAGGTGCCCCAAAACATCCTGTGGGTGGGAGGGACAAGGTGACAATGCCTTTTGGCAGCCCAGGAATATAGTGCAGGGCCTAGCACCCACAGCAGTGGAGCAACATGACTCTTCCCTTAGCTGCATCTTTAGGGGACGGTTGGGACCGCCCCCTCTAAAAGAAGATAAAAGAAGAAACCTGTAAACAAAAAACCCTAAGGATGTGAGGAGCTGTTCTCAAGCCAGAAAAAAGATCAGCACTATTTTGAAGGATTTTGCCTGGGTCAAAGACTTGCACTAAGGTGAGAATTATGATCGGCAATGATCATTCTTACTGTATTAGGTTTAGCTGATGTGTTTTGTTTTAGATTAATAACTTGCTTTGATCTGTCTGTTTTCACTTGCATATACTCGAACATAAGCCTGTTTGTTCATAAGCCAGTCCCCAAACTTACAGGAAAAAAATGTTATAAATTAATGACCCGTTTATAAGCCAACTTCAGTGTACAGACTTGCAGTCCCAGCTGGTCAGCATCAGCACCAGCTGAGGGACATGCTGGCTGCAGACACAGAGCCTTTCAGCTCCCATTGGCTGATGTTCGCTACTCCCAGCCAAGGGAAGCTGAGAAGCTCTGTGCCTGCAGTCAGAACGTCCATCAGCATGTGCGGCTTCCTGCAGCTCCCATTGGCTAATGGGCCCCTGCCTGCCTGCCACTGTGATCCTAGTAGAAGCTGCAGGCACGGAGCCTCTAAGCTCCCACCCAATGGGAGCTGAGATGCTCCCTGCTGGCAGCCAGCACATACCTCAGCCAATGGTGCTTTCCAAGCTGTGCAACTACCACGAGGATCACAGTGGCAGGTGGGCAGGGCAGACTGTATGGCTGACCTACATGCAGCCAAGGTAGCAGACCAGTGGGCAGGGGCCCATTAGCCAATGAGAGCTGCAGGAAGTTTGCCGATCCCTCTCCTCAATGGAAAAATATAAAGAACCCTTTCAAAAGCCGACCCTGGCTCTTCACAGAGGGATTTTTCCAAAAAAAGTTGGCTTATGAACAAGTATATACGGTAAATCCTTTGGGTATGTCTATACTACAAAGTTAATTCAAACTAACAGACGTTAGTTCGAATTAACTTTAATAGCCGCTACACTAGCGCTCCGCTAGTTCCAATTTAAATCGAACTAGCGGAGCGCTAAATTCGAACTAGGAAAACCACATTCCACGAGGATTAAGCCTAGTTCGAACTAGCTAGTTCGAATTAAGGGGTGTGTAGCCCCTTAATTCGAAGTAGTGGGAGGCTAGCCCTCCCCAGGTTTCCCTGGTGGCCACTCTGGCCAACACCAGGGAAACTCTATGCCCCCCTCCCGGCCCTGGACCCCTTAAAGGGGCACGGGCTGGCTACGGTGCCCGTGCCAGGTGCAAGCCTGCCAGCACCCAGCCAGCAGACCCTGCACCTGGCACGGATCGAGCCACCCACCCGATGCCCCCCAGCCCTCACCCTCTTCCTGGGACCAGGCTGGCAGCTCCCGGGAGCTTGCCCGGGACCACAAGAGGCGGGCACCCGCCTGGGCTAGTGCAGACATCGTGGACCTCATCTACGATCTCCGCACTAGGCACAGGAAAGTGGCCGGCTAGGGCAGGAGAGCTGCCAGCCTGGCCACCCAGGAGCAGGTGTGCATGAAAATCAAGGGGGTCCAGTGAGACCCCCGACCCTGAGCCCTGAGCTTACAATGGCCGTCCTGGGTCAGACCAAAGGTCCATCTAGCCCAGTAGCCTGTCTTCCGACAGCGGCCAACCCTAGGGACCCTGGAGGGGATGGACCGAAGACAGTGACCAAGCCATTTGTCTCGTGCCATCCCTCTCCAGCCTTCCACAAACCTTGGGCAGGGACACCACTCCTACCCCCTGGCTAATAGCACTCCATGGACCCAACCTCCATGACTTGATCTCACTTCCCTTTCAACTCTGTTCTAGTTGTAGCCTTCACAGCCTCCTGCAGCAAGGAGTTCCACAGGTTGACTCTTTGCTTTGTGAAGAAGAACTTTCTTACTAGTTTGAAGCCTGCTACCCATTCTTTTCCTTTGGTGTCCTCTAGCCCTTCTTTATGGGAACTAATGAAGAACTTTTCTGTATGCACCCTCTCCACCCAACTCCTGCTTTTAGAGACCTCTATCCTGTCCGCCCTCCGTCTCCTCTTTTCTAAGCTGAAAAGTCCCAGTCTCTTTAGCCTCTCTTCATATGGGACCTGTTCCCAACCCCTGATCATTTTAGTTGCCCTCCCCTGTCCCAGCCTCTCTCTTCCCCTCTCCCACCTCCTTTTCCCAGTCTCCCCCAGTTTTGTTCAATAAAGACAGATTCTATGTTGGAAGACACGTTATCTTTATTTTGTACATCAAGAAGAGGGGCTAGGGAAGGGTAAGTGGAAGGAGGTGAGGGAGGAATGGGGCACGAGCCCCCGATGGGGAGGACTGGGCTGGCTCTGCGGGCTTCTGGGGGTGGACGCTCTCCTGCAGCCCCCCAATTACCCCCTCTCCCCAGATGGCAGCCTGTGGCAAGTGCAGCCAGGCTGATGGCCGAGTGGTGTGATGTGCCCAGTGTGGGTAGTCCGGGCAATCCAAGCCAGGACTGCTTTGCAAGTGGGGCACCCCTGAGAACTGTCTGTCCGGGGTGGGGATGGGGGTCGGGACCCTTTAAGCACAGCCCTCGGCTAGCCTGAGACAGCATCTCCACGCTCTAAGTCCTCCTCTGATGCCCTGCCGGCACTGCTTCCGGCCATCCTTAACCCCGCTTCAGGGTCCACTTAATGTGGACATGCTAGTTCGAATTAGCAAAACGCTAATTCAAACTAGTTTTTTAGTCTGGATCCGTTAGTTCGAATTAGCTTAGTTCGAATTAACTAATTCGAACTAAGTTAGTTCGAATTAACGTTTTAGTGTAGACATACCCTTTGATACTTAATAAAATACTTTTGTTTATTATCAAACCAAGTGTAAATAATTGTTACTGGGGAAGGAGAGAAAGCCACAGTTGTGCATCTCTCTTTCATTAATAAAGGGGGTGAATATCTTTATGGGCTTTCTCTGTGTAAAACTTTTATACAAAGTAAGATGGATTTCTTTGGAGTTTTGATCCCTTTTGAGAGCTGTACTCTTGAGTGCTGGCAAGTCCCTATAACTGAGCCTTTCCAGAGCTGAGCTAACCCAGCGTCTGCTGTTTTTCTGCTGGGAGGCTGTTACCTCTGTGCCTTTGCTAGGTGAGACCAGAGCTTCTGGCCTATCAAGGCAGGGTGGTCAAGCACTCCAGAGGGCAGGTAGGCAGGCTGGGTCGTATGATCAGCACACCGAGTGACAGCCCAAGGCGATCTCTATGACCTAATGAACCCATCACAATAAGTCATAAATCCAGTATCTCTGTTCAGTCTGATTTTTTAGTATCTAGAAAGTTATAAATTTAAGGTCCCAGATTCTTCTTTTGTCTCTCTGTCATCCTGGGACCAACACTACTATAACTACAAAGCACATGTTACAATACAGTCCTTTTTAATGTATTCACAGGTACATAATAGCAAATGGGGGGATGGCAAAGTGGAAGCATACAACAGAAATACAGCTCTAAGCAAGTGGGGAAGTTCCTATTTTATTATTGTGTTCTGAATAAGAAAGGCAGATAAAACAAAAATACTGCCACCTGACAAAATGCAAGACCAGTGGTACAGCAAGACATTACTCACAAGACTGAGGCAGCAGCAAAAAGGAGAAGCAGCATCAGCTATACATGTGTGTCTGAAGACCCAAACAAGGCTACACAGATTGATTTGGGCCCATCCACTGTGGTACCCCTTAGCTTCATGTGCCTAGAGCTTCACTCAGAATTCAGCCAAGACTGAAACGCCCAGGTTACTTTGGCTGAGAACAGCATGTTTTTAGTCACCCAATAATGATCTTGCAGGATAGATCATAAATCATTAACATTGCAAATTGTACATGGAAACAACTCCCAGGCTTACTTATTTAAAATAAATTTATAACCAGTGTGATGCGAGAGCATGAGCACATATTTTCATTATTGAAGACTATAGTCATAGAAGCACAGAGCCTGTGGCCAGAGGAAATAAAACACCATCACATTCAGGTCATCCAGTGTTGGTGACCCCTTTATTTTGATGGACTACTCCCTTCCTCATTTCTATTGATGACTTAATTGTCTTAAATGGCCTTGATTGTGACCACCTCCCTTGGATAGTCTAAACGACTACCCATTGTTTTTGTGTTTTAAGAATTTTTTAATGCTTTGTCCAAAACGTTGCTTGCCTTAACTTCAGGAAATCCCCCTGAAAACTGAGCCTTTCATCACACAAGCCTGTCTGTGGTGAGAGGATTAGTGGTTGCTGAAAATTGTTTTTTCCAAAACTTCCCCTGAGTGGAGACTGGAGATGGTGTATGTGACAGTGCAGGCTGGACAAAACCGTTGTCTCTGCTATTTCAGACTGTGGTGCTCCTCCCACCTCTGCACGGGGGAGATGTAAGGTTAGACAGAGGGCAGAGACCTTGTGAGTACATGGAGGGGAACAATCCACCTGGAGTAAGGGACTCAGATTTGGCCCATATCTCATCGGAGGACAGCTGTAACTTGCACTCGTTACTTCTGATATGCCATGCAGTGTTTTCCAGCCTCAAGCTTGCTTTAAAGTCTTCATGTCCAGAAGCCACGTGTGACCCACTAGAGTATGTCTATAGTCCAGGGTAGACAGACTTGACCTAGCTCTATTCAAGGGAACATGCTAAAATAGTTGTGTGGACGCAGCAGCACGTGCCAGTTTGGGTTAGCCACCAAAACTCAGACCCAGGGCATCAGATGGATTCAGACTTGGGCAACTAGCCCAAGCCACTGCCTGTGTAGCAATGTCCACATGCTGCTACTTTCAGCACAGAAGCTTACTCAGAATTAGCATAAGTCTGTCTAGCTGGGATGTCATGCTCTCTCCGAGCTGCGGTGTAGATATAGCCCAAGGCTCTAAACTGTGGCTTTCCCATGTGTTGGGAAGAAAGCTGACATTAGATTTACTACCTCCCTCCCACTACTTCCCTTGCAGCCCTGGTAGCAGCTCTGGCATGAACCAGGAGCGTATCGACAGCTGCCTTCCATTCCTTGCTTGCAGCTGCTCCGCAAAAAGTCTTCTGTTAGCAGCCTGATGCGTCACATGGGAGGAAGAGAAGAGAGGAGCCATAGCTGCTCCCAGCTATTTCTCAGCCAGACTGTGGGAGTTCTAGGGAGAGAAGGCTAGGAGTAGCCTAATTAGTTCATTTATTGACTGTGGTCCTGTAACTTTTTAAACAAACTCTGTTCAGCCTTCCAGCTGCAAAGGTCACTGCATCACACACACAAATGTACATCTAAAGGCACCCCTTCAACAGTATAAATGGTATTTTGTCATGTACACTATTGGATTTGATGATAGCAGTGCATGAACCCATTTGATTAAAATAAGAGCTGCTCACTAAGGGTACGTCTACACTACAGCGCTAGTTCGAACTAACTTAGTTCGAATTAGTTAATTCGAACTAAGCTAATTCGAACTAACGCGTCTAGAACTAAAAACTAGTTCGAATTAGCGTTTTGCTAATTCGAACTAGCAAGTCCACATTGAGTGGACTCTGAACAGGGCTTAAGGATGGCCAGAAGCAGTGCCGGCAGGGCATCAGAGGAGGACGTAGAGCGTGGAGATGCTGTCTCAGGCTAGCCGAGGGCTGCGCTTAAAGGGTCCCGACCCCCACCCTGGACAGACAGTTCTCAGGGGTTCCCCGCTTACAAACCAGTCCTGGCTTGGAGTGCCCGAAGTACGCACACTGGGCACATCACAGCACTCGGCCATCAGACCGGCTGCACTTGCCGCAGGCTGCCATCTGGGGAGAGGGGGCAATCGGGGGGCTGCAGGAGAGCTTCCACCCCCAGAAGCCCACAGAGCCAGCCCAGTCCTCCCCATCGGGGGCTCGTGCCCCATTCCTCCCTCACCTCCTTCCACTTACCCTTCCCTAGCCCCCCTTCTTATTGATGTACAAAATAAAGGACACGTGTGTTCAAAAATAGAAATTCTGTTTATTTAACAAAACTCGGGGAAACTGGGAAAAGGAGGTGGGAGAGGGGAACAGAGAGGCTGGGAGAGGGGAGGGGGAAAACTGGGAGGAGGGAGCTGAAAGGGGGAAGCAAGGGAAAGGAGGGGGTGGGGAAACTGAAGGATCAGGGGTGGGGGTCTCACCGGGCCGACCGCCTCCCAGTACGGCGAGGGAGGGGGCCTCGGCGTCCCCGGGGGGATGGGGTGGAGGGTGCGGAGGTTGAGGTGGGGGGTGTGGACATTGAGGAAGAGGTTGTGGGGGTTGAGGAGGGAGAGGTGGGAAGGGGAGCAGGAGTGGGAGGAGGGACAGCAGTTGGGGGGACAGCTGGTGCAGGATCAGCACGGGGCACCATGCTCTGCAGCAGGAGCTGCAGGTTGGTGCTCAGCCCTCAGAGCTCAGACAGCAGCTCGTGGCGGACCTGCAGGTCTTCCCGCATCCACGACCGTAGTGTGCGGTGCACGGCTTGCAGGGCCCCAAGGTGCTGGTCCCAGTATTCCTGCTCCGTGCTGGCGGTCCGGAGCAGGCTGCGGGTGCGGTAGCATGTCCCGGGCGGGGTGGTGCGCCCTGCACAAGCAGCTGGTGCAGCTGTAGAGAAAGAAGAGAAGGGGTCAGTTCTCCCTGGGGACGCAGAGGATGATGCCCAGCCCCCTCCCCAACTCCGCAACGTGAGGGTGACCATGTCCTGCACCGTCACAGCCGCTGTGCTTGTACAGAGGCCATGGTCAGGATGTCTGGCTCTCCCCGGGACTGGGAGCTGCCCCAAGACCGCACCCATGTCCCTGTGCCATGTATAGTGTGGCCGGGGCGGCGGGGGGGAAGAGGAGATATCCCCTGCCTCCGTGTAGAGGGGACATGTGAAGGGAAATCATCCTGCTGGGTCCTGCCCCGGGGTCGGGAGCATGTCACGTCTCTTTGCACAAGCATGTGACTATTGGGCAATGGCCCCTGGGTGTCACGCAGCTGGAGCCACCTGCCCAAGGGTGGCATGGCACGTGCTCGCACGTGCACAGGTGTCTGCGTGATCCGTGGAAGACATGGCCCACGCGCGCGGTCTCTGGTCTCCCTCCCACCTCCCCCCCGAACTACTTAATTCAAACTACTTACCTGGTACGGTCTCCCTGGACGACGCTGCTGGCGGTGACCCTTCTGGTGTGCCCAGCTCAGGGCCCTCTGGTCCCGGCTCGATGTCCCCCGGGCTGGCACGGACCGCCCTGCCCCCCAAGACTTGGTGGAGGGCAGTGAAGTAGGGGCAGGTGGCAGCCCCTGCAGTGGCGCCGCCTCTTGTGGCCCTGGCGTACGCCTGGCGCAGCTTTTTAATTTTAATGCTCACCTGCTCCTGGGTGCGCCTGTGTCCCCTGGTGGCCATGGCGGCTGCTATGCGCCCATAGACGGCCGCATTCCTCCTCCTAGTGCGGAGATCATGGACGTTGGGGGCCTGCCCCCAAACCTCAATGAGGTCCATGACCTCCGCACTAGTCCAGGAGGCCGCGCGCCGTCTACAGCCCCTGGCTGGCCCCTGGGTGCTGGGGGACTGGGCAGGGGACGTGTCACTCGCACTGGCCGCCTGGCTCATGGTGGGGCCACTGGTTCGGGGCAGAGACTCCTGGCAGGGCTGGCTGACTCTAGTGCAGTCTGGCCAGAGTCTACCCCTTTAAGGGCCCGGGGCTGGGGGAGAGGAGAAGAGTTTTCCTGGTTGTGCCCAGAGAGGCCACCAGGGGGAACCTGGGAAGGGCTAGCCTCCCACTAGTTCGAACTAAAGGGCTACACAGCCCTTAGTTCGAACTAGCTAGTTCGAACTAGGCGTTAGTCCTCGTAAAATGAGGTTTACCTAGTTCGAACTAAGCGCTCCGTTAGTTCGAATTAAGTTCGAACTAACAGAGCGCTAGTGTAGCGCCTAGGAAAGTTAGTTCGAACTAACGTCCGTTAGTTCGAACTAACTTTGTAGTGTAGACATACCCTGATATTCACTCATTACTATTTTCAGTACAGGGTCCAAACTCACCTGTGATGCAAGCAAGCTCTGGATTCAATGGAATTACAGCTGATGAATTGGGGGGCTGGCAGTCTAATTTGTGTGCCTTAATTAGGGACCCTGAACTCAGGTGACCAAGACCGAGCAGAATTAAGCACACAGTGAATTGTTCTTTAGCACCCTGCCTTACAGGTTTCCATTAGTTCATCATAGGGTTTCAAAACCAGGGACACTTAGGGTACGTCTAGACTACATGGCTCCGTCGACGGAGCCATGTAGATTTGTTGTTTTGGAAAAGGGAAATGAAGCCGCGATTTAAATGATCGCGGCTTCATTTACATTTACATGGCTGCCGCGCTGAGCCGACAAACAGCTGATCAGCTGTTTGTCGGCTCAGCGCGGCAGCCATGCAAATGTAAATGAAGCCGCGATCATTTAAATCGCGGCTTCATTTCCCTTTGCCTACAACCATAATCTACATGCCTTTGCCGACAGAGGCATGTAGTCTAGACACAGCCTTATAGGATAAGCAATCTAACATAAAGTTCAGCCTTTTTCTGTCGTTAACTGAATTACTCAGTGTGAGTAGGAGTGGTAGGATTGGGACATTAGATAGAATATGACAAAGCTTTTAAGAGCAAAAAGTAGACATTTCAGACACAAAAGCTTATCTGATTGAATGATCAAAGTGGCAAACATGGGGTCATGTCAGTAAATCACTCAGCATAAATCAGAAAGATTCACTGATTTCTGAGTCTCAGCCCAAATTAAAAACGAAGTGCATGCAGATCCCTGATTTAAACTGTTGAGAATTTGAGAACTATGAATGACGACATAGTTTCCAGGATTAGTCACACCTCATGTTTTTCATAGCAAAAAGATAAGAATTAAGTATTTTTTAAATTTGACACAACACAATTCCTTTAAACATTTTCACAGTACTGATTACCAGATCATTTTTATGAAATGGGAAATGGAATATGGTTGGCTGCAGTATTTTGTGGTAAATGACAAATGGTCATAATACTTGCTAGCAAACCCCATCTCCTTGTGCATGTTCTCTTTTTCTAAGACCTTTGTCTCCACTTGTACCAAGATTCTGGTTTACTAGCTGTTAAAATGTCTCCCGGGAGAAGCAAAATCAAAAAAGAAAAACCATCAGTTTAGTTGTTTCCAAAACTACTTGTCTCCTGTACCTGTAGGCCAATCATACGGCAAGTCTCACATCCTTTTCAAACATAGATCTCATTTAATACAAAACTATAGTTCTAAAGCTAAAGTAGGCAAAGGGGTTTGGACAGAAACAAACTGGACCTTTCATTGATGTGAAAAACATGAAGGGTGCGTCTACACTGCATCCATAGCTCGAAATAAGCTATGCATCCACCACATCTACTGCAAATGGTAAAATTAATGAATATTGGGAGCCATGGCTCCCAGCCCCAATGGTGAGCTCCCTGCAGCCTCCAAACTCACCGTGGGGGCTGGGAGCCACGGGGAACTCACCACAGGTGCCAGGAGTTGCATGGAATTCACTGCGGCTCTGGGCAGCTGCGGGGAATTCACTGCAAGGGCTGGGAGCTCCTCCCAGTCCCTGCCACCCCCCAGGCCAAAACAGGAGACCCACAAATAGTGATTCTGCAAATCACCAGGGTCTTATCTACACACTGTTAGACTTGTTACATAGGAATATGGCCACAATATTGCTTTTCTATACTGTATTTCCATTTTCATATCTATTTAAGGGAAAGGATACAACCTCGGAGATTGTGATTTCTGGCTTCTCCAAAGTACACCTGTTCTTCCTGGCTGCCAACCAATAAAGCCCAGAAAGGAAAATAAGATTCAATAATCGGCAATTTCATTTTAGGGACAAGTACAATAATGGGTTAAACAAAGTCAATATTTCAGAAATGAATAGTCAACATTTATCAGATTTTTTTTTTTTTTTTGCATTCTGAATCCACTTGAATGAAAAATTCAACTGGAGAGAACCTGTAAACCTAGAACCTGGATATACTTTTTATAATTAATAAACATAGCACATGTATTTTAAAGCAATTATTAGAGCATGCTGAAAAATGAGGGGGGAAGGGTGAAATTGCAACAATGTGACTCTTTTTTTTTGGTAACATTTTTCCGCCTGCTCTGGTATTTATTACTTTATAGTGCCGACAAACATCAAAGTCAAGCACAGAGTAAAAACACTACACCACCAAAGAATCTGGCCTATTTTCCCTATATATTTACAGAGATTGACCAGAGCCTCCTTTAAAATGTTACACAGTTCTTGTAACTACAGATGCGATTTTTGCCTTACTTTGGTTAGGTCTACACTTAACTTTTGACAGTAAAGGAATATTGGTCAGGGTGATTTTTTTAAAAGATATTTCTCTATTGCAAAAAGCCCTAGCACAGACCCTAGCAAAGTGCTTTGGCTGCTATAGCGCATTAGAGCCCCACCCAGGTCGCAGTCATGAAAAATGTAAATCTGTGAAACGTAAAACTGACATCTGGTCTCTCCGTCCTCATGGAATCTGGTCTTTTGTGAGCTTTTACCCTATGCTATACACATTTCATGGAGGAGAACAGTGTTTCTCTAATCAGAGGTCTTGATCCAAAAGGCAGTTGCAGGGGGATCACTGGGTTACTGGGGGGAGGGGAATATTGGTATGGCCTCCCTTACTTCTGCACTGCCTTCAGAGCTGGGTGGCTGGAAAATGGTGGCTGTTGGCTGAGTGCCCAGCTCTGAAGGCAGCACCCTGCCAGCAGCAGTGTAGAAAGATGGCAAAATCAGTGTTCCCTCTAATTTTTTCCATCCATTAATTCTGTTATGTGCACCAATATAGAGGTGATGTGTGGTGAGGGTGGGGCCAAGGGCTTTGGAGTATGGGGGTGCGGCTTAGGGCTGAAGCAGAGGGTTGTGGTGTGCATATGGGAAGGCAGCTGCATGAGCTCCAGCTGGGCTTGAGGGACTCTGCAGTGGAGCCAGGACTGCGGAGTTTGGGGTGCAGGCTGCAGTGGGGAGAGAGGGTTGGGGGGCATACTCCTATGCAGCAGCTCTGAGGCTTGGGCTGGGAGAAAGGTGCCTGACCCCACCACAGCAGCTCTAGGGCAGGAGGAAGGGAGAGGGAGACAAGAAAGAAAGAAAGAAAGAAAGAAAGAAAGAAAGAAAGAAAGAAAGAAAGAAAGAAAGAAAGAAAGAAAGAAAGAAAGAAAGAAAGAAAGAAAGAAAGAAAGAAAGAAAGAAAGAAAGAAAGAAAGAAATGTCAATTGGTTTTGGCTGCCTCTCTAGTCTATTGGTCTGGCTCTCTGTCTGAATAATCTCTAGCTATAAATCCAGACCAGTTGCTTTATTCTTTACGACTCTTTTTGAATTGACACATCACCCTAATTCACAACATCTGTCGTACATGTAATAGAAATGCATTCTTCAAAGAAGAGGGGGGAAAGCTTTATGCAAGATAATTTGATGTGATGGTATTCTATGAGGATGTTTTTTAAAATAAGTTTTTGTTTCCTGTTTTAAAGAAAATGTTTTGATGACTTGCCATTTTTAAGACTGAGCTATAAGATAAATTGTTAATATGTTTTTTCAAATGAGTGTAGGATTTCCAAACCACAGATCTCTCCAAAAATAATAAAGTCTATGTAGCTGAACATAACAAAATATATAAAAGGTTAATCCTGAAAGTGCATAATCAGGCACAACTCCTTTGTGAGGTGCATTAAGTATTATTAACAATATCACTTGTCTGACAAACTGCATATTGCCTCTGTAGGCTACAACCACTAGACTAGAGTGTGATATGCTCAATCACTCAAACTTCCTCTCCTGCACACACTTTCAAGATACTAATATCTATCAATCACAATCTCAATGTCACCATAAGAATAGTAGCTAAGCTCCAACTAGCATCTGAATGCTGATAGCAATTTGCCATTTGTGTAGAGTAATTGTGTTTAGCCACCAGAGAACAAGGTATTAATCTCTCTCATGCAGGTATGATTGCACACTGATCAAGTCTGGCATTAGAACAGGGGTGGGGAACCTTTTTTAGGACGGGGGCCACTAACCCAAAGAAAAATCAGTTGGGGGCCATACACAAGTGAGAGGCAAAACCAAAAACCAAACCCTCACTGAAGTGGCCCCCAACTGAGGAGAAAGACACTCCCCACATTCCCCTTGCACGCCAGAGCCTGGGGGGCCAGCCTAGTAGATTTATTGTGCTCCAGACCTGTAGTGGTGGGGGAGGCTGGAGTACCAGCATGGGTTCCCCAATGCTGGAGGGGGGCCATGAGCCTCAGGGGCCGGAGCCAAGAAAGCCGGGGGCTACATCTGGCCCCTAGGTTTGAGGTTCCCCACCCCTGCATTAGAAAATCATACATACACACATGCGCGCACCAAACTATAGCTTTTGACAACAGAGATTTACTGCTGTTTCAATGTCTTAACCTATTCGTTCGATATTAGTATGCACAATATAGTTCCTCTTACCCAGACCCAGATCTATAACATCCTCTTTTCTCTTTTGAGGGTCATACATTATGTACACCGATGGACTAGATAAAACTTGTTGTGCACCAATCATTTGGAAGTATCACAGATACATGTATAACCATGGGCCATACAGGTGCTGCTTTGTTAGACAGATGCCATGAATATTAGTGTTGGAAACTATCAAATAAAGTTTTGGGGTTTTTTGACTCTAGGAAGGATTAAGACTTGAGATGCTTGGACACATTTATATGTGGAATTAATTGTTTACCACCTCTGTTTAACTCCTTGTAAGAAAAAAGGGTCACTCATAAGCAAGGCTGGTAAGGCTTGATTATTTCTTACTCACTTTTAATTTTAGGGAAACATTTATGTCATCCTTAAGCAGACTCGAACTGTATGATTCAACTGAGAAAAGTGGATGGCTAGAAAAATTAAATGACAATCTTTGAAACAGCTTGCCACCAATCCAACACAGTTACAGGGCTAGCTGCACTTCTGTTCCATACTGGTTTCTCTGAGCTATCCCCTCAGTTTTCGCCCTTGTGCCGTTAGCTTTCCTAAAGCAGAATTCCAAGCCTTGGGCTTTAACACCTGTGTGCCGGTTGCTCTCACCCAGCAGGTCTGACTGAGGTCAGACAGCTTCATTGCTTCTCTTTGGAAGTCTGAGCCCAGTGGCAAAGCAGCCTTCTTAAAACCAAAGTATTTTTTAGTAGGAACAAAACATTTATGCTATGTCTACACTACGAGCCTCTTCCGCAAGAGGAAATGCAAATGGAGTACTTATTTGCATATGTCGCACTCTCATTTGCATTTCCTCCTCGGATCCCATTTGCACAAGAGGTTTCTGCGCAATAAAGCATTGTGTAGATGGCTCCTTTTTGTGCAAAAAACCCCTTTTGTACAAGAGCTGTTCTTCCTCGATTTTTGTATCCATTAAAAATCAATACATTAATACAATAAACATCCTAATTGCCAGATCACATACACCATTCATGAGTTATTATAGAGCAGCCTTTCTGTCACAAAGCTATGACTTAGGCTTGATTGCAGAACTGATATGGGAGGTTTTCTCTTGGCAATGCATGCAGTCTGGATGCAGTATTCCTTATTGGGGATTTGGCATCTGGATATCATGTTGATGACTGGAAGCTTCGACTCATCCTCCATAGGGCACCAGTGAGATGGGTGTGAGAGCAGAGGGTGGGAAGGAAAACAAAAAAAGACCTTCGTCTGCTGCACTCACTGTTTAGTAATTTTCGTTTGCCACATTACAAAGCACTCCCAAGACAACACATCAATTAAATGGACATTTCCTTTTTGCCTGGGTTTTTGGTTTGTGTGTGTTCCATATTCAGCAATGTCTCAGCTCCCCTGCCCATACCTCCTGAATTCTTTTAGTAGAGCTATTACAAAGATTGTTAAAAATTAAAGAGTAGAAATCCCATATTGCTGGTGGACCACTTTTCAGGCAATTAGCTATTTGTCAAAGCTCAGCCGGTGAATTTTGTGTGACAACTGTGCTCCAAACAGTGTTCCCAAATGACTCTGTTCCCAGGAAGCATGTACTGTTGATTGCAAAGCACTGCTGGCCCAGAAAACAAGAATTTAATTTTGTAAAATATTTCAAAGTTTTGAGCCTCGTTTTTGTTCCTAGGTGTAGCAAATGACACAAATGACAGCTTTCAAAATTTTTCATAAAAAAAAACCAGAAAGAAACAAGAAGTGAAAATAACTTAAAATTCTAACAGGTACTGTCTTATCACAACCTGCTCTCCTGTGGAGTGGAAGGCTCAGGACAGAGGGAAGGGGTGGGTGGTGCAAGAGGCAGGGAAGGGACTAGAAGCATGGGGGAAGAGTGTGTGGGGGGTCCCAGGGCTGGGTTAACTTACTTGGCTGGGACCCAGCTGCGGCAGCAGGGCCACCATCGCTGGAGAAGGGGCTGGGCCTGGATTGGGACTGTCGCTACTGGACTAGGGCCATGCTAGGATCGCTGTGGCTGATTCCACCTTCCCTCCTATCCCCACCATGACAGGAGTGGGGCTGGGGCCAGGCTACCGTGGACAGATGGAGCCACCGCCATCCCATCCTGTGGTAGACCACAGGGTCTGCCCCAGTATTGGGGCTGGGATGCCACAGCCGTACAAAGGCTGATTTTCACCCTCTCCCCTCACCATGGAAGGAGTGGGGCTGAGGCCAGGCCACTATAGCCAAATAGGGGCTGCTGCCAGCATCTCCCCGTAGCCTGGCTGGGAGCGTTTGCACCTCCCCTACAGAATGCCCCCTGCTGGCCCCTTTAACTTGCCTGGAATAGCTACCAGCCCAGTGGTGTCAGCACTCACCTGGGACATGGGAGACCTAGATTCAAGTCTCTGCACTGAAGCAGGCAGAGAAAGGACTTGAACTTGGGCCTCCCCCATGTACTATCTGCCCTAACTCCTGGGCCACCAAGTATTCTTAGTGTCTCTCTCAATTGCAATGCCATCCTGGAAACTCACAGTAAAAGCTTTGTCAAAAGCAGTATTTCTATGAAAGTTACAGTTTAGACAAAACTGCATTTTCTGACAAATATCTCATAAGATACCTGCCCACTCTGCTTGGAAAGCCTGGAGCACACATTTCCTACTGCAGATTAATAATTGTATCATCAGTTATTGCTTCATCACAAGAGAGAATGATACAATCATATTACTATATGTATATTAAAGTACGGTGCAAATTGCTCATACTTGTGCCAGATGATAAACAGAATACTAATATAATGTGAAGAGTGTCATACTTGTGTATGTCCCGATCACGCAATGCATTTAAGCACATGCTTAAATTTGAGCAAAGATAGCCTGAATTACTTCAGTGCAGCTAGTCACCTGCTTAAAGTTAAGCATGTACATCAGTGCATTGCTAGAATGGGATTTAACTGCTTGAGGTCCATTCTTAATCATTGCTTTTCTTTTCTAGCTTGGCTGAATTAAGGAACAATAAACATTTTCCCATGTGACTGATTTTTTTTAAACTAGTTGCAATTTTTTTCAGTGCCAGCTGTCTACACTGGCCACTTTGAATTTGCGCAAGAACACTCACAATCTAATGTAAGATTGTTAGTGTTCTTCCGCAAATACAATGACTCTCCCCTTTGGGAAAAAGCCCTCATGCGCAAATGCTTTTGCGCAAGGCCAGTGTAGACAGCTGAGAACCGTTTTGCGCAAAAAAGCCCCAATGGCAAAAATGGTGATTGGGGCTTTCTTGTGCAAAACCGCGTCTAGATTAGCACGGACACTTTTCCGTAAAAAGTGTTTTTGCGCAAAAGCATCTGTGCCAATCTAGATGCTCTTTTCTACAAATGCTTTTAACGGAAAAACTTTTCCGTTAAAAGCATTTGCGGAAAATCATGCCAGTCTGGACGTACCCTATGGGTTTGTACATGATGATTTAAGGAAACTTTTTCCTTTCTGATTTCTATGACTGTATGCCTATCTGCTTGTGCAATTACCTATCAACCTTTTGGAGGTGCCTGTAGAAAAGGTCTCTCTGATGGTTTGATCTTGCAGAATTTAACAATGTAATGGTAAATTATTCCATTCCCACAGGGAAACTGGCCTGGGACTAGCTATAATCCATTCTGTATAAGCAAGAAATGTCAGAGTGGGATTTGTCTGGAAATGTCAAACATCCGAGAGGACGTGTTCACTTCTACAATAGAGAAAGCTTTTCATTTATAAATATAAACCATTTTATTTGAATTCCAACCTACAGAAATCTGATGATAGGTCCCAATCCTGCAGCCTTTTCCCAGCTAAAACGCCCACTAACGGTACAGAGAGTTTTGCTTGACCAAGGACTGCAGGGTTAGGCCTGACATTTCAAATGTTTAATCTTACAACATCTGACTTTATATCAAACATTTCCCCATTCCTGGCTCTTGTGTGTGCCTTTTATATTATGCTATAAATGCTGTCACCAGCTTCATCATGCCATACCACATACAGGTCAATTGGAAAAAATTACCATTATACATGACATCATGCTAAGTAAGGAGCAGGAGCCAAGAGCATTCTTAGCGAGCAGTCTGACTATTCACTTAGTGCTTGTCTACACAAAACTATTAAGTTAACCTAGCTACAGGGCTCAGGGGTGTGAAAAATCCACACTCTTGAGAGATGGAATTAAGCTGAGCTAACCCCATAAGTAGCCAGCACTAAGTCAAAAAAATAATTCCTTCCTTGACCTAGCTACTGCTTCTTGGGGTAATGGACTACAGTGCTGACAGGAAAACCCCTGCTATCCACGCAGGTAGGGTCCTGGCAGCTGTGCCACTGTAGAGTGTCAAGTGAAGACATGCACATATTTGTACATTTTTAAATCAGGTGACTGCTGCTGCTGCTGTAGCAACCATGCATGGTGTAAAGGCCCCCACATAGCAACCATTAACCTCAAGCAAAATAAAGAGGTCAGGCAGGAATTAAACAACTGACAATATCATCAGCTTCTAGGGACACGCAAAACCTTCGAGTGCCTATGAGGAAACATAACAGACCACTCTGCCGCAGATTCTTCTCCTTTCTGATGTCATTACAGCAGCAGATTCAAAGCCGAATTAAGTCACCCATGCTAGGCTCACATTATGTAATACATTGCCTGACAGCTGCAGTTTGTGAAAGTTACCATGCACAGGGGGTCAGCGCAAGATCTATTCAGCACTTATGATCTACTTAAGCCCTCAAAATAGGGCACAAGAGAAGTGGTAAGAAGATCTGGCACTATCCCCTGCTCAAGAGAAACTTTCTCTCAGCTTGCTGTTCAGACCAGGCTAGTTTTCCATATATGCCTGTTACCCCACTATGATCCCTCCAAATAAACATCAGCCTTGAAAACCTTCCTGAGGACACAGGATTCTTCTTGTTCTGGGCAAATAACAGTGGCCCATTCTCACAATGACACATCCATGGGAAACCTCCTTACGCCAGACTGCTCCTTCCAGAGCCCTTAGCAAGAGTCATAGAATCAGAGAAATGTAGGGCTTGGGAGAGTCCTCAAGAAGTCATCATATCCAGCCTTCCTGCTCTGCGGCAAGGCCCAGTAAATCTAGACCAACCCTGACCGGTGTTTGCTCAATTTGTTTTTAAAAGCTCCCAATGATGGGGACTCCATGACCTCCCTTGGAAGCCTGTTCCAGAGCTTAACTACTATTAAAGTTAGAAAGTTTTCCCTATTATCTAACCAGAATCTCCTATTACTTCTTGCCTTTCAGTTTCTCAGTGGGCTGGGAAAATGCCTTCTTTCTTCAGCTGTGGAGATTTGTGAGAGCTACTTCAGTCCACACGGATGCTCACAATGGCACTCAATGGGTCCAGCTGCTGCCCTGTAAGGCAGAAAGGAATAGCCCTCTCAACTTCCTAAGTACATATGCTGAACTGGAAAGATTATAAAATATGTCCCATACTGATAACTCACTACTGTCCCCATTTAGCCTCATGAACTTACTTATGTACTTACTCTTTGGCAGTTAAATGTCTCAAGAGTCAAGAATCACTTACGTTTGCAGTGTTGTTATAGCTGTGCTAGTCCCAAGATGCTAGAGACCAACTGGGTGAGGTCCTAAAGGAGAGTTCTGTGTCATCTGGAAAGCTTGTCTTTCAACCAGCAGAGATTGATCCAATAAAACATAATTACCTCACCCACCATATCTTTTTACTAATCATTTATGCTTAGTGTCAAGAACTACTTTGCTATGGTACTTGACTTTACTCTGCCATTTGTAGTTTCTTATATAGAAGAGGAAATACTGCAAATACCATAATAATGTCAAGTACCACAATATGGTGGATGTTGCTATTTTAATGGTCACAGTACATACAAATAGTGCTGATCAAAAAACTTGTTTTGATTGAAAAATTCTGTTTGGTAAAAACAAGCAAAGAAAAAAAATTACAGAAAAATATCCATATTGATGAAAATTTCACTGGGAAGGTTACTAAGGTCCAAGATGGACTTTTTAGCAAGAGAAAGAGAAGACGACCCTGAAACAGCCTGTAGTTTGGTGTTTAGGACACTCACCGGAAATATAAAAGACGGGTCCATAACTCTCAGGAGTCAGGGTCTCACTCTCATTGGAGCTGCTTCATTTTGTATAAATAATAAAATATTTGTTGGATGAGTGAGCACACAAGCACAACTGACTGTATAGCCTGATGGTTAGAGCATTCATCTAGGTGGTGCGAGACCAAGGCTCATGTCCCTTTTATGAGTCCTGCAGATGAGTATCCTTTTATTCTGGGGATAGCCTCTTTCTTTCCTCCTTCCTTTCTTTTAGGTGAAAAATCTTCCACACACCAACAAAACAAATATTGACACCTCAATTTTTTTTTTCACAAAACACAATAAATGGTTTTGGCCAGACCTAAAATTATAAAATCAGTAGGACAGGTTCTGTCCCCAGTGGTGTGGAGAAACTCAAACAACTTTACTGGAGTTACTTCTGATCTGTTATAGGCAAAAGTAAGAACAGAATGTGACCCAATCAGAATTTGGTTTAACAGTATATTTATATGAACATAGAATGACCTGGATCACCAGTCAAAACTACTGTTCATTTTTGCTGCAATATAGACCTCTTTGCAAAGGATCAGCAAGAAGCTTAAGAACCACTGAGGTCCTAATTTGAGTGCTTAAGTTACATCTTGGTCTTTTGTAGGACTTCAGCACAGGCACAAACTTCACCCAGTTTTCCCAAAAGACACAATGAGTAACTTTTGTTTCAAAGCAGCAGTAATAATCCCCAGTTCTGTTGATCAGTGTGTGGGACAGTTTTACACAGCAGACTGATGACACTCCTGGAACTGCACAAATGATCTGATCAGAATATGTCTGGACACATCATCCTGCCCACACATCATCCTGCCTTGGACACAGCCTTATGCCCTGTGTCAATATGCCTGCTTCTTGTCAATGAATGGATACTGGCTCAGAATTGCTCTTTGGGTCATAGACTATGTCTCACATGTTCTAAGAGTGCCTAGATTTAGATCATTGTACTACCCCTATTTAAATAATAATAACCCCAATCAAATGGTTCAATAGAATCAATACAGAAACATCAAATTCATGTTCAGATGTTTCAGGGAGAAGTGCAGCTGATTCCTAACTAGTTTGGAGAAAGCTGCTTACTTGATGATTGCTCCCGTTTCTTCACATATTCAACTGCCTGTGTTCTCTGAAGAACGGCTAATAGGCATATAGGGGCTGAATAGCTGGGTTAGGCAGCTTGCAAGATGTGTTACACACAAAAAAACAGAATCGAGTTTAACAACAGCTTCCTGCTGCTGCCAGACCTAACAAACTTTCTCCAACTTGTAGAATTAGAGGAAACTTTATGGCTGTAAGGCAATAGGAGGCTGGGCCATATCAACTCCAAAACTGAGTAATAGCAACAGCAAAGTGAGGTGTATCTTGTGCAAATGAGATGTCTGTGCTGTGGGCCAGATCCTTAATGTAAACCAGCACAGCTCCACTGTGACTCAGTACTATTTGTGAGGTAAAGTGAGCCTTCTTTGCAGAGAAGGCCTTTAACCACAAAGTTTGGATCCAAATCCAGTCTTGTCATTCTCCCAAAATTCAGAAACTGGGGTTATAATTTGGTGGTCCAATCTCAGTAGAACAAAACTGAACACAGCAGGAAATCGTTGGCAACCATACCAACACTACACCAGCACTCAAACATACGCACACCCTGTCCATTCAGAATATCTGCCACAAAAAACAGAAGAGACTATTGTTTTAAATTATAGCTAAGTCTTTTGGTTCACATCTCTTCAGTCTTTTGCAATCAAAATGGTGTTTTCTAAAGGGTGGCTTTGCGCTGTATGACTACGAAGAGACATAAATATAATCACTTATCAAAACAATGGAACAGAGTCGCTATAGTAAGAGGTAATACTATAGGTTTAATGATAAACTCTTCACTGTTTTGTTAGCCTACTTTAGGACACCAAAAGAATGTTTAATACAGTTAATAGATTCTGCTTCTTTATAGCTAGCATAGCTACAATTGGCAGAATGCTCCCATGGAGAGCCAGAGAGAGACAGACATTATATGCTCAATAGCAAATTCTTCCCTTCCTTTAATTTATAAGCTTCATGTGCACAGCAGTTTGAAAGTGTTACATTGGCACCAGTGGAGAGACTGTATCTCAGAGATGAACTGTAGCTTCAGTAGGGACAAAAGGGGGGGAACTGAGGGATGATCAGCATGCTTTGAATCTTCATACCCCTACTGACTCATCAGAGACCAGTGTTGGAGCTACTGCCTGCCAAAGTTGCAGGGGTAAGAGGGTGCGGCTTCCAGAGAGAAGAAGCACGTGGAATTATCTGAGGTAAAAGTATCCCAGAATGACAGTGTAGGTAAAATTCTTGGACCCCCACAAAGACTGACTTGATTATATTTTTAGGGCTTTGGGGGAATAAAGTCTACTTAGCATGTGTCCCTGCCAGGATTGATGAGGCAGGAAAAAGTCCGTGCTTGGATGTCTGGGGCCCCTTCACCACAACCCCTTCTCCCTCCAAAAACATTATACTGAGCTAATGGAGCTGTAACTTTGTTTTGATTTCCTAAGCAGTCTTGAGTTACCTAATACCTGGCAGGCTTCCCTCAATGGCTGCTGCTTAGATCTTTCCAGTAAAGTCATTCTCAAACCATTTGCATTAAGTACCAAGTACTGACTGATCATAAAGTTCCCCATGAAATTCTTTGATTAGTAAAATCAAAGGCCTTGATGTCAGTCCTGCTGGGTTTTTTTTGCCATTTTTATTTTTTTTAGTCACAGTGATAACCCTCATTGGCCTAAGACAAAGATACACATTTTCGTCAGTCTTGTAAAGGTCAATTCCTCTGCTATTGCCAAATGATCTTTCCTATCATTCTTATTAATCAGTGCTTGTACTATAGCAATTCCTGGAGATTAGGGCATCGTTGTGCGAGATGCTGTATACACAGAGAAATGCAGTCTCTTCTCCCCCAGAATTTACAGTCTCCTTGCATTCTCTGTCCTACATGGCTGACAAGCAACATCTCCTATGGCCACGCTACAAACCCACAGTTATGCACTAAAAAGGGACTATTTGCATCATTTAAAACTGGATTTGATAAAGTACTAGACAATATACTGTAGTGAATAATGCTGATTCAGAACAGGGTTTATACAAAAAAGTGACACAAATAACCAGGATAGACTCACAACTCATGATTTGGCTCAATCTCTCCCTGGTACTAGGCTAGCCTTGTACTGAGCAAGATGAGGTGTGTAAAGCACAGAGCCAACCCTGCCCACGTTAGTCCACCCTTCTGCCAAAGTACCTAATAGATCTCTTCCAGCTCTTACAGCTGTGACTTCTCTAATTATATTTCAGCTTTTAATTTCTAGGACTGATTTCATGGCTAAAACACAACCCCTCGGTTTGCTCTCTGGCATGCATGGTGAATGCAAATAATCCACACTTAAGATGCCGTCACATACTCTTTGTTGAGTATCCAAAGCAGCTGCAGTGACCAGCGTGAAGACTGAGGGAGAGAAGGTAGAATTGAAACATTTGCTTTGGCTCAGTTTTACACTGAACCGTATCAGCCAGAGCTGTTGTAGTGCCTTGTGGGAGCTGTAGTTAGGTGGCTGTGAGAGAGTTTACACAGCCAACCTGGGGAAGGGTAAGAGCAGTTCAAGGCCTGGGAGGCACAGCTCCTTAGGCACTGCTGAGCATGCTCTTGAGGAGATCATTGGTATATCGCAGGGGTCTCCAAACTACGGCCCACGGGCCGGATGCGGCCCGCGAGGCCCTCTCATCCGGCCCGTGGAGACTGTGACAGGGAAGAAACTCCCCGCACTAACAGCCCCTCCCCTGGAGAAGCGCCGAGCGGCGCAGCGCCGCAGAGCTGGGGCGGGGAAGAAACTCCCCACACTGACAGCCCCTCCCCCGGAGAAGCGCCGAGCGGCGCAGCGCAGCGGAGCCCAGGGGAAAGCCCACGGAGAGGGGAGCGAGGGCGCACAGCCGCAGGCGCGGCAGGCGAGGAAGGCGGCAGGACCCAGGAGGAGAAGGGGCAGGGACGCCAGGGTGAGCGGCACGCCCCGTGCGTGCCGGCTCAAAAGGGGGAGGGGCCGGAAGGACAGGGGCGGCCGGCACTCACTTTCTTTTGGGCAGGCAGCCAGGAGAGGGAAGCCGGAGGAGCCAGCGGGACGGAGGAGGGACTCTGGACCCGCGCAGCCCTTGCCCTGGGCAGCGAGACTCCCCGGCCGGGGTTGCGGGGGATCGGAGCCGCCAACGGACGGCCACACGCCCTGCGGACCGACGGCCGAGCCCGGGCTCTGCGCGTCCCTCACAGCAAGAGGGGTTGGGACTTGGCGTGGACAATTGCTCCCTATTGGCCAGTGCGTTCTTATCCTATTGGCTAGCTCTCTCATGAGGTCACTAGTGGGCTGGGTTCTATTTTGGCATCCAGGAAACAATTTCACCATTCACACTAATACAGGTGTTCATGTGTAGTGTATCAATGTGTTATTAAATAATAACTGAATAAAATAATATTAAATAAATAATTAAAAACAACATCCATGTTTTGATTGTTTTTTATTTGGACCTCAAGTGTGTAGTCGGCCCCCGAACTGCTGTTTGATAGTTAATGCGGCCCTCGGGCAGAAAAGTTTGGAGACCCCTGGTATATCGGGAGCTCCAGTCTCCTGGGGGGGGAGGGGTGAGGAGAGAAGAAAGGCCATTCCCTAGAGAAGCAGCTGTGAGTCTCCTACTCAGGCACACCCTAAGAAGCAGGGAGAACCATAACCAAGGACACAAGAGGGCTGCAGTCATTGCTGTAGGCAGTGGGGATTCTGAAGTAGAGATTTAAATTCATCTAGGACCACACTCCATTCCTATGTAGAATAATGTTTTCATGTGCACTGAGGTATGTGCAAATCTGCACCACCAGTAGACCCAAAATCTATCTGTGGGCACTCTGCTGATCAGCTGCATGGCATCTGAATCTCTCCTCAGCGGCTGCACAAGTGCACAGTTTGTAGGGAACACTGGTTGGGACCCCATGAAGAGAGAGGGCCTGGGCCCTTTACCCATCCTGGAGCTACAGCTCCTGCTCCCATGGAAGACAGAGCCTAGGGGCAGGCAAGTCAACAGAATTGACTGGCCCCTGGTCAAGGTGCGGGGGGGAAGGGGCAGCTCTGCATTCCTGGAAGACGTAAAGCCTTGGGTGGAGGAGTGGGATTAGGGCATCCAGTTCACTTTCCCCCAGCCAGCCCTTCGCACTGCCCGGGGCTCTGGCCATCATTCAAAGGGCTGCGGACAGCAGCGGCAGTGCCCAGAGGTCCCAGATCCTTTTGAATTGCTGGGCTCCAGGAAAGCTGTTCCCTTTGACCATCCCCCTCCCCCCACCTCACCTTGTCAAAGGGCCTAGCTAGAGGTTATCAGCAAAGAAACCAGTCCTGCCTGACCTTTGGAGGGCTAAGGGACCTTGAATTCATAGAACTGGAGTTGAAGACTTAGACCATTAAGTTGACTGATCAACCAATCTCAGTGCCTTCTTTCCCCAATCTCCTTCAGAGCTCTGTGGCCAGACCGTATAACCCACTGAGCACCACAGTCATGAAACTCTGGTGATGTACTATGGTAGTTCAGCCAGAAGAAAAATTATAAATTTTGCAAAACCTGTATTTCCATAACCACCTTTCCCCCAATTAGCTGAGACATTCCTGGCCAACTCTGCTCTTGTCTATTAGAGGAATAGTTTGTCAGATCCTTTTGGGACAATTTATAATTGGATTTATTCACAGTTCACTTGTGTCATTTGATCACTAAGTCACACAGCTTTGTTTCTCCTCACTGACTGGATGACAAGCAATAAAAGTGCAGGATTTAACCAGTGACAAGTGCACTTTCTGGCACAAATGTTCAGAAAAATACTTACAAAGCATATAAATAAAGTAGGCAACTAAAGCCCATTGAAATAATTGAAGTTAGGCCCCTAATTTGCTTAGGTGCTTTCTGAAAATCCTGCTCAGCACCTGTCTGCAATGATAGGTTCCTAAATACATCTGAAAATCAGGCCCTTTTCACTTCTCTGGGTCATTTTAAAAGTGTATGGAGCACTTATTCATTTTAGCTGTTGGAGTGTTAGTACAATCTGTTGGACTAATTCTCCTTCTAATGCTGGTATAAATAAAAATGAATGTGAGAGGAGAATCAGGCCCTCCGGATCTTAGCTGTAAGGTATCTGTAACTGCGAAGGCTTCCAATCAATTCTAAAAAATATATTGTAATTATGTTGCAATGCCATCTGAGTTAGAGGTTACATTACTATTTATATAACATGGGGCTTGATCCTTTGTCTGCTGAATTGCTGGCTGCAACAGGAAGAAAACGAGGCATGTCATTGTTCACCTACGACACTGCAACATAACCTTCCAACAACACGATTGATAGAAGGATGAATTGTCACTGTTGTATGTGGGGCCCACCTCACTGGATTCCATGTGATTTTTGTTTAGCCACCACAGCCACATGATTTCAGTAATGCCCACATTTGGAACCTCTAATCTTGGCACATTCCCAAGGTGCAGATCCTCTTTCTAGCACCTCTCTGAGAGCTAAACCTCCACAGTCCAACTGTCCAGCCTCTGCAGTAAGTTCTGACTTCATAGAGTCCCCTACACCTTAGCACAACCTTTCCCAGAATATCATTCATGCAGGCAATCTGTGCTTACAATTTAATTCTTCGGAGAAGTGCAATAGTGAAAGCCTAACACACACAGAGAGCGTCTGAAAAGGATTGAATACGGATCTTAACTGGTTAACGCATTACAAAGGCATCTTCCCCTCTTTTCATATTCACATCTCCACACCAAATGCTGTTAATTAGCCACTTCTACCCTGAAGTTATTAACCTCCTAAACACAATATATATACCCCATGCCTCTGTAACTTCCACTTCAGTTAATATTTGTAAAGTAGAGGCTCTGAAAGAGATATTCCCCAATACATACAGAGTAAAATTTTCAAAAGCATCTTGTGATGGATAGGAGGAGTGCTGGCCAGCACTCAGTGACTAAAGGGTTAAACTCAGGTAGCTAAGGGTGTTGGCAGAAAGTCAGGAAAGCCAATGGGAATTACTAATACAATTTAAATTGCATATAGATACCTAGCTGCTGTTCCTTTGTGTGAGTACTAGGTTAAAAGGAGGAACCGAGGAAGCAAGATGAAGTAATCAGATGGAATTATCATGCCTATAAGGAATACTGAGCATGGGAATGGTCTGGGCCTTGAAGTACGGATCCGTACGGATTGTGACTAGATACAGAAATGTATGTTTACTCATGATCAGGGTATTTTTCTTTATTTTGCTGTTTGGTTAAACTTCTCTCTGTGAATTCCATGTGTCTTCCCTTCCCCATATCTAAGCTGCAGCCCAAAGGATCTTTGTGTTTTGATCTGTTTTTTTCTTAGTTACTCTTTAACACCTAGCAACCAAGTTTGCTTTATCAAGTATAACTTTTTATTTTGTTAATAAAATCCCCTTTTTAAGGCAATGAGTTGATTCTTGTGTTCTGGAAGGTAACAGGAAGTCTGTGTGTGTGTCCGCCTAGCCTGAGAGGTCAGGTATCAGAGACACAGTTTGTTTTTTGTGGGTTTTTGTTGTTGTTGTCATTTCTTTTTTCAAGCTCTCTTGTGGCAAAAAATCTTGGCTACCCCTTGGGAAGAAGTTCAAGTGTTCCTTCCTGCTTTTCAGAGTTTTATTTAATTCACATGATGGTGGCAGCCTACCTCCCAAGACCAGTAATCTATGACTGGGAAGTTTTTATAAGCAGATTCAAGGTATTTTTAAGAACAATGAGAAGTCCTGTGGCTACCTTTTAAGGTAAAAAATACCTTAAAAGGTATTTTAAGGTCTTTTCTGGGCTCCCCCCTTCTGCATTCAAGAGTGCCAGAGTGGGGATCATTGAAAAACCACTGGGACTTATACACCTAAGTCACTTTCGAAGGTGGGACTTGGGTGCTTTTGAAAATTGCACCCAAACATCCTTGGGAAGGTTACTACTGTCACATTACTTCAACCTCATTCTAGTTCTTGGGTTGGAAAGTGTGCACGTACATAGTAAAGAAGAACAAATTCCCTCCACTGTAGGAATTATTGGGTGGCTATGCTATGGTTTGCATTATGAGGGCAGTCAGAGGAGATGATCATAGTGTGCCTTCCTGGCTTGAAAACAAATTCTCAGGTGGTATAAGTCAGCATACAGAGTCGGCCAAAGCTATGGGCTGACCGGGCTATCACGCGGGGCGCCCCATTGTAGGGGGCGCCACACGGGGCTGCTGGACTGGGCAGGAGCAGGGCTGCACATGCGCCACACTCCTGGAGGTGGCGCCAGACTCCCAGGGCCCAGGGTGCATGAATGGCTCGGGTCGGCCCTGCCAGAATAGCTTTACAAAAGTCATAGAATCATAGAACCATAGAACTGGAAGAGACCTCAGAAGGTCATCAAGTCCAGCCTCCTGCTCTAGGCAGGACCAATTCCAACTAAATCAACCCGGCCAGGGCTTTGTCAAGCCGAGACTTAAACACCTCTAGAGATGGAGACTCCACTATTTCCCTAGGTAACCCATTCCAGTGCTTCACCACCCTCCTAGTGAAATACTTTTTCCTAATATCCAACCTGGACCTCTCCCACCACAACATGAGACCATTGCTCCTTGTTCTGCCACCTGTCACCACTGAGAACAGCCTCTCTCCATCCTCTTTGGAACCTTCCTTCAGGAAGTTGAAGGTTGCTCTCAAATCCCCCCTCACTCTTCGCTTCTGCAGACTAAACAGACCCAAGTCCCTCAGCATCTCCTCATAAGTCATATGTTCCAGCCCCTTAATCATTTTGGTTGCCCTCCGCTGGACCCTCTCCAATGCGTCCACATCCTTTTTGTAGTGGGGGGCCCAGAACTGGACACAATACTCCAGATGTGGCCTCACCAAAGACGAATAAAGGGGAATAATGACATCTCTGGATCTGCTGGCAATGCTCCTCTTAATGCAGCCTAATATTCCATTAGCCTTCTTGGCTATAAGGGCACACTGTTGACTCATATCCAGCTTCTCATCCACTGTAACCTCCAGGTCCTTTTCTGCAGAACTACTACTTAACTGGTTGGTCCCCAGCTTGTAACTATGCTTGGGATTCTTCCGTCCCAAGTGCAGGACTCTACACTTGTCCTTGTTGAACCTCATCAGATTTCTTGTGGCCCAATCCTCCAATTTGTCTAAGTCATTCTGGACCCTATCTCTGCCCTTAAGAGTATCTACCTCTCCCCCCAGCTTAGTGTCATCCACAAACTTGCTGAGGGTGCAATCCATCCCCTCATCCAGGTCATTAATAAAGATATTGAACAAAACCGGTCCTAGAACCGAACCTTGGGACACTCCACTAGAAAACGACCACCATCCTGACATCGAGCCGTTGATCACTCCCGCTGGGCCCGGCCTTCTAGCCATCTTTCTATCCATCTTACCGTCCATTTATCCAATCCACATTCCCTTAACTTGCTGACAAGAATATTGTGGGAGACCGTATCAAAAGCCTTGCTAAAGTCAAGGTATATAACGTCCACTGACTTTCCCATGTCTACCGAGCCAGTTACCTCATCATAGAAGCTAATCAGATTGGTCAGGCACGACTTGCCCTTTGTGAATCCATGCTGACTATTCCTAATCACTTTCCTCTCATCCAAGTGTCTCAATATGGATTCCTTAAGGATCCCTTCCATGATTTTTCTAGGAACCGAGGTAAGACTGACCGACCTATAGTTCCCTGGATCGTCCTTCTTCCCTTTTTTGAAGATGGGCACTACATTTGCCTTTTTCCAGTCATCTGGGATTTCTCCCGATCTCCACGACTTTTCAAAGATAATAGCCAAAGGCTCCGCAATGACATTTGCCAAATCCCTCAGTACCCTCGGATGCATTAAATCTGGGCCCATGGATTTGTGTACGTTTAGCTTTTCTAAATAGTTCCTAACTTGTTCTTTACCCACCACGGGCTGTCCATCTTCATCCCATCTTGCATCACTTAGCGCAGGAGTCCAGGAGCCGACCTTGTCCGTGACTACAGAGGCAAAGAAAGCATTGAGTACTTCAGCTTTCCCCACATCATCTGTCACTAGGTTACCTCCTTCATCCATTAGGGGCCGCATACCCTCTCTCATCACCTTCTTTTTGTTAACATGCCTGTAGAAACCTTTCTTGTTATCCTTCACATCCTTAGTCAGTCGCAATTCCATTTGCACTTTCGCCTTCCTGATAACCCCCCGGCATTCTCGAGCTAGTCAAAGGAACTACACTGTTTTATACCAGCTGAGGTCTTGTTTGATAATATTCCTTCCTGGCCTGAAAACCTATGATCACTGGAACTACAGTATGTTGATTTACCCCAGGAAAAGATCTGACCCTATGTGTTGATTAGTGCTCAGGGAAGGAGGGAAATGTCTTCAGTAAATATTCCAGAAAATGAATCACCACGTGGTTTTCAAACCTCCCTTCTGTGTGTGGGAAAAGGAACGAAGGTTAAATCTAATCTCTCAGCACCTGCTATTGTGCTACTCCTACAAGCACAGAGAGATGGAATCTGTGTGCTTACTTCAGTTAGAAAACCACAAAAGCTTTGAACATGAGAGTGGAGCAGTTCTCTCTTTCAGTGGCTTTGTGGGTTTTCCAAAGGAAGTACGTGATTCAGATGCTTGCCTACTTGAAGAGGATATGTTGTTTGCCTTATTGAAAAGCAAGGAAGTGGGAACCCAGCTGCTGCTCTGGTGGGTATAAGGACCCCATCACTCTTGTGGGCAGAAGTAAAACATCCATTGATTGTGGGTAATTTCAAAGCTTCTTGAATTGCCACGAAGCTCTGTGAGAAACAGCCAACAAAAGCTTCTATCTTAACCATTTGACTTCTGTTGAATGTAACATAGGAGTGGAGGGGACTTCCTTGGTAACCCAGTCCAGTCCCCTGCTATAGCAGACACTCCATCATATGGTCCTGTTCACAAACTCTTAAAGCTTCTTCTTGAAACTAGTTTGATTGTTTGCCCCCACTACTCTATTGGGAGGCTGTTCCAGAAACTCACTCCTCTGATGGTTAGAAAACTTCTTCTAATTTCCAGCCTAAATTTATTCATGGCCTGTTCATAGCCATTTTTTTCTACCAACATTACCCTTTCATGTAAAGAGCTCTTCTCCTTCTGTAGTGTTTACTCGCCCTGTGTAGTTACAGAAAGCAACTGTGTCTCCTCTTAGCCTCATTTAGCCAAGCTAAACAAGGCAGGTTCTTTAAGGGTATATCTAGGTTTTCAGCTGGGGGTGTGAGTCCCATCTGAAGGAGGCATATTCACTCTAGTTCTGACTGAGCTAGTGCACTCAATGTAGGGTATAGCCTTGGCAGTGTGAGCAGCTGGATGTGCTAGCTGCCCCAGTCATGCTCTAGGGTCTCTGAGAGGTCTCCCACAGCTGCAGTCTACATTTTGCACTCTGCTCAATGAGATCTAGTGTGAGCGTGTCTCCTCCAGCTGCAAATTCCCCCTTCCTCCACAGCTTAAAGCGTAGACAAATCCTTAATCTCTTTTGGTAAAATAGGAATTCTATTCCCTTGAGCTTCCTTGCAGCCCTTCTGTGTGCCTATTCCAGTTTGAATTTGTCTCTCTTGAACAGTGCTCCCTCTAACATGTTCTATCCTTGTGCGGGTTGAATTTTCTTTGAGTCAGGTTGAAATTTCTTATGTGCAACACCAATATTGAGGTAATGTGTGCACCACCAATACAAACAAAAAAACGCACACACTATATTATATATATATATATATATATATATATATCTTGGACTGAGCCGTTCATTGATGGATCTCATCTTCTATGATGCCTTTGGTGGGCAACTAAACCAATCCTTGATTGGCAGAGCCAATTACAGATGTCACATAAAAAGCTTCCAACTGCAGGCACTGTATGTTCTTTTTGGATCCTCCACTTTTCCTGCAATGCCTGGATACGCTGACTCTCAAAGCAATTAAGAGCCTGTACAATGATTTGTCACCAGGACAATCTGTCCTGCACTAGAGTTTCCAGATCATTGGGAGATATGCTGCATAACTTCATATTGGCCTTTAAGATGTCTTTATAGCGCTTATATTGACCACCAATAGAGTGCTTTCCATGAGCAAGCTGGCCCTAGAAGACCATCTTTGATATCTGTGTATCATCCATCCTCATAACATGACCAATCCAGCAAAACTGTTTGTTCATAAGCATTGCTTCCATGCCCATGACACCACACAGCTTAAGAACCTCTGTATTAGGAATTTTGCCCCACCAGTTCACATGGACAATCTTTCTCACACGACACATAGGGTATGTCTAGACTACATGCCTCTGTCACCAGAGGCATGTAAATTAGGCATACCGACATAGTCAATGAAGCAGGGATTTAAATATCCCCCGCTTCATTAGAATAAAAATGGCCGCTGCATTGTGCCAACTCAGCTGTTTGTCGGCACGAACCAGCAGTCAAGACGGGGATATGCACGAGGCATAAGGGAGTGGTCAGCAAAGGCTTTCCTTGCCGACCGATCCCCGTCTTGACTGCCGGTTTGTGCCGACAAACAGCTGAGCCGGCACAACGCAGTGGCCATTTTTATTCTAATGAAGCAGGGCATATTTAAATCCCCGCTTCATTGACTATGTCGGTATGTCTAATTTACATGCCTCTGGCAACAGAGGCATGTAGTCTAGACATACCCATATGGAACTGATTGAGCTTCAATGGCGATGATATATTGTCCATGACTCCGAGCCATACAGCAGGACATTCAGGACAACTGCCTGATAAACTCCATACCAAGATAGCAGTTTAATACCATGGTCATTCCATAGGCGTTTCGTCAGTTTTCCAAAGGCAGCGCTGGCTTTGGCTAGTCGAGCAGATACATCATGATCCACATTTATGCTAAAGGACAGTACACTTCCCAGATAGCAGAACTTGTCAACAGCCTTAAGGACTGTAGCAGCGGCAGTAATCACTGGAGTGTTGGGCTCTTTCCAGACAGGCGGAGGCATAACTTCTGTCTTCTTGAGGCTCACTGTGAGGCTCACTGTGATTATACATATATATAAGAGGAAAGGTGACCACGTGTGTTGTGATGAGCATCGGGGCATCTCTCTGCTCTCTCTAGCTGGTAAGATCCTGGCCTACATCCTTTACAATTGGCTCTCACTACATGTGTTTAAAAATGGTATTATTCCTGAAAGCCAGTGAGCATTTCATGCTGGTCGAGGCACTGCCAATATGATATTTACAGACAGACAGATACAAGAGAAATGTAGAGAGCAACATCAGGATCTCTATGTGATTTTCATCGATTTGACCAAGGTGTTCAACACAGTCAACAGAAATGGGCTCTGGAAAATACCTGGACAAATTGGTTGTCCTGAAAAATTTATCAACATTGTTCAGTCTCTCCATGATGGCACGCTAGGTTGCATCCTTGACAATGGAGACACATCAGCACCTTTTGAAATATCAAACAATAGAAAGCAAGTACGTGTCCTTGCTCCTCGCCTGTTCAAAATCCACTTTTCAATTATGCTGTTAGTTGCTTTTAAGGACTGCACATTGGGCATACCTATTCAGTTTTGAACAGATGGCTGTATTTTCAATATCTGGAGACTCCAGGCTCACACTAAAGTGGTTACTACAACTATTCATGACCTTCTGTTTGCCGATGACTGTGCATTGCTGGCTCATTCAGTAAAGGATGCACAGGAGCTTTTTTGATTGCCTTGTTACATATATAGATATAGATATAGATATAGATATAGATATAGATATAGATATAGATATAGATATAGATATAGATATAGATATAGATATAATGCAGAAGCCCCAAAACAAATTAACACATGGCTTCAGGGTTTGTAGACAGATACATGTTTCAGAGAGCTTGTAAATAAGGTTTCATCCTGCAAAACAACTTGCATCATACCTAGTACTTGCTACTTCTGACCCATAAGAGCCAGAACTCTACCACATAGAAAAGACCCAGCCTGAATGCAATACAATATACCATGTATTAATTAGTAACACAGGATTTTTAAAAAATCATTAAGATTAGAGTTTTAGATAATTGCAACACTACAAAAAATTCTGTTAGAAAAGAATTCTTTTCTTTCTTACCTTAAGCTATTAACACCTATGTAAACTTTGTTTGAAATGCAATCATGCAAATGTCCTCCTCTCAAACAGACACCCCATTCAGCCTGCTTCCCCCACCCCCCTTCCTCCCTCCAACCCAGTCAAAGAGAGAGGACTGCAGCGAGTCAGGGACGCCCCGAACAAACTGCCCCCTGCCTTCCCCTCACTGCACAGATGCTAGCACCCACCCATCCCCTCTTTCTGTCACCTACCCTTATACAATTTGCTCCGTGCAGCCTAAGTGGGGGCTGGGATAAAATCCTGCTTCTCAGATTAGCAGGCACCAGCAATCTGTCCTGTCCTAACTTCCAGCTAAAGTACAAACAAATTATCCACACCTCACCTACCTTACAGCACAAACTTCCTCCTGCCTCTACCTTGCCCCAATGCTAGCACCCAGCCAGCCACCCACCTCCTCATTCCCCCCACCTTCCCCATTTAGTCAGCTCTTTATCTCCCTTCCCAGGAAGATTGAGTGCTGAGTAGATTCTGCCTTTCTCTCCTGGTGCAGATGGGACTCTCCAAACTCCCTTCTCCTCTGACTCTGCCTCAACCAGTTACTCACTCACTCTGCCTCAACCAGTTACTTACTCACTCACTCACTCCTTCCTTCCCTCCCTCCCACCCCTGGCCACTTATTGTCTCCTTATCTCAATCACAGAGCAACCCCATTTAGCTGCCTGCTCAGTGAAACAATGCCCTGCCCCCACACTGGTCAGCTGAGCTCCCTGCCTGCATGGAAGCTTTGAACTTCTGAGTGGAACTTGGAAAACAGCTGCACAGTCACACAGCTGCGCAGGTTACAGGGAACTTTGCTCTTGAACATAGGTATCAGGTACATGAAGTAAAGAAGATAAGCAACAAAGGGATCAGAGCAATGGGTTCTTCAGACTGGCTCTTTGTGATGGCCTCTGTGACCCCATAACAGAGTTCAAAAAAGAATTAGATAAGTCCACGGAGAATAGGCCCATCAGAAGCTATTAGCGAGGATGGGCAGGGATGCAACACCGTGCTCTGAGAGTCCCCAGCTTCGCCAGAAGCTGGGAGTGTACAACTGGGGAAGGATCACTTGCCGGTTCCGTTCATTCCTTTCTGGGGCACCTGGCATTGGCCACTCTCATGAGATAGGATGACTGGACTAGATGGACCATTGGTCTGATCCAATATGGTTAGTCTTACCCTCTTTGTATTTGATTCCTGAGAACTCAGCATTCTCTCAGCAGGAGGTGTTATTAGGCATGTATAAAGATGTATTTTTAAAAGCCAGTGAGTTCTATGTTTAAAAAACTTTCCAGACAGATGGACTTTTACAAATGGTATGTTTGTCCATACCTGTGTATGCAGTATACACTTCAATGTATGGCTGTTGCACAGAATCATTGAAGTTAGTGATGTGGGCTTTGATGAGGAAAGAAGGAGAATTAGGTCATTACTTCAAACAGCTCAGTCCTGCTGCTTTACATTTCTGAATGGATGGCTGAATAAACTCAAATTGTACATTTCCTTTTTCTCCTGTATTGCAACTGCCTTTCAAGATTAAATTAGGGAACTGGGGTCTCCTGAATTCTATTTCCAGCTGTACCATTACTTTGATATGTAACCTTGGACAAATCCCTTAGGGTATGTCTACACTACCCCCCTAGTTCGAACTACGAGGGTAATATAGGCATACCGCACTTGCAAATGAAGCCCGGGATTTGAATTTCCCGGGCTTCATTTGCATAAGCGGGGAGCCGCCATTTTTAAAACCCCGCTGGTTCAAACCCCGTGCAGCGCGTGGAACGAGGTGTACCGGTAGTTCAGAATAGGAATCCTAGTGCGAACTACCTAGTTCGAGCCCCGTATAGCCGCGCTGCACGGGGTTCGAACCAGCGGGGTTTTAAAAATGGCGGCTCCCCACTTATGCAAATGAAGCCCGGGAAATTCAAATCCCGGGCTTCATTTGCAAGTGCGGTATGCCTACATTACCCCGCTAGTTTGAACTAGCGGGGTAGTGTAGACATACCCTTAGCCTTTTTGCCTCAGTTTCCTCATTGGAACCTCTATAGAATGGCTACAACAATACTTAGTTAGTTCACATATATATATATTTTGTTTTCCTACATGTTGGAATTGATACACATGCCCTGCACCTTGTATTGCAAACAGAAAGCTTAAGAGTTTATTCTTTACCCCTAACTGCAGCACTTGAAACTGAAAAGGCAGGCCAATTTCTGACCGCCATTCCATGAGTTCTAAATGTAACTGATAAGTTGCCGCCAGAGCTCCCCTTGAGCCCTGGTTTGGCTTTTCATGGGATGTTAATTCCTCACATCTCTCACGTCGCTGTTATTTGCAAAAGTGATTGACATTACTGAGAAAGATCTGCCACTATTTCTAAACTCACTCTTGAGCTGCCATTGGCTTAGACATATGAAAGGAAGAATACAGATCTTGCAAGAGAGTCAAGTGGCCGTCTGCCAGACATGGTACAATATGGTGGTTACTGCCAAGCCAGCTGGGTCCTTGCTCTCCCAGCTGGTACAAAAGTTGCCAGGCAGCAGCCATTCTAAGAATCTGTAAGCATTTGGGGATATAATATGTTCCATGTGTTTCTCTGTTTTTATTACATAGCAGAAAGTAATTTATTCAAAGAGCCCAAATTATATTTTTCAAGTTCAACAAATAGTTCATTGTAAAGCCAAGCCGTGGCCTTAATTAGAAAATGCAGGGTTTTGCTCATTGTATGAAATATTATAATGGTTCCTTCTTGTTTTATCCAAATATTGTAGCTAATTTATCTTCTTGAATGCCATGAGTAGCAATCTACTGCATAGCTTTGCTTCTGTATATCAATAAAAAGAATTATTATGTTAATATTTCAGGAATATTTTGGGAAGAATAATTTTTTCTTGGGTCCTCTACATGATCTTTGCCAAAATGACCCCCATACTTATTCTCTACTTTTTACCCCATTTTAAAGCCCCTGCATCATGATAATGATGATCTTTCTAGCTGAGAAGGATTGGATGGAGCTTATTTTGGAGCAATTTGGTACCATTCTATCCATAGTTGGAACAATCAAAATGCATGTTTATGCACAAATTAGGCATTGTTAGCTAAACTGCCCTCATGAAAAAATTGGGAATTATGCCCAAGAACTTTAGTTACAGAATCAGAGGCCTTTACTTCCTGAGCTAATGGAGAATCTCCATTCTCTAGCTTGGCTTTTAAACTGAGTCCTGTTTCTATTAGCACTTTTAACCTGTCTTTAGTCTGCAGCCAAACTCCAGAGGGTAACATTCATATACACTAACCACTACATTAAAGTGTGGAACTAGGTAAAATAATTTTGATGAATAGTTAATTGGCCAAAAAAAAAAGTATATTGCAGGGCACCAAAACAATGTGTGAATTCAGGTCCTATTTGGTGAATAGTTCCAGTCAAAATTATTTTTGAAACGTTTAAATGAAAACAAAATCAGTTATTCATTCCTACATAATACAGAGTTATCACTACCTCCTGTTCTCTGCTTCTCCCCATAGAATTGTGCCCATTTAAATTTGCATGGATGTCAATAAATGTCTTCAACCATTTCATTTTCTTTTTATTTTTGCACCTTTCTATTTAACTTACCACTTGGGTTTCTTTTCTTGGGTTGAAATAGAAACCAGCAAATGTTGCTAAGCTTTATATTGCATATTGGTTTGCACAAATTTGTTGACTATGCAGACTAACTTTATTAAGAACTAGGGGTCATCAAATGAAATTAATAAGCAGCAGGTTTAAAACAAACAAAAGGAAGTTTTTCTCATGCAGTGCACAGTCAGCCTGCGGAACTCCTTGTCAAAGGATGTTGTGAAAATTAGGACTTTAACAGGGTTAAAAAAAGAGCTAGATAAATTCATGGAGGTTAGGTCCATCAATAGCTATTAGCCAGGATGAGTAGGAATGGTGTCCCTAGCCTCTGTTTGTCTGGAAATGGATGACAGGAGAGGGATCATGTGATGATTACCTGCTGTGTTCACTCCCTCTGGGGCATCTGGTATTGGCCACTGTTGGCAGACAGGATACTGGGCTGGATGGACTGTTGGTCTGACCCAGTATGGCCATTCTTATGTTCTCCATGAACATACCTAATTCCCTTTTGAACCTAGTTATACTTTTGGCCTTCACAACATCCCCTCACATGTTCCACAGGTTGATTGTGCATTATGTGAAGAGGTTCTTCCTTTTGTTTGTTTAAAACTTGTTGCCTATTAATTTCATTGGGTGACATTCTGAACCTGCTGTGTTCCCTCTCTTTGGAGCATCTGGTATTGGCCACTCTCGGCAGACAGGATGCTGGGCTAGATGAACCTTTCGTCTGATCCAGTATGGATGTTCTTATGTTCTTATGTAATTTGACTATGTGGGCAGCTATGGATTTGTCTATGCTATATTGAGGCAGCTCTCCATCTCAGTCAGGAAAAGGTTAAAGATCATCTCTGGGCATGATCAGCCTGTGAGAGCTGTTAAACCTGCAGGTGGAAATCAGAGCTCATTGTCTGCAAATCAGAGCTCATTGTCTTATGGGAGCAGGGATTCCTGACCACAGAAGCATCTTGAGAACCTTAGCTGCTCAGGTCCTTTCAATAAGGAAAAGGGCTGGCACTTCTCTCTCTACCCTGCTCCCCTTTGACTGTTTTTGCAGCTGAAGAAGCATACTCACACTTTGTCTGGATTTCTGTAACTTCCTGTGCAAGAGGGCTGATGCCTTGAACAATACAGCCATTGGGCTGTTATCTTGGACTCTGAGGCAGGAGCAGTGCCTATCTATTCCTGTTCCTCACGAGGTATAAGGGAAGCTGACTGGAGCATTTGCTCCTGTCGACCTCCCGCTGTGTGAACGGTGATTTAAGAGACATCGATTCCAGCTACACAATTAACATAGATGAAGTTGCGTATCTTAGGTCAACCTTCTGCTTCAGTGTAGACCAGCCCTAGGTGGGTAGCAGGGTAGATTTAACTCCCCAGTTTGCCACAAACTAAATGTTTGTATAAACAAGCCCTAAGAGTCTGCCCACTGTCTTTCCCGGTTTAGCCAGCTCTACCATATATGTTTCAAAGAACCAGACAGTCCACAATTCTGTGACACAAATCATTCTCACTAGATCCCATAATCATAGTACTTGAGTCAATATAAATAATTATAAATAATCCATTATAGAATTACCCATTTACCCTTTCTCTGTTCGCAAGTGAAACATTATCCCAAAACTTATTTTAACCAAACCATGTTTTAATCTTCAAACTGCTGTATTTTAACTTAAATTTATCAGTCTTTACCTTGAAACCTATCTGCTTCATTCCTGGGAAATTCCTCCTCATTTCCAGCAATAATTCCAAGAGCACTTTCAAATGTTTTACTTCAACTGCAAAAGTACTTGGAATTAGACTTGGTGTGAGTTCACCCTCCATTGATAAATGAGCAGAGATCATTGGAACTTCTATAAATGAGCAGAGATCATTGGAACTTCTTTTTGTATCTTTTGAACTCTTTTTGCACATTTTTATTTTTATTTTTTCTGCTCTACCTACTTGTAGTCTAAGGTTATTGTTTATGGCACATTTCAAGTTCAAACTTGTTGGCTGGGTAAGGTCTGCCTTTTAGTCCATTGCATGTGGAGTTCCAAAGGACTAGTAACATCGTACAAATCCATATAAATCTATGTGATCTCATACAAATCGTATACATCTGAAACTTGTCCACGTTTGCAATAAGATTAAACCATTGGAACATCTGGTTTAGGCAAATCTGAACCTTCCTGGTCTGAGAACATGCATGAACTAATTCTGACAAAGAGCTTGCAAGAGACAAGGTAGGTAGGTAATTTGTTTTATGGGACCAGCTTCTGTCAAAGACACAAACCATCACAGAGCCACACAGTTCTTTTCTCAGGTCTGGGGATGTTTCTTTCACCAATGGAAGTTTTTGCCAATCATAGAATCATAGAACTGGAAGGGACCTCAAGAAGTCATTGAATCCAGTATCCTGCCCTCATGGCAGGACCAAGCACTGTCTAGATTAGGGGTGGACAACCCGTGGCTCATGAGCCACATGTGGCTCATCAAAGAAAAAACTGCGGCTCCTGCACTCTTAAAGGGGCAGAGTATTTGCTCAACAACTTTCTTCCCTCAGCTCTTTGCAGGAAGCAGGCTGGTCACAAGGGCATACGCACAACACCACACAGACTATCGCAAGTGTCACACACAGCACTCGGCCATGTATGCACATGCAACACTAGAATCGCTCCTACAGGCAGTGCTGCCACGGGCAAGCAGTGGGTGGGCGGGGGCCCTAGGAGACCCAAGCTGCTCCAGGCCCCTGTCCTACATCTGGTGACCCACTGTGGCTGGCCACTTCCCTGGGCTGTATGGCCATGGTGTGGGTGTAGTCTAAACGTAGCCATAAAGAAGAATCAATCTTGGTTTGGTTTTTAAACTAAGGGTTTATAAATGCCTTTATGAGGGGAGCTAACTCTGTCCTTAAAATTGTTTCACATACAGCATTTCTAATGATTGCTTTCAGAGCAGAGATCGTTTTCTTCCAGATGAATCTTTCTATTATGATTATGTTAGTTGATAAACCCTTAAGGCTTGTCTATTCTACTGGCTAAGTTGATGTAAGGCAGTGAGCTCCAACCTTTTTAAGCACAAGGTCACTTTTTGAATTTAAGTCAGTCCAGAATCTACTTCAAACCCAAATACCCCTGCTCCACTCCTTTCCTGAGGTCCCACCCTCCTCACTCTGTGAAGATGGGATACAGGAGAAGGGGATAGAGAGACATCAGTGCCCCCCTGCCTCTGTCTCCCCCACCTTACACAACAAGGAGGAGGCTCCCAGGGGCAGCTCTAAGGCTCTGGTAGCTTCCCAGCCAAACCAGTCAGGATCACCTGTCAGAAGCTACCGGTAGATCCCCATCTACTGGTTGGTGACCACTGATGTAAGGTATGTCGCTCAGAGGTGTGAAGAAACTGTGCCCCGAGCAATGAAACATTAACTTAGAGCAGTGTCTATGCCATGCTTTGTCAGCAGGCAAGGCTATCCTGCCAGCACAGTTTCTGCCTCTTACTGGGGCAGAGTAAATACAGGCTGAAACTCTGTGGTCTGGGATTCTCTGCTCAGGCAATATCCGTGGCCCGGTGGAACCGTGGATGTTGCTTGACCAGACAGCCCCAGCCACAGCGGTTGCCAGCAGCAAGGAGCTCATCTGGCAAGCAGCCTGGAAGACCAATGGCCTAGGGGCAGGAAGCCTAGCCAGCAGCTGGAGTAAGACTGGGCAGGAGCCCTGCCAGCTGAGAGCGGAGCTCCACTAGTGGGGACATGGAGCCCCTGCTGGCTGGGGGTGTGGATCCACCACCCTACTAGTGGGGGTGTGGAAGCCCACACCAGCAAGAGACGTGGAACTGCCAGTGGCTAGGGACAGGGACGCCTCTCCTGGTTGGTGACACAGAGCCGCCAGCAGCCAGGGGCAGGGAAGCCTCTGCTGGCTGGGGGAAGGGAGCCCCACCAGCCAGAGCAATGCGGCAGCTGGGAGTGAAGCCTGGCCACTGGCTGGGAGTCAGGCACTGACCTCCCCTGGTCTGGCAAACTTCCTCCTTTGGGACCATTCAGGTCCCGAGAATGCCAGGCCAGAGAGGCCCAACTTGTATATAAACAGGTGTTTGCTCTCCTGGCGTGTAATGTGTCTACATCGGACGTGCTGCATCGGTGATACGGCTTCGATGCAATGGCATTGCTTTAGCATGGTAGTGAAGACAAACTCTCGGTCTTATAAATGCTACTCCACAACACCACCAACTGTTACAATTTAGCAAAGAATTCTGCCTGTAATCACCTGTGTCATTTCAAACGACACGGAGTCCGAGTGCTCTGTTTCTGAAAATACATTTGGTTGTTTTAAATCGCTGTGTATTTGACTATTACGTTTGGGTTGTTTGGTTCTTGGCATGTTTTGCTCCAGAGCTCAGGCCAACACCCTGCCCATAATCTTAAATAGACTCATTTTAACCGTACATATAAAAGCAGAGTCTGTCTGACTGCGGCCATAGGCCTTCATCCCACAAATCCTTATCCACTGGTGTCCATGTGGATACTCATGTAAGTAAGGAGTGCTTGCGTAAGTAAGGGCTGGCAGCTTCAGACCCTAAAATGATGACTATGCATTACATTTAAAGAAATTGTTGGGACATGTACATGCAATTGGAGTATTTGACCCCAAAAGCCCAGTCATTTGCAGCAAGGCCCTGATCCCACAAATTACTTACAGTTTAAGTGCATGACTCATTGAAGCCAATGACACTACTTGTATGTTTTACTGTAAGGATATCTGAAAGTCTTTGCAGGACCGAGGATATAATGAGAAAGTGGCCACACTGATTTTTTATTCAAAGCTAAAATCTGACATCCAAGTTCTAGTTTAGGGACCCAGTATAAGAGTGGTGCTGGCCTTGAGTTACTTTCCTGTAGAAATTCACTAACCGTTTGAAGTGTTCTTGGTATTTCTTGAATAGCTATATAGCTTGTACATTAGCTCAAGTGTGTGAATAGGAAATCAATTTCCCTGGATACAAATAAAAAAACCTCCGTAAAACTACTTGTTCATAGTGAATGTCTCAAAAGCTCCCATTAACCTCTCCCGAAAAAATAAGAACAAAAGAACAGCCATACTAAAGGTCCATCTAGCCCAGTATTCTGTCTTCTGACAGTGGCCAACGCTAGGTACCCCCACAGGGAATGAACAGAGCAGCTAATCCCACCCCTGTCATCCATTCCCAGCCTATGACAAACAAAGGCTAGGGACATCATTCCTACTCATCCTAGCTAACAGCCCAAGCCATTGATGGACCTATCCTACATGAATTTATCTAGCTCTTTTTTGAACCCTGTTAAATTCCTGGCCTTCACAATATCATCTGGCAAGGAGTTCTACCAGTTGACTGTGCATGGCATGAAGTAGTACTTCCTTTTGTTTGCTTTAAACCTGCTACCTATTAATTTCATTTGGTGCCCTGGGATGGGGTGTTGCCCCCCCGCACTGATGAGCACTCTGACTCGGCTCTCTGGGGACAGAGCCTGCCATCCTGGAGATTTTGTCACGCATGCTCCATCGCGGTGGGGCCAAATCTGGTGGCCATTATGGACTGCTCCTATGCCCAAGTCATGGCAGCCAACCTCCAGGCAAGACCAAGGGACCAGATGAAGATTACGATTCAGGTAAGACTGAAGAGAAAGCCCGTGATCGCTCTCATGGACTCAGGCTGTAGCCAGACCCTGGTCTAGATGGAGTTGGTCCCTGAGGAGGAGGCAGCAGGGGCACCAGTTCTGATGCAATGAATTCATGGAGATATCAGAACTTACCTGACAGTGTGGGTCCACCTATCTGACAGAGTGGATGAGGCCATTTGTAGGGTAGCGTTGACCCCGAAGCTCATATACCCAGTGCTGCTGGGACGGGACTGGGGCTGGAAAGAGCAGAACCCGTCTCAAAGGGCTACACTGGATGCCCAGAAGGAGGAGGCCTCTTGGAGTCATGGAGTCAGCTTTGAGCCGAAGACGTCTCTAAGCTCCAAGGAGATAGGAGTAGGTGAAGATTTCCTCCAGGAGCAGTGGGAGTACCCCTCCTTGACACACGCCTAGGAGCAAGCTGAAACTCCATCCGGCAACCAGCTCACCTAGGCCCCTCGAGGCCTGTCTGAGAATCAGGGAGAGGTCAGACAATTGATAGTCCCAATCCACTTTCGGAGGCAGGTATTAGACCTGGCCCATGCCAATCCTTGGGCTGGACACCTGGGGCGAGAGAAAACACTCCAACGGATAACAAAGAGGGTTTTTTTGGCCAGGCATTTATAAAGAGGTCAGGAACTTTTGTGAATCCTGCCCTGAGTGCCAAAAGGCCAGTCCGGGGACAGTGACAAGAGCCCCTCTGGTTCCACTCCCCATGGTGGACCTCCCTTTTGATCGAGTAGCTATAGGCCTGGTGAGATCACTGGAAAAATCCCGGCGAGGTATATTCTGGTACTTATAGATTATGCCACCCACTACCCTGAGGCAGTCCTGCTTAGAACTTCTACAGCCAACAAGTTGGCTACAGAGTTAGTGAAAATCTTTTCCCGACTGGGGATCCCAAGGGAGCTGTTAACTGACCAAGGAACCAATGTGTCATCTAAGTTAATGGCGGAGTTATGCCGCCTTTTGAACATTAAGTCCTTGCAGACCTCAGTATATCACCCACAGACTGATGGGTTAGTTGAACATTTTAATAAGACCTTAAAAGGAATGCTTCGGTGGTTCATCAAACTAGACCCGAAGGACTGGAATACGTTATTGCTAGCATTGTTATTTGCAATCAGGGAGGTTCCCCATGCATCAACAGGGTTCTCCCCCTCTGAGTTACTATATGGGGGTATGTCTACACTACCACCCTCGTTCGAACTAGGGTGGTTAATGTAGGCAACCAGAGTTGCAAATGAAGCTAGTTCGGACTCCGTGCCCGCGGCTACACGCGGCACGAACTAGGTAGTTCGGATTAGGCTTCCTATTCCGAACTACCATTACTCCTCGAGGTATACCGGTAGTTCGGAATAGGAAGCCTAATCCGAACTACCTAGTTCATGCCATGTGTAGCCGCGGGCATGGAGTCTGAACTAGCGGACATTTAAAAATGGCGGCACCCGGCAATATGCAAATGAAGCCTGGGAAATTCAAATCCCAGGCTTCATTTGCAACTCCGGTTGCCTACATTAACCACCCTAGTTCGAACTAGGGTGATAGTGTAGACATACTCTGGGAGACAACCATGGGGGATATTAGACTTATTATGTGAGAGACCAGAGAAGAGCAGGACTCCAGAGTGAAGGGTATAGTCCCTTATATCATAGACATAAGGAAGAAATTGCAGACAGTAGGGGAGATAGCTAGGGAGAACCTACACCGGGCCCAAGTAAAACAGGCCCAATATTATAACTGGGATGTCAAGACCCAAACATTCCAACCTGGAGACAGGGTGCTTCTTTTCCTACCATCGACAGATTCAAAACTATTGGCCAAATGGCAAGAACCCTTCAAGGTCCTACAACAAGTGGGACCAGTGGATTATGAGGTGAGACTAACAGGTAAACATAAAAATACCCAGATATATCACAGGATAAGCCACAGGAAAGCATGTTGATTACATTACAGCCATCAGAGTCAGAGTTGGTGCCCTGGGGAGGTGACCTGGAAGAGGATGGCTCAGCGACCCTAGGAGCTGATTTGACAGATCGCCAAAAGAACGAGTTGGGAGACCTCCTACGAGAATGCACACACGTCTTATCTACACAACCCAGTAAGACTCCGTTGATAAGCCACCATATCAGGACCCCCCGGGACAAAAGGTAGGAGACCACTTGCGACCCCTCCCTAGGATAATGTGGGAGCCCATGCGGGAGGAGGTACAATGGATGCTCCAGATGGGGGTGATCAAGGAGTCCTGGCGTAGTCCAATAGTCCTGGTCCCTAAGCCCGATGGGTCTATACGGTTCTGTATAGATTTTCACAAAATAAATGCAATCTCACACTTTTGACACATATCCCGTGCCTAGAGTGGACAAATTGCTGGAAAGGCTAGGCAGAGCTCAGTACATCTCCACGCTTGATTTCACCAAAGGATACTGACAGATCCCGTTGACCCTAGCCCCCCAAGAAAAGACTGCTTTCACCAATCTTTTGATCTGTTTAATTTTTTCACCATGCCTTTCAGATTGATTGGGGCTGCCACCACGTTCCAGCAGTTGATGGATAAGGTACTGTACGAACATTGCGATCATCGTCATCTACAGCAATACCTGGCCGGAACATCTACAACACCTAATGGCTGTTTTAAGGGCCCTGGTGGATGCAAAACTGACAGCCAACCCGCGTAAGTGCTCCTTCGGACAGAGGGAGGTTTCATATCTGGGCTACGTGGTGGGATGGGGAAAGTTGAAGCCGCTGGTGGATAAAATAGAGGTGTTGAAAAACTACATGGTCCCCACTACAAAAAAAAACAGGTCCGATAGTTCCTGGGGCTGGCCAGGTATTATCGGTGGTTCGTCCTCAACTTTGCCATCATCGCTGCACCTGTGACTGACTTAACTAGGAATACCCAACCACAAGAGATCCACTGGACCGATCAATGCCAACAAACATTCCAAGCACTAAAGCACCAATTGACACAAGCCCCCATCCTCTCCCAGCCCGACTTTTCGAAGACATTCATCGTACAAACTGATGCCTCAGACGTAGGTTTGGGGGCAGTGTTGTCCCAGGAGTGGGAAGGGGCCGAGCACCTGTATTTAAGCTGAAAGTTACTACCTCGGGAACAGCATTATGCCACCATAGAAAAAGAAGCCCAGGCTGTCAAGTGGGTGGTGGAGGCTCTTTGTTATTATTTGTTAGGGAACGCCTTCCAACTGGTAACTGACCATGCGCCACTGAGGTGGATACATACTATGAAGGATACTAATCCCCAGCTTATGAGGTGGTATTTATCATTACAGCCCTATCAATTTGAGGTGTTGCATAGGCTGGGGAAGGCCCATAATAATTATGATTTTTTTCGAGGTGTCTGTCCACGGAGAGGAACTACGAAGGATAAATCCATGTTGACAAGCCTATTATCCTCTGGATGTTTACAAACCAATTTTTTAATAATTTGTCCCAGTATCTTTCCTTACATTAAAGTCAGGCTGACTGGTCTATTATTCATCAGGTTTTGTTTGTTCCTCTTTTTAAAGACAGGAATCATGTTTTCCCTTCTCCAGGCCTCCTGAACCTCACCTGCCCTCTATGGGTACCTCTACACAGTAGTGCATGCCTCAAAATAAGCTATGTAATTTGAGCTATGCAAATTGCTTAGCTTATTTCGAAATTGTCTACACAGCACCCAATTTGAAATAAATCACTATTCCAGCATCTTCCTTAATCCTCACGCAATGAGGTTTACAGAAAGCTGGAATAAGAAGCCCGTTATTTAAAATAACGGGTGTGCTGTTGAGACATGCAGAATGCTATTTTGGGATAACAAATGTTATCCTGAAATAGTGCCCCTATGTAGATGTACCCTTTGAGTTCTCAAAGATGGTTTCAAGATTGTTTCAACTATTTCTTTAAGTACCCTTGTGTGAATTTCATCAGGCTCTGATGACTTGAAAACTTCTAACTTACCTATATATTCCTTACATTTGTATCCCCCCTATTTTGGCTTCTGTTCCTTCTTTCTTGTTAATATTAATTGTGTTAAGTATATGGTCACAATTTACCTGTATAGTGAAGACTGGAGCAAAATAGGCATGAAACCTCAGCCTTCTTCATTTCATCCATTATTAGATTTCCTTCCCCACTAAGTAGATTAAATATACTAATATTAAGAGAAAGTCTAGAACCTTTTCATATAGGCCTTTATGCCCTTTGGTAGGTGTAACTCATTGGGTTTGAAGAAAATCAAGATCCAGCCTTCAATAAGCTGTTCCTGAATGACCACTTTTGTGGTAGAATTTCTAACACTTATACTTCTACACACATATATGCTACATAAGTGACTGAAGAGAAAATTCAAACCAGGAAGCATTATAGTTTATAGTTGCTTCTCTCCAAGTCATTAGATCCTTGAAAATCAGTGGATATCTATTTTATTTTGAAGGTATCTTCATCCAGATACCTGCAGCTCATTTGTGTGGATACAGAAGCATATACAAATTTTGTATCCATGCAGGACTCTATAGGTCATCTTAATGTGACTGCACAAATAGGACCAATATATCATTACAAATTCAAAGCTCAATATAAAGTGTACACAGAATTACAGATCAAATTCTACTCCCATTTAAAACAATAGAAATTTTACTTTTGACATCAAAGACAGCCTGGTCAAGCCCCAAACCAATAAACAGTATCATAAAAGCCTGTAAAACATTACGGTCATTACAGTTGCTATTTGAATCCTGCCAAAAGTCTGTGCACAAAATAGTCACAACCCCTTTCATTTTCTTTCTATGCATATTTGTGCAATTAAATACTCATGAAGATTTCTTTGCATGAGTTTTCACACTAGAAATGTTCCCATGGCCATCTTGAACACTCTTTGTGGGTCATCCAACCAGGGAACCAAACTAATACCACATATCTCAAGAGACCAATCACACAGTGTGAACAGTGAGATACGAATAGCTGACACGTGAAGCAATAGATACCATGAACAATCCACAAACAGCCATAATTGGAAATATGTTTGCATTAACCAATCCCAGACTCACTCTGAACGGCAAACACATGAATAAGACTCACTGTGTATGCAAAAAGCTCACAAACAGAAAAGCAGTTAAATGCATCAGGCCCCTTATCCAGGAAAGTGCTTAGGCCTTAACTTAACTTAATTATGTCAGTATTGCCACTGACTTCAATCATACTTTCCCCATGCTTAAGGATAGCTGCGATGAGGGACCTGTGTGTCATGCTGGGGCACACTCATTGGCCAAGTATGGAGTTGGTATATGCCATCACCCAATCATCAGGATTCCCCATTAAGCAGATGATTTCAGCCAAGTGGGTCAGAGGTAACTTAAACGTATAGTCCATGGGCTTTGGACAGCAAAATAAACAACTAGTTTGGAGCCCAGCAGCCTCCTGGCTGGGGCAGGCAATAGTACTTAGCAATAATCAGACTGCAGACCCTGGGCAGAGCAAACAAATAGTCTAGTACCCAGCAGCTTCCTGGCTGGGACATGTGGCTGCACTAAGGGAATTAGCCCCTTAGGTAGGGCAAAACAGCAAGCAGGCTGCAGTCCCGGGGCAGGGCAAAGTAAGTAAGTGGTCTATATACCTTACTTACCTCTGGGCAGGGCTGCAAGATGGGCAGCAACATCCTCAGCAGGCAGCAGTTTGGTATCCCCAGCGATCTCCATAGTCAGCAAGTTGCCTGGCATGTAGTTTGGGCCTTCAGGCTCTACCTCCAGGAATGTCACTGGTACCTCTGCAGAAACCAGCAGTGTATGTCCTTCCTTCTCCACCTCCTGCCCTGACTGAGCTGCCTGTCATCTGGGTTCTCCGCCTGGAGCACACACAATCAGGGAAAGGGAGGATAGCCTCCTAGGCCCACCATGATTGGTCTGATCCCAGCAGCCCACTGCGGAGTTGGTGCATACCACCACAACAGTGATACAACTCCCATTCATTTCTGCAGGAGCAGAGTTCACTCAAATCTGACTATCGCAATTTGTGTTTTGCTGGATTGAGTTCGCAGCAAATGGCCCATTACAAATAGCTCACCCAGCTCTTACAGGCAATACAAGCCTCATGGTGCAAACTCTATCATGGGTCTTTTTGTCTTAGCACTCTTCATTGCTTATGATCAATGTTGTTGAAATCAATGGGATTCTGCTGGGTAAGGATTGAATATGAAGTAACATTTCAGGCTGCAAGAACTGACTGTACAGGAGTTGAATTACATTCCTCTTTTTAAAGAGATAAGGGCACATCTGGAATGTGGGCAATGTGCTCCCTCCACATTTAACAAGGAGGATGGACGCCATTTCCAAGGGCACTGAGCAGAGGAGACCAATTTTCATTTTCAGCCTCAGGTCAAATGTACGAGTCAGACAATACACCAAGATGTTTAAGTGCAGAGCATCAGCTTGTCTGGTGGACAGTAAGTAATGAATAACATTGGACCAGAAAAGGCTTTTTGTTGTCCCCAGAATAGGGACAATGGATGTCTGGACAACAGGATTTTTCCTAGCCTGAGTCCCTGCAAAAGAAAATTCTACTCATAGCAGCAACATATATTGTTTAAAAGAGAAGACCTTCACAGATCCATGCCCACTTTCATGCAAGACTGAACCCCAGGGGGTTGGATCAGACAATGGGCATTGCCTTTGCTGCTCTGATGTGCCTCAATAAAGGGGAATCCAGACACTGCCTGTGGCAATCGTACTAGAGAGTTCAAGCTCTGATACAGCAGCACCCACTTCAGACAAGCACAGTATTCCACAAGGTAATGGTTAGCCATTATAAAGACAGCTTCCACTCCCTAACATTTCTAGCCTCCATTACTTGCAAATAAAATGCAAGTAGTCCAGTACAAGGAAGCTATTTGCAATTTAAGTAACACAAGGATCTTCCCATGGCTATATAAAAAGTAAATTAAAATTGAATATTGAAGATGTATTTGAGTTTTATTCCACCAACATTGCATGCCAGGGTGGTTAAAAAAATGTTTAGAAGTGTGGTGTGCTAAACACCTCATAGAGAAAGGGTGCCTTTACATATAACCCAAGGGCCTGAAAAATGGGTTGGGGAAAGTGTCAATGTTGAAAAATGATTACAAAAACTGATTTTTTTTATGATCTGCCTGAAAAACTACTATCTGTCTAAGGTATATAGAAAATTCCTCATCAACATAGTATCTGTGCACCTGTGACAGATGGGGACTGTGTTCACTGTTTGTTTGTTATGCTGTTTGTTTGTTATGCTGTATTTGATTCCCACTGTCCTGTGCTGCTCTGTAGTAACTGTGTGTGTAAGTGTGTGTGTAGTGCGCAGCGGGCGATGGGATCTTTGGGTGAGAACTCCTGAGGGAAGGCACATAGGAAATGGCCAAGGCTGTCCTGTCACCTGATCTTAGGGGGAAGATGCAACCAGTGATAGTCAGATAACACCTTACGCCCGAGAAGCAAGACAAAGGAGAGGGCGGGGCTGCCGAGAGGGCTGTGACCCGTTGCTGGGTGTGTGAGTTAGTTTTTGGTCTGGCTTAGGGAGAGGAGAGTCTAGCTGGCTTGGGGGGGGAGGGCAGGGGCCAGGGCTCGGGGCCCCCCTATCCACAAGATGGATTATTATGAATGCTCCTGGTTCCTGAGTTAACAACAAACCTGTGCTACCCTGTGTCCCTGTCAATTAATACACCTTCTGTTCTACTTGCTAGCAGAGAATCACATCTGATTATGGACGGGGGTGCAGAGCCCGGTGACTCCCACACACTCCATGACAGCACCTCGCCATCTTTAAGGTATTTATCCCCACAACAGTCCTGAGGGGTAGGGAGGTACTCACACAAGGCAGAGAGAGACGCGGCCTAGGTCTACAAAGGTATTCAGGTTCCTAACTTCCATTGGAATCTTCCATTTTGATGCCTAAATTCTTGGGTGGATCTGGGTCTAAATAACTTGCCTAAGATCACAGAGGCAGACTGTGCCAGATAAGGGAAGTGAATCCAGATCTCCTGAATCTCAAGCTAGTGCCTGATTCACTGGACAATCCTTCCTCTTGTACTCCCAGTCAGAGGAAAATATGAAGGAAAACCTATAAAATTCACAAACACTCCCTATTACTAGTTGTGGCCCATAAGATTGTATAAAAAAGAAAATCCCCAAGACTAAAAGACTCTCTAGAGAGAATATGGAAAGTATTAGTAATGGAAAAAAATTAATTGGTTGCAAAATGGTTCAAGGAGCTTTCATGTGGTGTGATTGTGCCATTTGTGCAGGAAAACCAAACTAAACCTATGATCAGAGTGAAAGAGAACCTAATGTTTTATATATAAGAAATATGACAATGATAGGGAATTAAAACAACTGAATCATGTTCTAGGACATGTCCAAATAATTTAGATTATAAGTTCTTACATTGTGATTTCTATCTCTTTTATGTAATGAACGTCCTGTTCTGCATACAATCCTACAAACGACGTACAATGCACCCTCTGCTATCAGAAATCCCATTATCTGAAACAGGGTTACATTCGCTTCCTTTAAAGGGAGGCTTGGGTAATGGAGTCATCTAGTTTCCCCAAGGCCAAACAGCTCAGCTGCACTATGGTGTTTGAGACCCACTGCTTAGTTAAAGTGTTTTAGCTTTTGTCCTATTGAATGGGCTGGCCGGAGATGATCTCTTTATGAACTAAGGGTTTGAGTTAGTTCTCATTAAAGTTAATGAGCTTCAGGGGGCAGCCGAGTTAGTCTGTTATAGAAAAAACAACAACAAATGGTCTGGTAGCACTTTATACACTAACAAAACATGTAGATGGTATCATGAGCTTTCGTGGGCACAGCCCACTTCTTCAATGTGCGTACGTTAGTAATAAGATTATGTACATAGAACCTTACATTTAAAACATTTACTTCCATAATTTTCATGAAATTTCCTACTTGAAAGAAGGAATAAGAGATCCTCCGGAAAAGGCTTTATTTTCCGGAGAATCACGTCTAGACTGGCACTTTTCTCCGGCTTATCTCCAAGCCGGAAAAAAGCGGCAGCCATGTTAATGCAAATACCGCGGGGGATATTTAAATCCCCCGCGGATTTGCCTATTCCAAAGTGCTACATTAGCATCCCTTTTCCGAAAGGGAGGCCAGTGTAGACACAGCCTCTTAGTTTGTCTACATTTAAAATTATGCCACAAAGAGACTACTTGTGCCAAGGGAAAGGGTTGTCCCATAGGCATCGGTAATCCACCTCCCAGAGAGGTGATGGCTAGATTGATGGGAAAATTTGCCTGTCAACCTAGTGCTGTCTACATTAGGGAGTAGGTTGGTTTAACTGAATCACTTAGGAGTGTTAGAGAAAAAAAACTGCTCCCCCAGTAAAATAGTTTGGCCGGGCCGCTCTTGCTATAGTGGGCTGCAGTACTCCTTGAGAGAAACCGGCCGCACCCTTCCTGCATACCATTGCCTTTAGAAAAAGGGAAGGTGTGAAAAGGGGAAAATAGCCTCAGACTCTCCCACCTGTCACCTTGGTGTGAGAACTGCGGGGCTTACCTAGTCGCATAAAACCTGCACAGTTTCGGCCCAACCCCTGGGACACAGACCCCCCACTTGGTGACCATTGGGCCATATATGGTAATATGCAAGCGCAGGAAAGCGATGTGCAGATTTGGGGATAAATAACCATGGCACAGTTCGCTCTAGGAGGTCTTCACAATACACGTACCACCGTGCGTGTGCCTTCTCGTATACTTCCAAAGTGCTGCCGGCCTGATCAACTGACCAGCCACCTCCCCCGACTCTCGGGCGTAACCAAGGCCTTCGCAACCGAACCAATATCTGTGAAATGTTCCATGTGCTGTGTAAGTTGGTATGTATGATTTGATTTTTTCCTATTGTATAAACTTAGTGTTGTAGTTGTTTTTGGGTAGTACATAAGAGTTTGTAGTTATCACTGTTATTTAATTACTGTAGCTGGATATTTTAAGATTAGAGACTATTCCCCTTGCCATTCCCATCCTTATATCTCTGACACGTTTTACTAGAAGCCATAGAATAAATATAAATAAATACTGTAAATTCATTATTAACATTGTCTATTAAAAATCTTAGAATAAATACTATAAATTCACCACTGTCATAAATAAATAATTTTTATTTGATAAAACTGTCCACCTGGTTCTATCTTTCCCCCCTTGGGTATTCATCATTGGACCTGTGATTCTCGCGACAAGGAGGGGTAATTTTTTTACATCCCTGAGTAACAATTATACCCACCTAATTTCCTAGTGTAGATACAGCCTTAGAGTAAGACAAGTTCCCTCTCCTAATCAGATCATGTGAATATTAAGTGAGTGAAGGAGAAAACATCTCATAGTATAACTCTTTAGTATGGGGCTGAGTGAAGAGACTGAGCTAGGATCAATTCCTCTAAGGCTGGTGGTTTAGGAAGGAATCTCAAGGAGAAGAAAGAAGGCCATGGATGGACAAGATGCAGGGAACTAACAGATGACACAGAATGGATGACAAGCACAACTGGGTACAAGTCTCTAACCAGGCGTCTGTTTCCATAGGACTTGATGGGCAGAGCGCGTGGTGTGAAACAGGAGTGCTGGAGCTCAGGGACTCAGTCTGGGAAGTGGTGGGGCCTAACCTGAAGGAAAAGTGGAATGCTGGGGAAGGGGAGACCTGCCATCCTGAAGAGGCTCCTCCAAGAGACTGTTTAAAAGCTGGGGCACTGCACTCATCTTGTGGATCTGTGACAGTCTAGACAAAAGCATTTCATGGGAAAGAATCCATTTCTATGAAACTTTAGTCAGGGTTTCCCAGCTCCAGACTGGAAAGACCCCCAGCAGCCCAGTGGTTTGGATTGGGAGAGATCCAGCTTCAAGCTGCTGCTCCAAATTAGGCAGTGTAGGGATCTGAGTCCCCCGCAGTCTTGTTCTGGAGCATAGTTTTTCACTATCTTATCTAAATGCCCTAAACCACTGGGTTATGGGTTAGTCTAGGCTGCCCTGACTCTGATTGTTCATGAAAACTTTCCAAAGGCTCAATTTCATTGCAATGCAGAACATGCACATTATTTTTTTTAAACCTCCAAAAATTACACATGCTGGGAAAACTTTCCTACTCCACTATAATCAACAGTGAATTCCTGGAGCACAGAAGGGAGAAAGGGATTGTAGGAATTGGGAATACGTTGGGTGGGGAAGAGCTGGAAGAAGGCTGTGGCTATGTCTAGACTATGCTGAAGTTTTGAAAGAGGATATGCAAATTCCATGGAAATTTGCATATCTTCATCGGATCTCACTTTCAAAAGCTCTGTGGGTTTTTTTGGCACCCCTCCCCTTTTTCAAAAAGCTGCATAAACCTCATTTTTTGAAAGCTCCACTTCCGAAAGTGAGATCAGAAGAAGATACACAAATTCCCACGAAATTTGCATATCCTCTTTCGAAACTTCAGCGTAGTCTAGATGAGCCCATATATGTACACAAGAGTATTGTCTATCTGCCTTTGAGGAGTGTACACATGGTTTGGAGACACTGATCAGATTTTTAAAAGCCTCCATATTTAGCTGAATCAGTAGTTCTCCAAAGGTTCTGTGTCCCTTGAGACTTTGAGAAGACCAAGCTTGTTCTACAGAGTTGTACTGAATCCAGCTAAGAGAAAATCTAATGCAGAAAAAGTTTTTAAAAATGCTTCCTTAAAGTGACTCACTGACATTAACGAAGTAAATAACTGGATAACACTGCCCACTTCGCTCAAAGTCTTTGAATATACTTCTTCCATAAACAACCATTAATCAGTGTCTTATAGGACTAACATTAATTCACAACCAAACCCAGCTAAAACATATACAGCTGGGGATTCATCTTGAGAGTTTGTGAATTAAAAGTGTAAATATTTATCCATGAATGAGCCAAGCAAATGCTAGAAAAAATATCCTTGAATATTCATTCAGATTTTTAATTTGAATGCGCATTGCCTAAGGCCTATTCTACATTACAAAGCTCGTTAATGTAAGTCACCTGGCATTTATTTATGCATGTGTCTAGACTCGGATTTGTCTCTGGCTGATGTAAGCTCCATTATTGAAAAACAGTAAGACCACCTCCTTGAACAGTGTAGAATAGAGCCATGGTTGCCGTATTTTGGTCATTGTAGTGAGAGTGTAGACCTGTATGAACTGTCAAGTATCAGAGGGGTAGCCGTGTAAGTCTGGAGCTACAAAAGCGACAAGGAGTCCTGTGGCACCTTATAGACTAACAGATGTATTGGAGCATAAGCACGAACTGTGATGATTCTAACAGTCCTCCAGTCACTGTTCCACAATGCCCCTTCCCTATGACAGTGATCTCTCTGGTCACAATTTTCAATCCCACTGCCCAGGGATTGCAAAGACTAGAAGCCTGATCACTCACTTAAAAGTCTGATGTATTTTTAAAATACCTTTTCCTGATTGCCCACCTTCGCAAGAACATACAGCAGCTTATCTTTGTTGTGTGCAACTGCCCAACAGACCATGGTGGCTCCATGCAGACAAGAGAGTTACTGGATGCCCTGCTTCCTGGATTAGACAACATGGCTACGTCTAGACTGGCATGATTTTCTGGAAATGCTTTTAACGGAAAAGTTTTCCGTTAAAAGCATTTTCGGAAAAGAGCATCTAGATTGGCACGGATGCTTTTCCGCAAAAGCACTTTTTGTGGAAAAGCGTCCGGGGCCAATCTAGAGGCGCTTTTGCGCAAAAAAGCCCCGATCGCCTCAGCTGTCTGCACTGGCCCTTTTGCGCAAAAGTTTTGCGCAAAAGGGACTTTTGCCCGAACGGGAGCAGCATAGTATTTCCGCAAAAAGCACTGATTTCTTACAGCAGGAAGTCAGTGCTTTTGCGGAAATTCAAGCGGCTAGTGTAGACAGCTGGCAAGTTTTTCCGGAAAAGCGGCTGAATTTCCGGAAAAACTGGCCAGTCTAGACACAGCCCATGAGAAAATGACTTGTTCTATTTCAGTGTTAAACCCCACAAAGAGGGACATCTTTGCATATCATATATTCAGCACTACATTCAGTATTCATTTTTAAGCTCACTCTTGTCTCTCAAGAAATGTTGAAAGGTGACGTTTGCGTACGCCTGACAATTGTTACCAGGCCATCTGTTTTCTCCCTGCAGATCTGAGTTACTGAAAAGACATGCTACTTGTTCCACAAGTGAAACTGGAAAGATGTTTTGCTTTAGGCTCTAATATTTCCAGATGGTTGGAATCTAAGCAGACTTCCTCTGCCTCCATGCAACAGCCAAAGTTTTACACAGCTGTGAATAAACTTGTTTTGTCTCTAAGGTTGCTTGTGTGACATTGCAAGCTGCAGAACAATTGGATCAATTGATTTCTGCTGGAATAATCTGATCATCATACTTGTGTTTAGAGACATATCTACTATCACCCATAACCTGAGCCTTATTAATTTCTGTTGCAGTGAGACCACAGTAATTTGCCAGCACCTTTACCTTTTGCTACTTTTCCATCCAGGTGCATTGAAAGCAATGAAGAGTTTCATGTCAAAGAGATTATTCACCAGTAATGAGCAAAACCTTTGGTTGAAAAGCACAAGTAGCTTAGATTTCTCTTTGTGTTGGGCAATTAAAATTCAATCAGTGCAAGCTGTATGTCTCTACACCGATTATATAAAAGCTTTTCACATAAAAGGACAAATGTGTTGAAGTTTGAAGCAAACACAATATCCCTGAAGTACTAAAGGGAACATTTCAGAACACATACAAATTTCTCACTTGTTGCACATGACTAAAATGGCTAGAAAATAACAGAACAGGAACTAAAATTTACCAGCCAAATAACAAATCATAATTTCTTTACTCTCAGATCAAATGTAGCCAAAATCATTCTGACACAAAACTCCCTTGCTTCTTTGAAAATTTCCAAAATGCTGTTTCCTTAGGCTGTGATTTTCAATAGGTTTATGGAATCCAGGCACCCAGCTTCCACTGAAATGCAATAGAATTCAAGCCCCATATCTCCTCAGACTGCCTTGAAAACCCCAGATTTATCTGTTTGGTACAAGCAACATTTTCTCATGGCCAGCAGTAGAACAAGGTAAACTGCACCCTATGCACAGCAAAGAATACATTTGATGAATGTTGGCACATAATCTGTGACTAACCTTCTTTTGTTAAAAATGTGTTCATTATTTAATGAGTGTTTCTGTGAACATATTTAAGCTTGTGCATTGCTTGCAAATTACCAACTGTTGCTATAGGTATTTAGTGTATCTATTCAGTCTATAACTCCTCACCTAAATCACAGGTCCCTGTGTGGACAAATCCCTGGAACACTTTCAGCATGAATACTGAATACTTCTCTTGTGAATTCTTGTGCAAAAACCTATTAGATCATGTATTTCCATGCAGCAGTGTTTCCATGTAGCACTTCTGTTTCCATCAATAGTCTTACACAAGGGCAAATAATTACACAAGTGCAAATAATCACGAGAAGAGAAGGAAAGGGACCGTGAACAGTATTTGAGACAATTTGCATTTTTTTACCTCAGTGCCTGTTCATGGCTTTCATTTGTTTTGTTTTGTTTTTTACAGTATTGTACCTGCAGCAGGTTTATGAATTTAGCATCTCTTCACCTTACAGGTCTGGATATGTTAACTCCAGTGAAATGTATCAAGTGCTACAATAATATATGTATTTCATAAACTGTGTTATAAGCAATTACCTATTAGAATTCCTTAAATTGAACCACAAATAGTATAAATATGTCCAAGTGGGGTGGGTGATGTATATTTTCCCATCTCAGAAGCTGTAAAGTACATAATTAAAATGTTGAATCATTGCTTAACATTATAGACTAAAAAGCCCTTATGAAGAAAATGTAAGAATAGCAGCTAGGCAATTAATGAGACTGGGAGGCTAGGCTCTCAGATCCAAGCTAAGTCCAGGCATTGACTAGAAAGGTAATCAAACCCAACAGCATTCACAGCCTGATCCAATGTTCACTGAAATCAATGAGGGCCATTTCTTTTGGTTCCATATTTAAAGATGGGTGAACTGATTCAGATCAAATGAGAACTCCACTGAAACATTCCCCTGGCAAATCAAATCACATTCACAACTTACAACCTGATTTTGCATCCATTGAACTTAATAGTCACAAGGCATCAAGGCTTAGTCTAGGCAAGATCAAGCCAAAGTCTGCTGTTACTTTGGATTTACACAAGTGTGCCAGTTGAATGTGGTCCCTTACATTGTAAAATCCTTGGGAAAGTCTTTCTTTATGTCTCTGTAGTATTGACTGTCAGCTGTAGCCAGGCAAAAATTTGCCAATTTTTTTCTAAGAAAAATTTTGAAAATGCTTAATTTTAAAATGAATTTCCCATCATGCCTTTATAAAAGCTTGGAACTAAAACTGGAATATTTTCATTTTAAAACACTGATTTTGGTAACAGAAAACCCCCTAAATAAATATTTTAACCAAAACCCAAACTATTCTACAGAACCCTCCAAAAATTTACCAAAATCAGTTTCTGATTTCTCTTTAAATAGAGTGAAAAGAATTGTCCACAATTAACATTTACTGTGGAATTTTAAAAAGAAACAATCAAAATCCCATCCAAAATATGTTTGGATGAAAATATTTTGACCAGCTTTGCTGTCAACAAATAATGGAAAATAATCAAAATCCCCGTTAAACCTCTCCGCACCTTTCAGCTCTTACTAGAAATAGAAAGCAACAAGCGGGAGAATGGGCCAGTAGTCAACGTGTAAGCATGGGATTTAGGAGAATCGGTTTAATTTCCTTGTTTCAGTGCAGGCTTCCTGTGTGACCTTGAGGAAATCATTTAGGGCTTGTCTTCATGTACAACAGTGCAGCTGCACCGCTTCAGCAAAGGCAATACAGTGCCAATAAGAGAGCTTCTTCTCTGGTCAGCATGATAAGACCACCTCCCCAAGAGGCAATATCTATGTTGATGTAAAAAAGTTCTCCTATTGCCACTGAGCTTTCTACATAAGGGCCGATATAACTACACTGCTCTGGGGGTGTGGAGTTTTCACCCCCTTTAGTGATGCATTTATACCAATATTAGTCTGTAATATAGAACTGGCTTCAGTCTTTCTGTGCCTTAGCTCCCAGTTGTAAAATAGAGATAAAAGTGTTTCCCTACCTCACATGGGTGTTGTGTGGTTAAATGCATTAAAGACTGCGAAGCACTTATATTACTAAGTAAAATATTTTACTTAGTAACAGACATGCCAAAAACAGTGTGAGGAACATAGGCGATTTGTGGGAGCAGGCGGGAGATGCACCACGTCCTGTGTCCCTGCCAACATTTTAATTGCTAAATGGAGTGCTTCCTCATGCCTACTTCCTGTTCCTCTGAATGTCCTTCCCTGTACTTCCTCCCCCCACAGGCACTAGTTATCTCTGGTGAGGAATATTGCCCATGTACTATGTGCAGCCCAATCCAGAGCTCAAAATAATAGAAATCTGTGTGAAGCCCTGAGAGGCACATTTTACACAGGAAGTAAGTCCTTGTTTCCTGAACTACCCTCACCTACCGAGCACGTGACTGTCAACAGCAGTTGTTTATATGCCTAAATGTTCAATTAACAGTCTAATTTTAGGTACCCAGCTTTGAAAATTGTGATCTCTGCAAAGAGAAACTTAAAATAAATTTAAATGTGACATCATGTATATGTTTAACAATATGCAAGAAACAGTTTGAGGGGGTTAATTACCTCCTTTGATCCATGTAATGGTGATGAGACTATTTACTTTGAAGTCCCTACCCGACATGATGAAAAGTTCGTTACTGCTTACATCTGTCGTGTAGCAGTATGTTGATAATTTCTGCAAACACTCCCCCCTCAGAGTCTTATAAATCTAATGGTTGGAGCTGATGTGTAAGGGTGGAGCATGAGCTAATATCTGTGGCACATAAACCAGTCCCTCAGGATTTATAGAGAGAATCCTCCCCCTTACTTAACAATGTTTTTTCTGCTTACTAAGGGCCAAATCCTGGTTTCGTTAAGTCAATGGGAGATTTGCCATGGGCTTTAGTGGAATTAGGATTTGACACTAAGCACAATAAACAATTTTGAGCCAAATACTGACCAAAGGCCAATGGCAAAAACTTCCAGTCATTTAAATTAGACCAGAATAAGGCCCTCTAAAAAGCAAAGTTATAGCTCAAGCTGTACCCATAACTTATAAATACAAATCATCGCCTAGCTATAAAGTACTTATATGTGACTCATTACTCCTTTTGGTTCACTGTTTGAGGCCTGGTCTACATGAGAGTTAGTTCATTGTAAGGCAGCTTATGTTGATCTAACTCTCTTAACTACACTAAGTTGTGGTTCCCAACAAATTAATTCGTCCACTCCTACCAACTTAATAATTCCACTTCCATGAGAGGTGTAGTGCTAAAGTTGATGTAGTTAGGTTGATGCAGTGTCAGTGCAGACACTATGCTGCTGACATCAACTGTTGCTGCCTTTTAGAAAGTCTCCCACAATGCTCCACACCAGCAGTTAAATCAATGAGGACACACATCCCTGGCACAAGGTGCATTTTATGGAGGTGTAAAACCAATTCAATTAATGCAATGGCTGTACGTTAGTATAATTTAGGTTGATGTAATTTTGTAGAGTAGACTTGCCCTGAGATAAAAAGTGCTTTCTATTAGCAAGTGCTAACAATGTGTTCAAGTTTGCTCAAATCCAATAATTAACAATTATTTTGTTAACAAAGACCATTTAGTATTATTGTTTGCTTCAAGCAGCAACCAGAATGCCCAGGCACTTTGCAAGCACAAAAGAAGATACAGTCCTCACTCCCAAGAGTTTATACTCTGAAAAGACAAAAACAGACAGACAAAAGCTGAAAGAAAATTGTACTGCATCCAAGAAAAGTGATTCAAAGAGGATTAAAATAGACAAGATACATAGATTATCCTCAAATACCTCGCACCTGGTTATTACCAGCATCTTTTAAAAACTGGTTTTGGAACCCTCAAGGTTTGTCTCCAGAATCTGTCTCCTATAAAATGACAGTAGCTAGGAAAAAAATATGTCATATTAAAGTTGACCAGTATTGTTTAGAAACAACTTTTTAAAATGAGTAGTCCTGTTACACACACACACACACACACACACACACACACACACACACACAGGGCTCGACAAATTATACAATCTACTCGCCCATGGCGAGTAGATTGTAACCCGGAAGAGCCGGGTTCGGTGCTTAAGATTGTTTAAAACCCCTACAGGTTGGACCTCTCCGGTCTGGCACCCTCGGGACCTGACCGGTCCTGAACGAGGGAATTTGCTGTACCAGAAGAGGTCCCCTGTTACTGGCCCCCAGCTTCCCTCCCTGTTGCCGGCCTGAGCCACCCCACTGCTGGGCTGCTGGCTGTTGCAGCCCTGGCAGCCTGGACTGCTGCGTCCCTGCCTCCGCTACCAGGGCTGTCATGGCACCGCATCCCCAGCCCTGTTACTGCAGCTGCTGCGTTCCTAACCCTGTTACTGGGGCTGCTGCAGCCTGGCTGCACTACTGGGGCTACGGCCCCAGTCCCAGCTCCAACCCCGTTGGGCTCTGAGCTGCCAGCCCTCTTGCTACTGGGACTCCCAACCAGGGATTCCCTGGTCCAGGAACATCCATGGTCCTGCTGGACCATGGATGTTGCCAGACCAGAGAGTCCCAGTTTTGGGAGGTCCAACCTGTATTAACATGCACACTTTACACAGAGAGAATAGACAGTTTATGTCTGTTATATATTATAAAAGAGTAAAGGTTAACTGTGATACATTGTATAATGTATTTTACATTAGTGTGAGAGAAATTAAATCAATATTGTACAGTTCAACAGCGCCGTTTGTGATACAGAATAATTATTATTCTTTAGTTGTTTTTTCCTGTGCGTCTCGGAAATATTGATATTTGAGTTTGCAAGGAATTATTACTCTCATGCCTTTTTTTACAGATTTAGTCTTCATTTTAATTTTTATTTTGCTGGAGATATATAAATAAAAGAAGACTACAGGTTGGACCTCCCTGGTCTGGCACCTTAGGACATGACCAGACCTGGACAAGGGTGATTGCCAGACCAGGGGAGGTCTGGAAGGAGGGTGCCAGCCTCTCTGGTGGGCTCCTCTCCCTAGCATCTTCTTCCCAGCCTCCCATGGGCGTGAGCTGTGGCAGCCCTGTCGGAACTCCCTGCTGGCCTCACGGTTCCTCCAGCAGTGGACTTAGCTGCCCTATGAGCCATGGCTGCCCTGGAAACTCTGCGAGCTCCAGCCCCTCTGTCAGCTTCCCTGCCCTGCTGGCTGCAGGTGCTGGTGCTCTGCTGGCTCTGCCTCAGCTGGATCCACTGCGAGCTACCCGCAACATCTGCCGATGGGGCTCTCCAGTCCAGCAACATCCTGCCAGACCACGGATGTTGCCGGATCAGAGACTTCTGGACCACAAAGGTTGCTTTTGCCACTCTTTTCCCTCCTACTCCCAAAGAACTCGAAAAAAGCCAAGCAAACACTGATCACTCAGCATGAATTGGTTACCAAATAGGTATTGAACATTTGCCCCTCCTTCCCAGCTTTTGGTGTACAAAGAAATGCTCTCACTGCACTGCTTAAGATCATTGGATTGTCTTTACTGACCTCTGGGCAGACTCACATGATATCAACCATCATATGACATCCTTGATCTTGAACATAAAAGTCTGCTTTAGCTCACACATCACTTGACCCAATTCGGTGCAGAACAGAATGGCAGGCTATGGCTTTAAATAATTTATTTCATCCCTAAATCGTAAATGTCACCTTTGGTTTAAATTAGTATAGGGATTTAGTTGTTTTTTGAGCGAAGGCTCAAAAATACCTTTTTCTATAGAAAGCTGGCTGGGCTGGCTGGTAGAGAAACAGGTAAAATTGTGTCAGTACCCCACATTAGGGTACTTTTTTAGGGGGAGTTTCCTATCCTACAACATGATTCCCAGCAGGAATCCTTTAGAAAGCACTACTTGTAAGGAATGACATTTCAGTGCTGGAAAAGCCAAAAGTAAATTCTCTAGGGCTGAATCATCATATCCGGAAATGCAACCCTGTCCAATTCGCATGAATTATGTTCATAAATGTGAATCACACACACAATGCTGAAGGACACACTCATCTGGTATGTGCTAGTAGCATGGAGCAAAAGTGAAATCATAAAGAAAAGCAGCGACACAAATGAAAAAAAAAAGAAAATTGATGTAAAAGGTTTCAGGTTAGATTTTTTTCCATAAGAGATACTACCCTGGGACTATTATACCAAGGCTACAATGCCAGCCAGCATACTGCTTAAGGAATAGGACTGATCTTGCAAACCTTACTCATGCAACGTTTCCACTTGAGATAACCCTGAACCTCTGTGAAATTCAACCCTATGCCAGCACAAGGAATATCCACCATTAAGCTGAATTTGTGAGCAAACTCTATATAAATGTGCTTTACTTAAGGGGACAGCCTGGGTTGGAAACCAAGCCAGGAGCAGCCAGACTGAGTATTAGACGTAGTAGACATGTTTGGCCTTTTACTTCCCTGTTAGGCGGCATCTAGACTGGCATGATTTTGCGCAAATACTTTTAACGGAAAAGTTTTTCCATTAAAAGTATTTGCACAAAAGAGCGTCTATACTGGCATGTGCCTTTGCGCAAAATATTTGCTTTTGCGCAAAAGCTTCCGTGACAGTGTAGATGCTCTCTTGCACAAGAAAGCTCCGATGGCCATTTTAGCCATTGGGCTTTCTTGCGCAAGAAATTAACGTGGCTGTCTACACTGGCCCTCTTGCGCAAGAATACTTGCACAAGAGGGCTTATCCCTGAGCGGGAGCGTTGGAGTAATTGTGCAAGAACCACTGATTTTGTATATTACAAAGTCAGTGATCTTGCGCAAATACTCACGGCCAGTGTAGACAGGCGGCAAGATTTTGCGCAAAAGTGGCTGCTTTTGAGCAAAACCATGCCAGTCTAGACGCAGCCTTAGGGTCTGAAGTCATAGACTGCTTGTTCATCTATTCAAAACCTGTCAACCTCTTGAGGACAAATTCCTTGCCTTCTCTTTGGCCTATGCTAGCCAGAGCATAGTGCTGTCCATCAACAAATAAAACTGAAGTAATAATGCATATTAGCCAGTTGCCGACATGTGATGAATCATTAGCACTTGCCCTCTCTTGACACAGGCTATAAATGATTAAAGGTAATGCTGAATCAGGCCCAATATAAAAAAATCTAATCAGTGAGTCAAAGTTTCTCCTTTTCTGTGTTTTCAAAGCCCCCAAAGCTGTGTCAACACTGGGTTCCCCCTCTGGAATTTTCCACCATTTCTATCACCAGTTCTATCACCACAGCAATGATGGGTGCACTAGCAGAGAAGATTCTATTAACCACTGGTTCTTTATGAGCACTGTGTCATTAATCATGCTCCCAGGTTTAGAGCATGATCATGAAAGGGTCTGAACACCCTTAACGCACACGGATACTATTCTATTCTATTGAGGTTCTTAGACCATACTTATCATCACCATTGTGTCAGGTCACCTTCCAATAGTACCTTAAATGGCATGGCTAACATCTGTCTTCAACAGGAATTGAGAGTGCTCATTGCATTGCACAATGGAGGCCTAAAACATCACCAGCTGCTGGCACCATATGCACCATTAGTGTCCTGAAACAGACAAACCAACAGTAGGAAATTACAGGGATGAAAGGTTACTGTAGAAATAGCTATATTCTTTCAGGGAACCTACCTATTCTCACCATAAGATTAACTAGACCTAGACTTTGTTTATTTGCATCCTCTCATTTCCCCCAAAACCTGTTTAGATTGCTCTCAAATGTATTTCACCACTTATTTCTCCTTACTGCCTTTGGCACGTTCTTCTGTATTTTGGTGTCCCTTTGTGAAAAATGTGTTCTTTGGTAGGCCAAATCTGCCAATTTGAGCATTGTTGAGGTGCACAGCAATGAGTCATTTCCTGTGGAAAAATCACTTACAAGGCTTTTGCAAATGCAAATTAAGAAGAGGAAATTTGTTGCTCAGTTGTTGGTGGGCAGGGAGGAACAACACAAATTAGCTATTTTTTGAAGGTGCGTAAGAGAAAATATTGTGAGCAGAACAGCTTCCAGAGGCAAACTGAGAGTCTAGGAGGAATTTTCAAACATAGTGGAACTAAATCAAAGAAACAAAAAAGTTCCTTTTCACTGACACAGAAGCTCTGTTGAAGGAGAAATACTTGTGGGACACTAGGAATGAAAAATGTCAGCATGCATACTGCCCAAGCTTGCTGGGTTTGTATCTCCCACCTCGTGGCAATAGCTGAGAGTACTAAAAAGAGCCTCTTTGTCTCTGGAAAAAGTATTGCTTTCAAAGACAAGAAAAATCCACAAGCAACCTCTCGCTTTGACACACAGGTCATGACATTAGAAGAATAATGTGACGAATCACAAACCACTGGGTTTAATCTATAAAAATAAATGCTTTGGGTAGGGGGGGATGCTATTTAAGTTATGACCTGCTAACACCCTTTTTACTCAGATCTCATTCCTTCCTTTGGAAAATCTATATAAGACCCGAAAAAAAGACAAGACTACAGCAGCAATACTTTGCAAAAGAGAAGAGTAAATCAGTCATTTTTAAAGAGATTTTTGCCGTCCTGACTGGGATTTGTAAAAGTAAAATTTTGTTCCACAAGAAGGATGCCAGTATCATAACTCCATGCCGAAATCATCCAGACATTGGAATGAGCACATTTCCTGACATCTGTTTTGGTAGATTTGAGATTGTGTAGCAAGGTTGCCAGTAGAAAGTGGGGAGGGGGAATCTGGAAGGATTTGTGCCACTTAGTGTCAGTATAGTCATACCTCTGACAGCAAGGAGAAGAGATGATAGGTTTATGTGTTCCACTGTTTTGCCAGAATCAAACTTCCTTACTAGCAGCTTGATAGCCTTGCTTGAAAAGGCTGATTCTAGAAAATTATACAAACACTATATTCTCTTCCCAAGGGATGGGAGAGCTGGAAAACCACTTTCCCATCTTAGTGGGCATCTTGAACAGAATGCTTCAGCTGCACTCCCTTCCCTGTGCTAACATTGTGCACCTCTAAGGCCATGTCTTCACTAGGGAGAAGACCTATGCTACGGCAATCAATCTTCTGGAGTTTGATTTTGAGGGTCTAGGCTAACTCTCTTTGCAGTGATCTGCAAAGTTTTTGGAATGTTTGGGTGCTAAAATGAAGAGTGAATAGCACGGATAGTGTACAAGGCACAAGAAGGTCTCCTATGGAGGTATATGGTACTGAACACGCTCACAGCAGAAACTCTCAGTGCAGCTAGCATGAAAATAAATGCAGGGTTTTAGCAGAATCACAATCTCTTACAAGAAGAGCAAAAGCAGTTATAGGGGAGCATTTCTAGAGGGAACATTTGAATATAATCCTTTGCAGATATTTTTGGAATAGTAGTAGCCACCTTATGGTGACAGCATTCAGGAGTCTTCTTTTTTTATTCGCTAAGATTGAAATCCCTCCCTGGATGGGGAGCTAAGGAAAAGCCTAGATCTAAGTAATGCAGAGGCTTCTTTCTGCACCCAAGAGAGCTCCATTCTTCAACTCTTAATCACAGTACATTGATGTCTAGGATTAGTCCCCAGCCAATGAGACAGCTTTCACTGGTAAGTGCTGCTCATTGTGCAAGCAAGGGCTGCTGAAACGGACACTGATTTATAGTGAATATGCATGCATCTTTCCTCTGGTTTTTGGCACATACAGTCCAATGGATGAAAAATGCATTTAGGGTGGAACTCACCTTTCTGCAGAAAGCCTGTGCAAGCCTATGCACCACTTGTGCCTATACCTCAAAAAGAGGTGGGATTGGCGCACATGTGGACATCTACGAGCTAGTTTACCTAGAGCCAGCGTGAGTACTAAAAACAGTGAAGTTTCAGCAGCACAGACTCCAATCCAGAATAGCCACCTAAGTTAGAACCCAAGATCATGGTCCAGCTGTACAGCCCATCCAGCTGCTGCTGCAACTTTGTAGCTTGATTCAACTCACTCACATATGTCTACACCTGCTGCTGCAGTGACATGTCTGACTGCAGGGAAGACATACCCTGAGACCCCAGTTCAGTAGGACTATACTGATTCCCTAGGCACAGAACTTGAACAATTATTCTCTATGGAAGTTATACCCTTTTATTCAGAAAAGGACACAAAAAGAATTAGCGAATCGTTTTTTTTTTTTAATCTATGTGTGTCAGGAGTGCTGATATCCTCCTTTGGCCTCTGGGCCAGGTTTGGGGGGAGGATAGCCTAAAATGTCCGGTATTTTCTGTTTTTTTCCCTGCCAGGAGGCGAAAATACCGGACACCTGGCAACCCTAGGCCCAGCCCCTTGCTTACTTGATTCCACAGGGAAGCTCCCTTGTGGCTCAACCAAGAAAACAAGATGGCTGCCGGGGAAGCAATGCCTTCCCTGGGTCTTAGTGCTCAACCCTCCTCTTCCTATCCCTGTTTTGTCTCTGCACTCAATTAAAGGGGCCATGCTGTTTTAATTATGTTTTATTTTATTTATTTATTACTTTGCTTAATGTGTCTTGGGGGTCCTTTTTTTTTTTTTTTTTTTTTTTTTTTTGGCTGAATATCTTTGGTCTCCCTCAACAGAATTTTTTCTTGAAACCATCTGGTAACCCAGATGGGGACTGTGTGCTCCCAGAATGGGTGGAACCTCAGGAGGAAGGGGCAGGGCCGGGGGGGAAAAAGAACATCACTAGGAGCAGCAATGGTGGCTAGGAGCCCTAGGCCTCTTTGCATTGCTGGGCACTGGGGCAATTGACCTTTTCGCTCACGGCTGGCCCACAACATTTTGGCACCTGAGGAAGGGAGCTCAAATGACGTCTCCATGCCCCTTTTTCTCCTGCCTGTCTGTTATGTCTCTTGTGCCCTCCTTCCTTTAGCATAGCACTCCACCATCTCTGTGCATCTAGAGCAAAGAGAATACATACGCACCAGCAGCAGACACAATTTTCTACACTCTAAGTCCTAGTGGCGCCCCACACACACACAGTCTGGCACCTGAGGCGGCCGTCTCAGTTCATCTCATAGTAAGGCCAGCCCTGGTTTTGCTCCCCCCTTGAGCGGACCTGATGTGTGCTTAAAAACATAAACACACTGGGTCAGAGCAAAGGTCCATCCAGCCCAGTATCCTGTCTTCCAACAGTGGCCACTGCCAGGTGCCCCAGAAGAAATAGGCAATCATCAAGTGATCCATTGCCTTTCGCTCATTCATTCCCATGCTTAGTGCAAGCCTCAAGAATCCAGACTCAGTACCACAATCCATTCTGGGAAATATTTAAGAAAGGAACTGAAGAGGAGTCAGGAAACCATAGACTAGTAAATCTGATCTTTGTAATAGGCAAGTTCTTCCCTACGTTAACAAGAAATGAGATCACAAAACATCTGGAGGATAAGAGCAGATTAAAAAAAACCCTACTCATCATGGCTTCACAAAGGGTAACTCTTGAGTGAAAATCTGGCAGAATATTTTGAGGAAATGACAGAGAGGAGACCAAAGAGAAACAGTAAAATCTTTCACTAGGACATCAAAATGGTATTTCAAATAGTCCTAAAGCTAATACAAAGTCCACAATTCAGCAGCGTGGGAGTTCCACAAAGAATTTACAGAACTCTGCAACTGCAGCAGCAGCAGCAGCAGCGAGGAAATGACAGAATGCCAGCATTTGGAAGGGGAAAGAGTCGTTTTAGACACTGAGTCATGTAGCTCAAACCTTACTCATTAATATTAGTCTTGTTTGTATCAAGAACATCATTAGATCAGATTCTTATCTGCCTTACTGTACATGGAATGAGAAAGACAGTGTGTCATTGCAAATAAGCCACAGTAAGATATTTCCATGGAATTTCCATGAAATAAAATGAGAGCAAAAAGACCCATGGGATTCTAACTAAAGATATGGAAAGCCCTCTTCTCATGTTACAGTATTATATTCCCAAGGAAAGGTATCCAACAAATTCCCATTCCTTGAGCAATACTTTAAACCCTTTAACAGATTAGTTTGAAAAAGTTAAATAGAAATCCAAGTGGGGAAGATCAAGACCCCTTCAAATGCATCCATCTAATGTCTGGTGATATATATAGAGATAGACCGCAGTATGATCCAATCAGCAGGGCTCTGGACACAGATTCGGGAGACCTGACTTCTATTCCCGGCTCTAGCACTGATCTGCTTTGAGGCCTGGGTCAAGGATGCCGCCCTGAAATTTTTTCCCATGACACATGTGATTGTTCCTCTCATCCATGCTTTATGAAAATTGTCTTATGAATATAAATATGCATAACTCAGATGTTTGGGAAAAAATATCTTATGTAGCCTATCAATTTTAATGTTATAGTCTACTGGTTCTTTATATCCTGTTTTGGTGCACATATTGTTCTTGTATGTAAAGTTAGAACTATGAATTATGAGATTGTTTATAGTTTTAAATATTCCAATGAGAGCCATTACTGGTGCCCCCTGGAAGCCTGAACAACTTTGCAATCAGCTTAATGACTTGTAAATAATCTTGTTTGTCCTGTAAGTCGAAAGGTGTTTGGATTAGTAAGACATGTGACCATACCACCTGGTGCTGGGAGTCAATTTTGACCTTTGTATTTTTCTATGGAAGGGGAGATGTAGCACAAAAGATTCCAACACTGGGGAAAAGTCTGTTTAAACAATGGGAAGCTAGCAGCCCTTTGTCTTTGGCTAGCCTGGCACACACCAAAAAGACACAAAGAGGGCGGGAGACCAAAGTCAGAGTAAAAGAGTTTGTCTCTGTCTTGAAGACTATGACTGAAATAAGCTCTTTAGGGTAAGAATCTGCTTGCAGTATTTTTTTAGAACTAGCTATGTGTTTTCTTTTCATTTTAACTTAGTAACTTACTTTGATCTGTCTGTTTTCATTTGCAACCACTTAAATCCTACTGTTTATATTTAATAAAACACTTTTGTTTACTATCAGGCTCAGAATAAATAATTGTTAACTGGGGGAAACCACCAGTGTGCATATCTCTTTTTCATTGATAAAGAGAGCAAACATCCTCAAGGGCTTTCCTTGTGTAAAACTTTTACAAAGAGAAAGATGGATTTATTTGGGATTTTAATCCCTTTTGAGGGTTGATTTCCTGGGTGCTGTGCCCTAGAACTGCTTCTTCCCAGGGCTGGAGTGGTTCCATGTTTGCATTGTTCTTCGGGGGGTGGTAATCACAACCTTGTGTCTTGTCTGGGGGAAACCAGAGGATCAGGCCCAGCAGGATGTTGGGAAGCCCCAGAAAGCAAAAAGGTAGGTGTTAGGGTATGTCTACGCTAGAGAGTTTTGTTTTCTGAGAAAATCTGCATTACATCCACACTGCAATCGCGTTCTTTCAAAAGTAAATTGAAAGAACGGGGAGTGGGGGGGGGGGGGTGTTCCGGCATTGGTACTCCTCTTTCTATGAGGAAGAAGCCTTTTTCCAAAAGAGCTTTTTCAGAAAAAGGCATGTGTGAATGGGGAGGAAGGTTTTCTTTCTAAAGAAGAAGCTTCCAGGAAATAGCACAGGTGCCCTGGTGGACACTCTGTCCATACTAATCATAACTCTATAGTTCCTGTCTCCTGCCAGCTCTTAAAGCTGCAGGCACCCTGGACAAGCCTTGTGGCAGGATGCCAGCCTGAAAGCAGCACCCTGACCACACAGCTCTCCCTGCCACAGGCCTTGCCACCCATGGCGGAGCCACAAGTCCCCCGCGACCCTCCTGGCCCTCGCAGGGAGCAGCCCCAGGGTTCCCAGGACACACCCGGGGGACCAAGAGGCAGGCACCTTCCTGGTCCAGAGTGGAAATCCTGTCTCTTCACTAGCTATGGGGCAAGGAGGAGACATTACAGGAACTCTGCTCCAGGCACCTCAACACTGAGACTTTTGAACATGGCCGAGTCCCTGGCGGAGCGTGGACACCCACCTCGGGCCTAGGAACAGGTCCAAAGTAAGGTAAAGGAGCTCCGTCAGGGATATGTCAGGGCCAGGGAATGCAACTCACACTCAGGGGAAGGACCCCACACCTGCCCCTATTACCAGGAGCGCCACCAGATCCTGGGAGGTGGGGAAACATCTTCCTCACCCGTCATGGTGGACTCTGGCCTCGAGACCCTCATGGCGGATTCAATATCCACCCTCACTGCACACATTGGCCATGCCATCCACTATGGCATGGCCTTGCCCCATGCCCCTGTCATCCCTCCCCTAGCACTGCCCCTGCCCCCTCCTGCAATGGCCCCTCCTGCTCCTGTCCCTGCCCCTCCTTCAATGGCCCCTCCTGCTCCTGTACCTCTTGCCCCTGCCCCTCCTGCTCCTGGTCCTGTCCCTCCTGCCCTCCTCCCCATGCTGCCTGCCCCCCATATGCAGGTCTGCCCCCGCAGAAGCAGTCGCAGGGGCCACCCCTCCCAGGAGTAGCTCCTCCCCCTCCCAGTTCAAGGTCTCCTCCCCCTCCCATCCTGATTTCCCCTCTCCCCATCTTCTGCCTGTCCCCTCTCCCCTGCCCCTTACAGCAGCTGGTTGCCTTGTCTTCTGGCACCAAAGCAAAACATGGTGGGCAAAACATGTAATTGTAGCACCTCTCCAGCAGAATATATATTCTGTGGAGAAAAGAAATGTGAGGGGACATTAATTCTGTGTGTAGCTTTTGCAGTCTAGACACACCTCTAATGGCTAAAGGAGGGCATGACTTGTGCTCTACTCTGTAGCCTACCAACTCCATGGTTATGGTACATCCATGACACCACCTTCCCTTTTAGGGGAGACTATAATCATCACTAGTGTTGGTCAAAAAGCTACTATATTGGTTAGCTCTCTCTCCTTGTATGTGCTCCCACATGCAAGGGTCCAGACACCATTTGGTTGCTAGCTTTAGTTAGGCAGGGTGTAACTATACTCACCTATACCTCAGGATTAACTAATTGCCCTGAAATCCTTTAAGGGTGCACGAAACATCTCACCCAGAACATCGGGTTAGAGTGATTTTGTTTGACAGTTGGATACATGAAACTTGTTGTGAACAGTTTGTTGCATGTGAGAGCAAGTAACATTTTGAAATGTAGACCTACGCCAGTGGTCTCCAACCTTTTAAGCCACAAGATCACTTTTTCAATTTAAGTGCAATGTAAGATCTACCTCAAATCCAAATACCCTTGCCCCATCTCCTTCCCCGCCCCTTCTCCGTGGCCTCAGCCTGCTCACTCCACCCCCCTTCCTCCTTGAACCTCACTCACTTTCACCAGGCTGGAGTAAGGAGTTGGGATGCAGTCTCTGGTCTTGGGCCAAAGGGTTCAGAGTATGGGAGGGGCTCTGGGTTTAGCCCAGGACAGGGGATTGGGGTCTAGGAGGGGCTTCAGGGTACAAGCTCTAGGAAGGAGTTTGGGTTCAGGGGAACTCATGCCTGGGGCAGGAGGTTGGGCGCAGAAGGGGGTTCAGGGCTGGGACAGGAGTTGAGGAAGCAGGCTCTGGTTGGGCACCACTTAACTCAGATGGCTTCCAGTTGGTGGAGCAGTGGGATTAAGACAGGCTTACTCCTGCCCTGGGCTTGCACCACTCCTGAAAGCAGCTGGCACGTACAGCAGTGGCTCCAGGGCACCATATGCTGCCTTTCATCTACAGGCGCTGAGCCCACAGCTTCTACTGGCCATTGTTCCTTGTGACTGATTAACGGGAACTGCAGGAGTGGTGTCTGCAGGCAAGGACAGTATGTGGAAATCCCCTGCCTTTCTCAGGGTGCTGCAGGGACTTGCCAGCCACTTCCAGGAGCAACAATTACCACAGGGGGAATTCCTCCAGCCACGGCAGGTTAGGCATTTTAGAACTCACTACTCAAAGAATTACATTTAAGCGTAAACGAGAAATGAAAATTATGAAATGCACAGACCAGTCAAAAACCAAAATAACCCACTTTGCAAGCCGTAGGAGTAGTAACAACGACCCCCCACGTATGTGTTGGGTCTGGAGAGGAGAGTGAAGGACAGTGTGTGTTTGTGAGAATGGCAGAGATACACACTGTGAGAGTGACAGAGATTTGCATTGCCAAGCTCCCTCTTTCCCCTTTTCTCTGTGTGGAGGTAGGGTACCGTAGTGGGGGGAGACATCAACGCCACTTCCTTTTCTCTCCCCCACAGCCAGGATAGCAAGCAGATGGCTCCAAGGGGGGCAGCTCCAAGGTAGACCGCAAAAGTAGCATGACAGTGGGGGGAGGAGCAACTGAAGTGCCAGCGCTTGTTAGCTTCCTGGCCAAACCAGTCAGGATCACCTGTCAGAGGGTATGTCTACACTACAAAGTTAATTCGAACTAACAGACCTTAGTTCGAATTAACTTTGATAGGCGCTACACATACAAACCGCTAGTTCAAACTTAATTCAAACTAGTGGAGCGCTTAATTCGAACTAAGTAAACCTCATTCCACGAGGACTAACGCCTAGTTCAAATTAAGCAGTTCGAATTAAGGGCTGTGTAGCCACTTAATTCGAACTAGTGGGAGGCTAGCCCTCCCCAGCTTGCCCTGGTGGCCACTCTGCGCACCACCAGGGAAACTCGTCTGCCCCCCTCCCGGCCCCGGAGCCCTTAAAGGGGCACGGTCTGGCTACGGTGCCCGTGCCAGGTACAAGCCTGCCAGCACCCAGCCAGCAGACCCTGCACCTGGCACGGCACGAGCCAGCCACCCGCTGCCACCCAGCCCTCCGCCTCTTCCCGGGACCAGGCTGGCGGCTCCCAGGAGCCTGCCCAGGTCCGCAAGAGGCGGGCGCCCGCCTGGTCTAGTGCGGAGATCGTGGACCTCATCCACGACATCCACACTAGACACAGGAAAGTGGCCATCTAGGGCAGGATAGCTGCCAGCCTGGCCACCCAGGAGCAGGTTTGCATGAAAATCAAGGGGGTCCACTGAGACCCCCGACCCTGAGCCCTGAGCTTAGAACATCCGTACTGGGTCAGTCCAAAGGTCCATCTAGCCCAGTAGCCTGTCTGCCGACAGCAGCCAGCACCAGCTACCCTGGAGGGGATGGACTGAAGACAATGACCAAGCCATTTGTCTCGTGCCATCCATCTCCAGCCTTCCACAAACAGAGGCCAGGGACACCATTTCTACCCCCTGGCTAATACCACTCCATGGACCCAACCTCCATGAATTTATCTAACTTCTCTTTAAACTCTGTTATAGTTCTAGCCTTCACAGCCTCCTGCAGCAAGGAGTTCTACAGGTTGACTCTTTGCTTTGTGAAGAACAACTTTCTGTTATTAGTTTGAAGCCTGCTACCCATTCATTTGCTTTGGTGTCCTCTAGTCCTTCTATTATGGGAACTAATGAAGAACTTTTCTTTATGCACCCTTTCTACACTACTCATGCTTTTATAGACCTTTATCATATCCCCCCTCAGTCTCCTCTTTTCTAAGCTGAAAAGTCCCAGTCTCTTTAGCATCTCTTCATATGGGACCTGTTCCAAACCCCTGATCATTTTAGTTGCCCTCCCCTCTCCCACACTCTCTCTTCCCCTCTCCCACCTCCTTTTCCCAGTCTCCCCGAGTTTTGTTCAATAAAGAGACTTTCTATTTTTGAACACGTGTCCTTTATTTTGTACATCAGGAAGAGGGGCTAAGGAGGGGTAAGTGGAAGGAGGTGAGGCAGGAATGGGGTACGAGCCCCCGATGGGGAGGACTGGGGTGGCTCTGCAGGCTCCTCGGGGTGGAAGCTCTCCTGCAGCCCCCCGATTGACACCCCCCCCCCAGATGGCAGCCTTCATCAACTGCAGCCGGGCTGATGTCCGAGTGCTGTGATGTGCCAAGTGTGGGCATTCAGGGCACTCCAAGCCAGGACTGCTTTGCTGTCCCTCATCGAGGTAGACAAGCAAGCGGGGAACCCCTGAGAACTGTCTGTCCGTGGTGGGGGTCGGGTCCCTTTAAGCACAGCCCTCGGCTAGCCTGAGACAGCAGCTCCACGCTCTAAGTCCTAATCTGATGCCCTGCTGGCACTGCTTCCGGCCATCCTTAACCTCGGTTCAGGGTCCACTCAATGTGGACATGCTAGTTCGAATTAGCAAAACGCTAATTTGAACTAGTTTTTAGGTCTAGCTGCACTAGTTCGAATTAGCTTAGTGTAGACATACCCAGAGGCTCCAAGATCTACTGGTAAATTCCAATCTACTGGTTGTTGACCACTGACCAACGCTGACTGATCTGTTAAACTCAGCTCAAATTGTATCCAGTGCAACCACACACAACGCTATAAGTAATATGTGCAGACAGTGGTAGACAGCCTGCAGACAATTAAAAGTGAGTATGAAATGGATAATTCCCTGTATTACAAATCACAGCATTTATTGTTTTATATCTGTGTGACCCTTGATAATATTTCCGAAACATAGGTAACAGCAGAAAGAAGATCAATTCTTCACAGAAGAAAAATGCAACTCTGTGGCCTTAAGTGGTATAGCACTCACAGCTGGTAGGTCTAAATGTGGCCCACTATTGTAGAAATAGAATAAAAACAATCAAAAAGATGCACTATCCTCACAGGTTGTGCTTTTTAACTCACCACTTGACTGTGTTTATATGTGTGCATCAATGGCCTGATGAAAACCACATTTCAATTAATGAGTGTTGACTTCAAAGGCCTTTTCATTAGGCCCTTAAAAGCCATTTATAACAAAGTACAAAGGTGATCAATTAACGTGGATGGACAATGGGAGGATAGAGAAAAGGATTTTGAAACAACCTGCTTTTGCTTTCATGGTTACACTTTTTGTAAGTTTGGTAGTGGCACTGATCTTTCTTGTGCCGAGAAAAAGAATAGCTAAATTTACTCAATCATCCAGAAAAGGAACTGTTTCCAACTCAGATTAGGATGTTGTCCAGAATGCATACATTTTCAAAGCAGGATCAAATGCTAGTGAAGACAGTAAGCTTGACTGAGTTTCAATAATACCCAAAACTTGCTAATTAGGCTGCTCTGAGCTGTGGGCTGCAGCAGCTACACTAACAGCCAGAAAAATGTGTTTTGACCTTCGTAACAAACTCAACATACTCCACTTTCACTTTAGTCCACCGCTATCCAAATATACTTGAGTAGTAATGTAATAGAATGAGGATACATTACAGTATGTGTGTCTGAGAAATGGTAAGGCTCAGGAAATACATGCCATAAATCAGATGTTTAACATTTAAATCAGGAACTTAGGGCAGCTGCCTCTGGGAAACATCATGAGAGTTGGCTGTTCAGTGAAGACTAAGGAGAACTATTTTAAAAGCCAAAAACATTGCTATATGAACTTTATGGTAAATCATAAATACGTGTCATTGAATTTTATATTTTTTCATATTTGTCAGCTAAGGATGACTTAAATTGGTGAATAGGGCACAAGACTCTAAACTACATGGCTCCGTCGACGGAGCCATGTAGATTTGTTGTTTTGGCAAAGGTAAATGAAGCCGCGATTTAAATGATCGCGGCTTCATTTACATTTACATGGCTGCCGCGCTGAGCCAACAAAGAGCTGATCAGCTGTCTGTCCACTCAGCGTGCTAGTCTGGACGCTCCCCTGCCGACATCAAAGCCCTTCGTCAGCAGCCCCGGTAAACCTCGTCCCACGAGGAATAACGGGGCTGCCGACAAAGGGCTTTGATGTCGGCAGGGGAGCGTCCAGACTAGCACGCTGAGCGGACAAACAGCTGATCAGCTGTTTGTCGGCTCAGCGCGGCAGCCATGTAAATGTAAATGAAGCTGCGATCATTTAAATCGCGGCTTCATTTACCTTTGCCTATGTGTCTAATCTACATGCCTCTGACGACAGAGGCATGTAGTATAGACACAGCCATAGTGGAGAATCTTGGATTCTAATTGTGGCTCTTCCAAAACTCAGGACTGTGGCTGACAGATATCAAAGTCAAGATTTTAAAACTTGGGTGATTAAATAAAATTAGGCACCTAAATCTGTCATGATACCAGCTGGACTGGAAGGTGAGTGATAGCGGTGGTGATCTGGTGGGGGCCGTGTGATGGCGGGCAAGCTGTACTGGCCCTGTTTGCTCCAATTACAAGGGACCTGATTTTCACAGGTACTGAGCCCTTATAACTCATAAGGAATTCACTAGGTTTTGCAAATGCTCAGTACCTCAGAGAATTAGGATTTAGGTGGAGGTGCCTAAATATGTATTTAGGTTCCTATCTTTAAGCACTTTCTTAAAAAATGTTTTTTTGCCTTAATCTCTCCGGCTGTGTCTAGACTGGCCAGTTTTTCTGGAAAATCAGCCGCTTTTCCGGAAAAGCTTGCCAGCTGTCTACACTGGCCGCTTGAATTTCCGCAAAAGCGCTGACTTCCTACTGTAAGAAATCAGTGCTTTTTGCGGAAATACTATACTGCTCCCATTTGGAAAAAGACTTCTGTGCGAAAGGGCCAGTGCAGACAGCTGAGATTTGTTTTGCGCAAAAAAGCCCCGATCGCGAAAATGGCGATCGGGGCTTTTTTGTGCAAAAGCGCGTCTAGATTGGCCACAGACACTTTTCCGCAAAAAGTGCTTTTGTGGAAAAGCGTCCTGCCAATCTAGATGCTCTTTTCCGAAAAAGTTTTTAATGGAAAACTTTTCCGTTAAAAGTTTTCCAGAAAATCATGCCAGTCTAGACGTAGCCTCCATGTCTCAGCTTCCCAGTCTCCCAAATGGCGCTAGTGTTACCCGTCCTCTCCATGGACCATCACCTGGTAGTGGTAGAGAGGCTTGCGTGTTCCAGTGTCCCCCAGAGCAACACTGCCTGGAATCATGCAGCACTGGCTCCCAAAGTGAACCTTTCAAATTACAAACAGGGCTGTATCATTTCCCCAACCATGTTTGTAGACGTTATTGCCGTAATTTTTTACCTAATTGCTGGGAAGCTCCCAGCTGGTGTTGAAATCATCTACAGAATGGATAGAAAGCTGCTTACGCTTAGCAGGCTGAAAACTAAGAGTAAGTTTTCCACCATATCTATCATGGCACGTCAGTGTGCTGATTACAATGCCATTTTTGCCCACTCTGAGAAAGATCTTCAGGCCAAGGCTCCCTCTAAGCTGCGGGCCTGCCTGGCTGCGCACAATAGATTTTAAGCCCATGCACCTCACCTGCAGAGCTGCGCAGCAGGACTGGAAGGTGAGTGGTAGCGGTGGTGATCTGGTGGGGGCCGTGTGATGGCGGGCAAGCTATGCTGGCCTTGTTTGCTCCAATTACAGTTATGGCAGGCAAGATGCTGTGGCCCGGCTGGCAGGGCCGCATGGCTTGGGGACAGCTGCTTGTGAGGCCGGGGCTGGAGCTCTGGTTAGGGATGAAGCCACGTGGCCAGAGGCAGCTATTCGGGCAGCCCCAAATGGGTCTGGAGCTGCCTATTGGCAGGCGGCAGCAGCAGCACTGTCCAGGTGGGCAGCAAGTAGCCCTGGCTTCCTTACCCCAGGAGCTTCCAGTCAGCCACTGGGAGCACTGGGAGCACTGGGAAGCAAAGCCCTAGCTTCCCCCTCGCCTATGGGTTGAGGGAACTGGGCAGTCCAGCCCCAGTCCTTCCTCCCATAAATAGCTGCCAGCTGGCCAGGGATCAGACAGCGCTCAGCTCCGCCTTCCCCCGCAACAAGCAGCTTTCTGGGGGGACCGAACAGCCCAGTCCGGCAAGGAACTGCCAGAAGAATGGGCAACCCAGCTCCAGCCTCCACCCCCAGTGACGAGCTGCCAACTCCCCAACCTCTCAGCCCCCCATCCTGAGTTCCCCCTTGCCCAAAATCCTTCGCCCTGTGGCCTGAGCCGTTCCTTACCCTCTCTGTGTGTATATGTGTGTGTGTGTTAATAACTGGTGGGTGCAACCTTGGCATACATCTGAATAAGTGCACATGATGTCAATATGAGTGCACAAGACAAACCTCACTCCACTCACATATGGGAACTCTTAGAGGGACTATTCAGGCTATCTTGAATGTGTTTGCTAGTGCTTACGCATGTCTTGGTTTCTCATTCAACATTAAGAAGACCAAAGTGCTCCATCAGCCCTCTCCAAATGAGGTACTATGCGCCCCATCTATTAAAATCAATGAAGAAGCACTGGAGAATGTCGATCATTTTCCCTACCTTGGAAGTTATCTTTCATCCAAGGCAGATATTGATGTAGAAATCCAGCACTGTCTGAGCTATGGCAGTGCAGCCTTTGCTCATTTACAGCAGAGTTTTTGAAGATCACAACATTTGAACAGACACCAAACTTCTTGTCTATCAAGCTGTCATTCTCCCAACATTACTGTATGGGTCTGAAACTGGAACAATCTACAGACTTCACTTGAAAGTCCTTGAACGGTATCACCAATGCATCCGCCACAAGATCTTGAAGATCAAATGGGAAAACATGCGCACTAACACCAGTGTTCTGGAAGAGGAAAGACCACTAGTATCTAGTCAATGATCATCTGTCAACAGCTTCACTGGACTGGTCACATTTTTGGATGCCAGACCATTGTCTCTCAAACAGGTCCCGTTTTCTCAAGTGAAAGAAGGATACCGTAACGTGGGAGGACAACAAAAGCTTTATAAGGACTTGCTAAAGGATAATTTAAAGAAGTGCAACATTGAAGTTGACACTTGGGAGACACTTGCCCAGGATTGCTCAAAATGGAGACAAGTCCTATGCAATGGCTCCCTGCATTTTGAATTTGCTGTCTGACATGTGGAAGAGGCGAAGCAGCACAGGAGGAAGATAAGCCTGGGAGTTTAAATTCATAACTTTGCCAGACACTAAAACTCAAGGTCTAAACTGGGACACTGGATTTATGGATTATGACAATTTTCTATAATCCAATAACAATCCCTTTCCCTTCCACTTCATTTCCCCCCCCTCTTTGTCTAGAGGGTTATTAAGCGGCCACTTCACTGTGAATTATCCCTTAAAACATGTTACCTATTTTATGCTAAACAATCAGCTCCACCTGACACTTTGACTATGTTTTCCAGACTAGATAAAGACCTCTGCGTAAGATCAAAAGCTCCACTCTCTCACCAACACAAGTTAGTCCAATACAAAATATTACCTCCCCCATCTTGTGTGTATCCTGGGACCAACACAGCTACAACATCACCCTATAAAACTGAGTAAGTTTCTTAGGGGGGCAACAAATATGTGTCTAACAGACTGAGTCTATTAGGGGTAGTAATTTTTAGTATTTGTTCTTTAAAAACTCTGGAGTAGGTCTTTAGCTAGTATAAATCAGGTAAATATGTTGATTTACAGCAAATGAGGACCTGGCCTTCTACCTTAAAAACAAATTACTGTATCTCTGTATTACTAGATTTGCCCATATGCTCATTTATTAGGGTTACTCTACTGGTGGATGAGAAGGTTAAAAATTACATCAGTGTTCTACTTGTGTTACTTGTGCTCTCATATGGAGCTTCACTTCTCCCTTCTGCCAGTTTCCTCCCCGCCCATGGAGCGCTCCTGCAGGAACAATGTTCCCCAGAACTGGGTTCTTCCCACCCTAGAATCAGACAACACGCAGACACTCACATCCCTTAACAGAGCATGTATGAGCAAACTGGTTAATCAGCATTCACAAGCTGACCCTCTATGTGTCCCTGCACTCTGTAAGATAGTAAGACTCAATAGGCTGGGTTGTACAGTAATGCCAAGCTGTGAGACCCTCATGTGTCCTTGGACTCAGAGGACTGGGTAAAACAGCACTTTAAGCTGCCACCTGCACATGGGCCCAGGTTCAACACCTCCCTACCCCACTTTCACACCACAATCATTCTGCTTGTAACCTACTTGGTGAGCACACACCACAGGATTTTTGGGCACTCCAGGGATCTTTATGTAAGGGGACTGTTAGCCCCTTACTAAAACACTGTGGGAGTTTTTGGTTTGCCAGCTGGCAGTATCAAAAGGGGAAGGGTTCATGAGACTGACAGACCCCAGAGACAATGGAAAGCAGCCAACACTCCAGCTCAGCCTGATTGACAGGTTGGACAGGCCAGTGAGGAAAGTGAGAGGCCAGGCCCTGTCCTCCCTGTGAGCTGGGATTGTTCTGGGTCTCTCTGAGCAAGGAGAGAGCTGAGAGACAGCTAAGAGGAGCAAGCTGTGTGGAGAACATGTCCTGCAGCAACAGAGCCAGACACAGACAGCCCAAGCAGTGCTGAGGGGCAGTTTTGCAGCAGCAGAGCCAGGCACACACAGCCCAAGGAGTGCAAGCTGTGCTGAGGGGCAGTTTTGCAGCAACAGAGCCAGGCACACACAGCTCAAGGAGCGCAGACCCTGTGTTGAGTAGCAGACCGGCAGTGCTCAGAGAGCCAAAAGGGACAGAGAAGCAATGCAAGGAGCTGGAGACTGGCAAGGCAGCACAGCCTGCAGCTGGGTGTAGTGAGCAGCTGGGACCAGCAAAGTGTGGGGAGAGGCTCTGGGCAGGGAGATATCACCAGCCAAGAGGCTCAGCAGGCCAGACTGGGAGAGGGGTCTGGACACTTAGAGCTTGAGGCTGTGTGGTCACTGCCACAGCAGGCGTGTCCAGCCTGCAGCCGCCGCCCCCCCCCCCCCCCTCGCAGCACATCCAGGGCCTTTAAGGGGCCTATAAGGAAGAAACTGTGGACTGTCCTTACACTCTGCAGACTGCTGTTTTGATGTCCCTGTGCTACAGAGCAGGACTGTGTGTTCTCATTTAACCATTCTCATTTTTTTCTTATTCTTTTCTCTTTAATCAGTTGATGTTTAATAAATTGTATTTGCTTTGAACCTAATGAAATGATCACTGGGCCAAGAAGGCCTGCAGCGTAAAGAGAGCACCTCGGAGTGGGGACACCCTAATTCCTGCCCCTAGTGACTACAAGGTCGGGGATTAAGCCCCAGGAAACCTGGGCCCAGCCTTGTTTGGGTTTCGAGGACTCTGCTACTCAGGAGAGTGGAGGGGGAGCCCTCAGGATCAGGGAAGCCGTGGGGTAAAGGAAGTGGGAGCGGGGACTCAGATCCTTTCGCTGGTCCATTTCACTGGGGTGGTATAGAAGCCAGGAAAGTTCTCCACAATAGCGGGACCATTCCCCCACTTACATTTAGGTTAGGTACAAGAAGCGCTGTTGAAGAGGGAATGTGGAAGCCAAAACAACACCCCTGAGGGAGATCAAATGAGAAAGAGAGGAAAAGTGGGAAAAGCAATCAGCTTAACTATGAAAGTTATTTTTTCCTAGGTAGTAACCATACGAAGGGAGACAAACAAAACAATTACAATATTAAATCTAACTTAACTGTGATCACAAATGTGAGGGCTAGCAAACCATAACTGATCACATAACGCAAGCTCAGGAGGCTGTATCTAGAGAGAGGTGGTTTGTGTGCATGAGAGAGAGAGAGAGACCTCACCACTCTGTGAAGTTTGAACTGATCAGGATTCCCAGATGGTTTGGTAGCTGGGGGTCCAGAGTGTTGGAGATAAGCAGAACAGAGCAAAGCCCTCAGCACAATCAGTCAGGAGCAGATGAAATCCCAACGGAATTTCTGGTAGTCCTGCTTCCATGAGGAGTAAGGGAAGTCAAAGAGAGAGTGTTCTCCTTTCAACTTCCTGCAGTGTGGACAGCACCAAAAGTCAAGTTAAACTACTTTGACTTCAGCTACGCAATTAATGTAGCTGAAGTTGTGTATCTTAATTTGACCTTATCCCGTAGTGTAGATATATCCTTTCAATATAGGAAGAACAGTTCACGAAGATAATGTGCAAGAACTTCAGCTTCAAAAGCCATTTCTAGTTAACACTCAACCATTAGCAATAACAAAATAAAATAAAGTACTATTATGACAACATTCTAATTGTGGAGTAACTTTCCCGTTAATACATTTCTTCATTTATGCCTATAAAAAAATCAGGAAAGCATTTGATGTATATTTTTCTTTGGTCTCTAACACACATCTAATTATTTTGCTAAACATTACCAGCTTATGTGGTAAAATGAATGTGGAAGAATGAAGTGAAAGTTATAAATGTTGTGAAAATAATGTTGCTTCAAGGTCCCCACAAATTAAACTAATGCCAGAAAGCCTTGTTCAAATATGGATTAGGTTCTCCAAAGCTATAGATCAAAGAATAAATAAATATAGCTTTCTTTTTAGTTTGTGTAACTGCCAAATCTTACACATTAATTGTAGGACAACAACATGGATTAATTTATGTCAAGTCAAAAATCACATTTTAGTAATTAAATTCAAACTTGGGAAGATTCCCAAGATTTTTATATTTCATTAGAAAATATTTTATTGAGATAGAAATCCTAAAAGCACAAAGCCCGTTCTTGTCTGATTCAGAGTCAAACTACTAGAGAATCAAAGTCAGATTAGGAATTTCCACAATCATTCTACACTTTCTAGTCCATCTAATCTAAAATGCTTCACACATACATTAAAGAGCTGTGAGTGGTGAAACAGAACAATTCAAGCAATACAATCATAAAATTGTGTTATGTATATGAATTACAGGCAGGGCTAGTAGAACTGCCAATTATTAAGGTTGCCTGAAATGTCCCATTATAAGACCTTATTTTCTATTGTTCATAATTTTGCCAAGTTTTAACAACTTGGATTGAATTTTCTATTCTGATTATTGAACTCAGGCTGAATTTTTGGGGGATAAAAATCAGTCAAAATGGCTTCATAGCTTCACCCATACTGAAAAAACTGGGCAACCTTTATGTTTAGGAGTTTAAGGTCCCCATGCTTCGGAGCTGGAGCCCTGCCCCTTCTGTGGTAGCACCCCTGCTCCACCTCTTCCTCCTTGGGCCCTGCCCCTTGGCCAGGCCAGAAGCTGGGCAATGATAAGAGCTGTCCAAGGAACCCAGGCCTGGAAGGGAGCCAGGGCAAGCCAACAGTAGCCCTCAGCCTGTGCCTCCGATCCTTCGGAGCATGCTTCCCAGGGTAGATGAAGGGTGTGGGACTATGGACCTTGTGTTCTAGGGCCACCTCAGTGTTTCTGCCCCCACAGGAGGAGGCTGGCACCGCTCCTGATCCTCAGGCAGCTGTGGGGAAGTGCCGCAGAAAATCCAGAAAAATGCTGTCCTGGAGTTACTTAACATGGGACCAAGTCTTGAAATGCGTATTTTGGAACTGTACTGCCCAATTAGGGCTAGGTAGTCACCCTATTTCTAGGTATACTCTGGTCTGAGACTGAGCAAGACTTTCCTTGCTACTGGAAATCTGGCCTACTGCAATCCAGACTGGTACAAGGCTTCAGAACTGTCAGCATGTCTCCCGTGCTCTCCAAACAATCCCTTTGGCACTGAGGCAGTACAAAGAAGAAAGCTGCCTGATTAAAATGCAGAGACCTGAGAGAGCCAGGGGACACGGCACTGTCCCCACATGCTGCTCCAGCCAACCTCTTCTCACTCCCCAAACCGCACAGACTCCCCTAACATCTAACCAAAATTGTTCCAACACTAGGTCACCATGCCTGTTTTGCCAAGCTCTCTCCCTTGTACTCCAACTTCCATCAGGCTCACCTTACCCTGTGTCCCCTCGCAAACTTGCAGAAGCCTTGGAAAAGGTGTAAGGCTGTGAGGAGTGCCTATACCAGCTGCAGGTAGGCAGGGGCAGGAGAAAGAAGAGCTGCAAAACCCCTGCCCTAGATCTGAACCTAGTGACCAAGGAAGGGTCTCTGCATGTCTATCTGCAGCAGAGGAGGCTCAGAGAGGTGTGATGTGGCCCATAGGTACCAACCATGCCCCCACTCAAGTTGTCCCCACAACATGATGAACCCTTTTGAAAATCTGAGGTGAAATCCTGGCTCACCTGAAGTCAATGGGAGTTTTGCCATTGACTTCAGTGAGGCTAGGAAATAAATCCTGGCCCTGAAAATCTGGCCCAAATCCTTAAGGACTGCTGCCACTGAGCTCAATGGGATGTTTGCTAATGAATTCCAAGGGACAGGCTTAGGTGCCCTGGATCATTGTTGAATTTTAGTGTACGTAAACTACCTTCTATTTTTGAAAGAGGATATGCAAATTCCCGGGGAATTTGCATGTCTTCTTCCGATCTCACTTTCGAAAGTGGATCTTTCGAAAGTGAAAGCAGTCTGGACGCAGTTTTTTTGGGGAAAAAAACCTTTTTCGAAAAAAATGTGCAAACTTCATTTTTTAAGGAAGAGTGATTTTTTTTGAATAAGGGTTTTTTTTCCGGAAAAAAAAAAGCATCCAGATTACTTTCACTTTCGAAAGATCTGCTTTCTAAAGTGAGATCAGAAGGATCCTCTTTTGAAAATAGCACGCAGTCTAGAAATAGCCTAAATGTGGCTCTTGTAATAAACATGCTGGGCATAATTCATCCCAGATCAGATTTCCATTGATTTCAGTCAAGTTGCTCTTCCTTACACCGGTGACAAATTTAATGCCACATGTTCTGGCTGAGTTTGCTTTTTCAATACCTGTGAAATACTTTGGCTCAGGTATTATGTAAAATACTAAAATATTGAATGCTAATTATATTACACAATGGGGATTTGTTGGGGGTGGTTTTTGCTTGCATTTTTTTAATGCTTAGAATTAACACAATTTGATGAAAAATATACTCAAAATTAATCTCTGCAGGAACTCCATTTAAAACTAAAGATCACTTTAACCCCAGGTATTTATTCATAGTATAACACTGACAGGTAGAACCAAACCTGACACCACTGGCGCTAAATTCATGAGCCTCTACCACTTGAGCTAAAAGTCACCTGAGTCTCAGGTAAGGCTAAAGAGCAAACTCATTCTTTAGCTCTTTCTCAGTAAATGGTCTAAGTGCCACTACATGGGACAGTGACCACACCTAGTAGGCGTGTGGGTTACAGTAACAATGTTTCACTTGGAAGAATTTTTAAACATTTAACATCCTTTATTTTCTACACTGAGATATATTCCAAAATAATTAGTTTGTTAGGGGAATGGCTGTTCTAAATTTGATTTTGACAAATCAGGAGGAAATGTTTAAAAATGTGAATGTGAAAAGTGGCTTGGGTGAAAGTGTAATGAAATGATTCTAAGGAATCTAAGGAATGGTAGGAGGGAAAACAGCAAAATAAAGACAATGGATTTCAAGAAGGCAGACTTTAGCAAACTTAGGGAGTTGATAGGTAAGATACCAATGGAAGCAAGTCTCAGAGGAAAAACAATTGATGATGACAGTTGGCAGTTTTCCAAGGAGAATTTATTAAGGGCACTAGAGCAAACTATTCTGTTGCACAAGAAAAATAGGAAGTATGGCAAGAGACCCCCTTGGTTTACCCAGGAGATCTTTACAAAATAAATAAATAAATAGAGTCCTACAAACAGCAGAAACTAGGTCAAATGACAAAGGATTAATACAAACAAATTACAAAGTAGGCAAATAGAATATACACATTAAGGGAATCACAGGCTCTTGAATGTTAAGTTGTTTGACCTGTTTTGAATAAAGCATATTCAAGATATGCATATTCATATTCAAAATATTTCCATAAAATATGGAGGCCTGGTGTCAAAGTTTGGATCTAGGATTTGATATGGATGCACCTCTACTAAGAAATCACCAGAGAAAAAGTTATGAGTATATGCAGTGCTCTGAATAAATCAGAGTGGATTCTCACTCTATAGACAGTTGGCCTATAGCTCTCTGCTGCTTAACACAAGTTTATGTTATGCAAGCTACGCTTATGTTTGGCTCAAATCATTGTCTGTAACATCTGCCAAACCACCCAGATGCACTGGCCTGAAGGGCTTAAAAGCTAATCTAAAGGATCATCTAAGGAGAGAAAATAGCACAGAGGTTTTCTAGCTTCCTTTTAAAAAGTTGAAGGAAGATACTTTGCTTATTTCATATACTAAAAGCTACTTTGAGAGATGCATACTGTAACCTCAGGAATAAACATTGCAGTAAAGATACACCATTACAGAAATGTTTCTAGAGAAAACAATTCTTCATCTGAACATGTACAAAGCAACAATTTGCATCCATGTACTGTGTGCATGGAGTAAGCCAATACGAGTGAATAATAGAACAATGAAATAAAACCAGCAAACAAATCATGAGCACCAAAGGAAATGCAGCGGCAGCCAGACTGATGACTTATATTACAACAGAGCTGACACAGAACCAAATGTACATGTTGCAGTTCGCCTTCAGATTTGGTACGGCAGCTACAAAAGATTAGTGAGTTATCAGGTGCTGGTACCTGAAGCAGATGGAACCAAAAGCTTTCAAAGAAGCTGGAAAGAGGGAGGTCACCTGAATGACCTTTCTGTGTCAAGGCAATATACTGGATAATGGACAGTGGAGATCAAAGCTTGACCCAAAGGAAATGGAAATTCATTATGCTTGTATTTCTTCCCAGGGTGTGAGGAATGCACCTCAACTGGCACCTCTACACCCATGGGACTGGCCTGAAAAACCATAGCAATGTATTCACGTTGATTTTGCTGGCTCATTTGAAAGTACAGCCTCTCTCTGAGTTATGAATGAGTTACGGACCAATCACTTGGCTGTAACTCGATCTGTTCGTAACTCAGACCCAATTGAGTTACATGAGACCGCGCTGTTCGTAAGTGCGGGTCGTGTTTGTAACTTGGGGACCACCTTTACGACTGCTCCATGGGAGCTTTGGTCATAAGTGCGAACGGTCATAACTCGACCGTTCGCAACTCGGGGAGCGGCTGTAGCATGTTCTTGGTGGTGGTAGATGCTCATTCCAAATGGCCAGAAGTCTTTATAATGCCTTGCACTACTGCTGAGAGTACTATCCAAAAACTATGGGGAATCTTTTGTCATTTTGGTCTTCCAGAACAACTTGTGAGTGACAACAGTCCACAGTTTGTCTCTCAGGAGTTTGGAAATTTTATGAAAGCAAATGGGATCCATCACATCACTTTAGCACCATATCACCCACCCACGAATGGATTGGCTGAAAAGTTTGTCCAGATAATGAAACAAGCTTTGAAATTGGCTAGAGGACATTATATAAAAGCATCTGGACATCTTCTTACTATCCTACAAAAACACTCCTCATGCTACAACCAAAATGTCCCCAGCTTTTCTAATGATGGGATGTCAGCTGCTCACTTGCTTTGATTTGCTGAAACCTTTGGAACCGTGACAAATTGTGCAACATCAGCAGCAAGGTCAAGTCATCAGGCGTGCATCCAGAGCAAAAGATCAAACCTTTAGTCCTAGACAGCCAATTTTGGCTTGGAACTATGCTCCTGGAGCTAAATGGGTCCCTGCCACTATTATTGCTCAGGCAGGACCTGTTTCCTATGCTGTCTGGACTGAGAAGGATCTCATCTGGTGGCAGCTTGTAGATCAGTTATTAACAGATTATGTCTGCCCCCAAGACACATCTCCAGTTGAGTTGCCCATCCTTCCCACTGCTGGTGAGCTACCGTGTCAAGAATCACCTGCTCCTGACTCTCCTCCTCTATCACCACCTGCGGCTAACATAAACCCCTTCCCTGAGCAGGCTGATCTGACAGCCTCACCTGTTCACACTTCAAGTTCCCATCCCAGTATCAGGCCCGCACCCATAACATCTTCGGGTAGAAGAACGTCCAGTCAGACGTCCGCCATAATCCACCTATAGAAAGACGGTCCTCCTCAACGGCTGGACCTTGAGTTAAGATTAACTCACAGATGGGGCAAAATAATCCCCAAGGTTAGCTGGGAACTTGAAGCAGTCTACCCTCATTTCATAGTTAGTATTTGTTTTCTTAAAGGGACGTTTTATTATGGGGGGAGGAATATGTTATATATTGGGTTGTAGATATAGATCTTGTTGTTATAGTAACTGAGTTAGGTTACTGGGGTCAGTTTTGGGCTTGTTTTAGTTAGTTCTGTATTATGTAATAAAATGTACACTTGCAACTACTCAAGCTCTCTGTATTTCCATTGATTTCTTCCTATACTGTGGAACTCCACACGACATAACAGAAGTTATGCCCTGAGCCCTAGGAATTAGGTACAGGTGGGTGTGTAAATTAACAGGATTGCACCTTGAGCCCTAGGAACTGTGTAAAAGTGTGTCCCCCTACAGGTACATCTACACTTGCTCCCTAGTTCGAACTAGGGATGCAAATGTAGCCGACCAGACCCAAATTGCTAATGAAGCAGGGATTTAAATATTCCTCACTTCATGAGCATTATCTAGCCCACACACTATTCTGATCGCCAGCTGATTCGAACTAGGAAGTGCACTCCGGGACTTGGTTTGAACTAACTCCTTGGTTTGAACTAACATTACTCCTAATTTTTTACTTCTCAAAAAATGAGGAGTAACGTTAGTTTGAACCAAGGGGTTTGATTCAAACTAACACGTCCCGGAGCGCACTTCCTGATTCGAATCAGCTGGCGAGTGGAATAGCGCGTGGGCGAGATTATGCTAATGAAGCGCGAGATATTTAAATCCCCGCTTCATTAGCAATTTCTGTCAGCTACATTTGCATCCCTAGTTCGAACTAGGAAGCAAGTGTAGACGTACCTTACAGTGTGGAAGGGATAGGGAAATTTGTGCAGGTAACATCAGGAGACGAACATTCTATGAAGAACTGATTCATGTCTATTCTTCACATATGGGTATTGTAAGGATCTGAGACACACACTAGATACAAGATTTTGTCTCATCTGAGGGGCCCAGAACTTTTTTATTCCCATATCTAGGTTTATGCACTACCATCTATCTCCCCCTTGCTTATACCAGTTTCTATCATACACCGCTCTCCAACTCTGTATGTAAATAAAGTTCCAAAATGAATGACTTAATACATCTCCTTTTCTTACCCTATTCTCCATTTCCCAGCTGTCTTTAGAGGGGGAAAACCAATTTTCTCTTTCCCCTGTAGTCTAATGCAAATATTTTTTGAAGAATCCATTAGAGTTGGTAAAAATATTCACTACATTTTAGTGTTCAATATTTCACTTTCTCCTCTAAATATAATATCCTTTTAGCTCCCTTTTGCTTATTTTTATAGCTCTCCCAATGCTCTGTCTTACCAGATAGTTTATATTTCTTAAAAGCCTTGAAGCTATTGCTGATACTACTCTTTACATCTGTACCTAACCACATTGGCCTTTGTTGCTCTTCCCCCTGTTTACAACTGAACTTAAATTGCAGCCTTCTGGCAAATACACTTTTTAAAAGTACCTCCCATCCCTTCTCCCCCCATTACTCAAATCAAGTTGAGATGATTAGCCATTTCATATTACCTCAAAGGCTTCTTGTCTAACATCACAATGTTTATGTTTTCTCCAATCCTTCCCCACCCAGACACTGAAATCTAATAATATTGTGAACACCTGATGCACTATCAAACTCCAACTTACTGGACTCGTGGCTCATTTCTTAGAATTACATTTATAGAAGACTCTCTGACCACCAGAATATTCTTCCACAAACTTCTTGATAAATGGGGGTGACATTCACCCTGTGCAGAGTGACAGAAGGAGGCCTCAAAATAAGCTCTAGGAGGGATTTACATGGTGCATAGGCCTTGAACTTGCTTCCTCCGTAGGCTCCAGCAGACCAAATTGATAGAGCATTTGTTTTAGATCATTCATATTAGTTGCAAAAAAAAAAAAAAAAAAAAAAACCCTGCCTTGTTCGAGGTTCAGGTGTTTACTGGAGCTCAGCACCATTCCATATGATCTTGGAGGGTGAACCCTATCTCTGCCTCAGTCTGCTGGTTGGAGAGCTGACTATGATTAAGGTAGATTCATTTAAGAGGGTGGATACAAATCAACATCAAACTGCTGCTAATTCAGGATGAAATTCATGCCTTAGCAAAAAGCTTTGTAAAAAGCTTTCTAAAAAGCTTTCCCCCCACCCCTTAAAGCCTATTTTGGAACATGTCAGGCTTTAGTGAGGAGTATCGTGTGTGCCATATGGGACTGTTCACACAGTTGTGACACTTACCCTATTGAATCTCATCCAGGGTGCAGTCTTAATAAATCTGAGAAAAAATATGTTCTACTTTAAAAAATATTCCGTGGGGATAAAAGGAATATTTTTTCCTAAAAATAATTGCACAAAACTTTCTCATTTTCCTATAAGCTCAAGTTTAGAATATCCTGGAGAAATATTGGTTTGTGACTATAGAATGAATGACTGCATCATTATGAATATGCAAAAGGCACAGTAAAGATTGTGCAGGCACACTTAACTTTCCTAATGTTGAGTGCTTCATTTTTGCAGACTTAACGGTTTTGCAATGTTGAGGGGGGTGAGTTAATGGAGAAAACACGAGGATCAGTTCACACTTTCCACAGAAATCATGCCCACTATTTAATACTGTAGAGCAATTCTGCACAACTGTTCAGGGAAGTAAATGAAGAAGAATATCAATGGAAATTAAAGGGGAGATCTCAGTAGGCAGAATATCCATGCTGAAATTTGAGCCAGGAAACCATGGTTAAAGCCCCTACAACATATGTGGCTACCTCTCATGTCTAGCTTTAGGGGAAAATTTTGCTGGCAGATTCAGCTACACAAGGCAGAATCTGACTTATAGTTTTTGCTTAGTTATTATTCCAGACACTACTTGAGTACGGAACTGCCATGACAAGTGCCAGATGACCACTTCCTACCCTAAAACCTGTGGGAGGAGGCCTAAGGTAGCAGATTTATCTGCAAAGATCTCCTCACAGAGGCCACCCCATAAGATTCTGTCCCGGGGCTGTAGTTTGCCCCTGCACAGAACAGACTGTGGACCTGGCCCCTGGCCCCAAAGATCCTCAAGGTCCAGCAGGAAACCATGGCCATCTGCACAACAGCCCTCTATCCCTACAAGCAGCTCTGGTTCTTGATCGCTCGCTGACCCCTACAATTGCAGCTCCAGAGATTCATCCCAGTTCCAGGGACTGCATTTAAGGAGGGATACCCACCACAGAGGGGCATCCACAGAATTTATACCACAGCCCCAGGCAATATTATTTTTCTTTTGAGGGATCCCATTCTCTCTCCATACGGTCAGTAGGGAGTCTCTGTGTGTTGTATCCAATGCTGTCCTCTCCTTCCTCAACCCAACCCTCTAATTCCCACTTCCTCCAGCCACAGGGCCTAGGAAAAAGAGGAACAATGCCATGGAGATGACTGAGTGCTCTTCTCCATGGAAGTGGGGAGATCTGTAGGCAGAAGCTTCCTTCCACATGTGCATCAAGAGAGAGAAAAACCGCTTCAATATTTAGATCTTGTGTAAATATTTGTTATCCTATTTCCTCTCATTACCTTTTGGAGGTCTATAAAATCATCCCAGAACCACCTGAACAATCCCAGAATTCTTTTGTTGTCCTTAACTTCCATTACATGGTCTCTTCTGTGTCAGCCAAAATATTTGCACCGCTTCTCTTAGTTGTTTCCCCTCCTCTGGCTTTATTGTGTTTATCCTTCCAAAATCTGTACCCTGACTTGCCAATACTTGTTCAGATTCCTGACTCAATCATCATATTCATGTTATCTTGATAAAGCCAAAGGAAACCTTGAAGACATGTAATTCTGAGTTAGTGATCTTATTCAGGATATATGCCTCACTTCTCTGTAGAAGAAATGTAGCTTTCCTCTCAGACCTTCCTTTTGCTTTTCCTTCTTGCTGCCTTGAAAAAGCAAGACATCAGAAAAGACTAACTTGCTTCTGACTAAATATGAGTGTAACATTGTTGCAAAAGAGGCAAACATCATTCTGGGATGTAAGCAAGACCCAAGAAGTAATTCTATTGCTATCACCAGCACTGATTAGGCCTCAACTGGATTATTATGTCTGGTCCTGGGTACCACGTTTCAGAAAAGATGTAGGCAAATTGGAGCAAGTCCAGAGAAGAACAATGAAAATGATTAAAGATTTAGAAATCATGACCTATGATGGTAAATTGAAAAAAAATGGTTTTGGTTTTAATCTGGAAGGGTACTGTCTAAACAGAAGTGTTATTTCGGAATAACTGACATTATTCCAAAATAACATAGTCCATGTCTACACTTCAAGCAATTATTTTGACATAATGTCCAAATAGTGGTGAATGGAGGACTTCTTACGTTGACTCCTGTAGCCCTCATTTTACAAGGAGTGAGAGAAGTAGGAGTACCTTGAACTTTTTGCTGTGTAGACAGCGCCAAAAGCTGAAATAAGCTATTTCAACATAAACTACGCAATTGACGTAGAGCAAATTACATAGCTTATTTCAGCTTTAGCCTTGCTGTGTAGACGTGCCCAAGAAGAGAAGACTGAGAGGGGGCATGATAGCAGCTTTCAAGTACCTAAAAGGGTGTTACAAGAAGAAGGGAGAAAAATTATTCTCCTTAACCTCTAATTATAGGACAAGAAGCAATGGGCTTATTTTGCAGCATTAGAACAAATTGCCTAGGGAGCTTGTGGAATCTCCATCACTAGAGATTTTTAAGAGCAGATAAAAGCAGGGATGGGTAATAATTTTATCAGGGGAGGCTATTCCAAAAATTTGGTGAGTGGTCAAGGATTGCACTTTTCTACTACTGTATATTAATGGAGAGATGTTGGGGTCTTGGATGGAGTTTGGGTGCAGGAAGGGGTTGTGATCTGGTGTAGAAGGTTGGAGTGCAGAAAGAATGCAGGGTCTGAGAGGTTGTTTGGGTGCAGGAGAGGGTTGTGACCTGGGACAGGGGCTGAGCTGCTGGAGAGGGGTGATATTTTTCCACAGAAGGGGGATGTAAAATATAAGATTCTCACCCTGGGAGAAAGACTATTTAAACAATGGGAAGCTATCAGCCCTTTGTCTTTGACTGGCCTGGAAAAGCAACCTTGGACACACTAAAAGGATACAAAGAGGATTGGAGACCCAAGTCAGAGAAAAAGAATTTGTCTCTGACTTGAAGATTATGTCTGAAATAAAAATGATTCTTTAGGGTAAGAATCTGCATGCAGTAAAATTCTTTGTGGATTGGAACTAGCTATGCGTTTTCTTTTCATTTTAATTTAGTAACTTACTGTATGTTTTCACTTGCAATCACTTACATACTATTTGTTTGTACTTAAGAAAAACATTTTTGTTTACTATCATGGCCAGTGTAAATAACTGGTATGGGGGAGATATGCACCATTGTGCATATCTCTCTTTTATTGATAAAGAGGGCAAACATCCTCATTCCCTATATACAAATTTTACACAGACAAAGATGGATTTATTTGCGGTTTAGATCTCTTTGGGGGGTTGATTTCCTGATTAGCATTCCCTAGTACTGCATCCTCCCAGAAATGAAGTGATTCAGTGTCTGTATTGCTCTGCGGGGGGTGAGGGGAGCAGTTACCCCAATGCTGTGCCTTGTCTGGGGGAGTCCAGAAGAGCTTTCCCAGCAGGACAGAGTGGTAGGAAGCCCCACAAAGCAGGAAGGCAATGTCAGTGGCATGATCAGCAGACCAGGGAACAACCCCAAGGCAACTTCTGTGACAGCACGGTGTCACACATGTATATTTTTTAAAAAGCCCTTCTAAAACACAACACTCTACATTACATTCTTCTTCCCCTGAGAATCAGATGAGAGAACAATGCAATTAAATACAGGCTGTCCCTGACTTGCAACGCGATCGTCTCCGAGGATAGTGTCGCAAGTCAGGGGCATCATAACTCAAGCCTACATTTATGACAGGCATCGTACCATTTCATAAATGAGGGGCTGAGGACCTAAGTGGGGGGATTTCAGCCCCTTCCCCACTTACGGAAAAGGTCGTAAGTGGGGGGGGGGGCGTAAATCGGGCCGTCGTAAAGCAGGGGCCTCCTGTATACTAATCATGAGCTTAATGTAATAATGGGAGGCACTCAAATACTGTGCAGATGAATTTGGTATAAGTACCTATATAGAAGGGAATGAAGGAAGATCTTGTAGGAGTTCACTGGATCTAGATTTAGAAAATCTGGGCTCTATTCACATTTCTGCCACAGTCTGGCTACGAAGATGTGGACCAGTCATTTAATCTCTTGGGGTACGTCTAGACTACATGGCTCCGTCAACGGAGCCATGTAGATGAGGCAGGACGACAAAGGGAAATGAAGCTGTGATTTAAATAATCGCCGCTTCATTTAAATCAAAATGGCCACTGTGCTGTGATCAGCTGTTTGTCGGCACAGTGCGGCAGTCTAGATGGGAATCTGCCAACTCCAGAACCCTTTGTTGGCAGATCCTGTAAGCCTCGTTTCACGTTGGGATAATTACTCCAGCTGTGACAGGTTAGGCATTTTAGAACTTACTACTCAAAGAATTAAATTTAAACGTAAATGAGAAATGAAAATTATAAAATGCACAGACCAGTCAAAAACCAAAAATAACCCACTTTGCAAGCAGTAGAAGAAGTAACAACAACCCTCCATGTACCTGTTGGGTTGGGAGATGAGAGTGAAGGACAGTGTGTGTTTGTGAGAATAACAGACACACACAGTGTGTGTGTAACAGAGATGTGCATTGTCAAGTCCCCTCCATCTCATTCTCTCAGAATGAAGATAGGGTACATAAATGGGGGGAGGGAGGGACACCCTTACATCAGTGGCCCCCTCTTCTCCCTTTTACACCCTGCACAGCAAGCAGGAGGCTCCAAGTGGGGACAGTTCCAAGGCAGAGAGGAGGGTAGGAGCAGCATGACAGTGGGTGAGGGGCAACTGAAATGCCAGCACTTGATAGCCTCCAAGCCAAATCAGTCAGGATCACCTGTCAGACTCCAAGATCCACTAGAAAATCTTGATCTACTGGTTGGTGACCACTGCCTTAGTCCAAATTACTTTATCTGTGCCTCCCATTCCTTTATACCCCTTTCCATATCTGGGTAAACAGCTTAAACTAAACCATGGCTGATTTAAAGATTTATAATTAAGGAGGAAGGTTTTAATTAAAGGCTGGGGAATTAATGTCATTCACCTCTGAAATGCTAATGCTATTATCACTACATTTTATCTTTGACTATCTGAATAATTCAGGCCATTGAATACATTCAGATAAGCAATGGTAATTAAGGGCAATTTTCAACATCTTTAGAAGATAGCAGGGGACATGACCTCGTAGGATAACAGAGGATCCAGGTAAATAAGGCTTATTAGAAATTAAACACATTTTTTAACAGTGAGGGTGATTAGCCACTGGAACAAACTACTGAAGGCAGGGGTGGATTCACCATCTCCTCACATCTTCAGATCAAGATTGGAAATCTTTGCAGAAGAAATGGCTTAGCCAAGTACAGGTTACTCAGCTTAATACAGGAGGATGGTATTCTGTGACCCAGTGGTCTCCAACTTTTTTAACCACAAGATCACTTTTTCAATTTAAGAGCAATGCAAGACCTACCTCAAACCCAAATACCCTTGCCCCACTTTCTTCCCGCCCCTTCTTTGAGGCCCTGCCTCTTCTCCGAGGCCTCACCCTTCTCGCTCCATTCCCCTTCCTCCCCCATCCTCATTCACTTTCACCAGGCTGGGGTAGGGAGTTGGGGTGCAGGCTCTGGGCTTGGGCCAAAGGGTTCAGACTGTGGGAGGGGCTCCGGGCTTAGACAAGGGTGGGGGATCAAGTTCCAGGAGGGGTTTTAGGGTGCAAGCTCTGGCAAGGCGTTGGGCTGCAGGGGGACTCACATTTGAGGCAGGAGGTTGGGTGTAGGAGGAAGTTCAGGGCTGGGACAGGGGTTCAGGAAGCAGGCTCTGGCTGGGCACCACTTAACTGAGATGGCTTCCGTGTGATGGAGCAGTGGGGTTAAGACAGGCTTACTCCTGCCCTGGCCCTGCACCACTCCTGAAAGCAGCTGGCATGTTCAGTAATGGCTCCATGGTGCCATGTGCTGTTCCTCATCTACAGGCACTAAGCCCACAGCTTCTACTGGCCAAAATGTCCTGTTATTGATCAATGTGAAGACCCCCTGCCCTGCCTTTCTCAAGGGACACAGGGACCTGGCAGCCACTTCCAGGAGCAGCAGTTACCACAGGGATAATTCCTCCAGCCACGGCAGGTTAGGCATTTTAGAACTCACTAGTCAAAGAATTACATTTAATCATAAGAGAGAAATCAAAATCATGAAATGCACAGACCAGTCAAAAAAATTAGTGTGAAGGACAGTGTGCGTTTGTGAGAATGACAGAGACACACACAGGGTGTGAGAGTGACAGAGATTTGCATTGCCAAGCTCCCTCCATCCCCTTCTGTCTGTGTGGAAATAGGGTACAGAAGTAGGGGAGGAAGAGCTACATTTATATCAGCACTCCCCCTTCTCCCTTCCACACCCTGCACAGCAAGCAGGAGGCTCCTGGGGGGGAGGTGGGCGGGCGGGGGGGGGAGGGGAGAGGGTCCAAGGCAGAGGGCAGGAGCAGCATGAGAGCAGGGGGGAGGAACAACTGATGTTCCAGCACTTGATAGCTTCCTCGCCAAACTGGTTAGGATCACCTGTCAGAGGCTCCAAGATGCACTGGTAGATCCCAAACTACTGGTTGATGACCAGTGCTGTGACCTGTGTCTTACAGAAGGTCAGATTAAGGGATCAAATGCCTGACTTTAAAAATGTATGTATATATAGGGATAACAAACCCTAGGGCTATGTCTACACTTGCAGCTTCTTGCACAAGTAATATTCAAATAAGGCTAAGCGTGGAATATCGCCGAGCCTCATTTGCATACCTAATGAGCCACCATTTTTTTTCAGAAGAGGCTCTTGTGCAAGAAGGAGTGTCTATACTGCCCATTCTTGTGCAAGAAAAAACATCTTGCGCAATGCCGTTAAACTTATTACTTTTCAGAAAGAACGGCATTGCGCAAGAGGGTTTTTCTTGTGCAAGAAGGGGCAGTGTAGATGCTCCTTCTTGCGCAAGAGCCTCTTCTGAAAAAAATGGTGGCTCATTAGGTATGCAAATGAGGCTCGGCGATATTCCACACTTAGCCTCATTTGCATATTACTTGTGCAAGAAGCCGCGAGTGTAGCCATAGCCAAACTGTATTTGCTGGATGTATGCATAGCTCTGTCAGCCTGAGGATGGGCCAAATTCCAAAAAAGATCAAATTCTGATATCAAAAGAACATGCTGTGGGGAAATCAGCTCCAGGTCTGCAACGCCCCCAGAAAAGTCTTCACCTTCAAGGCAAGACCTGAAAAGGCAATTGAGCTACAACTGTGATGCTCCCTTCTCTTATCAGGGTTAACATGGTCTTATCTGGGTTTGTACAAAGCCCAAGATAATGGAGGCCCAATCTGCCCGGGGAATCTGTGTGCCAGTATAGTGTAAATGGTTAATAATAATGGGTAATAATAGGGAGAGGTTAGGAACACACAAACAAACAGACTGGCTTTTTTGAGAAGCCTGAGCTCCAGGGTAACAAGTAGAACACAAAAGAGTGAACATTTAAATGTATTTATAGCTATTTCTGTAGCATCGTTAATGATCAAAAATCTCTCCATCATTGCTAGTATTGCAAACTACTAATTAAATTAAATTTACTTTGCTGAATTAGATAAGGCCTACAAGCCAGTTGACAGAAAACACACTCACTAAGACATATATAAATAAACAGAACAATAAGTGCTTACTGTGACATTCAGAAACTCATTTGCAAGTCCCTTTCTTTGAAAGGAGATACTACTTGGTTTGGTTTCCTTGAGCTAGGGAAATAAGCTGTTAACTTGCTCACATCTGTCTTTTGTCACTTTGATTCAACCCTCCAACATTCACTGGCAACATTTGAAAACGTTATTGTTTGGGTGGAAATGTCACATACCTAATGGCTTTCCAGGGAGGCTGGGGGGGAGGGGCAATAATTGATTTTTTTTTTTAATGCATGAAATGAAATTACCAAGGAATGCAAAGTTGTGCATATGGAGTCAAATCTGTATGTGTGGGCAGGATAGCTGTTTTGTTTAATTGTGGACAGTTCATTAATCTGTCCCCACACTTGAGGGCTGCAGAGAGGAAAAGCCGTGGGTATGCAAACCACAGGAGTAGCTTTGTAAAAATGGGTGAAGTAAGCATTAGCAACTAGTGCCTGCAGGGGGAGGAGATGCAGGAAAGGCCACCCAGCCCTGCTCTACACTAGGGAGTTATTTCAAAATAACACCCCACTTTTTTGGAAATAATAAGTGTCACGTCTACACTACCAACCCCTTAATTTCAAAATAACAGGCCAAAATCTGTACTCCTGCTTTCCTCAGGAAATAATGCTAGTTTTGAAATTGTTATTTTGAAATAGCATTAGTGTGGCCGATCCAGTGCTGCTATTTTGAAATAACTACTCCACAGAGTAATTTGAAGTAATTACTCCCCAGTGCTTCCTGGGGCTCTAAGTTGAGGTAGCACATCCACAAAAATGGAGCCTGCCTTGGACTAATTTTGAGGCTTCCCCATAGTGGGGATATGCTAATTCAATTTTGTTGCTTTGGGAGTTATTGTTTTGAATTTAGTTATTCCAAAATTATTTCCTAGTGTCGACATGCCCCTAGAGGGACAGGGAGGATGCATATGGAGATACCCCATTTAGCAATTAACATTTTGATGGGGTTATAGGGGAGTGGTGCGCCTCTGGAATGCTACCACAAATCACCTGTGAGAATAAGAGAAAAGTTTCTCCCAGTCAGTCAGCGTATTTGATCTGTTTGAAGAATCAAAGAGAAGATGCTCCCATAGCCATAATTCAGTAGATTCTTTTGACAGGAAGTCTCAAGCTTTTCCAAATCCTTGTGGTTTGGTCTGAATTATACAGACGATAGCTGTTCAAACCTGTGAGTGGAGAGACGGCAGGCGTTGGGGGGAAGCTAATAATTCATCTTTTTGCCATGGGACAATGACCACTACAATGTGAAGTGTGGCTTGTCAAATAAATATCCTACCTCTGAGGAATGTAGAGCTAAATCAGTGTAGTCTGAACATATCTAGGGATATGAGAGCTGGGCCCTTCCCACCCTCATGGCTGTACCTCCTAACAGAATGATCTTACTTAGGATTCTGATCTGAGTTTCACCAAGCTGAGACAGGAGTAGTCTGTAGACTTACTCCCAGTTTAGCTGACTGATTTAGCTGATATCAGAACCTGGCTCTTAACTTCTCACAACTAAGAGTTATCAGTAAACAAAACAAAAATGTGTGGCTCATAGCTTTGATATATAAGCCAGCTGTATCAGCCTTCCCTGCTGTCAATCCATGCCTTCCCCCACCTCCACCCTGGGTATCAAAGAAGAAGGGGCCGAGTCTGTCATTCTGGATCCATTGCAACATTTGCCATCTTTTTCAGGTAACAATCTGGCTCAAGCAGCGCTTATCTGCAAAAAATATCACAGGAAAATGCTTAAAATCTATAGCCCTCTTAAGTCTTGAGCTTTCCCTTCTTCAAAAGCTCAAGACGCCTCCTAAATTTACCTTTTTGCTATCCATTCTGGAAAAAAGAGAGGCTTTTTTGTCACAGGTTTCCAAATAAAATCAACCTGAAACCCAGGAATATGAGAAACAAAGATACATTTCATCGCCAATATACAGTAGCACTCTTATGGAAAACTGCTCATTTTAAAGCCGTAGTTTTATTAATGCACTTATTTAAAAGCCTTTATTTATTGAGAAGCTTTGAGACTTAGTTAATTTATAGATCTTATGCAGAACAATAGTAGCATCGTAGACTGTGAAATGCTACTTTGTTGCTTCTCCACTGCTGGCCTGAATGTGAATACTTTTGATGGTCTCTGCTTGGCTTGAATGAGTTCTATGCAGACCAGACAGGATGCTAAAGAAAGAAACTGGTGTCCTCCATTTTCAAGGGCTGGCTCATTAAGCATTCTGTAATGAATTTGCTCTGTTTATAAATTCTGCAGCTAACAGTTACAGCCATAGCTGTGGACTGGGCTTCTGAAGTTGCCGGTACAGTAAGAGTTAGATTTTTTTCAAGGAATACTGTACAGCGAATTTAGAAACTCAGGCTGTACTTACTCAGTGGAGATGTAAGTGCAAGAGCAAACCCAACACCAACTTGTAAACATTTACTCACATTGGTGTCAGTGGGATCGCTCGCATGTGTAAGATCTCACCCACTTAGGGCAGGATTGTACAATGACTCCTGATTCCCATCCTAAGGGATTGTATAATGATAATTGCAGACCACTGGTTATAGGCATTGCAAAAGGAGAGTGAGTGCAGCACAGCTGTGCAGAGTTTCTTCAGTAGGTGCTGACACCAGTAAGGCCAGATCCTGCTCAGGTGAGAATAAGAAAAGTTCCATTATTTAGGCAACTGCTCATGAGCAAAGATGTAACTGTTTTCAGTGGCATCTAGGCACTTCAGTTGTATTAGAGGAAATATCTCCATGTCTGTGGAAGCAATTTCATTTTCTTACTTCCCCTAATTGCTCACTTGGTACTCAGTTAAGCCCAGAACCATGGTGGATGTGGGGCAGAAAATGCATTTCTGGAGTGGGGATAGATGAGAACTGATGCATAATGTCATCAGTGTGTGACAGTTAGTCTCTGGGCTGATACACCAGGCTAACGAAAAGCTACAGCTTATGCTAAATAGCCAAGGTTCATTAGCTGGGCCTGTAGCAGATTCCTATACTCTGTGGATCAGACTCAGAGAAGGATCTGTACAACTTGCCTGCAGTGTTCCCTGTAAGCTGTGTGCTTGTGTGGCCTCTCACGAGAGATTCAAATACCATCCAGCTGATTAGCAGTGTGCCCACGGCTAGGGTTTTGTTCCCGCTGGTGGTGCATAGTCACACATGCCTCAGTGCACATAAAATTTATTCTACACGTGGATGGAAGAAAGTCCACACAGAGATAGAAAAGAGAGAGGACATTGTTTGGCAGTGGGTTGCACTGGCAAGAGCAGAAGAGAGGAACAGTCGTGACTGAGGGCACTGGGTCCAGCATGAGATGTGTAGCTTACACTGATCCCAGCTTTGTGCTCACGGCCACATTGCCACACCATCCAGAAACACCCCATCTGGAGCAGCCACCTCTTTGTGTTCAAGTACAGGCTGCAGCATTACAGCGGCTTCCTTTGTGGGTGAGCCTGGAAGAAGAGAACTCCCTGCTCTCTCCATAGGCGGGGAGTTATATGGGCCAATGGAGCTCCAGCACCAGGAATATTTGATGGGCTGCATCAAAATTCATCCCCTACCACCAGCATCCCCCACCTCCTCTGCCATCCCATGCTCTCCCCCTGCCCATCCCCATCTCCAGGGAGCCCTGCTGGTAGCACAGTGGGGCTAGAGCAGCTTCCAGCTGCTCACTTACCCCAGCTGCCCACATATCCATCCCCGGGGCTAGAGGGAAGGGGAATGGGCTTGGGGAAGGGGTGCAGCAAGGGTGGGGTGGGGACTGAGCAGAGTGGACAGGGTGAGTCCTATGGCAGGGAAGTTGTCTTGGGCCCATGCCTTCAGCTCAGGAGTTGCCCCAGGCCCTGTGCCCCCTCTACAGAAAACCCTGTCCTTACCCCTCCTCCCATCTCAACTCTCTCTCAGAGCCTTAGGCAGGTGGGGGGGGGGAGGGGCAACAGTTTGAGCAGAGGAGGGTTGCAGGCTCTGGGCATTCTGGGAACCATCAAAAGTTTAGTGAACATTCTCCCGCCCCGCCCCCCGGCTTCCTCTCTATCGCACACCTATCCCAGACCACAGCCTTTGCAAACTCTGAGAAAGCATACCTAAGCACTTATTGGGAAATGCTGATCATATAATTTATGCTATCATGTGCCGAAAGTGTCCGTCTGCTTTGTACATTGGACAAACGTCTCAGTCACTTCGGCTAAGGATCAATGCCCACAAAACAGATATTAGACAGGATCACAAAGAAAAAACAGTTTCTTGCCATTTCAACCAGAAAGGACACTGTCTCAATGACTTAATTACCTGCATCCTGCTTCAGAAGCCTTTTAAATATGCACTTGAAAGGGAATCCTCTGCTAAAATTCGACACTCTACACGTGGGTCTCAACAAAGATTCTGGCTATCTTACCCATTACAAAGATAGCCTCCCCAATTATCACCTCTAATACTATTAGCTCACAGGCATTTACCTCCCCCCCCTCCTTTCATCCCCCTTCTGTTCTGAAATTTGATTTGTCCTTTTCATACGTGTTCATTTTTTTAAATTGTATCCTTTGGTATATATGGCTGTGACTATTTTCTTTCACTATTTGATCTGAGGAAGTGGGTCTGGCCCACGAAAGCTCATCATCTAATAAACCATCTTGTTAGTCTTTAAAGTGCTACATAGTCCTGTATTTTGTTTCTTGCAGAGTATGTGTTCCATCTGTTACATTAACCTTCCCCAACAAATAACCAATACTCCAGGAAGTCCTACTGATTTCAAAATCAGAAATATAGTAGGGCCCAATTAAGTCTCAGGAGGCAGCATGACCTTGAGAATGAAGTGGCTTTGCCAGTAGCTAAAATAAATCCCCAACAAGTTATTGCACAGAATATGGAGTGACATGCTGGTTCCAGGCACCAGCAACACTTGTCTCACGAGGCTTCTGTTTTCCAGCATTCCATAGGTCAGTCGTATTTAGCTGTGTTTTATTTATGAAGAAACTGACTGCATATTTTAAGCCCAGCTCTCCACCAATTTGGTTCCCTCCTAAATTATAAATTGTTCCTTTAAATTGGTTTGGAGGTTTTTCTGCTATGTGAAATCCACCTGGAACTCTTTGGGTTTTTCCTGACAAGGTGGTGAAATGTTGGGCAGTCTGGTTTACAGTTTGTTATTATTATATCACTTATTTGGGGCTTTTCTAAGTAAAAGACGCTTGGCAATTTAAACAAGCAGTCCAGATTCTGAGATCTGCTCCAGATCTGCAGTCATGTCTCTGAGATCAGAACATCACCTAGCATTTATTATTTCTACCGAAGTTTACTTTTAGTTCACGTTTAATTTAGCTTTAACTCTTAATCATCCAGGCCTAATTTTCCATTTCTAACTACACTTCTTTAGAATTAGGTTTCCTGAATTCTCTACATTGCTGTCTGGCCCCATCCAGCTTTGGTACATTGAAAACATTGGGAAATCTGGATTGAGCCTTCACATTCATTTCATTCTTGTATAGTCAATGACATCCCTAGGAACATACACCCGGAGCCATCTTGTCCATTGGACCAATTGGGGCTGCTGCCCCAGGTGCTGCACTTTTGGGGAACCCACTGCTGCCACCCCAATCATACTATGGATGGGAGGAACTGGGAGATCATGGGGACCTGGCGCAGCAGCAGGGGTCACCTCCCCCTACACACACCACACAGGCAGTGGGAACTGGTGCGGCCCAGCAGCCTGCTCTGCCCTGCTGCACCACCCTTTCCCAGCCTGCTGTGTGTGTGGCTTCTCAGCAGCAGCAGCAAGAGCATCCTGCCCCAGCATGCTCCAGTTCCCACTGCCCACAGAGAAGTGAGGCGCAGCAGGCCAGGAGAGTGGTACCACGCAGCGAAGCAGAGCAGGCTGTCAGGCCACTCCAACTCCTGCTGCCTGCATGGTGAGTGTGTGGGAAAGGTGCCCCCTGCTGACACTGCCACACCAGGCCCTTCCTCCCATAGTCCCCTAGGCTGCAGAGCTCAGGGAAGGTAGTAAGAGGGCAAGACAGCAGCACAGCAGGGGTGGGATTTGGAGAAGAGGGCATAGAGAGGGTTGGGGCCTGTGGCAGAAGGGGTTGCCTGGATCAAATCTTCATATTATTGTTTGTTGAGAATTGAACTTCAATAGAATTGAGAACACATTTTTGGGTGGGTCCTAGTGGGTTTTCAATCTTGTATGTTTGCTCTAGAATCCAAGCATGTCCGTTTCTGGAAAGGAAGGCCTTGTGGTGTGCAGTGTCCAGCCAACCCCACAGATGTTCTACTGTCTGTATAGGGATGAACTGGGCTTTTCTCCAGATTGAATAGAGGCCCATGTTGAAGAGTATGTACATTCGGGTGGATTTCCCTAACTGACTTCTGTAGGAAAAGGGGGCTTTTAGCAGAACGTTTGAGAAAAAGGGTCAGGTGCTCTCTTTCTGATGTAGGGATGCCACCAGATACTCGTGATTACCTTGTGCGTACCAAAATGAAGGGCTTCGTATGGCATGTGCAGAGTGCCACAATCGAAGGCCATGGACAATCTGTGGCTGAAAGGATGGGAATGTGGAAGTGCACTACCTCCATGTCCACCAAGATTAGGAAACCTCCTCTGGATGATAGGTGCCATGCTGGCTGTGAGTAGTGTTGTGATGTAGTGGGGGTACAGTCCACTCGCTGGTCACTACGCTTGGGCTGTGGATGACCCCTGCTGGCCTCTGTAAGCACTGCCTAGTGGGAGGTCACCCTGAGGGCCCTGATGTGTAGACCGTGGCCCAACTGGTTCTCATGGGAGAGGGAAGAAGTTTGAACAAAGAAAGGGTGTGGTTTGAGGAAGAGTCAGTCTTGTCCGGGAAAACATGAAGAGAAGGGACTAAGCTGAGTATTGGGGGTTCAGGGGCCTGTGGACCCCCTAACCTATGGCTGCCTGGTCCCTCACTTCGATGCCCACATAGAACCCGGGCTGTGCTGTACCTAGCAGAAGCAATAAACCCTCTCTATTCTACTGGCTGGTGGAGTCTCATTGTGTTGCAGACGGGGTGCAGGATCGGGGAGGGGTGTCCCCGAAGCGCTGCCACAAATGTCCATTTTGAATTTATGGAAGTGGATTGGCTTGTTGAGTGTCTTTAAATTCACTGTCTTCCCCATCATTCCTCATTTCTTTGTAACCAAGGTCAGTGAGGAGTATAAGCCCTGATGCTGGTCATGATCTAGGACAGGCTTAGTTCTCCCGATTTGGAGATGGAGATTGATTTGCCTGAGCATAGCCTTTCTTTTGGATAGGTTGGGGAGGGGGTCAGGAGGTCATTTTGAATTCAAGGGCATAACCTTTGGAAATTATGCCTCTTAATCATTTGCCCATGGTGGCAGTGGCAAACCAGCTGGGAACAAAAAGTGACAGGAAAGAGACAGACATTCCAAGAGATGAGTCACATCTGGGTTTAACGAGATGGATTTTCTTCCACCTCTCTATTCTTCCAGAGTCTATTGTCTGTCCTGCCACATCTATATTAAGTTCTGTGATCCTGAAAGACTGCCTACAACAACAACAAAAACACTTAAAATCTCTATTGAGCTTTGTTATTATTTTTGGAGAATTTTTTGTTTTGGCCCATGCATCATATGGCTTGTTCTGTTGGTTTCCTGAAAAAATTCCCACCCCAAGTATAGGTTTGCTACCAAATATCCATCTTGCAGAATTACCCACTTTCCAGGCTTATAGCTGGGGATGCCACCATGTTGGATGTCTTCAACCTCACGGAGGACCCACAATCATCAAATGAGATATCTGATACTAGAGTAGATATCAGGGAAATTCATTTTAAGGAAGATCCTAACCTCTGATACTTTTCAGGAATGTCAGAGACTAGAGACTCAATATAATCAAGAACTGCACTGGTAAAAAAAAAACGTGGTCTCTAAAGAGGATCTAAGGGATGCTAAGACTTCTTCATAGTCTCTGCAGAGAGTTGATTCCAAAGTGCAAACTTTGGGTCGAATATAAATTTAAATTAGAATTTTCGTCTTTGATGTGATTACCATTCCATATTTGCAGACTTAGGCCAGGCATCTGGGAAGGGAATGTAAGGGTTAGTTTTAGAGCCCACTGGACAATGTTTTCAGGTATTTTCTGCGTCTTTGACCTACTTTTCATCCTCTTTTTAGTATTTTTGGCTAAATGATTGGGAAAATACATACAAACAGGAACAGTTGTATTCAAATAGTTTTGAAACAGCTGTGCAGAGAAGAATTGTTTCTGGAGAGCCTTTGGAATTTCTTTGCTTTGTGATTGTTTGAATGTCTGACCCTTTTTTGGGTTAGAGGTCACTAGAATCAGGAGATGAAAGCTTATGCTTTTCCTTTGAGAGGACTTTAAGGTGGCTGACTAGAAGGTTCTCAAATGACTGCCTATGGTACACAAATCCCCAAATCCAAATTAGCCATCATGATCCCACTGCAAATGGAAGAAAGGGCAGAGGTAAGAAAACTAATTTGCAGGGGCAGCTCAAGGTTCTTGGACCCCTGAGGAATGGAGGAGATATCCTGACTGCAACAGGATACTCACTGGTAGGAAGAGAGGGGGGCCTAGCAACACACAAAGCATCCCTCTCCCCCCATCACAGTGCCTTGGATGGTGAAGAAGAGGAAGAAAGGTAAGTGGGGCCCCACGGTTTTCCAATGCACTTGTTCAATTGTCTAGAACTCCTGCAACCTCTTCCATTTACCCTCCTGAGGTGGGACACCTAGCAACGAGGCCTAGTTTGTATCAGTGGCTGGGCCTTTTTCTCAGCTTCTGGTGGCTTCTTCAGTTCACCCTCCTGAGGGGGAATACCCAGCAATGTTCATGTCAGTGGCTGCAGGCTGAGCTTCAGCACCTTGTCTTACTGGGTCTCTCATAAATCTGTGGCTGCTGGTGGCCTGCTTGGTTTCTGTGGTGGCACCAAAGATAAGGGAGTGAAAGGGAGACATTTCTCCATCAATACTCTTATCACAGGATACAGACCCTTCCCTTACTGCTCTTTTATGGTTTTTCAGAAGTCATTAACAGGGCTATTTTTATTAACGGGGGGGGGGGGGGGGGGTAGGGGGGAGAGAGAATTAGTTTGATAAAAGTCCTTGTAATTGCCTGGAACTCTATGAAGTACATTTTAGACTTAAAAAGTCAGTACCCCATCATTAAAAGAAACAATGGAGAGTTGAGGAAAAGGAATCTAGAAGAAAGGGGACAAGAATTAAAAATAAACCAGGTTATGGACAGTCAACAATAGACCCAACTCAGCCTCCTTCACTTTTGAAAGTGGAAAAAATTCTGGAGCAGCTTCTCACCGGGAGGAGCATCTCACTGCATCCAACGGCATGGAGACTGGAGATCCTATCACTCCTGAATGTTTGTACCCATGAACCCAAGAGAGAACAGCACTGGTTCCAGGCAGAAGCAAGAGTCACAAGAAGCACTGAGCATGACATGAACGCAAAGCTTGGTCTGCACTGCTGCTGGTAAAAGGCATTTGCATCCTCTTTATTGCACATGCTGTGTTAATCCTACTAGCAGTCAGGACTGTTTACTTCCAGGCAGGACTGCTGTCAAGGCTGTTTCCTACTCTGACACTTCGGCTACGTCTACACTGGCCCCTCTTCCGGAAGGGGCATGTAAATTTCACTAGTCGTCGTAGGGAAATCCGCGGGGGATTTAAATACCCCCCGCGGCATTTAAATAAAAATGTCCGCCGCTTTTTTCCGGCTTTTAAAAAAGCCGGAAAAGAGCGTCTAGACTGGCCCCGATCCTCCGGAAAAAGTGCCCTTTTCCGGAGGCTCTTATTCTTACTTCAAAGTAAGAATAAGAGCCTCCGGAAAAGGGCACTTTTTCCGGAGGATCGGGGCCAGTCTAGACGCTCTTTTCCGGCTTTTTTAAAAGCCGGAAAAAAGCGGCGGACATTTTTATTTAAATGCCGCGGGGGGTATTTAAATCCCCCGCGGATTTCCCTACGACGACTAGTGAAATTTACATGCCCCTTCCGGAAGAGGGGCCAGTGTAGACGTAGCCTTCAAGTGCAGAAGGAAGGGGCCTGCAAGAAACTTTAAACATACCTTGCCATTATAGGCTTATGTTAAAACTCCTCAACATCACAGATACCCTGGCTTTGGATTGGTATTGCTGCTGCCACCCAAATGCAAAAACTCCTTTGGGAACCCAGGAAGGTGCATTTGGGAACTTTGGGGTGTCCGCACACTCTTTAATTATCTCTCTAGAAAGAGCTTGAAAAACTGTAATTTCTCTTAATAGCTGGTTTTGCAGTCTTAGGCACATGCACACAGAACCACCTGCCTTTTAGGACATAAGACCATGATCTGATTCCTAAAAGGGTGATTTTTATTAGCAAAACATACTTGGTGAAACATTGCTTAGTTGCTAGGTGTTACGGAGCAACAGAAAAAAAAAGAAACATTTAAACTCAGAGAATTGCTTCTCTGGGATTCAGTTTAGAAGTTACAATGTAAGGGGAGTAGTTACATGTGCTCAGTACAGAGAAGTCCAACAAAACCAAAAATAAATAAAATAACCTGATTGCGTCTGACTAAACATCTGCTGTTCTACTCACGTATCTGTGGTTTCAAGATTTAGTCCTTCCCTAGGCATAGACGATGCTGGATACCCCAGCGCTTGCTCCCTGGCTCAGTTCATGTCTCCTTGCTCTGGTCTGGTCATACAAGAACAGGAACAGGAAGGTCATTGCTTCCAATTCAAAGCCCACACTCTGTTTCCATTGGCTCTCCTGACTTGCTGCTAACTCACTTCCTGATTCCCTAGTATTCTAGACTCACCACTGTCTATGGTTTTAACCCTCAACAGGCAAGAGAATTAGGGCTAGGTCTCAAGAGCTAACCACTGTGGAGAGACTTTAGTTAAATGAATGGCTAGAATGAACAGAAAAGGGCATTAGCCCTCCCACATTAATCACAACTGCCACTGGTGGTTCCTCACTGAGATGCAGGGTCTTGACTCACTACACAGAATTCTGAGGTTGAGCAGTGAGAATTTACAGTGCACTGAATAACTGTAGGGTTAACTAATGAGTTTTCCTGTGAGTTTTGTTTTGTTTGGGATTAGCACTGGGGAGCTGACAAACTTGCCGAGCCCTGGGAGGAAGGCCCAGCTCCACACTCGAGGAATGGGCAGTTCTTAGGCAGAAGGGGTGAAGCTTGAGGATAGCCAGCCATCAGCGCTACTCAGAGTGTGCAGTGCTGCTCCGCCTCCCCCGGGCAGCTCTCAGGTCACTCCTGTTGTGGCCCCAGCAAAGGTACGGTTTTTAGCCCAGGGCTCTTTTGAATTGCTGGGCTCCAAGATAACTGCCCCCTTTGGCTCTCCCCCTCCCCCTGCATCAAGGGGCCTGGGCTAACATATCAAATAAGGCTTGGTGGGGCTGAATATTTCCACGTGCCTTTGTTTCTGTCATGTTGTAGGTGCATGGCACTTAGGGTTACTAGGTAGATTCAGAAAAAATACCGGACACACTTGATCCAGGGGCGGGGGGGAAGGGGACTGTCTGGGAGGAGGTGGGGGGAATGGGAAGCAGGACTGGTGGGGTCGTTGGGGGCAGCGGGGCTGACTCAGGGAGATTGGGGATGGTGGCCAGCAGGAAGCAGGGCTGGTTGGGGAGGGTCGAGGGGAGCGGGCCTGGTTGGGAGGAGTTGGGGGGAACGGGCCTGGCTGAGGGGAGAGGAGCAGGGAGGGAGAATCAACCTGCGGGGAGTGGGACTGACCCGGGCACATGCATATCCCAGGGTGCTTCCTGTCCTGCACATGGTCCCGGCGAAGTATAAGTGAGTCCGGCTATGGCTCCACAACATGCTTGAACAAAGCTCAGGAGCACGGACAGGGCTTCTCCTCTTCCCCAACGCATCAGTCCTACATCAGATGCAACCAGAGGCTCCCAGCACTGATCGCTCCCCCTCCCAGCCACTCCCCCAGCCTGCGCCAGGCTTCTTTCGGGTGCCCAGCCAGAAAACCAGAAAATACCAAACATTGCACATGTCTAGTATTTTCTGAATTTTTTTATCTGACAGAGGGCCCAAAAACCAGCCTGTCCAGTTGAATACCGGATACCTGGCAACCCTAACGGCACTGCCATCATACCAGCATGTGTGAGCATTCCACACAGACGTTTTCAAGAGGCACTGAGGCCTGAGGGCCTGTTGCTTGTTTTACAAAAGTAAATTACTACAGATTTCCTCCCTCCTTCGTCAGTACACAAATATGAAGCCCACATCTAGGCCTAGAGATTCAGTCTGACTGTTTATTCTGGAAAGCTGAATCCTCTGTCGAGAGCCCAAACTCATGCAGCCTATCACTTACACAAACTTCTCAGCCTGCCCTCCAAAGCACTTGCAACCCTTCCCAGCTAGGGTTGCCAGATGGTTTCAACAAAAATACAGGACACACTTAACATTATATCACAATCTACATTACAACTTATTTAGAAAATACCAGACATTGATATTTTCTCAATTTGTTTCCCGAACAGAAAGGTCAAATATTGGACTGCCCGGTTCAAAACCGGACACCTGGCAACCCTATTCCCAGCTTGGTGACATTTGCAAATGTTGTAAGTCACTTTCTCCATTCATATTAGCTAAGTCTTTAATGTAACTATGGGCTAGTACCACACCCAGCACTAATCCCTGTGGGATGCCAGTAGATTCATCCTTTCACAGTAGGGCCGACAACCACCACAGGCCCCGAAGGCAAGGTGTGGAGATGTCCAGGTTCAAACTGCCAGAATGGGCAGGGCCTCAGGAAGAAGGAACGGGACCTCGAGCAGGCAGCCCTTAGCACCACCCTGACCACAGCGACTCCCCTCCTCCCCCAACCCTCAGTCACACAGAATGGCATTTTGGCAATTCAAAGGGGTTTGGGGCCCATTGGTGGCAGCCGGGAGCTCCAGGCCCCTTTGAAGCTCTGGGCCCTGGGGCAGTTGTCCCTTTTGTCTCCCCTCCCCTCAGCAGGCCTGCCCTTCCATTTTGACAGTTCATCATTGTTATCTCCTATATATGTATGGTCTTTCAACCATTTGTGCACCCACCTTATTGTAGTTTCTTCTAGACCACATTAGTTTGCTTATGAGACTGTGAGACTGGGTCAAAAGCCTTACTAAAGATGTAAAATTGTAAAACAACTTAACGAGACTCCAAGTAGAAACATAACACTCTCTGATTAAAAAAATCCAAACTGTGTAAGACTCTCATAAACACATCATCATAACCAAAGGACATCTCCTGATTATTCTAACACTGTGAAAAAGCCTTCTTGACTGTTTGCAATGCAAAAAGCTTTCTTGATTTTATGATGAGAGCCAGGCTTGTGGCCAATTTGGAAAGTCTCAGTGGTTTTTTTTTTTTAATGACATTTTTATTTAAAAACACAAGCAGGAAGCAACATACATTACTTCAGCACAATGTGAATTGGTCATATGCTCTCACAGTCATGTGTACTTGGATGTTCTGCAGCCTAAATACAGAGACCTCTGAATCACAAAAGGAGAGTGTAAATTCTGCTGCTGTGTGAAGCTAAGCAGCAGCATGGGAAAAGAGCAGAAAAAGAGACAGGATTTCTCATTATCTGTCATGTCACAAGGCTCTGGCAAAGGCCCATTAGCATTGGCAGAGAGGCATGATATACAAGATCATTCTCACTGCCTTTATCTCACATGACGTCCAAAGTTATAAACTTACAGTCCGGTGACAACTGATGTGGTTTGCTCTTTGGCAATTCCCACCTGTTCCATAATCAGACACTTCTCCAGCCACAGGATAGTAAATGGGGTTTAACTTTTCTAATGGACAGCACACATGGCTGATGTTATATCTGCAACCTGCTGACATTACCAAGTTTTTATAGTCCATACTGATTTCCTGTAAGGAAAAAAAGTAGTGAAGTTGCTAATATGAAAAACAAACACAAATTCCATCATCCTTCAAACAAGAGGATGACAATGAGGATGACAGTTTAATCCTCAAACTATGAGTGATTCTGAAATAAGACTCTGTCCAAAGAAGCTCTACAGAAAACACTGTAGATGCTACACATGGTTTTCAGGCCAAGATCAAAGCAACACTATTTTTTAGTGTCGGAATGTAGCAAAGAAGAGAATTAGATCTGTTACCACCCAGGGCAGTGCGTCCCTCTGGAGCACTCAGAGAGCTTAAGGAACACTGCACCAGCTCCGCTCAGATGATATTTCTGCAAGAGGCCCAGAGTGAAATAGCGAAAGGGAACCAAGTCCTGGCCAGAGGACAGCAGGCTGCATAGAGATGAATTCCACAGGGGCCAGCGGATATGGGACGTCTCAACTCCCCAGAGACAACCAAGTTGCAGCAGATTGGTTCTGCTCCCATTACTGCTCTCTGAGGGCTACTGCAGTGCTTCTCACAGCTCCTGGGACTCTCTCTCCACCAAGAGGGTTGGCTGCTGCTGTGCTCTTCAAGTCACCCCTGCTCTAGGGGTACTAGGCCTAATCATAGATCCACTGGTTCTGTACTAGAGTTGCCAGATGGCTGAAACAAAAATACCGAATCCCCCCCCCGCCCAAAAAAAACCACTGGGAAAAAATTTTGTTGAAGGAAAAAAAGGGGGGAGGACCCAAAGTTGTTGAGAAAAAAAAAAGGCGTGGGGGGGGGGGGGGGACCGGCCATGAAGGGAGCGGTTCTGGCCAGGAAGGGGGAGGGGGGCCTGGAAACAGCTAGCGGAGGTGGGGGGGAACAGGGCTGGCCAGAGGAGATGGGGGGGGCCAACGGGAAGCAGGGCTGATTGTGGGGGGGCGGGGCGGGCAGAATGGGGTTGGCTGCGGGATATCGGGGGAGCGGAGCTGGCCGGGAGTAAGGTAGGGGCAAGAAGCACAGCTGGGGGAGATCGGGGGCTGCAGCGCTGGCCGGGAGGAAGGGTGGGCCAGAAGCAGAGCTGGCGGGGGGGAGGGTATAGCGGTGCTGGCCAGGGAGATCAGGAAGAGGAATGGGCCGGCTGGAAGCAGAGCTGGGGGGGGGTTTGCAGGGGGGCTGGCCGGGGAAGATCAGGAGGGGAAGTGGGGGAGAACCGGCCGGCAGGGAGCGGGACTGACCTAGGCACTTGCTGCCTGTCCCGCGCAGGCTCCCGGTGACATGTCCCGCGCAGGCTTCCCCTCCTCCTCACACTCAACCGACTGAGGGCTCCCGGCGGCAATCGTGGCCCCGCCTCCCATCTGGGACTCCCAGCCGCTCCCCCTGCCCACGCCAGGCTTCCGTCTGGTGTGCAGCCGGAAAAATCAGAAAATACCAGACATTGCACATATCCGGTATTTTCTGATTTTTTTTACCGGATAGAGTGCGCAAATACCAGACTGTCTGGTACAATGCCAGAAACCTGGCAACCCTACTCTGTACTGTTCCATTACTGCCCCTGCCCTCCTTCCTAAGCCCCCTTGTGTGATGGGATTGAGGGCACCCAAGTGGAGTTACCCCATGGCAACCATGAAGGCCAAGATCATGTATGTGAGTTTCAACGATTTTTCCTCCCCATTGTCTCTCCTGGTACTGCTGTATTCAGAGCTTTACACAGATTGAGGGTGGATATCAATGAGAGACACCAGGAGGAAAGATTTGCCCAATAGAAAGGAGGGATTATTGTGAGTTCCGACTTCAAGCTCTTGGTCCAGTTGCAAGTGAGCTCATTATCACTCAGCTAGTATTTATCCCTGGGTTGTTATGACCCTTTAGAATGAAGCCTAAAGCCAACAAGAAGCACATTAACTGAGAACAAAAGGTATTGTTAAAAAACAAACATCCCCCCCCCCACGAGTTACCTAGAAACCCAGAGGATACAGAGCAGTTATATTTGGAACACACTAGGAATCATGATCTCTGAATCCCACCCCGCCATCAGGTCCCAATACACTTTTATCTTATCATTGTCTATCCAAATTCATCAGCATGTGTCACAAACATGCATCAGTCAGAACTTTCTTTCCAAAGGATGCTTTATTGCTTTGTTATTTTAACAGTGCATCCCTAATTGTTTTAGCTGTATGACTGGGAACTCTGATTAGATTTTAAAGACTTCTAGGACAAGCTGGGTTCTTGCATATCAATTTTTCCAGCTGTGTTAACAAACTGATGTGAAACAGATGGGCAGCTGATACAAAGCTCAAAGCTCTGGAGCACTTGGGTAATCAATTAACACCTTCCAAAGTTATGAATGCCTTAATAACCTGAACCCTCACTTCTCATGAAAACCAGCAGGAGTTCATTACCCTTGTCACACTTTTACACTGAGCATTAGAGGGGAAAAATCTATTTCACAGACTAGTTCTATCCACTCTCTCTGGTTCCTTGAAACATTTTCTGTCTTTAGGGTTGTAAGTAATCAGGCTATTGTGTTCATCTTTGATTTGTCAGATACTCCATCTTGAATGATAGTTTCTTGCCATTTAATTTGCAGTGAGGAGTTTTATATCTGGACATTTATAGGCACTATAGAAAAATTTTAGGCCAAGAGAAAAAGCATTTAGCAAAGACAAAGGATATGTTTATATAGCAAAATCTGTGCCCAGGCTAGCCTAGCATCACAGCTAGCACAGAGAACAATAGCAGCAAAGACAGCACAATACACACTTCAGCACAGGTAGTACAAAACTAGCATGGACTCTGCTGGGTATGTACTCAGATAATTAGACTACTCTAAATCCCACTCAACAAAGTCATCACTGTGCCATTGTTACCTGCATCAGATGGATTGAAGCCAACACGGACAGGTTATGCAGTTTTTGCTGTGTAACCATACACTTTATCTTTTCTAAATATTTTTTCACTTGATATAAGCAGCATGTAGTTAGATTTTTAGGAGCATTTCTAGGTAGGACTCTGGAGGGATGTAAATGTTTCCTTGTGTTTTGTCACGGTAGCATGGCACTGGCAAATTGATAGAGTGCACAGATGATACCCAGATTTTGGCTCAGTCTTATTTCCTCCATTAGCCCTCTCCAGGACTGGCCTGAGCCCTTTCAGCACTCTGGGCTCAGGCTCTCGGCACCCTGGGCCCAGGTGCGCGGTGCCGCCCCCGGGTGTAGGATGCATGCGTGGGCCCACCCGTGGAACGTGGGCCCATGCCCCCCCAGGGTGCGCGGGCGCATGGCACATGTGCATGCCAGCCACAGCCGCTGGCGCTCAGCCTGGGGCCCGCCCCTAGGGCGCTCGGTGCATGTGCAGCCTGGTCATGGCCGCTAGCGTGCCCTCAGGGTGCACGGCGCATGCACTGCCCAGCCTGGCCCAGCCAGCGCTGTTAGCGCGCGTGCTGGGCTGTGCAGGGCCCCACAGCCGTGGGGAGAAGGGTGCTGCTGGCTGGTGCCATGGGGATGCGGGCAGGCCGGTGCTGCGGGAGCCATGCGCGTGGCTCCTGATGGCAGCTGTAAGGGACGCCACGCGCCCCTTACAGCTGCCATCAGGTGCCCTCATTGGTTGGCATCCTGGGCAGCTGCCTGGCTCACCCATGCCTTCGTCCGGCCCTGGCCCTCTCCAAAACTGAGGGTGCATCTACACTGCAGGGCTTAACTCGAAATAAGCTACGTTAATTGAGCTATGTCAATTGCGTAGTTTATTTCGAAATAGCTTATTTCAAAATTGGGAGCGTCTTACACAGCACTTATTTCAAAATAGAGCACTCTTCTTCTGACTTCCCTTACTCTTTGTACAATGAGGGTTACAGGAGTCGGAGTAAGAAGTCCTACAGCTTGACAGTATTTTGACACTATTTTGAAATAACTGCCTGCTGTGTAGATGCGGACTAAGTTATTTCGGAATAGCGCTAGTTATTTCAAAATAGTGTTGTAGTGTAGACGTACCCTGAGTGTCCTTGGTCTGGAATCCATAAGTTTGTGCCACAATTAAAATATTCAGAAGTATTTGTTACACTTGCTTGAATCAAGTGAATAATTTCTTGTATTGGTGGAATACTGTTATGCAGGATATCAGACTAGATCAGAGATGGCCAACCCGCAGCTCTCGAGCCACATGTGGCTCTGATTAAAGAAATGCAGCTCTTGCTAGTTCTGAGTTACGCCCCAGCGCCTGCTCATGGTTGGTCACTCTGTGCACGCACCCCAGTGCCTGGAGGGAGAAGTGTGTGGTGGCAGCAACGGCAGCTCCGGGACCCAGGCACTGGGTTAAAGTGGAGGAGGGGGGAGAGCTGGGGGTGCCTGGCTCTAGGGGAGGGTGTTGCATTAGAGTGGGGGGGGGCACTGAGAATACCTGGCTCTGGGGGAGAGGAAGGGGATTGGGTTAGAACTGAGGAAGGGGATTGAGTTAGAGTGGGGAGCAGGGGGTGCCTGGCTCTGGGGGAGGGGGGGGCATTGTATTAGAGTAGAGGGGCTGGGAGTGCCTGGCTCTGGGGAAGAGGAGGGGCATTGGGTTAGAGTGCAGGGGCCGGGGGTCAGCACTGAAACTCCTTAAACTCAAAGTCTTCATGGATGCAGAATAAAGCAGCCAACACAGATGTCATATTTAAATACCAGGGCAAAAAAAGAATCAACATGAGCCTATGTTTCTTTAAAGAAAATTCAAAGGCTGTTGTTTGCCAGGCTGAAGCAATTATTCTGAAATATGAGTCTGTCCCTTATTGTTTTTCAGCCTCTCATATTTGCAGTCTGGGATGGACCTTAATTTTTAGAACTATAAAAAAGCCATAATTTTCATAAGTAAAAAAAATGAGGAAACCATGCCAGAGATCAACAAGCTGGAGTAAAACAGGCACTTCAAATTGTGCTAATTTATTTCTTGGTTCCGTTTAATTTTAAAAAACTGATAGGACATAATAGGATAGTAGTGTTAAATTTAAAATACATGGTGAGGATGCTTTTTCTTTTTAGTGTGAGAATATTACAGTATTTTTAAAGGTTTTTATTTTTTAATTTGATGTTTGTACCTTCACACTCTATCCACAGCTATTTTGGCTCTTCGTCTCTAACTGGTTGGCCACCTCTGGACCAATTGTCCTTTCTGGCCTTAACATTTGTGAATATGAAAGAGTGTGAAAGCTGGTGTTGTTTACATAAGCACTTGTCCAGGAAGCCAAATTATTAGAACCACTTGAATCATCAAAAATTGAGTGAGAAATCTCAGTAGAATAGGTTTTTATCACTTTGTGCTCCCAGTCAGGCTATAGATGATGCATAGATGCAGTCCTCACTGTAGTATGGGGCTTTTCATGTCCACAAGACCAGGAACAACAGAAGAGCCTCTGAATAATTGAAAGAAAGAAAGAATGTTAATTGAACTGTTAAGGTTCTAGAAGAGTTTGGTTCATTCAACTCATGTGAGTGAATGGTGGGCTCTCATTTTGTCCAGTGTGTCTTGTCCATCCTTAATAATTTAATAGATCAGTTTCCTAGTGACAACTTTACTCTTCCCCATGAGATACATGAGCCCATCTTATGTGTATTGATTCTTATAAATTCTGAGGTGAGGGATGAGAGCAGAGGAAACTGGAGTTCTCCCTTCACCTCCACGGCATTCTTATGCTCCACTTGGACCTGCCATCTCCACACCGCTCCTATTCAGGGCACTGCCAGAAGTGAGCCACCATCACTCCCAGCAGGTGCGGAGCTTCACTCTGTGGACTCCTCTTGCTTCCTTCTCCAGCCACCTCTTTATCAATGAGCTACTTTTAGGCCTGAAGCCAGGAATCCCATACCCCCAGCTGCTGCTGGTGCATTCTGGGCTACATAATATTTGCTGCTGTTTCCGTGCTTGTTGTGGAAGGCAGGATTGGATAGCTGAAATCGTATTCACAGAGGCAGCAGTGGTGCTGAAGTTGCTGAAGTTTGGGTTTGGGAATAATCACAGTGGATTTAACAGGAAAGTATTTATAGCTTCTTTTCATATATCATAGCATCTGGAAACAAGGCACTGACATGGGACTTTCTATCATTTGGAAATTCCACCTCCTGAACTGTAGGAAACCATGCTCCTGAGCTCTAAGATGTAAACCCCATCTTCTCAAGCAATTTTGGATCTTGCCTTGCAGTTTGCCAACAGACCCTGGTCATCTGCAGGCAGAATCAAATCTCAGACCCCTAAGGCTTAGTGCATAAGCCTCTGCCACATTAACTAAAAGCCCACTGGCTGTAGCTGAGGCTCGCAGTGGTTCCCAAACTTTTCAGCATCATGCCCCCTTTTTGATTTTTGAAAAACTCACGCCTCCCCACCCCCCAAAGTAGCAGCAAAACTTGTTGAGCAAAAAAAAAAGGAATTGACAAGGGCAGCAAAACTTGGTGGGGGAAGAGGAGGGGCTGGATTGCCTTGCGCCCCCCCCCCGCCCCTCGGGATTTCTTTATGCCCCCCAGTTTGGGAACCCATGCTCTATAGCAAGCTCATTATTCTCTTTTAAGTGATCTGGGTGCCGTTAAATGGGACAAAAGTCTCAGAGGTAGCCATGTTAATTTGTAACATTAAAAAAAACAACAAGCACCTTAGGGCATGTACACTAGGAAATTATTTTGAAATAACTTATTTTGAAATAATAACTCCTGAAATAAATATTTTGAAATAGTGTGTCCATACTACAGGGAAACCTCAAAATTCGTCTGAGGCAGGCTCCCTTAATGTGGATGTGCTACCTCAACACAGAGCCTCAGGAAAGCAGGAGTTATTACTTAGAAATAACCAGCACCTTTTTTCAAAATAACAAGTGTGGTTGTGTGGACTCTCTACTTGTTATTCAAAATAAGGGGAGTTGTTTCGAAATAACTCCCTAGTGTAAACCAGGGTTAGAGACTAACCAAAAAAAAAAAAGATAGTAGTATGAGTAGGCTGTGCCCACGAGAGCTCATGATACTATCTATATTTTTGTTTGTTAGTCTCTAAGGTTACGTCTACACAGCAACATTATTTTGGACCCATCTAGACTTGACTCCTGTAACCCTCATTGTACGAGGAGTAAATGAAGTCGGAGGAAGAGTGCTCTATTTTGAAATAAGTGCTGTGTAGACGCTCCCTGTTTCGAAATAAGCTATACAATTGACGTAGCTGAATTTGCATAGTATATTTCGAGTTAAGCCCTGCTGTGTAGTCACATCTTAAGGTGCTACAGGATCACTTGTTGTTTACTAAATGGGACCATACCCCACCGCCAGAAGGTGTATGGGTTACACTTGCACAAGAAAAAGAAGCTTCCTTTTATCTTTTCTTCCCTTTTGTATGCACCTGAAAGCCTAGAGTCAGGATTAGTTATTTTAGACCTATGTGTAAATGGATCACTTGCCACTCTGTTTCCAAAGGGAGCATACTGTGGGAAAGGACATCTGAAGGGAAATTTATAGCTCAGGTATTTAGCTACATCCCTGGGCTTTAGATTCAGTTTATGGGATCAATTCCTTATGGTATATTTACACTGCAATAAAAGCCTGCAGCACAGTGCCCAAGTCAACTACTTTGGGCTTTCAGGGATTGGGAGAAATTGCTGGGTTGGTGTTTCGGCTCACTCTGAAGCTCCGGTTCCGAGACCTGCCTCCTCACTGGGTTTCAAAGGCTGGACTTTGCCTGAACCCAAATGTTTACACTGAAATTTTTAACCCTGTAGTCTGAGCCCAAATCAACTGATCAGAACCAGCCACAGCAGTACAGGTGTACTCCTCACTTTTAACGCAGCAAGGGATACACTATGAGACAGTATGTACCTGAGTCACTGGATATTGTTTTATGGGCACTTATATCTAAAGAAAATGTTTCAAAAAAGTGAATTAATGCTCATGACTGGCATTCCTGGAGATTGAAGTCTGCTGCTTAAGATCAGGAAATGCAACAGGAGTGCAGGCTGAGCATGTTTTCCCTAGCTTTGCCTTTGTGTATCCTCTCCTCAGGAATTACTGTTTCAGACTCTGGCCTCTCTGCTGAGGCAGCCAACGATGATGTTAAGTGGGCCCAGTTTTAGTGGTTCCTGATGTAGACATCTGACACCAGATTCAGATCATCAAGTCTTTTCTTATAAGCCGCTGAACATGGGTTAAAAGCAGGGTTTGCTTGGTACCTAAATGTGAAAGGCTCTAGATCGCATTACAGAAATCCTGAGCCATCCCCTCTCCTTGTTTATATTTTTGTCAAAAGAAATTGAGAGGTTTTTACACTTGTGAGAGGGAGGTCAGTGGGTGTAAAAGAAAAACAGAAGTGTGCATGAACTGGCATTGCATGGTCCCCAGTCTGCTGTTAGTTCTGGAGCACAGCCAAGAAAAGAAGGAAATTACTAGCTTTCCAACTGTGAACATGGGGGCCATTCTGGGCACAGCGTGGTGCCCTGATGTGAAGTTTTGGCTAATCTGCGTGCTGCCTCAAAGGCATCATGCCATGAAGAGCTGAGGGATTTCTGGCAAGAACTTACAACATGTGAATTCACTCACCGATACAACTGGTCATTTTGTGCCTGCTCAGATGCATAGTGAAATCAGTGGCCTAATTCCCAATGATTCCTCAGTAAAAGCCGAGTTATCTGCTGGTATAAACTGAAACAGGTCTAGAGATTTCAGTGAAGCTATTGTAATTTACACCGCCAGGAACTTGATTCATCATGAGCTTCTCTCCTTTATTGCTCTAATTTCTCCCTTCAGAATCACACACAAAAACGTAGATTTAGAACACTGTGGGAAGTCTATTACTATTAGAAATCCCAAGATACAAGATCTATTTCAAATAACTGTAGGGACTGATTATTCTTTTTCATATCAGAATAAATCAGGAATAACTTCACTGAGCTCAATGGAACCACACAGCAGAGAGAGGAGATTCAGCCTTCAAGTGTTGGGTTTAGAGGGACAATCTAGCCCCCATGCAGTGTGAAATTCCCTCTCTGAATTTAACCATTTTAACTCTTCTCCCAAATCTATGCTTCTGTCTATCTCTAGATCTCTTTGCTTTCTCTCATTTTAAACAAACTTTTCTCCTCTTTTGCTTTGAAAGGCAGTATATTCTGTTATTATCCATGCCCTCATTGTCTCCCATACTCTATGTTGCATCTTTCTCTTTGCCTCCTTTCTATTTTCTCTGCCTCCTTTTCTGATTTTATGTCTCATTGCAACAATCTGCAATCCACTAACCCTTCTTTGTCCTGTGACTACAGGTGTTAATTGCCCCACTTCATTTTGAATGGTTTCTTACAACATGCTAATTCCTTATGCTTAACAATCTGTTCCACATTCTATTTAGCTGTGACACTCTGATTACCTTTCCCAGACCTGAAGAAGAGCTTGAAAGCTTGTCTTTCTCACCAACAGATTTATAGGGTTGCCAAGTGTCCGGTTTTGAACCCGAGAGTCTGATATTTGAGGGTTCTGTCGAGGAAACAAATTGAGAAAATACTGGACATATAAAATGTCCGATATTTTCTAATTAGGTAAGTATCAGTACATAGTTGTGAAGTGCCTGGCTGGTAGACACGCTCATGCTGCATTAGTGTGTCTACCAGCCAGGCAGTACGCAACTACGCGAGGGGCAACGGGGCCAGGGCGGGAGGGAATCCCCAGGCTGGACTCACTCGTGATTCTCTGGGAACGTGCGCGGGATGGGCAGCGCCCCGGAATCTGTGTGCTCTCGGGTCAGTCCCACTCCCTGCCAACCGATTCTCTCCCTCTGCTCCACCTCCCCCCGCCCCAGACCGCCTCCCAGTCAGTCCTGCTTCCCGCCATTTGATTCTCTCCCCCTACTTCTCCCCCAGACAGCCCTGGTCTCCCCAAGCCCTGCTTCCCACTGGCCAGTTCTCCCCCCCCTTTTCCTGATCTCCCCCAGCCAGCTCTACTCCCCCTGACCTGCCTTGCTTCCTGAGAGTTGGGCCCCCTCTTTCCGTGATCTCCCCTGGCCAGCCCTCCCTCCCCACCAGCTCTGCTTCCTGCCGACCGATTGTCCCCCACACCTCCTCCAGGCCAGCCCCGCTCCCGACCGGTCTCCTGCCATCTAAAATCAAGTGTGTCCAGTATTTTATTTTGAGGCCACCTGGTAACCTTACAACAGAAGTTTGGTCCAATATAAACTAGGGGGTGGTGCCCCCTTGCTCACTATGTTTGCCAATCCCCTTCCCCCCTTGTCTCTGAGTTTCACCAGGGAGAGCCAGGCCAAGAGGTGACAGCCTCGACCTCCCCCTTTCCTGGCTGCCAGGCGAAGGCCGGGCTGGCTCCAGCTGTTGGGCAGGGCAACCTGTACTTCAATTTGACACCCCCTGCCTCCATTCCTGCACTCACATCCTCCCTAACCCTTCCACTCCCCACAACACACTGCCTAACCCCTATCCCCTCCTCCATTCCTACACCCCCATCCTTCCCTAACCCTGCCCATCTCCTGCCTCCAGTCTAATACCCCATTATCTCTACCACCCCCCATTACCGCATCATCCATCCCCACATACACCCTATCTCCCTTCATCCCTCCCTACACACACCCTGCACCCTCCCACAAATTAGTCGAGCTGCACCCCTCCACCCTTAGGAGCACTACGAGGCCAGGCAGCATAGTCCTGGCTTCCACAGCAGGAGTCACAGCCTATCCCCAGACCAACCTCTCCAAATGGGTCTGTTGGGGCAGCTTTGCTCCATGGCGAGTCTAGGGAGCTCAGAGCACAGAGCAGCTGCTCTGGAGACCTGGGGCAGTATCTGGGGTGCAAGATCTGCCCAGTTTGCAGCGGGCCCAGGAGAGCATGCCTGAGCCCAGGCCACACAGAGCTAAGCTGCGTGGCAGGCAAGTGGGCTGGGCAGACTCGGGTGGGGCCTTGAGGCAGGCAGATGCTGGTCCAGGGGTCACACAGGGATGGGGGCCCTGCCCCATCCATTTAAAGGAGCAGTCACATGGTCAGGGCTCCTGGGGACACAGGAATTTTTTTTTATACATAGAGAAAGATTTTACCTCAGCAAGCTTGCCTCCTTTTCTCCCAGTATTCTCATGTCTTTGTCCTCCTTGCTGACAGCTGACAACAGTACCTCATTGTTGAGACAATCTCTTCCAATACTGTGTCCCTCCCCCACTGTCTCTCATTAGTTGAACTTGTTTGTTTGTATGTTTTTGTTTTTTAATTTGGTTCACTCATACTAAGTCAGAAATCCAGGGCTGAAGTCCTGGCTTCACTGAAGTCAACTGGAGTTCTGCCATTGATTTCAGTAACGCCAGGACTCCACCACATGTGTTTTGATGGATATCCACCAGCTGGCCTCCAAGTTAAAAGATGATGTATGTGAAGACTAGATCATCTGTATCAGGCCTTGAAATCTAAATGTACCTATTGATTGAAATGCCAGTCTATATGTGATTTTAGATTATAGAAAAAGCTTGAAGAACAACAAATAGTCCTGCAGCACCTTAGAGACTAACAAAAATGTAGATGGTATCATAAGCTTTTGTGGGCACAACCCACTTCTTCATATGAATGGAGTTAAGGGGTCTTGGATACAAATAAATAGCAGAGAAAGATAGGGGATGGGGAGGGAAAGAGAAGGGAAAAAATGGGGGAAAATTTTGTCAATTTAGATTGTCCATGCTAAATAAGGCTAATAGTGATTTTTAGATCCAACCTTATTATTTTATTCATTTTTCTCCACATACTACTTCTCTGAATTTTGCAGCTGATTTTGTTCAGAAAAATAACAATGAAACACAGATCATCTCAACTATTTGGGTTTGTTTGCTTAAATGATCTAAATAAACATGATTAATATAATCAGAAACAGTTACTAAAACTGATATGTACAATCTGCTACTTTGGGCCATAAATCTTGGGTAGGTCACCCAAGATACTGTATTTTATAATACTATAAATGTATGTAATTATAAACAGAGGGCTAATAAAAGTCTTCATGCTCAATGAAAACATTTGAACGAACATATTGTAGTGATGATAGCCATAAATATAGCAGAAGCTTCCAGATATTATTAACTCTTTCACTGAAAGAGTGGATAGTCATACAGCGTAATCCCAGCATACTTTGATTTGGCTTTTGAAATAGTAAGACTGTGGATGACAATAAGCCTTACCCGGGAGAATTATGACACTGAAATGGCTTGACCCAGGGATGTCCGTAGTGTGACTGAAGGAAAAATACAGCCTGTGGACCTTTAACACAAGCCCTGTAGACTCCTTCACTATCTGCACAGCGAGAAAGACAAACCCATCTTGTTGCTTAAAGCAGCGGTTCCCAACTGCCAGGCCACAGACTGGTGCCAGGCCACGCACTGCTGGCTGCCGGGCCATGGTGGCTGCTGGAGCTGAAGCCAGCTATTCGTGGTGGCTTACCACCACACAGAGCAGCCAGCTTCAGCTCTGGCAGCCGGAGCGGCTGATTTTGCCTGGTGGCGGCACTGGAGGCACTTACTTCCCTCCTCCCCCTGCCACTCAGGTAAGGTGGCAGCCTGGTCAGGGCTCTGCACTTCCCCTGCCTCTATCCATTGGAGCACAAGACGCGCTTGGGGAGAGAGGGGGCATGAAGAGGAAAGAGCGCATGCACCACCAATGGCTGCTCCCCCGCCCACACTGCAGTAACAGCCACACTCCCTAGAGGGGGCAGCCTCACTCTGGGGACTGCAGGGGTGGGGTGGAGTCAAAGGGGTGTTGGATGAGGGTATGGTGGGTTCATGGGGCAAGAGGGTGTTGGCATGGGCTGTAGGGGTCAGAAGTTAAAGGGTCAACGGGCATGGGGTGTAGTGGTAGGGGTCAAAGGGTGTTAGGCACTGGGGCGCAAGGGACTGTGTTAGGGCTAGTGTTTAAGGGGAGAGGGTTGGGGCTGAGGGAGGGCAGAGGTTGGGGGTCAAAGGGCAAGAGGGGGTGGGTTACAGTGGGTCAGTGGTTATGGAGCCAGGTGCGGTGCAGCTTGCTCTCCTGTCTCATGGGGAAGCAGATCTGAGGGTGTCTGAACAGGGTCGAGGGCCTCGGGGCTTGTGGAACAGGCAGTTGCAGGGGGGCAGGATCAGGCAGTGGGGGCAGGATCAGGCAGTCATGGAGTTTGTGGAGCAAGAGGCTCTGAGGTAGTGGGGCAGGATCAGGGAGCACTGGGTATGGTGGGGCAGAATCCGGGGAAATGGGAGGTCACTAGGGTCCCTGGAACACAGCATGCCAAGGTTGCTAGTGACAGCGGAAGCAAGACAGGCTGCGGGCAAGATAGAAGTGGTTGACAAAAGGAAGTTGGCAGTGGGGATGTTCGGAAGTGGGAGACAGTGGGCACTGGGGTGACAGGCTTGGCAAGACAGACTTGTGAGGTAATGGGTTTAGTGGGATATAGGGGATATCAGATGATGGATTTGGCAGGTTTAGCAATACAGAGACACAGAGTACCAGGGTTGGCTGCATGTGGTCAGAGGATTCTGTGGCTGGAGATAGAGGGATGTGTAGTGGCAAGATGGGGTCAGCGGGTGAGTTGGTTGGTGGACAGGTAACGTTTTATTTGCATATTCATTAAGCAAATGAATATGCAGATGTGCAAATAAAATATTATCAGTATGCTAAAAGTTTTCTGGTTTACAGTATAAAAAAGATTGGGAACCACTGGCTTAAAGGAAATACTCAGATGTCCAGCTTTTAGCCTCCATTATATAAAAAAGCATAAGCTACTCCAGTTTTTGAGTGGTTAACTTCTGATTTGGCTTACATGGGGGTATGATTGCACCACAAATTGGGAACTGGTGTGCACTGATTGGATGTAGCTTCATGTTCCAAAGCAAAGGGAAGTCTCTGTAAATAATTTCCTTATCTGCCCTTTGGTTCTAAAAGCAACTAATGAAAACCAACTGGCAGAAAAGCTCTAAGTAGTTTAGTGAACAGAGTTAAAACTAGTAGATCACTGACACACTAGTAGAAATATCCTAAGCAACTAAATACTGGATTTCTTTCACTTACCTGCATTGTGACTATATTTAATTTACAGCTGAACATGCTACAGAACTAAATCCCTTGCTCATTTTTTATCTCGCTGCTTGCTCACCACCAGATGTTAATAGTATCAAAATGTGCTCTTTTGAATGCAATTTGATGGATGCAATTTCAAATCACCAAACTGATCAGAATGCAGTTACAACCCCATGCTCTCTTACTTGGGCTTCCTACCTGTTACAGTAATAGAAAACTCCTCTTTAATGGTACTGTTGTTAAACTATAGGTATCAGGAAATAAACTACCCTGGAGATTTAAAAAAATCCATACATGATCAAATTCTGCCTGACATACACCAATTGCAAATTCTCTGATCTTGGTAGGTTCACATAGGATGTAAGAAGGTCAGAAATTGGCTCTCTATCTTTCAGCAGCATTGCTAATAGTTTAATCTTATTTCCATCTCTCATAGCAGTTAAGAAATAAGGCACCATTGATTAAATAATTTATGTACACACAGTAAATTTGTGTGAGCAAGAGTTTTAATTGTCCATAACAATGTTTATCCTCTAATGGGTAAATGAGGAAGAGAATGTTGTTGAATGGAGATAGATCAATCTATTCTTTTGTAAAAATGAGTCCTCTGCTGCTCTTATCCATCTCATTCTTATCTCACATAGAGGACTCTCCATCCATCAAGACTGCTCTTGTCTAATCCAGCTGCTGATAGATAGGATGTTTTAAGGTTTCCTGACCATTGTTTGAACCTTTGTCTTTCCATTTCAGAGAGGAAACTCTAGAAAGTTACTAAAGCTTAGACTATAACTAATTAGAGGATCTAAGCAGTATTCGGTTCAGTGCAAAGGTTAACGAACATGCAAACTTCAAACCACTACAGACCTGACCTTAATGGGAGATTCAGATTTGAATTAAAGCTATAGTGAGGTAGTCATCAGAGACGCAAACTCCTTTTCTTGTCCCTTGAGAAAGCTCAAAAGCTCAGTTGTTCATCCTTTAAGCTTAGAATGAAAAACAAATGTGAAGGGAATTCCCTAATTGTATATATTTATATTTAGGTACTGAGCCATTTTAGCTGAAATGGAAATGGTTTGGGCAATTAAGGGGAGGGAGTAAATTGTGCAGAATTATGGCTGTGATGAGAATGAGGAGAGATTGGGAGTCCAAAGGAAATATAAATGGAGACAAGAGTGACCTCTCTTGATTTATTTTATTTTAATATATATTTACATTAATTTTCTAATGCCATTCCACAATCATGGAATTACAATTGCTTCCCCAGTTGATTTTTGTTCTTTTCTGCTATTGTATTATTCATTTCAGAAGGATGTGACAAGTTGCTTTAACCAAACTCAAAACCCATTTGAAACTTGAAAGCGTTGGGTTTTGCCAAAAACAACATGAAATCAAACCTTAAGTCCCAGGTAGTTGCATGTTTTCATTTCATTCCCCTTTGACATTCAGTCAATTCTTATTGTTCAACAAGAGTATACTGCCAGTTAGTTAAAATACCTGTAAAGTTATTAAATTTCCTTTGAAAAAATAATAGCATGTTAACTCAGGAAAATTTCAAGGTTTTCAAAGTAAAATTGAATTTCATTAGACTCCAAATACCACCCCCATTGTTGTTTCTCTAATCTGCTGTGAATCTAATGTAGTAGAATTTAATGGCTTTTTTGGTTACTCAGTTTGTGAAATAGAAGATGTGTTAAGAATATGATTTATTAAATCATCTGCAACTGTACGGCCAACAAAAAAGTTAAAAAACAAACAGATATTTAAATGAATCCCACATTAATGGGACTAACTTCACATTTTCATGATTTTAGAACTATTGAACTGATTCTTCCACTCATCAAACTTGGGTGGTTTTGTTGATCTCAGTGAGATGTAAAGATAATAATAAAAAATCAGTCCAAGCATGACTGTATGTAATGTCTTCTAGCTTATGCATGATTATCAACGAAATAGGTATCTTATATTCTATTCCCTCAGAATGCCTGGCTGACTGTGACCCAAAGGGACAAGCAGGAATTACAAAAGTGCAATATAAACTCTTTCTTTCCTGATCTAGTAAGGCCCATATTCCCCGAGCCTGGAGAGTAGTGGTGACACTGCAGGCAAAGATTCTCCTTTTCAAAGAGAATTTGCAGTTGGGGAAAGCCTCTATATTTCCATATCCTATATAGAACATCAATTCCATAGGCTAATACTGAACACAGTAAGGATTATGAAATGAGTACAGGCAGTCCCCGAGTTACGCGGATCCGACTTATGGCGGATCCGCAGTTACGAACGGGGTTTGCTCGGCATCTCCCTGGTCTGCTGGAGACCAGCAGACCAGGGAGACGGGAAGCAAAGCCTCGGAGGACGCCGGCAGCGGGACAGCCATGGTGCATCTGGGCTGTCCGCTGCCCGCATGCTCTCCCTGGCAGCTGGGGCACTGGAGACCAGCAGACCAGGGAGATGGGGAGCAAAGCCGGGGAGCACGTGGGCAGCGGACAGCCCAGACGCGCCGCAGCTGTCCCGCTGCCGGCGTCCTCCGAGGCTTTGCTCCCCGTCTCCCTGGTCTCCAGCAGACCAGGGAGACGGGGAGCAAAGCCGCGGAGCATGCGGGCAGCAGGACAGCCACGGCGCGTCTGGGCTGTCCCGCTGCCCCCGTGCTCCGCGGCTTTGCTCTGGACGCCTGTGGTACAGCAGCTGGGGTGCACTGGGGTGAGCGGCGCTACTGGAGCAACCCAGCAGCACCCAAGCTGCTCTGCCCCAGGCGTCCCTAAGTCAGCCGCTGCTGAAACTGACCAGCGCTGACTACAGGAAGCCCGAGGCAGAGTTGCTCTGCCCTGGGCTTCCTGGAATCAGCCGCTGATCAGTTTCAGCAGCAGCTGACTTGGGGACGCCTGGGGTTCTTATGTTGAATCTGTATGTAAGATCTGGTGTCCAGATTCAGCCTGTTGAAACTGATCAGTGGCTGATTCCAGGAAGCCCGGGGCAGAGCAACTCTGCCTCGGGCTTCCTGTAGTCAGCCGCTGGTCAGTTTCAGCAGCGGCTGAATCTGGATGCCAGTTCCAACTTACATACAGATTCAACTTAAGAACAAACCTACAGTCCCTATCTTGTACGTAACCCGGGGACTGCCTGTAGTAATAATACCAAGTCCTTATATAGCATTTTTCATCAGCAATCTCAAATCACTTTACAATGAAGGTGATGCTTGTTGCTGTAAGTACACAAAACATCTTTAGAAAATGTTTGGAGCGACATTTTGGTTATAGGAAATCAGTAAAAAATGTAATTTCTTAACTGGCTTCTGACAGAACATGAATTTAAAAACCTACCCACGCTTGCTAAATACATGGAAGTTGCCAATGATAGCTGCTTGCTGTTCTGCCTCTTAAGAAAATCAAACCGGGTTGTCTTCAAGATGGGGTAATTTTTAGACATGAAAGAACAAAACAAAATACCTTAGGGAATTGTCAGGAAAAAACACATTCAGTTAATGATTCATGGTTGTCCAAACCATCCACCTACATGTTAAGCATTTTCTGGCTCCCAATTGCCAAGACTGTGTCCAAGATTTTAGCATAAATAGTAAATACCTTTTAAAATAAGAACATTATTTGAAATGTTAACAGGAATGAGGCCTTGATACCGACAGAGGTCTTTCCACTGAGATCAGTGGGAGCTGGATTAGGGTCTTAGTCCTCAAAGTGTGAGAGTTTTGTGAAAGCAACAAGTAATTTCAATAGAGGAAGGGAGGAATGACATAGGCAGATGACTGTGTCTAGCAGAAATCCATATGCTAAGGCAAATGCTTTAACAATAGGCTCAGTGGCCTGCAGCTACTTCAAAAATTAAGCACATTTCAAATGGAAACACCAAAAAATGCCTGAAGATTCAAAACAGTGTTTAACAACATAACACAGATGCCCCCAAAGAATAAAATTAGACCTCTGAATTAAAATCAGGTTATAGACAAATGGCTTGATCCAAAGTCCATTGAAATAAAATGAAATCTTAGAGCAGAACCCCGGGAAAGGCGTGAGGGAGATAACAACACACACAAGCTATGATCACCAAGAGCGGGTGGGGTTCTCAAGTAAACATTTCAGACAGATTATTGAGAGACAGAGGAAAGCCTGTGAGGAATGGAAGTTGGACGGATCAGCAGGCTGGCAACTGAGAGTGGCCCTCAGCCCCTGTGCAACAGGCAGGGCAGCATAAGCCTATGCCCAGGAGCACCAGGTGGGTGGTCACTGTGGATCCCAGCACCCCCAGCATCATGCATTCATGCAGTAGGGATGCTAGGAAGCATGTAATTCGGTAATCATGTAGCCGACAAAAATGTTGTCAGTTACACGATAAACCGATAAGGTGCTGTGCATTTAAGGGAGCTTGAGAGCCAGTGGACAGGCTTTGAATGGATTTAAATGCAGAGGTGCAGCGGGGTTAGCTGCCAGAACCCGGCGTGAGCGGGACTGAGCCAGCAGGCCTGCCCGCCAGCTCTCAAGTGCCTTTAAACACAACACAGTCACTTCGGACTAAGTCATTGCCATGGATTATGTGATCAGGAAACTTCTAGACACACAGAGTGGAATAATCAAAAGCTGACCAATTAATTGACCTTGAAACATTTTTAAAAATCTATTTGCCAGCTCTTCATCATTCACTCATAATTCAAAATAAACTTAAAGGCTAACGAGGACACATAAGAATAGGTAGCATGATAGAATAAAGGCCATAATTGTGCTAATGAAATGTAACAATGCTGGTGCAGGATCGATAATGCTACTGTTAAACTTCTGAGCCTGCCCAGTGTAGCCAGAGAACTTCCAGAATCCTGAGAAATTTCAAAATGAGCTGAGCAAAACACTACAGAACAGATCTTCAGTGGGTGTAAATCAACATGCTTCCAATGACCTCAGTTACAGCTGCAGACGATCTAACCTAAAATTCAAATTTTTATTAAAGTGAATATTTTCTAACATCTTTTTTAAGTATTTACCCAGTTTAAAATTTCAGGGAGCTTGGATTTGAGCTAGACCACTTTTTAAGAGGAAACCTTAAAATTAGAGGTACATTTCAGATGAGACAGAAGTAAAGATGTTGTTGTCATTGCACATACATAATTTATTTACTTCTATAGGCATGAGTCTATAGTCCTAAGGCAGCAAGGATAGTGGCTCCTGGTAGTTAAGTTAGGTCTGACCAAAATGCAGTATAATTTGTCAGGAAAAAAACCATAAAATTCAAGAACCCCAATTTCAGTGACTCTGTAATGAGGCATTAAAATCAGCTGAATTTCTTCTATTTGTTTTAATAATGAATTTGGCTCTGTGCACTTTCTCCTGAGATCAGTCCCAAGGCCCATTGGAAAAACTACTCCCCTTTTATATTGATTGAATATAAATGAGTACCAAGTGTGAGAGAGTGGAGATGTCCTCTGACAAAGTAACACAGGATCTGACATTCCAACAGAGCTGTCTGATTTTTATAATACACATTTTGACCATTTTTTTCATGCTGACCTAAACAGATATGAAAAAAAAACAGCATTCAATCCATGTTAGGGATCCATAAATGGAAAGGGCAGTTGACCAGAATTGATGTATGTTCATATTCATAATGTGTATTCATAACGTGCAGTATATTCTATGAGCCATTATACCGCACGTAACTGGGTTTGCATATTTTGTATCTACAGTATGCAGTTCCAGATTAGCACTTTAAATCACAGACGTTAAAGAAAAGAGAAGTATTAGATCATCTAGTTCATCTTCTTGACAATACAAGATGATTCTCTGTTGCAGAATTACTCATGCTTTTAGAGTGTTGCACAATACTCAGTAAGTAGTAAAAATCCTGGCAAAATATCTCAGCTGAAAAACATCACAAGCCAATGAATTAAATATATTATTTCTGAATGTGTAAGTTACAAATGACCAGCTGGATTTTTTCCTTTTGACAACAAAAAGGAATTGCTCTCATTGGCTACATCTAGACTGCATTATTAAATTGAAAAAAGATACTCAATTTGCAATATGCAAATTGAATATCTTTTTTTGATTTACTTTCGAAAGAGGCTCTTTCGAAATTTGGCGCGACTACACAGCACCAAATTGCAAAGGAAAGTGCTCTTTCAAGCCATCCCTTATTCCTCGTAGAATGAGGTTTACAGGGATGGTGAAAAAGCACATCAGTTCTTTTGAAAAAAATTTCGGAAAAGTGGATGCATTCCTTGGACGCAGCATTGCTTTTTCGGGATACTTGAGAAATGAACACTGACAAGGCACTCAGCTGAACTACCACCACCAAGCAGAGACTTTTACAATTAATACAATTAACACAAATCCACTAGTACTCTGACTCTCAGGCTGGCTCAAAGCCCTTTTTGGAAGGGTCATCCCTTGACACTAGTTTTAGAAGAAAAAAATAATATGTTTTTGGATATTGTCCTGCCACAGAGAGCTCTGCTAGCATTTCAAAATGCTAGATCTGGGCTCCTCATCTGAAAACCAGATTCATATCTCATTTCTGGAAGCTGAGCACCTTTTCCCCTGATTTCAGTGGCACTTACAGGAATGAACTCTGTTCTGAATGGGGAATTTTCACATGATGGTTAACAGGAACCATAAGGGGAATTTCAAGGAGGGGCAGCATATCTCAATATGAAAGTGATCTAGGAAATCCTGTTTCCAAGAACCAGCTAGTAACCAATTTTTAGCACCCTCTGAAAATGTGACACTGATATAGGTAAGCAATGATAGTGCAGGCTATTAATTTGCCTAGTAAAATAAACAGGATTTTATTTATTTATCTCACTGATTTAGTGCTTTGACCTTAGTTTTAACAGGGAAAATAAGGCTGCGCTGCAATTGAGAAAGCAGAGGGGGCTGGAATCCAAGGCTGACCTTGTTCTCTTGTTTAATGAGCAAGTGTCATGGCCTTAGTTTAACTTCAAAGTCACTTGGAGTGGTCATTATTGGCTAATTAGTGGCTTAAAATATATTCAATTGTGAAAATGTCCAGGTGTGTTCATATTGTAAAGTTTTCTAGGGCTGCCAAAATGTTTACAATACACATTGTCTACCAGTTCACATTTAATAAACTGAACACCTTTATTTCATAGAGCCACCATACAAATCCTTCAAAAAGTGAATGCAACTCTCATCACAGCATCAACCTAACTCCAGTGAATCCTCTGCCAGATTTTAAAGTTCATCTGAAAAATTAATTTTGCTTTTTTTCATCCGACCTTTAGAGGGTCTCTCTTAGGCAAAGAGAGCCAGTCTGATGAGTTGTCTGCATTTGAAGAATACAGCTGCTCTTTTTTAAAGTGTGTGTGTGCGGGGGGGGGAGGATTCTATGGCTATCCCTGAAGCTAGGCCTTTTACAATGAATCACAGTGTCTAAACAGACCTACGTGCTATGATCCCATTTGGCAATAATGAGGGTCTTGTATTCTGCAGACATATAGACCCACTCACAGCACTGAGCTGCATCTGCAGTCTCTCATTACAGCAGCACACATTACAAATGTGTGACATTTGAACTGGAATAAAAATTAAAGTTGTCTTTTGCTATTGTTTACATATTTACCCTTTGTTTTGGTGTTTCCATAGCAATAAAAAGAAGCCACATGCATTACAGGTTGGAGGGTTTCGATTATGAGCCTGCAGCTTTCTACCAAACTGAAATTCTGAACACAGCCACACCCCCTAGTGGCTTCTTGCTGAAAATAAGGGCTTTTCAAACTCCCCCGAACAATTTTCTTTTGGCATAAAGCACTTCCTATCATATGTTACTGTTCTTAACTCTGTAAAGCATCATATTTTATATTAAATTAAGTTGAATTTGATCCATGGTATAGCAGCTTATTGATGGTTTACCCCGTGACACTAAAGAATTCAAAGTGTCTCTTACATAGCACTCAGACCAAGTATTTTTTTTATTGCAACAGAAAAACTGTTTTGTAAATTTGTTCTAAGCAGACTCATCTCATGTAATTAGGATAGCTTATCTTCCGTGCCACCAAACATCTGAAATGCAGGCTTTCAGGCTGGGCCAACCTCTTCAGAAAGAATAAAGATGGTAGCTCAGCTCTCAAAACAAAGCAAAATGCAAGCCAAAAGAATTGGAGTATTCCATCCACCTGGAGTATTGCATCCAATTCTGGATTCCCCACGGACACACAAGAGAAAGTCCAGCAGAGGGCAACAAAAATGATGACAGGTCTGGACCACATGATTTACGAGGAGAGGCTGAGGAACTTGGATTTATTTAGTCTATAGAAGAGGAGAATGAGGGGGGATTTGATAGCAGCCTTCAACTACCTCAAAGGGAGAGCATTTCCAAAGAGGATGCAGAGAGGCTGTTTGTAGTGGTTTCAGATGATAGAAAGAGGAGCAATGGTCTCAAGTTGTAATGGGGCAGCTATAGATTGGATATTAGGAAAAACGACTACATCAGGAGGGCAGTGAAGTACTGGAATGGGTTACTTAGGGAGATGGTGGAATCTCCATCCCTAGAGGTTTTTAAGGGTTCAAAGCCCTGGCTGGGATGATTTAGTTGGGGTTGGTCCTGCTTTGAGCAGGTGGTTGAACTCAATGACCTTCTGAGGTCTCCTCCAACCCTATGAGTCTATGATTCTAATTGGAAAAACTCCCAGATTAACCACTCCATCCTTGACTGAAATTTGGATTAGGCAGATCCAACAACATTGGTTAAGATACTAGGTGAAATCCTGGTCCAGGTTTCCACATCATGTCTTTGAATTTTGGAAATCCTGAGGTTTCCCCTTATTGGGTGCTTGAGGGAATAGAGTGATCCATTCTGAGGAATCTCCATGCTGAGTAGACCTAGTTGCACACAAGATTCAGAAGATGCTCACCCTTTGCTCTCACCTACCCATAGTAAGGTAGGAGGCAAGTCTGGGAAAGGTAGAGTGTCTTGGGGAAGTATTCAGAGCGTTTCCATGTTATAGAATACATACACCAAACTAAGACTCTTGAGTCAGTTACCACCCAGAGCTGGAGTAACGAAAAAGTACCCATCCATCTTCACCTGGTTTCCCTTCTATACTTACAACCCTCTAACAGAGATTCAGGTAACCTAAGAAAGGGCACTTAGGGTGTATCTAGACTACATGGCTCCATCGATGGAGCCATGTAAAGTAGTTTACTCGACATAGCCAATGAAGCAGGGATTTAAATAATCCCCGCTTCATTAAAATAAAAATGGCCGCCGCGCTGACAAACAGCTGATCCGGCACAGCGCGGCAGCCATTTTTATTTTAATGAAGCAGGGATTATTTAAATCCCTGCTTCACTGACTATGTCGAGTAAACTACTTTACATGGCTCCGTTGACGGAGCCATGTAGTTGAGACACACCCTTAGTTCTATTCTATAGACTGTCCTAATTCACTGCTTTTCAGATCCTGATCTTTTCCCCTAGAAAGTCAGGTAACAGTACCACTCACTAAATTAAAAATATCACCCAGCATTTATATAGCATAGTTCATCCAAAAGATTTAATTTAAAAGCACTCTACAGCTGTATGTAAGAATCATGATCCCTATTTTTAAAATAAGGAAACAAGCACAGCAAAGATATTTCCCAACATCAAGGAGTGACTTGATGGCAGGAGACAAAGCCTATCTCCTTAATTTCAGTGACATCCTCTTGCCGGTAGAATTCCTCTCCCAGACAGAGAAGGAGATTTAATTTATAAAGCATAAAAAAACAACTCCCAACCCTTCCACACCCAATCTAGGTTATGGTGGGAACAGATGAGATGTGCACTGGTACTAAAAATTCCAGAGAGCAAAGGACATATTCAATCCATTGTTTGTCATGGAAAGAATAAATGGTGTAAGATTGGATACATGTTTAAGTAATTTTCAGTTTTATGAGTGCCAATTACTGTACTATCTTGAAGCATTCTTTAGATTGATCACCCTGTACTATTTTATGTATCTCAAACGAATGGCTGACATTCAGCTGAAGAAGCATTTTCTTTTTAATTTTTCAGTATGATGTGGCTTACCAAATAAAGGAACATGACATTTCTCATGATCTTTGCCAAATGAGGAAATCATCTGGGGATTTTTGACACTTGCAAATAAATATATGAGCTTCATTAGCTTTGTATGATTTAAAAGCACAAAAAATGACCATATATATTGTCTGATTTTACATAGTAAAAATATATTCAAATTTCATGAAAAGGTTTTGACCTATGTTTACAAAAATCAGCACCCTCCTTCCCAAACAACCAGAAACTTTGCAATGGGACAACATAAAGCAAAGGAATAAAATTGGGTCAAGCTATAATTATGTTTGATTAGTATATCTTCTAGGTCCCTTTCCAAGCACTGTGAACTACCATATAGCATCTCAGGTTTCTAGTAGCCCACAAAATACACATATACTTTAACCACCAGACAAGCCAATTCCAGTACCTCTCTGCAAGTTACCAATCTGATGTCAATACCAGCAGGCCTTAACACAGATCAAGTTCATTAATGGTGTTAGAGAAGAAACAGGCGACCCAGGAGCAGATGGGGTAAACGGAACTGTTTTATTGCCCACTCATGTTAAACCACAGACCTCCAACACATCATTCTAAGTGGCAATAATTTGGCACCAATTACACCCTTTTATCTATTTTAGTATGTTAATTCACATGTCCATCACTACTTTTCCTAAAATCTTATTTAATGTTAACTCCTACTCAATGAATATTAATAAGCAGGTGATTAATTGAATTATACCTGCCCCTGTTCATTGTTTACTGGTTTTTAGTTGAATCAGCATTACATAGGGTATGTCTACACTACAGTGTTATTTCGAAATAACGCATCTACACACAAAATGCATTTTGAAATAGCATTTTGCTATTTCGAAATAGCACGTCCACACTGAGTGGACTCTGAATCGCATTTAAGGCCGGCCAGAACCAGTTCTGGCAGAGCACGAGGTCAGGACTTACTGTCTAGGGATGCTGCCTGAGGCTATCTGAGGTCTGTGCTTAAAGGGACCCCCCCGGCCAGCCCGTTATCAGGTTTCCCTGCTTGCTTGTCTACCTCGATGAGGGACAGCAAAGCATTTTGTCTCTGCATGCTCTGGTTGCCCTCACTCAGGACACCACAGCACTCTGCAACATGGAGCCAGAGCTGCCCCTAGGCACTCTGGTGCTTCTCTTGGATGTGTTGCTGTGATCCTGGCTGAACTTTCTGCAGGCTGCCATCCGGGAGGTCCATTGGGGGAGCTGTCAGTATCCAGGAGGCCCCGCAGGAGAGCTTCTACCCTGAGGAGTACTAAAAGCCTCTCTGGTCTGCCCCACTGGGGACTTGTGCCTCATTCCTCCCCGACATCCCCCTTCTTGATGTCAAATAAAATATATGTATTTTCATGAACACAAACTCTCTTTATTTAACAAAACTGGGGAGGGGGGGAATGAAACTCTGGCAAGACTGGGGAAAGGAAGCGAGAGAGGGGAGAAGAGAGGGTGGGGGGGAGAACCTAGGAGGAGGGAGCTGGAAGGGGGAAGCAAGGGGAAGAACGGGGAGGGAAAGCTCAGGGCTCAGGGTTGGAGGTCTTGCCAGACCAACTTGATTGTCATGCAAACCTGCTTCTGGGTTCGCATGTGGCCTTTGGTGGCCAGGCTGGCAGCTATCCTGTCATAGATGGCCACATTCCTCCATCTAGTGCGGAGATCATGGACGTTGGAGGCATCCCCTCCAAACCTGAATAAGGTTCATGATCTCTACCCTGAACCAGGAAGGCTCCCGCCTTCTCTGGGCCCTGGCAGGCTCCTGGGAGCTGGCAGACTGCTCCTGGGGAGCGGTGGAGGGCTGGCTGCCAGTCGCTTGCTGGCTCATGTTTTGGGGCCACTGGGTCACGCGCAGTGACTGTGGCCAGAGTCTACCCTTTAAGGGCTCCGGGGAGGGGGAAAGGGAGAGGAGTGTTCTTGGTTGAGGCTGGAGTGGCCACCAGGGCACCCTGGGAAGGCTAGAGGCCCTTTGTTTCAAAATAAGGGTCTACATAGCACTTATTTTGAAATAGCTATTTTAAATTTGGCGTTATTCCTCATAGAATGACGTTTGCCAAATTCGAAATAAGTGCTTCGCTATTTCGAATTTATTTCATAATAGCAGTTTGGCTGTGTAGATGCTAGGAAAGTTATTTTGAAATAAGGGCTGCTATTTCGAAATAACTTTGCTGTGTAGACATACCCATACTGTCTTAATCATCAATTTATAGGGAGGGGGAAATCACTTTGCCCCTGAAAATGTTTTTACAGAACAAGTGCAAAGACAAAACAAGACACTGTTCAGAGCAACCATCTTCCAAGACTGCCAGAACAAAGGGGAAAAATGTGTTTAAAGGGCAATGGCAATTTTGGCAAGACTCCCTAACAACTTATGTATAGCCATCTCAGACCCCTATTAATTTTTACGTGTCCCAACAAACTGCTCTTATGTGTCTTGTTTGGAATGTTTCCTTACATTGCAGATGAAAACACTGGCCCCACTGAAATCCTTGGGAGTTTTGTTTAGGCTCTGGTGTATTCAGAATGTCAGCCTATATCTTGTGGCTTCTTGGTTGCTGGCAGGTGGGTCAGGTGAGGCCATAGAGCTTCACAAAGAGCTTTTTGGGACAGCTAAGATGGGGACCTCCAACATGCAGACAGGAGGTGGCTTAGAATGTTGTGAGTTATCAGAAATGGGTGGGACTCAGTTATAAGGAAGGTTTCATGTTTTATTTTGAATAGGGTCTGCAAGTATGGGATTGGCAATAAGAATCCCCTACTTTTCTCCTTATGAACCACAATTGGTTATTTATATGTGCCATATGCGTACATTACAGACAACCAAAAAGCCTTGACCTTTGTTTTGTTTGTATTGTCAGAATAAGCTTGTGGCTACTGTAGTTCATGATAATTCTCATGCATGACAAAAGAGTGGGTAGCCTAGTGGATAAAGAGGCTTATCTAATTTATGGCAGCCTTCCTGGGTCATCTGAAGAAGTGGGCTGTGCCCAGGAAAGCTCATACCACCATCTACATGTTTTGTTAGTCTATAAAGTGCTACCAGACCATTTGTTGTTTTTTTCTATAACAGACTAACTTGGCTACCCCTGAAGTTCCTGGGCTGCCATGGAGCTCAGAATTCCCTATAGTGCTACGTGCTGTTAACACATGCCCCATAGCCCTCACCTCCACTCCAGAAACTGCAAGAGGGCCAGGTAGGTTCACTCACTGTTTGTCCTGCACTGGGAAATTGTCTCCCAGCCCACAGGAGGTTCCTTTGACTCTGCTTTATGGCTAGAACATGGTCCAGAATTGGCACCCATCTTTTTAAAGCACAAATGGCCGAATGTCAGTCCTGTCCTGAAGAAACAGTCCAATAGTTGCACTGGTGACAATGAGAGCAGATTTGGCTTAGGATATTTAAAAGTAGCATAATTTTATGGGGGATATTTTTTTCAGAAAAGACAAGAGTAGATTCTGTATAACAAACTGACCACAGCATTAAGTTATGCACATCCAGTTTAGGCACCCTTTTGCAAACACACCGAAACAGTTGGATAATGCAGACTTTCTATCGCAGTAGTTCTGGCTTGCAGCACCAGCTTTTGATGGGGGCCTCATGCTTTTCTGTCATTTCCTTTCTGCTTCCCTCCCTACACCCATCTGAAGTTGAAAGGCTCCTCTGCTTCCCATGAATTTGTGATGGAAACAGATGAGACCCAAGAGAGAAAGGGACGACCTTTCACTTCAGCAGCTTGGCAGAAATGCAGCTGAAATCTTCAGATCCTCCTCCAGGCTCTGATAATCCTTGTAGAAGCCCCAGATGTTGAAAAGATTCTAGGGGGATCCTCTCCTTTTCTGATTTCTGCAAGGCAAAGGCAGTGGTGATCATATAACAGAGATTATAGAGCTCTGCATTTGCTGGCCGTGTATGATTAGATTAAGAGATTATTAAATTACTTGCACTCCCTAAAGATCAAAACAATGGTAGCAAGAGAAGAACTGGAGAAAAAATCTGACTTCAGATTTCTTTGCACAGGATTTATTAAAAGGCAAGACATTTTTTTAAAATTCAACAGACAGTATAAAAATATGATATTGGTTAAATTAAAGGGAAATTCTGATACATCAAGGTCACTATTATAATCCATGTGATTATTGTTATGTTTGCAATATTGAAAATTCAAACAAATTCCCATAAAATTCTATGGGCAGGGAGTTTGCTACAAAAAGAGGGGGTATGTCTACACTACCCCGCTAGTTCGAACTAGCGGGGTAATGTAGGCATACCGCAATTGCAAATGAAGCCCGGGATTTGAATTTCCCGGGCTTCATTTGCATAAGCGAGGCGCCGCCATTTTTAAATCCCCGCTCATTCGAACCCCGGGCCGCGCGGCTACACGGGGCACGAACTAGGTAGTTCGAACTAGGCTTCCTAGTTCGAACTACCGTTACTCCTCATGGAGTGTAGACATACCCAGGAAGAGGAAGGGTGATTAAGAATAACAAAAGGCTGGGCATTCAAGTAATTGGAGGATCATCATGAAAACATTGCCGGTACTCCACTTGGAAGATGGAAGAAAAAAAAGAGTAGGAGTGAGTGTTGTGCGGCTGGTATTTGCATTTGAACCACTGCTGTTAAACTTATAAATGTTCTTGAAAATGGGGTGAACACGAACTAATCCAAAGCTAACTGCATAGAGCTACAAAGGGATCTCACGAAACTGCGTAATTGGACAACACAGAGGCAGATGGAAGGAATGTACATGGAAAAATATAATCCCAACTATAGATACAAAAATGATGGGGTCTAAAATGGCTGTTAGCACTCAAGAAAGAGATCTTTGAATCATTGTGGATAGTTCCCTGAAAACATCTGTTCAATATGCAGTGGCAGTCTGAAACCCAAAAAACTAACAGAATATTGGGAATCATTAGAAAAGGAATAGATAATAAGACAAAATACCATATTGCCTCTATATAAAGTCATGTTATGCCCACATTTTGAATTCTATGTGCAGATCTGGTCACCCCAACTAAAAGAAGATATATTGTATTTTGAAAGGTATAGAAAAGGCAACAGAAATTATTAGGGGTAAGGAATAGCTTCCAAATGAGGAGAGATTAACAAGATTGGGACTTTTCAGTTTGGAAAAGAAATTACTGAAGGATGGGGGATATGTTAGAGGTCTAAAAAATCATGAATGGCGTGGTAAAATAGAATAAGGAAATGTTATTCATTCTTTCATTAACATAACACAAGAAGCTGACAATTAAATTTATAGGCAGCAGATTTAAAACAAACAAAATAAATTATTTTTTCACAGTCAATTTGTAAAACTCTATGCTAGGAAATGGTGTCCCTTGCCTCTGTTTTCCAGAAGCTGAGAATGGGTGACAGAGAATGGATCGTGATAATTGCCTCTTCTGTTTATTCCTTCTGAGGCACCTGACATTGGCCACTGTTGGAAAATAGGATACAGGGCTAGAAGGACCTTTGGTCTGACCCCGTATGGCCATTCTGATGTTCTTATATAGATCTGAAATGTATCTGCCCTTTGCTGTAACCCACCAGATAGAGTCCAGGAGTCCTAACAGGGTTTCTCTCTCCACAAAGTTAGTAAAATTTTAAGGCTAACTAATGTCCCTTAAGTGTCCCTTGTCACTGATGTCAGAATATGTTAATGCTAGAGCTGAGTGGATCTAATATTTATTCAATTTTCTTTCTTTGATATAGGAATTAGATACAGTGCTCCTGTCAGCTAACTGCACTTTGTAGCACCTGGATAAAGGTGATGTGGAGGTGGAAGGCGAATGCGGTTGGTTCCTCCCCATTTGGTGTTTGGCTTGTACTGAGCATGCTCAGTTACACTGATGAAGCCTCTGTCCTCAGTCTGCCCCCCTATGCTTTCACTCTCTCCGCGCCACATCATGGCATGCACAGGTCACTCCCTACCACAATCTGAATGGTGCCCCTGCACACAGCACTCATCCCATGAGACATGGCTGACCCCAGCACTTCCTCTACGCCTCCGTGGCTGCCAGCATTCCCGCAGCACCTTCAGATGCCCCTGGACAGGGATAAAAGAGGGCACCAGCCTGGACTGGTGCAGAGATCCTGGACCTCATCAAGGTCTGGAGGCAAAAAACCAACCTCCAGGAACTTCACACTAGGAGGAGGAATGCAGATGTCTATGGCCATACAGCTGCCAGCCTGACTGACAAGGGACATATGCGGACCCTCGACCAAGTCTGCAAGAAAATAAAAGAACTCTGTCAGGCCTACCTTAAGGCCAGGGAGAAAAGTGCAAGCTCTGGGGTGGCTCCTCACACCTGCTGCAACTATGGCTGGTCCAGACTTCCCATGTAGGGCTTCATGAGGTAGGGGAGCTAGGGTTAGGCTGTGTCACCCAGGATGTCCATGTTCTCGACCCAGTGGGGGGAAAAGGGCCAGCATGCATCTTCTGGAACAGGCTTGAGTTCCGGAAGATGTGGGTATCATGTGCCTTCCCTGACCAGCCAATGTCAATGTTCATGAACCATTCATTGTGATTCATCAGGGCCTACAGCACCATTGAGAAATACCCCTTTCTGTTGATGTAGTCTGAGGCATGGCAGTTGGGGGCCAGGAAGGGGATGTGTGTACTGTTTATGGTCCCCTTGCAGTTGGGAAAGCCCATGGTAGCAAAGCCATCCATGATGGGGTCGACGTTGCTCTGAGTGACAACCCTCCGTAGCAGCATAGTGTTGATGGCCTTGATTACCTACAGGAGCATGGCCCCGACTGTGGAGCTCCCCGCGCTGAACTGGTTCCTGACGGAGCGGTAACTGTTTGGTGTGGCGAGCTTGCATTGGCCGATGATGACACACGTCTGGAAGGGGATAGCGAGTCTCATGTGGGTGTCCTGTCACCTCAGGGCAGGGTTGAGTCACTCGCAGAGCTGCAAGAAGGTGGCCTTCCACATGTGGAAGTTGTGGAGCTACTGCTGGTTGTCCTGTCACATCAGGACAATGTGGTCCCACCAGTCTGAACTGGTCTCCTTCCTCCAGAAGCAGCATTCCATGAGGTGCAGGGGATTCAGGATCATTTGCTGCAGCAGGAGCCCCAGGGCCTGGGTGAAAGGGTCCTTTGGTTCGGGCTGTTTGTCATTCTGCAGCAGCATGTGGGCGGTATGGACAAACTGCACCGTGAGGCGCAGCATGAAGCCCAGCTCCATGGTGTCAGTGCTGTGGCATCCACAAGGGCAACCAGAGCACACAGCGTGAGTTTGGTGTGCCACGAAGGGGGAGGCAGTGGAGGAACGGCGTGTGAGATGCGGCCGTAGAGAGGAGTCCCTGTAAGCACATGCCTCATCTAGCCTCAGCAAGCAGCCACAGTAAGTACCCAGCCTCCTGGTGCTCTCCTTTGTGCTTCTGAGGGCTTTAAATCTGATGCAGGCTCCAATCAGTGTGGACACGCTATTTCAAAATAATTCTGAGCAATTTTGATGGTGCCTTGTACTCTGGCTGTTCTAATTCAAAATTATTATTTCGGGAGTTATAATTTCAAAATAAGTTATTTCGAAATAATTTCCTAGGGTAGACATGCCTCCAGTATCTATACCTTATCCATTTTAGAACAAAGCATAAGGTCCACATGAACCCAGAGGACAGTTTGCAGCCTAGTTAAAGCATCTAACTAAGGACTGTACCCTTACTACCACAGATGAAACAATTTCAGGCAATCTCATGAATGTGTCTAGCCAATGGAAATATGCAGAAGTCAGTGGGGTTTGGATCAGCCCCCAAATTTCCACACAAATTAATAGATCAAGAAGCTGAGTACTTCAGTAAAGTAGTGGTTCTTCCTTAGTAATAAATGATGCATCAGGCACAGCTGTAAGGGAAAAGACCTGTCTTGAGCATGCACAGAGACCAATGCTACATGCTGAGACTCTAGATTTTTAAATGCAAGTAATTTGTGCCAAACACACATCAGAGAGGTGGAGAACTGATGCTGACAGGAGAAGCTGTCTCATTGGCATAGCCAGGATCGTCAGTAACTACTACAGTGACACAAGGTACAATGTTGTAAGTGTAGACAAACCCAGACTTATGCCTGGACAATCCTAACAAGCAACCAATGCTGCAGAGGAAGGTTAAAAAAAAAAAAAAGGTCACTGCCAAGCTGATTGGGTGGAAAATTCCTTTCTGACCCCAAAATCAATTAGATCCTGAACATGTGAGCAAGTCCTACCAGCCAGGCATGTGAGAGAATGAGGTGGTCTGGTTTATTATCTTCTCTGGCACTTATTTGCTCTGGCCCCAATCCTGAAGACATATGCTTATTATTAAGGTTGAGAGTTGTCCAATTCTTTTCAACAGACTTGCTCATGTTTCAGCTGTGCATATGCATTAGTGTTTGAAGGAGCAGAGACTGTGTAACCATTTAAATGTCCCAATTCCTTATTTTCCTGAATTAAATCATAATAATTACTCACCATTGTAATCCAATGATCTGGGGATAAAAAGTCCCATATATAAAAGGGCTAAATAATGTTTGCATTTAATTATTTTATTCATTCCTCCCCTCCCCTTTTGCTCTATAGTCCTCTCCCAGTTTTAGATGCAGTCATCACCCTAGCTATGGGTTTAATCAAATAAGCTCCATATGATGACACTCATAACAATCTTATTATGCACTCATCATGTTCTGAACATTACATTTCAGCAGCAACACTGCTGGCTCTTGCACTTGGACCACTTCAGATTGCCTGTTGGCTAGGTGACAGTTTCCTGGATTTTTTTTCCTTTCAGATTCTTGTATCGTTACCATACAAACACAAGTTCTTTCAGATTGAAGTCTGGAGTGAAGGCAGATCTGTAAGACTCCAGCAAGTCCTTTTTTTAATCCCTCTTTACTGCAGTTCTACCTTTTGGTTGGTTGCTTAGCGCTTGTGGTTATGCGCTCTCCAGAAACATGCCATTCAACACTAGCAGCCACACATTACATACTGGGACGTGCTCAGTGCCAGCACAAGGAAATCTGGAATCCAGTGTTCCCTGTAAGCTGTGCACTCAAATGCCATGCAGAAGATTAGCAGAGCACCCACAGCTAGGTATAGTTTCTACTGGTAAGCACATACAAATATATTCCATGCATGGAAGGAAAAAATGCACACATGGATGGAAAGAATTAGAGGGAACATTGCTGGGATTCCCTATGCAGTCATTCAATTGAGGCTTCTTTTGAATTCATCCTATAGTGGTCTTCTCAGTTCACTTGTGAGGAACTTCTGAAGCCATTTGTTTATGTTCCTCAGGTGAAGCTCCCAAAAGCAAACTATTTTAATATGGAGCATCTGGGTAAAACATATTTAGAGAAATGGACTATAGTGCTCTCTCTCCATCATTAATGTGAACTCAGCCTCTCTGCTGTATCAGCATCTTTGCTTCTCGCTGTTCGGGTGGAAAAGGGGGTCACTACAAATTATTACATTAAATGTTTTATTAGCTTTCTGCAGATGCATTCCCTGAAAGGTTACAAGAGTTTTCCTTGGACTGAAATTATTTCTATTCTCCATTCAAAAGCAAGAATCTTTCTGCTGTGGTAAAAGGATAAACAAAGACCTGAACTGAATTATCGGCTACATTCCACATCCTAATGACATAAATGGCCAAGCACCAGGTACTTCAGAGCACTTGGAACCCTCTCTGAGCTTCCTTCAGCATGGGCAGTCTAAGGATATGTCTAGACTACATGCCTCTGCCAACAGAGGCATGTAATATAGGCTACCTGACATAGTCAATGAAGCGGGGATTTAAATTTCCCCAGCTTCATTAAAATAAAAATGGCCACCACGCTGTGCCGGCTCAGCTGATCGTCAGCACAGTGCGCGAGTCAAGACACAGATCAGTCGACAAGGGAAGCCTTTGTCGACCGCTTCCTTATGCCTTGTGAAATGTACCCTAATTGACTATTCTTTTCCCTCTTCCGTTCTCCTTTCCTTGCCCTTCCCATCCCCTCTCTGTCTCTGCTATTTCTTTGGAGCCTGGACTCATCTGAATTACTACACTGCACTTCATCATTATCTCCTTCCATTTGTCATTCCTATGAATTCTACATTCTGTTCTTACATCTTGGTCAGTTTCCAAATTGAGATGAATGATGACTTCTTACACAGAAACACACCTTCAGCATTCCAAGCTAGTCCACATATTGAATACACTGGTCTAACATTTTTAGATGAGATGTTATTTTTACAATAGCTTCTGAAAGACCTTTGGGCCCAATTGATAAATAGAAGCTTTTCCCAAGCAACGGTTGCAGAATTTGCCCTTTATCTATGTATGATCATTGGAGGCAAATAACCCATTACTCCTCTTTGATTCAATGGTGAGACGTCACAACTACTGTGAGTACAGAACTTTTGATTTTGTTTTACCCCTAACGTTGAATATTACTTTAAATATTCAGTGTATAATCATGTGCTACAGAAGGGATGTCACACCAATCCTATTGATAAATCACTTTCCTTCTATGCTCATAAAATCATATAAGATTAGGGTTGGAAGAGTGAGATCATCATCTAGTCCATTTCTCTGCTTAAAGCAGGACCAACAGTACCCCCTATGCTCCATATATTATTTTAAAAATCACACAAACTTCAGTTAAGACTTTCTGTACCAGGTCACAGATGTCACTTGGGAGTCGCCGTGAATACGCCACCACACCTTATTTTTTGATCTAATCCTCCTATTGAAGTCATGTATAGCTCTTATTACTTCAAATTTCCATGCAACACTCATCTTCTGAGCCTCCTAGATTCCTTCATTTTTGTCCCTTATATTCAGATAAATACATTTAACCCTTGTCCTTCTTTTTTCATTCAACGTAGATTGTAAGCTTGGATGTATCAAGCACTGTTGTGAATATCTAGCACAATAGTCCTGATCAGAGGTGCCAACTTTGAAAAGTGCCAGGGGTGGGGGAAGGAGGCTCAAACCCCAGTTCTAATCTAGGCCCCACTCCCATTTCACCCCTTCTCCCACAGCTCCACCTCTGCCCTATTTCTTCCCTCCCCTGCTCCATCCTTTCCCCTCCAGCATGTCGCATCCTCACTCCCCTTCCTCCCCCCAACCTCCCAAATGTCACAGATTGTGGCAGATGGAAGCTGTGGGGAAGAAGGGGACAGCACTGATCGGGGGGTCTGTCAGAGGGTGGGAGACCCTGGAGGAAGGGGGAGAATCTGATGGGGGGCTGCTGATGGGTCCTCAACACCCACCAATTTTCCCCCCTGGGTGCTCCAGCCCCAGAGCACCGATGGAGTCAGCATATATGGTCCTGATTATTGATGACACTTGGTGTCCTCTCAAGGTTCCTTTCAGTTCTATAATTCTATTAGAGATCCCCATTGATATATAATCAGTTATTAATATAAAAAGCTTAGTACCTTTCCTTGAAATTGTCCATAAAAATCAGTGCTATATTATGTCTGACTAGTCAGTTCACTTAGGGTATGTCTACACTTGCACCCTAGTTCGAACGAGGGATGCAAATGCAGGCAGTCAAAATAGTCAATGAAGCAGGGATTTAAATATCCCATGCTTCATTAGCATGATCTCGCCAGCATGTTACTCCGAATGCCAGATGTTTCAAAAATGAAAGTGCATGTCGGGACACGTTAGTTCAAACCAAACCCTTTGGTTCGAACTAACGTTACTCCTCAAAAAATGCTTTCCAAATATTGTATTATTATAGGAGTGAAAGGGACCTCAAGAGAGAAAGTCCAGTCCCCTCCACCATTTACTCTAGTCTAGGCCATACCAGACAGGTGTCTAACTTGTCTAACTTGCTCTTAAAAATCTCCATTGATAGTGATTAAACAACCTCCTCTTGCAATTTAGTTCAGTGTTTAACCAACCTGACAGTAAATTTTCCTAATATCCAACCTAAACCTCCTTTACTGCAATTCAAGCCCATTGCTTCTTGTCTTATCAGAAATTAAGGAGAATAAATTTTCTCTCTCCTCCTTGTAAAAACCTCTTAGGTACTTGAAAACTGTCCCCTCTCAGTCTTCTCCTTTCTGGACTAAACAAACCTATTTCTTTCAATCTTCCATCATCAGTCAAGTTTTTTTTGACATTTAATCATTTTTGTTGCTCTTCTCTGGACTTTTTTTTTTCAATTACAGGCAGTCCCCGAGTTACGCGGATCCGACTTTTGTCGGATCCGCAGTTACAAACGGGAACCTCTCCCTGGTCTCCAGCAGACCAGGGAGAGGAAGCAAAGCGGCGGAACACGCGGGCAGCGGATAGCCCAGACGCATCTGGGCTGCCCGCTGCCCGCGTGTTCCGCCACTTTGCTCCCCGTCCCCCTGGTCTGCAGGCCAGAGGGATGGGGAGCAAAGCAGAGCAAAGCCGCGGAGCCCGAGGGCAGCAGGATAGCCACGGCGCGTCTGGGCTGTCCCGCTGCCCCCGTGCTCTACGGCTTTGCTCCGGACGCCTGTGGTACAGCAGCTGGGGCGCTGCCAGTTGGTCCCGTAGCGCCGCTCTGGGCGCTACTGGACCAACCCGGCAGCACCCCAGCTGCTCTGCCCCAGGCGTCCTGATTCAGCCACTGCTGGTCAGTTTCAGCAGCGGCTGAATCAGGACGCCTAGGGCAGAGCAGCTTGGGTGCTGCAGGATTGGTCCAGCGGCGGCGCTACTGGACCAACCCAGCAGCACCCCAGCTGCTCTGCCCCAGGCGTCCCCAAGTCAGCTGCTGCTGAAACTGACCAGTGGCTGACTACAGGAAGCCTCTGCCCCGGGCTTCCTGGAATCAGCCGCTGATCAGTTTCAGCAGCAGCTGACTTGGGGATGCTTGGGGTTCTTAAGTTGATTCTGTATGTAAGTCGGAACTGGCGGTCAGTTTCAGCAGCGGCTGAATCTGGACGCTAGTTCCGACTTACATACAGATTCAACTTAAGAACAAACCTACAGTCCCTATCTTGTACGTAACCCGGGGACTGCCTGTAGTCCATATCTTTCCTGAAATGTTGTGCCCAGAACTGGACACAATACTCCAGCTGAAACATAATGGCTGTGTCTACATTGGCATCCCTTTCCGGAAAAGGGATGCTAATGAGACACATCGCAATTGCAAATCCACGGGGGATTTAAATATCCCCCGCGGCATTTGCATTTACATGGCTGCCGCTTTTTTCCGGCTTGGGGATTTCTTATTCCTACTTGAAAGCAGGAAATCCTCCGGAAGAGGGCTTATTTTCCAGAGAATCACGTCTAGACTGGCGCTTTTCTCCGGCTTATCCCCAAGCCGGAAAAAAGCGGCAGCCATGTAAATGCAAATGCCGCGGGGGATATTTAAATCCCCCGCGGATTTGCAATTGCGATGTGTCTCATTAGCATCCCTTTTCCGGAAAGGGATGCCAATGTAGACACAGCCAATAAGTGTAGAGTAGATCTTAGTAGAGTACAACACTCCCGCTAATACATCCCAGAATGCTTTTTTTGGGCAATAATATGATACTGTTGACTCATATTTAGCTTGTGAACCACCAACACCTCCATGATCTTCGGCAGTTATTACAAATGTTTGAACCTTGGTTGGGAGCTGCTTGCTTCCTATGGGCTCTCTTGTCTTCAGGCTGTAGGAACTGTTTATGTCATGGGCTTTGATACCCTGATGGAGATGATGGTGCCACTTGTTACAATCACTTGCCAAGATTTCCCATTAGTCAGGATCAATTCAAAATTCCTTCATATTTCATGTGCACATGTCTTTATAGTGAAGATTAGATTGTCCTCTTGTTCTTGATCCCTCGGATAGCTCCCCATATAAAGCATCTATCAGGGATGGTCTAGACAGTACTGGGTCCTGCTGTGAGGGCAGGAGACTGAACTAGATAAGCTCTCGAGGTCCTTTCCAGTTCTAGTGTTCTATGATTTTTTTTCTATGATAGCCTGCCCTTGTGTGTGTGTGTCTGTCTGTCTTCCAACCTAGTCAGACAGCCCCACAAACACAATCATCTTTTGCTTAAGCAGCACTGTCACACTGGGTACATTTGGTCTTTGAAGGGCCTCTGTGTTGGTGACTTTATCTTGCCATTTTTGTGTGAAGCATGCAGCATAGAGAAGGTAAGTGAAAACTATTTATGTTTGCAACCATAATGTAATTAAAATGTAACATACCGGCAGGGAAAAAATACCAATGAAAACCATCACAGTAGCATGTAATTTCAAAAAGGAGAACTACACAAAAATGAGACTAGTTAAAATGGAAATTAAAAAGGAACAGTCACAAGAGTGAAAGACCTGAGATGTAGGGAAGCCACAATGGCTAAATAGAGAGAAACAAAAGACATATTTTATAAATTGGAAGTAAATCCTACTGGGGAAAGTAGAAAGGAGCATAAACTCTTGGAAATCAAGTATAATTAAGCAGGCCAAAAAAGAATTTGGAGAGCAGCTAGCAAAAATACAGCAATTTGTTTTAAATATATCAGAAGCAGAAAGCTTACCAATCTGTGGAGCCACTGGACAATCAAGGTGCTAAAGGAACACTGAAGAAATACAAGGCTATTAAGGAAAAGCTAAATGTCTTTGCACCGGGCATTGCTGCTAGGTTTGCCAGATGGTTTAACCAAAAATACCAAACAGACCCCCCCCCAAAAAAAACACCTGGGAAAAAATTCTGTTGAGAAAAAAAACCAGGGGAAACCAAAGTTGTTAAGCAAAAAAAAGGACCCTGAGAGATCTTAAGCAGAAAAAAAAAAATAATAATACAAAACCAGCATGGCCCCTTTAAGAAATGCTTTTGAGGCTTTTTGGCCCTAACAGGCTGCTGGTGGCCATCCGCCATCTTATCTTCTTGCTCCGGGCCAGACAGCTCCCTTGGGTAGAGTTGCCAGATGGTTTACCCAAAAATACCGAACACCCCTTCCCCCCCAAAAAAGAACACCAGGGAAAAAATTCTGTGGAGGGAAAAAAAAGGGGGGAGACCAAAGTTGTTGAGCAAAAAAAAACAAAAAAAAGATTTACAGCCGCTCCCCGAGTTACGAACAAGTTACGGACCAACACTTGGTCTGTAACTCAAAGTAGTTCATAACTCGGATCCCATAGAGTTACACGGCGACCGCACTGTTTGCAAGCACGGATTGCCGTTCGTAACTTGGATCCGCATTTATGACCGTTTTGGTCGTAAGTGCTGATGGTCATAAGTGGAGGTGGTTGTGACTCGGGGAATGGCTGTATTAAGCATAAAAAATAAATCAGCATTATTAAAACAGCTTTAAGTGCCTGCAAAGTCAGAATAGGGATAGCAAGAGGGGAGAAGTAGAGCACTAAGACCCAGGGAAGGCTTCATTTTATGCATCTGGTATTTTCTGAATTTTTTTTACCGGACAGGAGGTAAAAATACCGGACTGTCTGGGTCCATACCAGACACCTGGCAACCCTAATTACTGCAGAGCATGAGCAATATCATCTCAGTATTTTTGTGAATTGACAAATCTGAGAAATTGTCTAGATTGAGGTTTCATTAGAGGAGGTTTTGGAAGGAACTGATAAATTAAGCAATACGTCACCAGAATCAGATAGTAGCTTCCCAAGAGTTCTGAAGGCACCAGGGGTGATCCTGGCTCCTACAGGCTACTAGGCCTAATTTCAATACCAGACAAATTGTTTGAAACTGTAGCAAAGAACAGAAATATCTGACACTTAGATTAATGTTATATGTTGGTGAAAGAGTCAACACAGATTTTGCAAAGGGAAATGCTCATCAATTTATTAGAATTCTTTGATGGTATCATCAAGCTTGTGGACAAGGAGAAGGTCTGTCGCCAAAAGCCTTTGACAAGGTCTGTCACCAAAAGTACCGACACAAAGTTAACAGTCATAGAGTAAGAAAGAAGGTTCCCTCATGGAGGGTTAAAAAATAAGAAACAAAAGGTAACAATAAGCTGGCAATGTTCACAATGGAGATAAATAATAAGGTCCCCCAAGGATTTGTATTGGGAACCATGCTGTTCAACATATTCATAAATGATGAAAATGCAAAAGGGTAAGCTGTCAAAGTTTGCAGGTGATACAAAATTACTCAAGTCCTAAGCAGACTGCAAAAAGTTACAAAGGGATCTCACAAAACAAGGTGCCTGGGTGAGAAAATGGCTGATAAAATTCAATGCTGATAGTTCAAAATAATCCACATTAGAAAACAGAGTCCCCAGCTATACATACAGAATGATAGAGTCTAAATTAGCATTTAACAGCCAAGTAAGGGAAATGATTAGGGGGTATGCAACAGTTTGCATATGAAGAGATTAAAAAAGACCACCTGTTCATCTTAGAAAAGAGACGACTACAGGGAGATATGCTGAAGATCTCTAACATCATGAATGTTGCAGAGAGAATGAACAAGGAAGTGTTATTTGCCCCTTCACACAGAACCAAGGTCTTGCCAATGAAATTAATAAGAAGCAGGTTTAAAACAAACATAAGGAAATACTTCTGCACATAAACACATATTCTGCCTGTGGAGTTCACTGTCAGGGGATGCTGTGAAGGCCAAAAATATAACTGGGCTCAAAAAAGATTTAGATGCATTCATGAATGATAGGTCCCATCAATAGCTAGTAGCCAAGATGGTCAGGAACACAACCTCATGCTCTGGGTGTCCCTAAACTACTGACTGCCAGAAGCTCAGTCTGGATGGCAGGAGATGAGTCACCAAAATTGCTCTGTTCTGTTCATTCCCTCTGAAGCATCTAATACCAGCCACTGTCAGAAGACAGGATACTGAGCTAGATGGACCACTGACGTGACCTAATATGGCCAGTGTTACATGTTGTTATCAGGAATAGCATAGCACTGTCCATCTCCTGCACTGAGGAAGCATCTGTAAATGACCTCGAAGTATTGCAAGGTGGCTTGGTATTTGGCTTTTGATGTGCAGCAAACAGCCTGATTTGACTGAAACTGGTCAAATATTTGAGCAGTTCTGCCATATATTCAGAACAGATTTTCAGGACAGCCTGGAATAGAGAGAAATGAGGAAAGACCCTCAGTAACATACTATAAGGGATTTTCATCTCCAGGCTGCTACTGAAGATATTAGCATCACCCATAGTGATGAGTGGTGTGTAATATAAATGGAAGAGGAGCAGCTAAGACCAAAAGATGACTTAGAATAGGACAAAAAAGCAGCATTTAAATCCCGATTTCCAGACCGTAAAGCAAATGACTAACCCACATGAAAGTTTGTTTCATATCTATTTTAAAATGCCACTTAGGTCACAAATGGGAAGGAATTTGTTATTGCATCACACAGTTGCCAATGGATATTTATGCACATCTCAAAATCACTTGAACAATTTGACATCATGCCATCTCCGGTTTCCAGTGGCTAGATTCTCCCCACCACAGGATGAATGACTCCCACCAAAGTCAGCAGGAGTCACTCATTGCTTGTAGGAATAAGGCCTTAGGATTCCATGTGGTTAGCATGAGTGACACAGACTTTGATTCAGGAAGCCTCAGGACTGGGATCACAGGACCACTGCACTAGCACAGTGGTTCACAAATTGTGGGTCACAACTCTTTTGGGGGTTCCAAGCCTGGCCATGCCCTGAAGCTGTTGCCCTGAGCTCCTGTTACATTAAAATTCCCTCTTGTAAATTAAAAATGGGAGTGGAGTGGGTGTCGCACTCAGAGACTTGCTGTATGAGAGGATTCACCAAAAAATCTGAGAACCACAGCAGTAAATATAGGCATGGGGCACACTGGCAGAGGTGCAAGATTTTCACACACAACACTCACGTAACTCAAATTGCATAGCTTAGATTAACCTGCACTTTTAGTCAGAGCTAGTCTTAGGGGCAGGTGAGCCAGGCGATCGCCCAGGGATGCCATTTTCAAGGGGCCACCGACAGAGCCAGTCTTAGGGACGGGCCATGGCTGCATTTTGGCCCGACCTCCCGAATCCTCCCCCCAGGCTTCCCTGGTTTTTCCCTGACCCTTTTTTCTGTTGTTCAACAAATTTTCCCCAGTGGTTTTTTTTTCATTTTTGCTTGACAAATTTTTGTCTGGTATTTTTTTAAAACCATCTGGTCCTTACTGGCAAGCCGGGTGGTCGCCCAGGGCCGCCAATTGGTTAGGACCAGCCCTGCTTGTTGTGTAGATCTGACGTAAGGAACTTTTAATGTGTGGTGGCAGGATCCACCCATGTACACAGCAGGTTAGTGCACACTAGACTTCCCATGAAGGAAGGATACATCAACATAGCAGCTGGGTGGGTGCTCCCCATCACGCTTGTTTTAGCTCATGTGCTGAAATCATCATGAGGTGTGGCAGTCCACCCAGAAACTCAGGCTAGTCATACTACTACAGTCACACCTGACTCCCCTAGATCTATGCTTTGGTAGCTAGCCTGAGCGGCTGCCAAGAACAATATTGCCACATCTGTGTAGCATGCTAGCTTGAGCTGAGCTTGTGTCTGTGTGCTTGTGTTCATTTACACTGGGACATGTGCTACTGCTGTGTAGACAAGCCCTAAATTTCTCCTGTGACCAAGTAAGAAGTCTCTCTGAGGGCATACTTATGGAACGCTGCAAATTCTGTGATTTTACTACCAGTCTCCTGAGGGTTGGCATGTGTTCTGAAGCACCCTCTCTCAATGATTTGTGATAATGAAAGAATTTCAGTTTTCATTTAAACAACCATAAATAAATAAATAATTTTCTCGCCTTCATGGTTGTTGTCGCGAGAATCACAGGTCCGATAATGAATACCCAAGGGGGGAGGACAGAACCAGGTGGACAGTTTTATCAAATAAAAAATATTTATTTATGACAGTGGTGAATTTATAGTATTTATTCTAAGATTTTTAATAGACAATGTTAATAATGAATTTACAGTATTTATTATATTTATTCTATGGTTTCTAGTAAAATGTGTCAGAGATATAGGGATGGGAATGGCAAGGGGAATAGTCTCTAATCTTAAAATATCCAGCTACAGTAATTAAATAACAATGATAACTACAAACTCTTATGTACTACCCACAAACAACTACAACACTAAGCTTATACAACAGGAAAAAATCAAATCATACATACCAACTTACACAGCACACGGAACATTTCACAGATATCGGTTCGGTTGCGAAGGCCTTGGTTACGCCCGAGAGTCGGGGGAGGTGGCTGGTCGGTTGATCAGGCCGGCAGCACTTTGGAAGTATACGAGAAGGCACACTCACGGTGGTACGTGTATTGTGAAGACCTGCTAGAGCAAACTGTGTGATGGGTATTTATCCCCAAATCTGCACATCACTTTCCCGTGCTTGCATATTACCATATATGGCCCAATGGTCACCAAGTGGGGGGGTCTGTGTCCCAGGGGTTGGGCCGAAACTGTGCAGGTTTCATGCGACCAGGTAAGCCCTGCAGTTCTCACGCCAAGGTGACGGGTGGGAGAGTCTGAGGCTATTTTCCCCTTTTCACACCTTTCCTTTTTCTAAAGGCAATGGTATGCAGGAAGGGTGCGGCCGGTTTCTCTCAAGGAGTACTGCAGAACAAGAGTGTCCTGGCCAAACTTTTTTACTGGGGGGGGGGGGCAGTTTCTTTTCTCTAACAGTTGTGGGAAAAAAGATTGAACTCATGAGCTGAGTGCTCCCTAGAGACAAGAGACAAATAGAAAGATCATCACAATTTTTTTTTTTTTTTTAAAATCTCATGCTTCTTAAGCCAATTTATTTGGGGAGAACAGCCCGAAGATTTTTAAACATTTAGGGTTGACAGGACCAGTTTTCTTTGGGGACCGACTGGCTGAGCAGCAGTTCAACAGAAAAGGACCTGGGGATTACAGTGGATGAGAAGCTGGATATGAGTCAACAGTACGCCCTTGCAACCAAGAAGGCTAATGGCATATTTGGGTGCAATATTAGAAGCATTGCCAGCAGATCTAGAGAAGTGATTATTCCCCTTTATTCAGCACTGGTGAAGCCACATCTGGAGTATTGCATTCACTTCTAGACCACCCTCCCCCACATTACAGAAAGGATGTGGACACATTGGAGAAAGTCCAGCAGAGCACAACAAAAATTATTAGGGGACTAGCACACATGACTTATGAGAAGAGGCTGAGAGATTTAGTCCACGAAAGAGAAGAGTGAGGGGCAATTTGATGGCAGCCTTCAACTATCTGAAAGGGTTGTTTTTTAAGAGGATGGAGTTAAGCTATTCTCAGTTGTGACAGATGACAGAATGAAAAGCAATGGCCTCAAGTTGCCCCATTTCCTTATGGAAACAAATCTTCCCTTTCCAGCCTGTAGAGAACAGGCCAAATAAAGTGACCCCCAGGCCATTAGCTGCCCATCTTCTTCCTCCCTTCCCTGGTGGTCCTCCAGTTCTCCCCTGTGGTCAGTAGGCCTGGGAACATTCTCAAACGGGGACACTGTACAATGCAGCAAGTGGATTTGGTTCCAAGTTTATCTTACATTTCAGAGAAAGCACAGACCTGTACCCAATGGGGTTTAAAACCAACACAGCATATGCCAAGGGGAAGGGCCATTTTCTCTAGACCGTTTTTGTGAGGTGTGATGAAACCTGAGGAGGCTCCGAAGCAATGTGCACAGCTTGAAGGGTCAAGACAGAGAAGATGACTAATTTAAATATCTAAAAATCACACTGCTGGCTAAAAGTCAGGGCTAAAGGGCTCAGAAGGCCAAGGCTAAGGGGGGAAACCTTTGCAGCTGTTCAGGGATATTGTTACAGCTAAGTGCATAACTGACTTTTCAGCTTCATGGTGAAACAAAAAAAAATTATTCAGGTTGACGTAAACATTTTCAGAGTTGATTCAAATAAATGTGTCAACATGAAGGTTTTTCCAGCTGAAATGATTTGCCACATTTTACCTGAATTAGGTATGTCTACACTACCCTCCTAATTCGAAATAGGAGGGTAATGTAGGCATACCGCAATTGCAAATGAAGCCCGGGATTTGAATTTCCCGGGCTTCATTTGCATAAGCCGGGCGCCGCCATTTTTAAATCCCCGCTCGTTCGAACCCCGTGCCGCGCGGCTACACGGGGCACGAACTAGGTAGTTCGAACTAGGCTTCCTAGTTCGAACTACCGTTACTCCTCGTGGAATGAGGAGTAACGGTAGTTCGAACTAGGAAGCCTAGTTCGAATTACCTAGTTCGTGCCCCGTGTAGCCGCACGGCATGAGGTTCGAACGAGCGGGGATTTAAAAATGGTGGCGCCCGGCTTATGCAAATGAAACCCGGGAAATTCAAATCCCGGGCTTCATTTGCAATTGCGGTATGCCTACATTACCCTCCTATTTCGAATTAGGAGGGTAGTGTAGACATACCCTTAGTGAATAGTTTCAGTGCCCCCCAAATGACAGCAAATGCATTCACCAGAAATATTTCCTCCAGCTGTAGATATTGTGCCTTGTGTGGGACTGAGCAGTCCTTGACCCAGATCCTAGATCAGCACTCTGCCACAGTTAAGGGGGTGCCACAGTTATGAGGACTGGGCCCAAGTTCCCAGTCTCATCTTTCTCAGAGAACCCCTGGAGGTAATAGGCATCTTGTCCTTAAGTATCTTGGGGAGGAATCATGTGACTTTAAGCCAGGATCTGAGGTTAATATCTCATGTACACCAAGTCACCAACTCCTTGACAACCTAAAGGTCCAACTGGGCTTCAGTCACTTGTGTTTCTTCTCTTCAGGAGGTTGTGACTCATGTCAGACAGCCTTCTGGTATTTGAGGAAGTAGGTTATATATATATATGTATATATATGCCCTAACACACCATTTTAGAAGACCAGTGCATAAACCGCAATTAAGCAAAAGTCACATTTCCAAGAAAGTAAAATCTGAGAGAGGAAGCATGCTCCAGTGCACAGGATACAGGCTTGGGATTCAGGAGAGCCAGGAGCTGGATTCTCAGCTGGTGTGCTTTGGCATTGCTCCATGGTGCAGCATTGTCAATTTACACCAGCTGGGAATCTGGCACTAGGTTCTATTCCCAGCTCTACCCCTGCCTCACTCTGGCATATTAAGCAAGTTACTTAACCTCTCTCCATCTCAGTTTCCCATATGCAAAATGAAGATCGTGATATTTATCCAGCTTTGTAAAGCAGAAGTACTGTTTTATGAATGATGCTAATAATGGCAGACAGAGAAGGCTGAAAGGCAAAAATGAGGGCTCCAAATGGAGACTGTGCAGTAGGCAAGTCTGCAGCTGGAAATGGGGAGGGGGGTGTGAATGGAAGAAAGGATTTATTTGAAACACATGTGTACTCTGTTAATCATGGCTGGAACCTGGGATCTGGTGGGAACCTATAGTTAAGAAGTGGCAGACACAGGGAAATTGATTTGATTTCAAACATGTGTATTAGCCATGGACCTTATACCTATGAAAGGCAAAGAAGAGATATAAAGCAGGGGAGGCACAGTGTGGTGAATTTGCAGCTGGCAGGCAAAAAGACCATTTTCATTTTAAATGTGTGTAATCATTATTTGTGCTCAGAGCTGGGTGGGGACTGCAACTGGCAGAGGGAGTGAAAGGGACATCCAACTGAATACTGAAGCTCATAATGGGAAGAGGTGGGGCTCTCCAGCTGGGATGGGGGCGGACGTAGGTGGCAAAGATAAAAGGAGATTTTTAACAGTTATCATTTGAAAACAACAATAAAACCTGCTCCTTTTTTGACACAGGACTGGTATAAGAGCCTCTTGATTAATGCCATAGCTGGATTTCCACATATCAGCACTTAACTTTAATTAAAACACTCACATCAGAGAGGAAAGGGGTGGGGTGTTGTCCCCCTGTACAGGGTGAGGGGAAGTCCAATGCTCTGTTAGCACTTGGTTTCTCTGATAAATCCAGAGTCCTCATCATGAAACACACAAGTAAAGTCACTTGTTGATTTGCTGCTTTGATGTTTACTTACCACAAAAACAAAACCACATGGTCTTATAACAGTAAAGATTGCTCATAAGATGGAACAAGAGCTAAGGTAGAAGTTACAACGGGGCCCTCCCACTCTGTCATCCCAGGATTCCATGGTGAGTCTGTAAACATAACTGTTGGCTCTTTATGTTGTGGGAAAGTAGGCTGCCTCCCAGCTCTACTCCCTCCTACTCTTCATTGGAAGATGAGGCATGGATGGTGCCAAACAATCCTGATCTCAGTTCTGCTTCCCTCTTCCAGGGAGGCGCTGGAGAGGCCTAAGCTGGAATCTATCCTAACTCACTCTCCATAGCTAGTCTCTACCAGTGCATTCCTTATGCGATATGAGGGAGCAAGGAAAGCAATGGGACTATGAGAAGCAGAACTGCATATGGAGAGAAGAGCAAGAGGGCAAAATAAGTCAAAAGTGGCAAAATGAGAAAGGCTGGGGAAGGAGAGAACAAAGCAGAAACAGGGCTGCCAAGGCTGATCAAATGGGACTGAGCTGGCGAAGAGGGCAGGACAACGATAGATAAGAAAAGTGAACAGAATGAGGGCTTAGGGAAGCAAGAAGTACAGATGAATAGAAAGTTGAAGTGGGAACAGATTGGTGGGGAGGAGAAAAAAGACAAAAGACTATGTCTAGGTATTAACAAGTGAGAGGAAAGGGACTGCAGGAGCAAAGACACGAGAGTGAGTGAGACTAGGAAGGCATCACGATCCAATCTAGGGCATGGGGAATCTGTTTATTTTCCCAGATTTTCTACTTACCTTCTATGACCTGCACAACTAGCTTTTGGCATTTACATTTTCAAATCTAGGTATCTAATTTTGCCATGGTATAGAGGTTTTTAACCAAAACTTAAAAGAGTTAAGCACCAGACTTGTATTTGGCACCTGAGTGAGTAACCAAATTTTCAGAGTTGCTCACCTAGGCCATTTATTTACTATGGATTTTGGTGCCTAATCTTTAAATAGTGTTGGGCCAACAAATGCTTCCCTGCCTCTGAAATCTATGGATGAAAAGTACTAAGGATTATTACAATTTATTATTTCAAATTAATGCAATGAAACAAAGGAAACAGTGATGAGGATGGAACAAGGGAGATATAGAGGAAGCTGCTTTCATTTACACCACCAGCAGTCTGCACTTTGGAGCAGCCTAAATTCCTAAGGCCTTATCTCTACTTATCTGGAGATTGACATTCCAGAGATCCATCTTCCGGGGTTCCATTTAGTAGGTCTAGTAAGTATCTGCTAAATCGACCACAGATGGCACATCCATCAACCCCAGTATTCCATGGGGTCATGAGGAATAAGGGAAGTTGACACAGGAGAGTTTCTCCTGCCCACCTCCCACAATGGGGATTCTGCAGAAATTCAACTTAAAGTAAATCAACTCCAGATACACTATTCTCATAGCTGGAACTGCATATCTTAAGTCGACTTTCTCCCTAAGGCTGTGCCTACACTGGCCCGTTCTTGCGTGAAAACAGCCACTCTTGCACAAAAACATGCAACCTGTCTATACTGGCCGCGCGTTCTTGCACAGGTAAACTGACGTTTTACTGTAGAAAATCAGGGCTTCTTGTGCGAGAACTCTGATGCTCCCTCTCAGGAAGAAGCCTTCTTCTGCAAGAGCTCTTCCACAAGAGGGCAGTGTAGACAGGCAACATGAATTTCTTGAGCAAGAAGCCTCTATGGTTAAAATGGCCATCAGAGCTTTCTTGCGCAAGAGAGAGTCTACACTGCGATGGATGCTCTTGTGCAAAAGCACATCTCTTGCACAAAAGCACATGCCGGTGTAGATGCTCTCTTGTGGAAGAGTTTTTGCACAACAACTCTTCTGCAAAAGAGTTCTTGCGCAAGAAGCTGCCAGTGTAGACGTGGCCTAAGTGTAGATTTGATATAAGTGTGTCCCCTACTTCCTAGGCATTAGCTATTGGACTTCATCTCTAAGGAGTCTTCTCCTTGTCAAGATCCATGCTCAGCTTCTGCTAGGTTAGGGAAATTGTTTGCCTACATAACATTTCTGCAATATTTATTCCTGCTCCAGTAAAGCTATCAAAACTCTATGAGAGAGAATTGTGTCCCTTTTGTGAGGGAGTGTTAGAGAAAAAAGTTGAAGTAAAGAGTTTGCATATGTCTCCATTTTATTTTGTTTTAAGCAGTGCTTTCCCTGGTTGCACAAAGAGCCAAAGCAGGATTAAATCAGAATGAAAAATGAACTTCATACACTTTGAGAAAAGCTGTTTACTATCAGCTTCTGCTGGTTTCAATCCACTGCATGGCTAAAATAAGGCCATTATATATACTAGATTTGCCTTTCAAAATCCAGACACAAGAGAAGCCCTTGTCAAAAATTATTAGCATCTTAAACAGAGTTCATTACAGACAAAAGCCATTAAAATACATTTTAAATCCCATGATGTATTATAAAATTGGACGGGGGTGCTTTTTCCAAATGTTTTTAGGATCAGAAAGGAAAATGTATATTGTATGTTTCTCTTAGGACAAATTCGCCGTCAGCAATTTGACCAGTGAAGAAGTGTCCTTCACTTCTCCAAGTTATAATGAAGGAAAGTTGAGCTGACAGTTAAAGATTAGGGGTAAAATCCTGACCTGTTTGAAGTCAATGGGAATTCTGCCATTGAGTTTAATGGTGCCAGGATTTCATCTCAAGTGAAAACTTAGTTATTCAGAAGTTTGCTTCTATCCAAAACTTGGCAGGGAAGTTAGGTCAGTAATTGTACAATATTAAGACAAAGACAAAGAAGAAACATTCCTTAATTTCTTAACTAATTAAGCCTCACAACATTCCTTTAAGAGGACTAATGAACATAAAATGATTTCCATGTAACAGGAAGAGGGGGAATGGTGTTGGGGTAGGCCACAATACAAATGACAGAGTTAGAAGTAAAATCCAGAAGTCTCAAATCCCTTCTCTGAACACATAAAAATCCTCCTCCTACTTTTAAAGGTTTCTCCAAAGTAAATTCCTGTCTAATTCTGTTTTTTATTTGAAGGAGAACATATAATAAAATTAATTACTTGGACAAGTATAGATATGGGGTCACAGGGAGGACCATGGCATAATAGATCAGAGGTGTGAATTGTTAAAGGGTTTTTCTCCCAAAATGCTGCTACAATGTAAATTTGAGCATTTCAGACTTTACACAGTTCTACTACAAAAAGAGAAGCCCCAACCACAGATGAAATCATCTGTATTATATTATGAATAGTCAGCTCTGTTGAGAAAGGACATCTGACTGCAATATGGTAGATATTAGCAAACACTTAAGAGAAACCACAAAACCTTGTGTATTTGCCTGCAGTAAGCCTGCAACATCTGCTCAAGCCCTTCTGGGTCTACCCTGTTAAGAACATAAGTCACCTTGTTGGTCATTCCTCTGAACTTGATGCCAGATGAGCAAATCCAAGCCATTTTGGGGTACATTCACTCAGATCATTCCAGTATGTCACTAGCTCTTTGCATAGGCCACAGGTTTCAAAAAGATTTAGACATCATTTCTTACACTTCACTTTTTTGCAGTTACAAAGAGCTAAATACTGTCAAATTGTGCATATCTTTTAAGCTTGGAAAAAACAGTTCTATTGTCCAACTTGTTTTTATTATTCTGATGTTAGGGTCCCAAATCTGGCAATTCAGTTACATGTTCTTAGTAATACTGATACTTTTGCTCCTGATCTGACATGCATTTTTGTACTCTTGCTCAAAGAGATGGCTCCCATGTACATCAATGGGCTATAGTACCAACTTTAAAGAAGCACAATTACTTTATGTTAAAAATAATAATTAATATATTATTTAATATTTTAATGAACTAGCATGTTTTTATATATGTTCATACAAATCTCTCTGTTGGATGGATGCATGTCATAAGCCCTAGACAGTCAGCAGTGATTGAGGATTCTTTTCCTCTGCTGGTATTTTAGGACCTTGTGCTTTTGACATAAGTAATAACCAGATGGCCACAGTGACGATTGTGAAGTCCTAGACAGTCACAGCCATATTTGCACAGCATCATGGCACTTACAGTTAAAACATGACATGTCTCAAACTTAAAAAGTGTATAGATCAAATAAGACTTGATACTGGAAGTGATGACAGCAATCAGTGGTGTAGGACAGGAACCAAAAAGAGAAGAGTTATAACAAATATGATTTGTTTTTGTAAGGTTGCAGATGTCTTGTTAGTTCTTGTTCCTTCCTCCACTTCATCTTCCCCAAATGAAAGAGGAAGGTAAGGTCAGCTCATCTTCCACAGAAGGGACTCAATTCATTGTACACCAGGGGCAAAAGGCTTTTCAAATACATTGTGATATGAATTTCCAACTCTGGCTCATGCTGGAAAGCAGATTTTTCTGGTCTCTTCATTCAGCTTATTGGTGCCAGCAGAAATAAGCAAACTAAGCACTTCTCACTTCTGGAGTGATCAGGTAAGGCCTATTTTCAAACATACATTTCTAGATCTGACCCATACTAAGTTTTAGGATTTCCTAGGGGCACCTGGACTAGGCTATTGGAGGAGATAAGTGTCAAGAATAGAGATGGTCAAGATTTTTTTGAATGAAAATTTATTTTGTCAAAAAAGGCCATTTTTAAAAATTGGAAATTTTCACAAAATATGAGTTTTTAATTTTTCCATTCCCCCCTCCATACACACATACCACAATTTTTATAAGATTTTTTTGGTTTGTTTTCTTTTCCTTCCACTAGCCTCCACAGGTAAAAAGGGAGAATAATGTGTGTGGGGGGGGGGAGGAGGGAGATACAAAGAGAAAAGAAAAACCTAGAACATTCTGAACACAAAAATTTTCAATAAAAATATTAAATGCAGTTTGGCACTCCTCCCCATTAGCCTCTCTAGCAGCTAGTACAACTAGGGCATCTCTACATTATGGAGAAGATCAACTCTCTTGAGATCAATCTTCTAGCATTCAATTTAGGGCAGCCCCCGCCAGCGTCCAGTACTCCTCTTTCAGTGAGTATATGCATATGCTCCTGTTGACCTTCTTCAGTGTAGCTGGTGGCTCAGCTTAAGGTAAGCCAAATACATTTTGCATAGCTAGATGGCATACCTTAAGCTCACCTGCCTGGTCTTGTGTAGAACAGACCCAAGTGAGTTTAATTCAATGTTAATAACTGTTGGATTTTTACATTAAATTCTGTCAAATCTATCCTCTGTGCTGATCAAAGGCCATTGTTCCAAAGCCTTCTGAAGTCAATGGAAGCCTTTCCATCAGCTTCATGGACTTTGAATCAGGTCAATGAGGGGGAGGCTAAAGACCTTACACCAAGGTTGTTTTTTGTTTTTAAGCTATGGCTTCCAGAGACATAAAATTAGAAACTTCGGAGTAATGCTAGAAATATATCCAGTTTTCAGTACCCTTCTCAAGAAGAGACATAGCTGGGACAATTTCTTTCAGTGCTTCCAAGATATGTTGTTTTTGGCCCAGACTAAGCATAAGAATTTGCGCACACAAAAAGTTTAGAGAAAATTGCATTTGAAAGACTCAAAGAAGAATTAGAATGGAAGAGATTTGCTTACCATGTAGTACGGTAAGATCATTCCTGTTAGCGTAAATATAGACATTCCAGTCAGGCAGCCATGTTGAACAACTATTTCCTGGAAGAATAGTGATAGAAATGTAGCCGTGTTAGTCTGGTATAGCTGAAACAAAATACAGGACTATGTAGCACTTTAAAGACTAACAAAATGGTTTATTAAATGATGAGCTTTCGTGGGCCAGACCCACTTCCTCAGATCAAATAGTGGAAGAAAATAGTCACAACCATATATACCAAAGGATACAATTTAAAAAAAGTGAACACATATGAAAAGGACAATTACATTTCAGAACAGAAGAGGGATGCGGGGGGGGGGGGGGGGGGGGAGGGAGAGGAGGGAAGGAAGGTAAATGGTGTTGGTGTATAGTGCTTCTACATCCATGGTGGCAAGGATGGTGTTATTGGGGAGGTTAAGCACTATACACCAACATCCCACATGAAGACGGATTACAAGCAATTAGAAACACTATCCCAGAGGACACCACTGCCAACCTGATAGCAGACCTATGTAACTTTGTTCTCACCCACAATTATTTCCAGTTTGAGAACAACTTATACCTCCAGATCAGCGGCACAGCCATGGGTACACGCATGGCCCATGGCTAATATTTTTATGGCTGACCTAGAACGTTTCCTCAACTCCCATTCCCTTTTACCCCTTCTCTACTTACGCTACATCGATGACATCTTTATGATCTGGACGCATGGCCAAGAAATAAGAAAGCAAATTGAAAGAGCCAGACGAATACCTAGAAACCATCTACTACAAGACAGACTCAAGAAAACCAACAATAGAACACCACTTGTCATCACCTACAGCCCCCAACTTAAACCTGTCCAACACATTATCAATAAACTACAGCCTATTCTGGAACAGGATACTAAACTCCAAGAAGCTCTAGGAGACAGACCCATAGTCTCCTAGAGTATGTCTACACTACCCTCCTAATTCGAATTAAGAGGGTAATGTAGGCATACCGCAATTGCAAATGAAGCCCGGGATTTGAATTTCCCGGGCTTCATTTGCATAAGCGGGGTACCGCCATTTTTAAATCCCCGCTCGTTCAAACCCCGTGCAGCGCGGCTACACGGGGCACGAACTAGGTAGTTCGAACTAGGCTTCCTAGTTCGAACTACCGTTACTCCTCACTCCACGAGGAATGAGGAGTAACGGTAGTTCGTGCCCCGTGTAGCCGCGCTGCATGGGGTTCGAACGAGTGGGGATTTAAAAATGGCGGTGCCCCGCTTATGCAAATAAAGCCCGGGAAATTCAAATCCTGGGCTTCATTTGCAATTGCGGTATGCCTACATTACCCTGCTAGTTCGAACTAGCAGGGTAGTGTAGACATACCCCTATAGACAACCACCTAACCTTAAGATGATTCTTACCAACAACCACAGGACATACCACACTAATACCAACCCTGGTACCTTCCCTTGCAACAAACCCCGTTGCCAGCTTTGTCCACATATTCACTCTGCTGATACCATTATTGGGCCTAACCAAGTGAGTTATAAGATCAAGAACACATATTCCTGCACATCCAGAAATATAATTTATGCTATCATGTGCCGAAAGTGTCCGTCTGCTATGTACATTGGACAAACGTCTCAGACACTTCGCCAAAGGTTCAATGCCCACAAAACAGATATTAGACAGGATCACAAAGAAAAAACAGTTTCTTTCCATTTCAACCAGAAAGGACACTGTCTCAATGACTTAATTACTTGCATCCTGCTCCAAAAGCCTTTTAAATCTGCACTTGAAAGGGAATCCTCTGAACTGTCATTCATGCTAAAATTCGACACTCTATGTGTCGGTCTCAACAAAGACAATAACTATCTTACCCATTACAAAGATAGCTTCCCCAATTATCACCTCTAATACCATTAGCTCACAGACATTTACCTTCCTTCCCCACCCCTCACCCCACATCCCCCTTCTGTTCTGAAATGTGATTTGTCCTTTTTATATGTGTTCACTTTTTTTTAATTGTATCCTTTGGTATATATGGTTGTGACTATTTTCTTCCACTATTTGATCTGAGGAAGTGGGTCTGGCCCACGAAAACTCATCATCTAATAAACCATCTTGTTAGTCTTTAAAGTGCTACATAGTCCTGTATTTTATTTCCTGGAAGGAACTTCCTCCAAAGAGATCTACTTGCACCTTTCTTTTGAGCAGTGAACAAGGAACATCTATTATGACCTCTTTCCTGTAGAAGAAGAGAGTGCGACATGGGTATTCAAAAGCTTCCTGCTATTATTTTCGCTGCTAATGGGCCTTCCTATGCCCATTCCATTTGCCAGTGACAGCTACTAGGGAAGAGACTAGGCTTTTTGTGGCCAGGGAAGTGTGTCATATCCAAACTGTTCCCTGCACCGTGCTCCTGCTTTTGCTTGAACAACCTTGTTCTCACACATGGAAAAAAAAATGTAACTGTTCAGTGACCAGTATGCCGAATTTAAAAATCCAACTGGTTTCTCTCCAGTTCTAAGAGCTCCTTTTCACTCATCGTTCTTGCATCAGCGTTCATCTGTTAGTATCGAGTCTGCACTGCTAGACCCCGCTGCTGCAAACAACAGAAGGGTCCCTACATGTAGCTTCCATGTATTTCTTGTATAATTTCCATATTACTACCACAGCTCCAACTAGAGCAACTTCCTAACTTGTACCAAGGCTACGTCCAATACCGCTTGGGTACATCAGCACTATGAGTTTATTCAGCAGAAAATATGCTAATAAGGGTCTCATTAGCATGAGTCCTGTCCCAAAGAGACATAAGGATCTTGCACAAAACGGGGTTTTTGCGCGAAAAGAAAACGTCCACACTGCTTCTTTTTGCGCAAAAACCCCTTGCGCAAAAAGAAATGGCAGTAAATATGCTAATGATGTCACGACTCATACTAATGAGTCCATCATTAGCATATTTTCTGCCAAAAAAACTTGTAGTGTAGACGTAACCCTTCTGACAATGATATTTTCTCTGAATTAGCATTTCGCTGAGCCTGGAGATTAATTCCCAGTTAGGCTATTGGTAAAGTGGGTGATGTGAGCGTTGATAAGAGAAAACATAACTAGTGATATTAAGACCTCTAACTGAAAAGACCTATGAAACATACTGGTATTTTATGTATGTGATAACTCACAAGACGTACTGTTATTGTACTCGCTTTCTGCATCTTATAAGGTAAAGCTAATGGACCATAAATGAACAACACACATACATTGCATAGGGTAATATAAACATACAAACCATCATGTTTATATGCATGTGTGTTTGCCTGTGAATAGTCAAAAAAGTCTTGGAACATATCCAGGAGATTTCCACAGCTACTTTCATACCAGCATCATGCATTTTTTTAAAAAAACAGGAAAAAAAACCCACATGATACAGGTTTCTTAAAATAAAGAAATTTAAAGAACAGAAACAAGTGGTTTATTTATGGTAGATCCACATCCCTTGATATAAATACAATCCAGAAGACTCTCCAATTCTGCTGCTGGTGTCAGCACAATGAAATCATACAGATTTTTATGATGCACTTTACAACAGGTGAAATACTGCAGAACTTTTATTAATGCCTTAATTTGGCACCTAGACTTGGTACCTAGTGCCAAGAGCTAAGTTCTGGTACTAAGTGTTATCAGAATTCTACTTTTAAGAGTCTGTGTTCCTAAAATGTGCTCCAAGAGTTAAGTAGTTCTGTGCTGTTTATTTAAATCCATGACACTGGTATATCTTGGGAAAAGCACAGACAGGGCATGTCATAGCAACCAAGGCCCCCATTATGGGAATGATTTTCATTAGCATTCAACAGTCTAATTTTAAATTTGCCCTAATTAAATGGCTTTCTCTACAGGCCTTCTAATTGCAGGCCGTCTGTAATTAGAAGGCCTGTTGAGAAATCATGAAATAAAGCTTTCACGTGTACCATGTCATCAGAGGAACAATGACATAAAACATTTTATCATAGATTCCAAAGAGGATTAATTTATATACATATAAAAATAAACTAACCATTATTTGAAATAGTTTTGGCTATTCTGTAGAAATTAAATTTAAGAAGGGTTTCTTTTACCAGTCACTTGTAAAAATCTTAACAATCCTCTCAGATTAGTTTAATTATTTTTAATAGTTCCTTTCAGGAAGGATTTAGGTTGTATGTATGAATAGCAGGACCTCAGCAAGCCATCTACTTTATTGGGCAGATTTTTTACAGATTGCCTCTAGGCTTCAGAAGAGTAGAGATTGACCTATATTTGCACAGCAGTAATAACAAGGATGAGACCAGGAAGAACAAAGTTTGTGTTCTTCCTGTTGAGGAATTATGGCTTTATTCTTGACTCCATCAGGCTAATGGAAAATTGAAAGTTTTGTTTTTATAATCCCTTAGTATGAGAAAAGTTTCATAGTAAGATTTAAGAAAGGATTAGACATGTGCATTACTAAAACTCTAGTATTTGCAATTCCAATAACTAGGGCAATGGTTACAAGAGCTTATCAAGCCTTCTGTATCCGGGATGCAGCTACCAATGAATTCAAGAAGAGTCTTTCTCCCAACTTTAACGGGAGTTGGTTCAAATCCCAGCTGGGTGAGAGAGAAATTTCTCCCCAGCGTATAATATTGTACAGTTGACCATGGGATTATTGGAATGGGAAGATCACTTTTCTATTAAGCATCTAGATTGTGTCTACACTGCACTGTAGCTCAAAATAAGATACACAATTTGAGCTACATACCCAGGGGCAGTACCCCACCTTAGAGGGAAACTACTCTAGACCTGCCCTTTCCCCCATCTATCAACCTGTTGAATGAACAGAAGCTGAAGAACATGTTCCCAGGTTTCTTTCTCTTAGTCCCACTGTACTTTAGTATAGTTTCATTGGCGCAGAGCCCTTTTGCTTAGGCTTTGTTCCAGTTTCCAGGCTTTGGCACTTTGATTTTTGGGTGACAGTAACAAAATGACGTGGATTACAAATTGCATATTTTATGGGATTATATGGAAACTAGTTCCATGCAATTTATTATGATGTAGATACTCTCTTAGTCAGCCTGAAGGGACTAATAGAGCTATCAAAGGCTTGCCTGAACCACTTTTGTAAAGTTTTCCCAATAAAAATATTAATACCTTCCAGTTTACCTTTTTTCCAACTGAGTTGTTATGACTTCCATTCCTCAGGATATTTATGTGACTTACTCTTTTTCCATTCACTTGTAAAAGAAGAATTTACCTCTTAACTACTCTTCTTGTAGGCATTAGAAACAGTCACAGACAAGCCACAAAAGTTTGGGAGGTCCACTTCTGATGAGCAAATTCAGAGCAAAGAGAAGCAAGAGGACAGGGAGAGGGCTGTTGAGATAAGTGCAAGGGGAAGCCTTTAAGGTAATTTAGGCCGTGTCTACACTATACCTCTCTGTAGGCACAGGGATGTAAATAAAGCACATTGAAAGTGCAAATGAAGCGGGGATTTAAATATCCTGCACTTCATTTGCATAATCACATTCTGGCACTGTTTCAAACAAGCACCATTTCAAAACTGAAACCGCAGTTTAGAGCAGTTTTGCCGACAGCGGGGTGATTTTTCAACAGATCCCGTACTCCTCATTTTTTGAGAGAGATAGGACAGTTTATGGGCCAGGGTGCTAAACTGGGGCTCAAGAGATCTGGCTTTAATTCCCTGATCCACCATAGATTTAATGTGTGACCTTGAGCAAGTCACTTGACTTCTCTGGGCCTCAATTCATCTTATAATACAGGAACACAATCAAACTGCCCTATCTCAGAGGGGTGTGGTGAGTATAGCTGCATTCACGCTTTTGAAGTGCTCTGATGCAACACTGATGTGGACAACATAAGCAGGAGCGGCCCTAGACGAGCTGCCAGCAACTGGTGCCCTAGGTGAAACACACAATCGGCACCCCTGACTCCAAACCCCTTAACTGCCGTTTAATTTGGCGCCCTACGCGACCACCTAATTCGTGCCTATGGACGGGCCTCCACTGAACGTAAATACCATAGACAGCCACATAGAGTAGGGAGAGTATATTCAAACATAACAGCAAATGCACATTCAGATTGGTTTGAGGAAACTGCTGAGATATGATCAGTATTCCCTTTAATCTTTTTCATCTATGTGTAGAATACATTTTTTTTGTGCACCGAGACATGCAAATGCACACCAGTAGACATAAAAAATCTAGCTGTGGGCACTCTGCGAATATCTAGGGAGTGTTTCAATCTCCTGAGTGGCTGCACAAGTGCACAGCTCACTGGGAACACTGGTTTATCCATCTCTACCAAGGAAAAAGCTGGTGATTGTCTACTAATAATACTTAGCAGCTAGATAGCACATTTCATCTGTAGCTATGAAAGGAATTTATAAAAGTAGTTAAGTATTATTACCCATGTTTTACAGCTGGGGAAACAAACTTTAACATTCAATGTCTATTTTAAAACCTATTGTGACATTCCATATTCTTTATGGAAATATGTTTTTTAATATCAATATTCCTAATTCAAATAAACTTGGTGCCTTTGCTGATTTAGCCCAGCAGAACAGGATGGTGAGGTGTCCCAGAAGGCAGGTAGGCAGGCTCGGTGGCATGATCAACCAGCAGATGATCATCTCAAGGGGGTCTTTGTGACCCAACCCATCACACCTATCTCTTAGGTGTGAAGTGATGAAAAGTAGCATTTATCTTCTACCAGAGCAGGTATCCTGCTCATGTACCATCAGATGACCACCCCTTTAGCCTTAGCAAAAAGCTTTAAAAAAATATACCATGAGTTAACTTAACCTGCCTCTGTGTAGAAGAAACTAGCAAATCACACATATAAAATCATAATTTTGACTTTTTCCATTAATACTCATTCTATTTTAAACAGTGGCTGGATAAAAGTCTTTATCTGTTGTAGAGTTATTGCTTTCCTAGGTATCTTCTCTGACATTTCCCTGCACTAGGCTTAGCTAGGTTTTAGACTTGACATAACTGTTTGTCTTCAGGGACTCTCTAACCATTTGTTTGCCCAGTGTGAATGGCCTCCTTCTTGGTTGAAGCTTTTGAGCATTACCCTAATAATGGTTGTTCAGATGAGGATTTTGTCAGTATACAATTTAACTAAAGACAAAGTCTTCTTCCAGTTTGCCAAGCCACCATCATTGCATGCAATCAAGTACCTCCCAATCACAACCTCTTCCATGATACCAAGAAGAAATGAACCACACTACACGTAAATATAAGATCTTCCAGTCCTCTTCTTCTGTGTATTCCATTTTTTCCCTTTCTTATAAGTATAAAGGGGAAGCATCTGTCCTCATTTTGGCCAAGAGTTTCAGAAATGTATGTTTAACTATAGAAGCTTAACTTCATACTGAGATTCCTAAATAAACAGTATTATTTTCAAAAATGAAGAGCACCCCGCAATTCCTGTTGAAGCCATTGTAGGCAAACTAGGATAAAAACCTTCCATTAGTGGTTTTATTTCAGTGAGGTCCCATATGCAGAACCTCATAACAATTAATTAAACTTATAATAAAACAATGATTACTATCCGGACATATCAATACAGGTAATATACTAACTCAGCCAGCACATCAAAGCTCCTTTTACTTCCCAAGATTATACCCTCAATTTTCCCCCAAAATGCTTTTGAATAAAGGGAAAGGGATTTTCTGATTTGCCTAGAGTAGGCAAATGTCTAAATCTGGCCATAGTTAGCTTAGTGTTCTCTTTAAGACTCAGGAGGTGCTTTGACATACTAATGTTAACATTTACGTTACATCATAACCATATTGCTAGAGTATCTGCTCAAGCTTATGCATGGTAGATGTATAAAATGTGCTCAGAGCATTCATACTGTCTGCATTCTCCATTTTATCAACTCACAGGGCCACGGACAAACAGGATTATGGATTTGCTTCAACACAGAATCAATTAGGGATAATTTGCTTAGTCTCACTACGTCACTGCTACTACAGACAGGGTGCACATCAGCAAGCACTACCGAGCAATGTAAATAAGAGTATAAAGCACTTGGAATGCTTATGTCCCTTCTACAGTTGGGAGTCCCGTCCCTGATCCTTGCTTCAAGGGCCGAGGTGGCTCCAGTGGGGGGAATCCAGGGCACCCTCCAAGGTCTAGGTCCCTGGTGAAACTTGCCAGGCACAGGACTCCCTACACTAGTTATATTACAGTTGTTTACCGGGTGTGCGTGTACTGAGTCAATGCAATGTTTATCACTCCTATGAGCTCAGATCAAGGTCAAACTTGTTTGCCACTTAGTAGTTTCCCAGCTCAAGTGCATGGGTTAAAGGTGATAAGGGCCAGCTGGTGTTCGCATTTGTACGGTTCATGACTGTACTAGACTTTGTATTCCAAGGTTGGAAACTTCCATCCCAGCCTGCTGAGCTGCAGGCCCTGCATATAACTTCTTATATGACACACTTAATTACAGGAAAGGCTACCTTGGATCTGAGTATTCTACAAAGCATATGGAAAGTCTGGATCCAGATCTGGACATTAGGCCCTGCCCCTCTAATGATGAAATTTGATCAATCATGTATATTACATATGCCATTCCCACCACCGCTGACTTTTTTCTTCATTAGAATAAAGATAATAAACGAAATTAGTCTTCTTCAGACCTGGAAAAGGTAAACTAATTGGAGGACTGTTATCCCTCAAATGTCTACAACTATGAGAGGCTTGGTTTCCATTAAAGTCAACGGGAGCTGGATTCAGTCAAAGGAGAATTTAACCTGTTAGGATTGGGAAGAGATGGACATGAAAATGCCAATTGAAATGTTACCACCAAAAATATTTATTTTATGTAAGACCACCAAAAAAGAAGGCTGAAGTGGTACATTCAGAAGCAGTAGAAGCAAGATGCACCAGAGATTTTTGCACAAAAGCTTTATCTTATGAATTTCCCTGCTCCATTTTGCTTATGAAAGTACTATTGAGAAGCATCTGAATTGAAGTTTTTATGTGAATGGCACTTCTGAAGCTACTTAGGGTCTCTTCATTAACTAGAACACACAGAGAGACTGACAGATTATAACAGATTAAAATCAGGAATAAGGGATCTTCCGGAAAAGGCTTTATTTTCTGAAAGATCCCGTCTAGACTGGCACTTTTCTCCGGCAAAACCCCGAGCAGGAAAAAAGCAGCAGCCATGTTCATGCAAATGCCACGGGGGATATTTAAATCCCCCGTGGCATTTGCAATTCTGACTGGTCTCATTAGCATCCCTTTTCCGGAAAAGGGTGCCAATGTAGACACAGCCTAGGAGTTATTCTGCATACCTATAATGGGGAGAAAAAACAATGAGTAGTCTTGTGGCACCTTAGCCCTGGTCTACACTAGGGAGTTATTTTGAAATAATTTCCCTTATTCTGAAATAACAAGCAAAGCATCCACACTACCGAGCCCATTATTTTGAAATAAGGGGCTGGTTTCCTCCTGCTTTCCACAAGGAATAGCACTAATTCCAAAATAGTTATTTTGAAATAGCATTAGTGTGGATGCTCCACTGCCACTATATTGAAATAACTATACCCTAGAGTAATTCAAACTAATTGCTCTCCAGTACTTCTTGGGGCTCTATGTCGAGATAGCATGTCCACATTAATGGAGCCTGCTTCAGATTAATTTCAAGGCTTCCCCATAGTGTGGACACGCTATTTCAAAATTATTATTTTGGGAGTTATTTTTTCAAAATAAGTTATTTTGAAATAATTTCCTAGTGTAGACATGCCATTAAAGACTAATAAATATATTAGATCCTATCAAGTAAAAGCCACTTCAGCAGATGTTTTGTAGATAGTTTATTCCTGTATAACTCTGCCAATAAATGTTCCTATATAGACTAGCACTAACTGTTTGCAGGATCAGAGTTTAGGATCCCATCCTACAATTTGATCTGCATGGATGGGTCCCTACAGTCATGCAGAACCTAGTTTACTTCAGTCAGATTGCAGTATCAGAGACTGAGGGCAAAGGTAGCCTGATGATGTACATATGCTACAGGCTCCCCTCTGGTCTGAAGATGAGCTTCTGTTACAGTCCCAACTGAAGAGTCATTGGTCCTTAGTTCAAGTTGTAGCAGCTCTGGTTTTTCTCTCTGCAAGCCCTCAGTACAGTTCCCGGGTCATCCAGTATAGCAGGCATTTCACAAGCACTAATCCATATGAGTGACTTTACTCACACAAAATGGTTGGACCAGTACTCATATAAGCAAAGTTGTGCACCTGCTTGACTATTTATATAAGAACAGCAATACTGGGTAACACCAAAGGTCCATCTAGTCCAGTATCCTGTCTTCTGACAGTGGCTAATGCCAGGTGCCCCAGAGGGAATGAACAGAACAGGTGATCATCAACTGATCCCTCCCCTCTTGCTCATTCCCAGCTTCTGACAGAGGTTAGGGGCACCATCCTGGCTAACAGCTATTAAGGGACCTATCCTCCATTAATTTGTCTGATCGTTTTTGAACCCTGTTAAGGTTCTGACCTTTACATCCATCAAAATAAAAGGCTTACAACAAGTACCACTAGGACTTGAACCCGGGATTACCTGTTTACAAGGCAGGCACTTTAGCTAACTAAGCCATGGTGCCCACCTCTAAAAAAACAGGCAAATACAACAGGCGGCAATTAGCATTCAAAAATGATACTTTGAGGGGTTTTATTTATCTGGTGGATTGTAAACTTGATTCACATGGATATCATGTCAGTTTTTAAGAGCAACCCAAACAAGAAGAAAGAGTGTACTCTGGATCTCATCCCACTATGTATGAACTTAGCTCTCTTTAAATCAGCTTATGCTCCTTTTTTTTACATTTTGATCTTTAACATCTTGTTCTTAAAGATTATGTTGAATTCTGTTGCCACAGACTATTTCCTCCTTGCCTTGCATCTATGAATTTTTAAGGGTTTTTTTTATTAATAACCATCTCTCAGATAGTTTGTTGGCGTCAGTACGTGTCTTTCTCCCTTCAGAAGTCCTGGTTAAATAAGTGTGTTTAACACCAAAAAGAGAGAGAGAGAGAAAAAATCAACCTTAGAAAAATGCACATCAATTTCTCACTCATTTATAATCAACAAAATGCTATTTCACATTCCAACTAGTCTGTTGTCCATTTTTAACTGGCAGACACTATGCTGAAATCATGTCTATATCTGTTATGTGAGAACTATGGTTGCTTTGATATATTTTATTGAAGAAAACTGAAAAGGATGGAATGAATAAAAAGCAATCTCTTGGACAAAGACTGCCAATATCCACAACAGTTTAATTTGAAACCAGTATTCAGAAAGCAACTGAATATCATAATAAATACATGTACTGTTCCAATCCATAGGCTGCTATATTGGTAGAGTAGCTACAGACGTTTCATTTATAACATGGGTTTAAAATGCACCAGCATAAGGCCCAGCTTGTGGGGAAAGATTTGGTTTAAAGGGATTTGGTTTTGACTTTCATTGTTTTAAAAAAGTTGAAGCTGTGGGTGTACTAATCAGTCAGTGTAGTAGTGTTTGACAGTTCCTGATTATGCATGAGCAAGAGGATATATAAATTCCAAGTGACATGTGGGCTTTCTTGTTACATGTGGAATGGTCATGAAGGCCTGATTCTCTGCTCACTTTTATCAGTGAGAATCAAGTAAAATTCCATTAAGTCAAGTGACTTATCAGTACTGCCAAATTCACCCATTCTAAAATTATGAGTCAGGCCTCAAAATCATAAGATTGCCATTAAAATCATGAGACTTGAAAAAATAAATTTCATGGAGTTTATTTGTATGGTTTTTTTTACATAGCTGAAGGAATAATTAATTCTTCTGTTTGGTGGCAGAACCAAAACATCCAAAAATAATTTGGTTCATAATGAGCCAAAAGTGTAATTTTTTGGTTTCTTCCTGCATTTAAAAAAATCATTTTGAGTCAAAATGTTTTGTTTAATATAAAATATTTTTCTTTCATTTTTTTTGGATTATTTACTTTTTTATTAAAAAACCCTATCAACCTATATTTTAAAGTATTACATCATTTCAAAATGAAATGTAAAATGTTATTTCATATGTCAAATGGAACTATATGAACTTTTTCAAAAATTTTCATTTTTTTTAATTGCCCAGAACTGCTTGCCAAATTGGCCCCAAATTCATGAACAGTTTCAATCATCCCAAAACTTATTGTTCAAGGAGGAAGGTAACTTACTTTTTGACCAATAAATTTAATCCAGCTCTCATTTCTGATCCATGTTTCCAAGCTTTTTTCCACAACCACAAAGGCAAGAAGTGTGGGGTTGGGTTTTTTTTCCCACAAAGTGGAGAGTCTCATATAAACACATGATTTCAGGAGATGGATCTTTTAACAAAGATTGTGAGACTTGCAATAAAAATCATGAGACCTGGCAACAGTGTGTTACACAGCTGTCAAGCTGATATCACTCCAATAATTCCAGCTGAGGTATTCCTGGATTACACCAGCATGAGAGGCTGACTAGGCCTATTGACCCCACTAGTTACACTTCTAATTTATGCCTTTATAAGTGTGAGAGAAATAAAGTCTCTTTTAACTTGTCTCTACTCTTATTACTGAAACTGCTGCGTGTAGGCAAGGCATGATATGTAATGGCTGGGTGAAATGAGATAGCTTGCACCACTTTATTTGCTTTATGGATAAATGGAGGATGCGGAAGGGGTCAAGCCAACAGATTGCAATGAACTCTACATTCACTAAAAATAATAGTGAGGGGGGAGGTGAACAATCCAAATGGTCCACTCAGGGTACAGTTATACCGCGGGGAGAATCGCGGGGGGGGAGGGGGGTGTTCAGGACACCTCCGGTATCCTGAAAAAACTCCGCTGCATCCAGGGAACATGTTTGCTCTTCCGCATTTTTTTTTTTTTTTTTTCCAGAAGAGCAAACATGCTCTTTCGGAAGCCCCTGTATTCCTCGTTCCATGAGGAAAAAGGGGGCTTTTGAAAGAGGGTTTTTTTCCAAAATTTGGCCCAGTCTAGATAGGCCAAATTTTGGAAAAGCCACTTCCTATAAAAGTATCAGAAAAATATACACAAAATGCAGAGCACATTTTGCATATCTTTTTCCAATAGATCCTCATAGTCTAGACATACCCTCAATGACTGGCTGCTGCCCCCTAGCAATCTATAGGCACAACTCATTTTCACAAGACCTGACTCCCTAGCAACATCTGCCGGTATCACCCACTGAGAGATTTTAGACGTAGGTGTTCACAAGACAGCCAATATTCAGATATGCTGATTTCAATATTACTTGCACTGAAAAATAAGGCTGCTCAGGGATGAACTGAGACCAGGTGTACACTACAAACTCACATCATTAAAACTACATCATTCAAGGGTGTGAAAAAAACCACACCCCACAGTGGTGTAGTTCTATCAACCTAGTATAGACAGTGCTACTGCCTCTCACAGAATTGGATGAACTATACCAAAGGGAGAACGCCTCCCATTAAAACAAAGGTTTCAAACTTTAGGTTGCGGTTCATCCAGGTAAGCCGCAGGTGGGTTGCGAGATGCTTTTTTTTAACCTGAAAGTCCACAGGCACGGCTCCTCTCAGTGGCTGCAGTTTGCTGTTCCCAGACAATACCATGTGGTTTCATTTTCAAGACTAGGTGGGCAACAGAGGCTGTCCATGCAAATGTAAGTTCTCAGTACAGCAAGAGTTTCTAAACCAATTATTCAGGTACTGTCCATTGGTAACTATGGCCTCAAAAGGGAATAATAAGATACTGACCAGAGGCAGTGTAGATGGTTCAAAGAGACGCTATGCAATTTAATTCCCAGATAATGCCTCCCAGGGTGACTAGCTGCTATAACTCTATTGTGCATGCCTCTTGGGGGCCAATTCCTATAGTTGAGGACATTTTTAGGAGTCTGGCAGGATGCTACAGTACTGTAGCAGTAAATAGCTCTGTCCTGAATGGTCCACAGACCATTTGTTGTCGCAAGTAAAATGCAGAGAGCAACAGAAACTGAATGTACTCTGCTTCTAACAATAATACCGCCAGGTCAGCACTGGTTTATAGATTTATTCAAAATATAAGGATGGCACACTTAAATCTACAGTATTTTAAGGCACTTCTACGCAGCAGGGCTAAAGTCAGAATAAGCTACACAACTTCAGCTACTTTAATTGCGTGGCTTAAGTTGAAATAGCTTACTTCGGCTGTTGGCGCTGTCTACACAGCGGGAAGTCAAAGGAAGTACACTCTTCATTTGACTTCCCTTACTCTTCATAAAATGAGAGTTATCATGAGTCTGAGTAAGAAGTCCTCCAACTCGACATTATTTCAAAATAAAGGCTCATAGTGTAGATGTACGCTTTGTTATTTTGGAATAATGTCAGTTATTCTGAAAAAATCACACAGTGTAGCCGTACCCTTAGGGTATGTCTACACATCAAAGCTGCATCACAGGGGCCAATGGCTACTCTTCTGGCAGCCCCAGCCAGGGCCAAAGCCACGTGGTGGGCAGCTGCTCCTCCAGTGGCCCTGGCCGTGGCCAGAGTCAGAGCTGTGTGCAAAGCCACATGGTGAGAGTCAGCTGCTCTGGTAGCCCCAGTGGGGACAGAGTTGGAAGCCGTAGGGTGGGAAGCACAGCCCTGGCTGGAGCCACAGCCAAAGGCCATGCAGCAGGCAGCCGTTGCTCCTGCAGCCCTGGCTGGGGTGGGAGTTGATTCTGCCAGGCTGGAGCATCTCTGCCTGTGGCGTGCCAGGACCCACAGAGCTGGAGCATCCTGCTGGTTGACCATAAGTAGTGAGAATTGCTAGGTTGGTTTTGGTTTTTAAACCATCCAGTGGTGGCCTTTTTTGAGCTTTTAAAAGATTTCAAATAAGAAGCTTTTTTTTTTTTAATTTTGGGTTTCTCTTTTCATTTTCACTTATTTTATGTTGAATATTAATCACTTAAAGAAAATAAAGTTAAACTTTGTGAAAGCATCAGGACACTTTAAGAATTAACTAACAAAGTTAAGGATGGTCAGCAGATGTTCGCTGCCAGATAAAGAGTAGCTGTCAGCTTTGCAGCCTTGAATAAAATATTTGAATGGATATTTGAATGGATTTTTAGTGGAATTTTAAAAAATCTGATTTTGTTACACACACACACACACACACACACACATAATTTTTATTTTTTAATTTGAGATCCCTTGCTATTATGAGAGACTAAATATTTTGAACTGTCTTGGCTTATCTTTTACTAGCTGAAGTTTTGAACATTTTTGTTTTTAAAATGATTTTAGACTAAGTGCTTTGGGCGGCATGTGTGTAAATTGCAAGTTATGAACAAATGACTCATTTAAGTTGCTTACATTTCTAAACCACTATTCATTTTTATATTTATGCTTTGACCAAGTTTGGGTTTTTGTTTTTTTCCAGCTGAGATCTCTTTTGGCCTGGGCTTTGATAACTTCTGTATTTTAGCAATTTGTAGTTCCATCTTTTCCTTCCATGTTTCAGCTATCTGATCTTTACTACATTTTTTATAGTTAAACAATTTAAATGGGATTGTTCGTGTACCTGCTGCAACTATCACAATTCTTTATTTACAGGCTCATTTGTTAGGAAGCACCCATTTTCTTCAGAATGACTGTAAGGCCTTCCGTGGTGTGTGTGGTGACCAATCACATAGTGCAGGGATGGTCAGTAAGCAGATTGTAGGACAAATACAGCACATTGGCACTGAGGGTCAGCCATAATAATAAAGTTGTGTGGGTGACAGTGCTGATTTAACAATTCTGTTTATTCTTTGTGACTGGGAAAGGGCTGTGTTAGTATTAGTATATCTGAATATATTTGTTAGTAACTGGTGGGCGCAACAGTGGCACACATCTGAACAAGCTCACATGACCTCAGTCTGGTGCACAAGAGAAAACTCTGTCTGCTCATGGATGGAAAATCTTAGAGGGAACACAGAATAGAACCATCAACCAACTCCTCACTGTGTGGGAAAAGGTCCTGTAGCCATCCTATAGTACTGTATGGGCTCATCAGAAGGCTTCTGTCTCCCTAACTCTTTGATACTCACCAGAGCAGCACAGCACTTCAACTTGGACTTCACATAGGGAAGTAAATACATATGTAATCTATTTTTCTAGTAAGTGTTAGTAACCTCCGGCATAGCTATGCATCAGACAGCTGTCTTTATGATTTGAGTCTATAAGTTATGGTTGAAAGATTAGAAGTAAACTTTACTCCGATAGCCTATATTTTGAACCGAGCTTATTTTTCTTCAATAGTTTCCTCTAACTTTCCCACACACTCAATATAAAACCAGCCACAGGAAGCTATCCAAAGGTTGCCCACTGAAAATGACAGCATTGCAATTAACTATAAACCATCATGTTAATGCAAACAATACCACAGCCTGGTAAATGGTTTCATGTGCCATTAACTATTAATGAAGAAGTTTTAAAGCAGAAATAGCTAAGTGAATGTATTCTAGGTGAATTTTAGGCAATAGAGTAGAAGATAGATACACACACACATACACACACTGCAATTTAACTAGTAATGGGTAAACCTCACCAGTTCCAAGTTTGATGAGGAGGAGGAGGACACATCGGAGCCATTATTTCTCTGTGGAAAACACAGCACTGGGAAACCAAAGAATCAAAGTCAAAGAGTGCAGGTGACCATCAAAGAAGTTAGGAGAAGGAAGGAACTTCTAGAACAAACTTCCATCTTCCATTGTGCCTAGGTTGGAGTGGCCATGATTTGGTTCCAAGTTTACAGATACATCTTTGGGACCCCACATAATGTCATGCAATGTTGTGTTGTGCCATGATGGGACATTGAGGCATTGTGGTGCGATGACTTTTCCTTGATAAGGTGACTGACAACCCTACCATTCTTCATCCCTTACTTCTCTGAACCATAAGTGCCTGTTTCATGTCAAACAACAACAAAACAAACATCCTCCCCCAAAGAAAAAAACAAAACACAGCATCTTAGTCATATGAAAAAGAAGAATCAAATAGTGATTCTCTGCTCAGCAGACGGAGTAGAGAATGACACCTTCAGCTCGGTCACTACATGGTCATGTAGGAGTAGCCCACTGACAGTGATGCAGAAAGATAAATTACTCATTGTGTAACTGGAGCTGGTTCACTTCCCTCAGCCTGGAAAAAAGGTTACTTCAAGATGAAATACCTGGAAGCCATAGAGGCATCTGTACACATGGGGCTGCTCATCTAGGTGCAGAATGGTGTAGTAGATAGGATGAAGCTAGGGATGGGAATTGGGCAAATCTCTGGATTTCTATTTTTACCTCTTGCTTTGACTAGCTATGTGATATTGAGTAAATTCCTTCACCATGCTATGCTAGTATTCTCCTCTGTGAAATGGGGATAATGCTTTATTTCTCCCATGTTTTATACAAATTAGTTTATGAATATGAATATGCATAACTCAAAGGTGCTTTAGATAAAATGCATCATGTGACATGTCATTTTTAAAGTTCCAATCTGCTGAATGTGTATGTGCTATTTCTGTGCATGTATCATTCTTGTATGCAAAGTTAGAAATATGAAGCATGAATCTGTTTATAATTCAGAATGGGCCAATGAGTGCCATTAGTAAAGCACCAAAAACATAATAGATCAATGATCTATTAAGAGCTTTTCCCCCATAAACCCAAGCTGTAGTTGGTTCTACAAAAAAGAGATGTGGCCAGGCTACTTAATACTGGAACCCATTTTGGATTTTGTACTTCTCCACTCAAGGTGGAAAAAAGTTTAAATTAAACACAAATAATTCCTGCTCTCAACAAAATGGATATAAAGGTAAGAAACCAAACCAGAGAGGAGTGACCAAGCACCAGGAGACCTCCATTTACCACCCAAGATGGCTGCTAATAGTATCTAAGGGGAAAGGATTGGGCCCAAGTAAGGAGGATGCCTACCTTGTGAAAAAGATTATTAGAATTAAAGTTAGCATAAGAATTTGCATGTAACAAATTTCTTAGGATACACCGGCACAGCAGAGCTACAGTCAAATTAAGCTATGCATCTTCAGCTACGTCAACTGCATAGCTTGTCGAAATAGCTTAATTCACCTTTTGGTGTTGTCTACACAGCAGGAAGTCAAAGGAAGAACAGTCTTCTTTCGACTTCCCTTACTCCTCATGGAATGAGGGTTACCATGAGTTGGAGTAAGAAGTCCTCCAGCTCAACATTATTTCTAAATAAAAGTTTGTAGTGTAGACCTGTACTATGTTATTTCAGAATAACATCAGTTATTATTAAATAACAGTGCGGTGTAGACATACCCTTAGTGTATTAGGCTTAGTTGGAACGTTTTGTTTATTTTGGCTTAGTAACTCACTTACTGTTTTTGTCTGTTTTACTCACTTTGTCTGTTTTTACTTGCAATCACTTAAATCCTAATTTATGTACTTAATACATACACTTTTGTTTATTATCAAATTCAGTGTAAATAATTGTTACCGGGGGTGGGAGGGAGAGTTGCAACTATGCATATCTCTCTTTCATTCATAAAGAGAGTGAAATCTTGTGAACTTTATCTGTCTAAAAGTTTTATGCAGCGTAAGATGAATTTATTTGGGTTCTGGTGCCTTTTGAGGTTTGTGTTCCTGGATGCTGCCTAGGCCTTATAGCTGAGCCCTGCCTCCGAGCTGAGTTGGTCCAGTGTCTGTAATACTCTGCAGGGGAGCTGTTGCTTCAACTCTGTGTCTGGGCTGGGAGAGACCAGATCTTCTGGCCCAGCAGAGCAGGGTGGTGGGGCACCCCAGAGGGAAGGCAGGCTAGCTTAGTGGCATGATCGGCACACCAGGTCATGTTCATGTAAGAGTAGCCCACTGACACTGATGCAGAAAGACAATGTGTAACTTGAGCCAGTTGACATCCTCCAGCCTTGAAAAAAAGTTCCTTCAGGTTGAAACACCTGGAAGCCAGAGAAGCATCTGTACATTGGAGCTGCTCATCTAGCTGCAGAAGCTACAAAATGGTGCAGTGGAGGGTTGGGAGCCTGGCATCTCTCTGGGTTTCTATTCTTAGTTCTTCCATTGACTAGCTGTGTGATATTGGGTAAATTCTTTCACCATCCTATGCTAGTAGTCTTCTCCATGAAATGGGGATAATACCATTTAATGTGCCTGCCTAACTCGGATTAGTTTGAGTTGATTAATATTTGTTAAGCACTCAGAGCTCCTCATATGAGAGATGCTATTGTTAGACACATATATGTGATTTGAGAATGGAAAATGCTAGAAAATCTTCCTCATTAATGGGAGAAAATCCTTTCCCTCACCACTTTGTGGCACAAGAGGTGGTGCTTACAAATTTCCCTAGCTACTCTGCTTAGACGTGGACAACTGACTAGCCTAAAAAAAAAAAAAAAAAAAAAAAAAACCAACAACAACAAAATCACAGGACATAGTGCAGATTTAGGTTAAACTGACCTAAGACTAAAACAAACCGATGTAACTGTGCAATAGTACCTTGGTGGGTGAGGGACAGTCTGTTGGTTATTTGCATTGTCATGTCATGTCACCTTACACTGGCAAGATCACATGTCTTTAGTAATAATAATTTTCGCTTACTGTACATGGCGCCTTTCATCCAAGGCTCTCAAGTTACTTTGCAAACATTAATTAAGTCTTACAATGTCCCATGAAGAAAGATGACTTGGCTCAAGTCATATCCCAATCACTGGCAGAGACAAAACTGGTATTGTTTTTCTGGTTCCCCATAGACAGATTCAGATACTAGATGGCACACTCTTTTTGCATTAATGGCGCAATCCAATGCTGTTGAGCATTCAGAATTTAGGAGACAGTGATGAAATGCATTCTAGAATACTCAAGAAGCTTAGAGAGAAGGTATTTCAGCCTTTAGCTAATATCTTTAAAAAATCATGGAAGTCAGGAGAGATTCCAGAAGAAAGGAAAAGGCAAATATAGTGCCCAGTATAAAAAGGGAAATAAGAACAACTCAGGAAACTACAGACCAGTCTGTTTAACGTCTGTGCCAGGGAAGATAATGGAGCAAGTCATTAAGAAATTCATCTGCAAACATCTGGAAGATAATAAGGTGACAGGAAACAGCCAGCATGGAGTGGTAAAGAAAATCACGTCAAACCAATCTGATAGCTTTCTTTAACAGGATAACACATCTTGTGGGTAAGGGAGAAGCAGTGGACGTGGTATACCTAGACTTTAGTAAGGTATATGATAGGGTCTCGCATGAAATTCTTATCAATAAAGTAAGGAAATAAAATCTAAATGGGGCTACTAAAAAGTGGGCGCATAACTGGCTGGATAACCATTCTCAGAGAGTAGTTATTAATTGTTCACAATCATGCTGGTAGGACATAACAAGTGGGGTTCCACAGGGATCAGTTTTGGGACTGGTTCTGTTCCATATCTTCATCAATGATTTAGATGATGGCATAGAGAGTATGATCATTAAGTTTGCCAAAAATACCAAGCTGGGAGGGGTTGCAACTGCTTTGGAGGATAGGGTCATAATTCAAAATGATCTGGACAAACTAGAGAAATGGTCTTAGATAAACAGGATGAAGTTTAATAAGGACGAAAGCAAAGTACTCCACTTAGGAAGGAACCATCCGTTTCACACATACTGAATGGGAAGCGACTTCTAGGAAGGAGTACTGCAGAAAGGGATCTAGAGGTCATGGTGGACCACAAGCTAAATATGAGTCAACAGTGTGACACTGTTGCAAAAAAAGCAAACATGATTCTGGGATACATTAATAGGAGTGTTGTGAGCAAGACATGAGAAGTCATTCTTCCACTCTGCCCTGTGTTGATTAGGCCTCAATTGGAGTATTGTGTCCAGTTCTGGGCATCACATTTCAAGAAAGACGTGGAAAAAGTGGAGAAGGTCCAGAGAAGAGCAACAAAAATTAAGAAAGGCCTAGAAAACATGACTTATGAGGGAAAACTGAAATAATTGAGCTTATTTAGTTTAGAAAAGAGAAGACTGAGAGAAGACATGATAGAGGTTTTCAAGTGTCTAAAGGGTGTTACAAGGAGGAGGGAGAAAAATTGTTCTGCTTGGCCTCTGAAGATTGGACAACAAGCAAGGAGCTTAAATTGAAGAAAGGGAGGTTTAGGTTGGATATTAGGAAAAACTTCCTAACCATTAGGGTGGTTAAACACTGGAATAAATTCCCTTGAGAGACTGTGGAATCTCCCATCACTGGAGATATTTAAGAGCAAGTTGGATACACATTTGTCAGGGATGATCTAGACAGTGCTTGGTCCTGCCGTGAGGGCAGGGGACTGGATTGGATGACCTCTTGACGTCCCTTTCAGTTCGGCTGTGTCTACATTGGTACCCTTTTCCGGAAAAGGGACACTAATGAGACAAGTCGGAATTGCAAATGCCGATTTAAATATCCCCCGCGGCATTTGCATGAACATGGCTGCCGCTTTTTTCCGGCTCGGGGCTTTGCCGGAGAAAAGCGCCAGTCTAGACGGGCTCTTTCGGAAAATAAAGCCTTTTCCGGAAAATAAAGCCTCGGATTTGCCTCGGAATAAGGGATCTTCCGGACAAGGCTTTATTTTCCGAAAGATCCTGTCTAGAGTGGCGCTTTTCTCTGGCAAAGCCCCGAGCCAGAAAAAAGCGGCAGCCATGTTCATGCAAATGCCGCGGGGGATACTTAAATCCCCCACGGCATTTGCAATTCTGACTTGTCTCATTAGCATCCCTTTTCCGGAAAAGGGTGCCAATGTAGACACAGCCTTCTAGTATTCTGTGATTCTATGAATTTCTTTAAGAAAGATTCCTGAAATGAGTAGACACATACACTATCATAGTTCAAAAACATCCCCAGCTAGAGAGAACAACAAACTAATTAAAAGGAAATGAAAGTTAACTCTTTCCAAATTAAACACATATCTTATTAAATTATCTCATTAAAACACAGAAATCAACAAACACATCTTAATATTTTTATTACTGCAGATATTTCCACTGAAGTGGGCCAGAACTCAAGAAAACCCATTGCTCCCATTGATGTCTTTGGGCTTCATTCTCCTGTCACTTTCCTCAGTTTACTATAATGTAATTGAACTGACTTTAGTGTACCAGTACGGGTAGAACCTCTCTAGTCCGGCATCTCTGGCCTGGCAATATCCATTGTCCAGCATGATTTTAGTTAGCTTGATATCCGCTTATCATGGTTGTTGCCAAGTTTCCCGCGGTCCCATAAATTTTGTTTGCAAGCACCAGTCCTGGCTCTCAGTGTTCTGTGATGTTATTTAGCTTTAATTTTCTCCTAAGTGTCTTCTAACAGCCCCGTAAGCAGTGGAAGTGTTGGCAATGAGGCTAGGCAACAGAAGATAGATTACAACCTATCAATAGATTACAACCTATACTGGAACAGGATACTAAACTCCAAGAAGCTCTGGGAGACAGACCCATAGTCTCCTATAGACAACCACCTAACCTCAAGATGATTCTTACCAACAACCACAGAACATACCACACTAATACCAACCCTGGTACTTTCCCTTGCAACAAACCCCACTGCCAGCTTTGTCCACATATTCACTCTGCTGACACCATTATTGGGCCTAACCAAGTGAGTTATAAGATCAAGAATACATATTCCTGCGCCTCCAGAAATATAATCTATGCTATCATGTGCCGAAAGTGTCCGTCTGCTATGTACATTGGACAAACGTCTCAGACACTCCGCCAAAGAATCAATGCCCACAAAACAGACATTAGACAGGATCACAAAGAAAAAACAGTTGCTTGTCATTTCAACCAGAAAGGACACTGTCTGAATGACCTGCTAACCTGCATCCTACTTCAGAAGACATTCAAATCTGCACTTGAAAGGGAATCCTCTGAACTGGCATTCATGCTAAAATTCGACACTCTCTGCAGGGGACTTAACAAAGACTCCAACTATCTTACCCATTACAAAGATAGCTTCCCCAATTATCACCTCTAATATCATTAACTCACTGGCATTCACCTTCCTTTCCTCCCCCCCCCCCTTGCATCACCCTTCTGTTCTGAAATGTGATTTGTCCTTTTCATATGTGTTCATTTTTTTAAATTGTATCCTTTGGTATATATGGCTGTGACTATTTTCTTCCACTATTTGATCTGAGGAAGTGGGTCTGGCCCACAAAAACTCATCATCTAATAAACCATCTTGTTAGTCTTTAAAGTGCTACATAGTCCTGTATTTTGACTCACTTACTGTGAGCATTACACATGAAGCGAGTCTGGAGTTAGGGATCTGGTTGAAGAGAGATGAGTGGCTTGGCAAACCAGGACTGGGAGAGGACAAATAGGGCAGAAACACTGTCCCACAACAAAAGATTTCACAAGAAACAAAAGACTTCTAATGGAGCCTGACTCGGCTCTATCTTTTAACAGCAGGGAAGACAGGTTAAACCAGACTTGAGCACACAGACCTTCTGGCAGGGACATCTGTCCCCACTTCTCACTTTCACAGTGATCTGCATCTGGGCTTCCAGCTTAGCAAGTTCATTTCCCTTGAGGGTAACTTCTGCGATCAGGATGGACTAAACACAGTTCTGCTGCTCTTTGCTCCCTGAATAAAGGTCACCTTTCATTAGCCCGGCACCGAGTACTGACCCGATTGCTAACCCAACACCACTCAAAGCTGATCTCTTGGGCAATACAGCTCTGTCTCTGTATCTCTAATCACAGTAGGGGTGTGTCTAGACTACAGGGTTTTTTTTCTAAAAAACTTCCCCTGCGTCTAGACTGCTGCCGCATTCTTTTGAAAGTAAATCGAAAGAACGCGGCAGTTTTTTCGACCGTGGATAACCTCGTTTTAGGAGGAAGAATGCTTTTTTTCAAAAGTGCTCTTTCGAAAAAAGGCGCTATGTAATGCAAACTGCTTTTTAAAAAGAAAGCATCCAGACTGCCTGGGTGTTCTCTTTCAAAAAAGCGGCTTGCTTTTTCAAAAGTACTAGTTGTAGTCTAGATGCTCTTTTTCGAAAGAGGCTTTTTTGAAAGTATCGACACAAATATACATAACCCAAAGATGCTTTCAACAAATAGCTTCATGTAACCTATCAATTTTAATCTCTTAATCCGTTGGATCTGTTTATCTTATTTTGGTGTATGTATTGTTCTTGTGTGTAAAGTTAGACCTGTGGATTATGAAATGCTTTATGATTTTAAATGTGTAAATGGAAAGCCATCAAGGGTGATTCCACTTTTGGGATGACTCAGTGTCTGGGCAATCATATGCAAAAAGCCTTTTGTCCTTAAGTCTTAGCAGTGGTTGGTAGGGAAGGGCCAGGTGACTTCCCATGCAAAGGGAATCTTTAAAAACAACAGGAAAGTAAGAGTGTTTTGTCTTTGGCTGGCACACTCAAAGGAAGGAGCCAAAGACTCCAGGGGAAGAACAGCACTGGTTTGGAAGGCTTAGCTGGAAAAGAAACAGTTTTAGGGTGAGTTTGTAATAAGTTTGTTTACTGAGGTTTCAGTGTTAGAGTTAGCTAAGCATTTTCTGTTGTTTTGAGTTTATAATCTACTTTGCTCTGCCTGTTCTCACTTATTACCGCTTAAATCCTACTACTTGTATTTAATAAAATCACTTTTATTTTCTATCACGCCCAGGGTAAATCATTGTTACCTGGGGGAACAATCAGTGTGTACAATTCCCCCTTTCATTGCCAAAGGGGGCCTGCCTAAAAGATTCCTTTGGGGTTCTCACCCATGTGGGGAGTGGGATCCCAGGAAGCTGGGCCCTAAACTGCACTTTCCTTAGACCTGAAGAGTTTCAGTGTCTGCATTGCTTCAGAGAGGGGCAGGGGGCAGTAATCGCAGCTTGGTGCCTTGGCTGGGGAAAACCAAGGGAGCTAGCCCAGAAGGACCAGGCAATGAGAAGCCCCAGAGAGGAGGAAGGTGAGTGGCAGTAGCTTTGTCAACACTCCAGGAGGCACCCCAAGGAGTCTTCTGTGACCTCATCACAGCATCATTGTTTGGGGACTGACAGGACAGTTTCACTATTAAGTGCTCATGTCTTTCCGACCTGTCACAGTATAATAAACCTTTCCTTTCTCCTTGCTTGCCCTTTCAAAACATGTATTGATAACCTATGAGTACATTCCATTTGGTAATGAACTGTTCTTCTATCATTGAGTTAGAATCACTACAAGTTAATGCCCAAGTAGCTCTTTAAAAACTAATTCAGCTAGACTATTTAGGCCCCAAATTCCTTAGTTTAATAACTAAATCCAATATTTTGCTTCCTTGTTAGTAAATGGCTGGCCACCCAGTTAGCATCAAGAGTAAAGAAATATTAACAGCAGCGTTCCAGAATATATTGAGATAAATTCTGCTAAAGCTTTAGTTAATGATTTATATTTTTCATAGACTTGTTTTCTTGCATCATCTTAAGCAAGGGTAAATACAAAGAAAATGAAGAAAATATGTGAAAGCAATGCTAGGTCCACTATTAAAGGTCATGTTTTTGGTGGTTTTCCAGAATTGCTTGGTTGTGATTCAGATACACAGATTGGTGCTCTTACAGCTGGGACACAGAGAGTGACTGTGGTTTATAACTAACTGTTGAATCATTTGTGGAATGGGCTCAGGGGATCCATTCATGATGGGAAACAAACTCAAGTGTCCATAGTGGGGTGTTCCATCCATCTCAGACTTTATTGGGTTCTACAGTACTTCAGGGACACTGAAATAGGGTTGTGTTAGAGAAGAAACAGGTGACCAAGGAGCAGATGGAGTAAATGGAACTACTTTATTGCCTACGCACAGTAACCTCAGACCCACAACGCAACGTTCTGAATGGCAACAATTTGGCAACAATTACACCCTTTTATCTATTTTAGTATGTTAATTAACACATCTATTACTACTTTCCCATAAACCTTATTTAGTATGTTCGCTCCCATACAATGAATATTTATGGGCAGATGACGAATATTATTATACCCACCATTAATCACTATTTACAGAATTTCTAATTAAATCAATACTTTTCTACATTACAAACTTTCCGAATCAGCAGATTACAGAGATTACAAGAAAACTAACCCTGAAAATTTTTTATACAGAGCCAATGAGGGTAAGTAAAAGACACAACTTAAAAGAGCAGCTGCACACTTATCTATCTTTCTAGGCTGCAAGAAGGAAGGGAAAGAACATATTTATACATCCAAAAAGATAATACCTGCTTTGGCCGGACTCTTAATCTATTTTTCCAGACTGCAGAAACAAAGGGGAAAATCCATGTTTAAAGAGCAATGCCTATTTTGGCTAGACCCCTGGGCTACGTCTAGATTGGCCCCAAATTCCGGAAAAGGGATGCAAAGCAGGTAAGTCAGCATAGGGAAATCCACGGGGGATTTAAATATCCCCCACGGATTTAAATAAACATGTCCGCCGCTTTTTTTCTGGCTTGGGGAAAGCCGGAAAAAAGGCGTCTAGACTGGCGCGATCCTCCGGAATAAAGCCCTTTTCCGGAGGATCTCTTATTCCTACTTTCAAGGGCTTTATTCCGGAGGATTGTACAAGTTGAACCTTAATCTAAAGATAGATTAAGGTTCAACTTGTACAAGACTAGATAATTGTGGAACATGGTAGGTAAAATTAGGATTCAAAATCTGAACTCAAACCTTCAGTTAATATTTTAAAAGCTCAAATAACACCAAATTCTGAGGAAAAGAGAAAAACCTATAAATAAATGTCATACATTCTCCCATAAATTCTTAACTAGAAATAATAAAAGAGAGAGACACTGGAGTTGGAAGACCACTGTTAGCATAGAGTTGTTCCCTGCAATAGTTCTAGAGCTTTGATTGTCTGTCTAATTTTCAAGAGATGGCGTTCAGAACTATTCCAAATGCTAATAAATGCAATAGGAAGTCTTTACCTGAGCATCCTCCCCTCCTGCTGGAACTTGTAGTTTCAACAAACCATACTTCCATGTTATATGCAAGGCATCCAGGAGATTGCATCTGATCCATGTACCACATTTTGAAGCCTCTAGATTCTACCATAACACGAACAATAAACCATATTACAGTTCACTTCCTGCTACTCTGTGCTGTCAAAATATCTCAAGGAATCATGGGGTGCACATTCTGAAATAGTGAAATAGTTCTATTCTTAGTGGCCAGAAACAGGACAGAACAATTTCTCAAACTTCGTTTTTTAAAATGTTTTGTCCCAGTTCATAGTATTGTGACCAAACAGTGATGAAAATGGTTGATTTTAAAGTATATGGGATAAACTATTTGGAAAGTTCTGTGAATTTGTCACTAGGGGTGGGTCTACACTGCACCCGTAGCTCAAAATAAGCTATGCAATTTGAGCTATGCAAATTGTGTAGCTTATTTTGAGAGTATTTCGAAACAGAGTGCTATTCTGAAACATCCCTTAATCCTCTTGGAACGAGGTTTACCAGGATGTTGGAATAGTGAGTCCATTATTTTGAAAGCTATTTTGAAATTATGGGCTCATTTAAAAGTCGTGAAATAGCTGTTTTGGGATACCAGAAGTATCCCGAAATAGCACCGCAGTGTAGATGTACCCTATATGACTGTTTTAATATATTTATTTTATTATTCAGTACTAACAATATAAGAGATAACAAATGTGCCCTCTAGGAAAGTGAATGTTTCCAGATTTATTTGTATAATTGACTGTTATGAACTATGATAACCCCACAGTTAATTTGTGGCAGTAAATTATCATTTTATTAGATTAACACCTGCTTCTGGTTTTCCTCTGTGAATAGTAATCAATACGGTGGCCATTAACACTGTATTCCTTGAAAAGGCTGTCTGGTCTGGGAAGAGTTAGGAGGATCTGCTAATAGGGTGATGAAATTTTAGACCCCTCCAAGCTGATGAAGAGTATTAAAAGTTTTAGTGTACTTTAGGAACATGAAGATTAATTTTCATATACTTAGGCTCTAATGTCCATATTTAAGAACATAAAAAGTGACCTGTTTGTTTGACTGTTTGTTTGTTTATAGCAATGTTGAGCACTCACAAGGGAAACTATTTGGGATCGGTCCCTCTAGCCAGGCCCCCTATTCTGATGCCAAAATAAGCACTATGATCCATTCTTTCAGGTCCCACCAATGAAAACTTTGGATAAACAGCGCTGTGAAGTGACATACTGCTCAAGTGACATAGGCCCTGATCCTGCACTATTGAAGACAGTGAGACTTTTACCATTGACTTCCATAGGGAGCAGGCCCATAGTGTGCTGAGGTTTGGTGTGTTCACAAACTACAGGAAGTGCCAAAGTGACAGGGGAAAACCTCTGCCCCATCTATGCTTATCCCATTCTTTGTGGTCACCGACCCATCCCAGGAGAGGTTTCTAGGGGGTCTATTAGCAGAGTTTTCTGGCAGTGATTCCAGATGTTACAGCTGTGATTCATGGCAGTGTTTCTGTGATCTGAAACTGCAATAAAGAGAGCTACATTTCATACAGATAGCGACAGCTCTCAGAAATGAAGAATAAAAACGTATGGTACAGAGATAGATGAGCTACGTCATGGGGATACACTCTGCTCAAAGAGACAAGCTGCATTATTTTACACTCCCCAAATGATACATTTTCTAAGTATTTCCCATTGTGCCATTTGCTGTCTTTACCAGCAGGAAGATTCTCTAAGGACTTGTCAATACTAGACATTTTTTGCCATTTTAACTATACTGATGTGAGTAACGCAACAGTCCCCCGCCCCCCTCCCCACTCCGTCCCTTGGTATGAATGAAGTTATTATATTAGACTGCTCCTGCTGGTTGGGATGGACTTGGCGCTTCCCTGTCATAATGTTTTTTTCATTGAGTTAATTTGTTTTGAGCTTGCAATATTGTGATTGGCAGCCCTAATCAATATATTTTTATAGATGTGTTTATTTTCCCTTTCATAGAATATCACTTACAGTTAATTTTCAGGTGTTTTCTTCAGTTCACTGCTCTGTTCTGTGAAGATGATAAACTTGGATTGCATTGGAAAGTCCCATTTTGTAAGGAGTTGGGGAGCTGCAAGCAAAAAAATAAAGTTAGGGGGTGACTGAGCAAAAAAGAAAAGGTCGAGAACCCTTTATACAGATTAGTCCATGTGTGGTGTTTAATTTGCAGAAGTAGGCTGGATGAGTGGTTCTCAGACTAAATCAAGAGTTACACAGTTTTCACCTTGGGTGCATCTAGACTGGCAAGATTTTGTGCAAAAGTGGCTGCTTTTGCTCAAAATCTTGCCACCTGTTTACACGGGCCACGACCATTTACTCAAGAACACTGACTTTGTACTGTACAAAATCAGTGGTTCTTGCACAAATACTCCGATGCTCCAGCTCAGGGATAAGCCCTCTTGCACAAGTATTCTTGGCAAGTATTGCCAAGTTAATTTCTTGCACAAGAAAGCCCGATGGCTAAAATGGCCATCAGAGCTTTCTTGTGCAAGAGAGCGTCTACACTGGAATGGATGCTTTTGCGCAAAAGCAAATCTTTTGCGCAAAGGCACATGCCAGTATAGACGCTCTCTTGCGCAAATACTTTTAACAGAAAAATTTTCCATTAAAAGTATTTGCACGAAATCATGCCAGTCTAGACGCAGCCCTCTTGTTCAAACACAAAAACAACTCTCCTGTTTAGTCAAAGTGATTGATTAGAATAAATTTAAAAAGGACAACTCCTCCTTGAGGCGGCAGATGCAGAAAAGACACTAGTCTCATGCATCCTTCTCAGCCATGAACATGTCCTCTCATCCTCCACTCTTTTCCCTGGGATTTTCATGCTCTTCTGATTTCTTCTTCCTTCTCTTTCAGTAGCACTGGCATCAAATGCCCCTCTGGGTGTGTCTAGACTACATGCCTCCTTCGACGGAGGCATGTAGATTAGCCAGATCGGAAGAGGGAAATGAAGCCGCGATTAAAATAATCGCGGCTTCATTTAAATTTAAATGGCTGCCCCGATCTGCCGATCAGCTGTTTGTCGGCAGATCGGGGGAGTCTGGACGCGATGCCCCGACAAAGAAGCCTTTCTTCATCGACACAGGTAAACCTGGTTTCACGAGGCTTACCTGTGTCGATGAAGAAAGGCTTCTTTGTCGGGGCATCGCGTCCAGACTCCCCCGATCTGCCGACAAACAGCTGATCGGCAGATCGGGGCAGCCATTTAAATTTAAATGAAGCCGCGATTATTTTAATCGCGGCTTCATTTCCCTCTTCCGATCTGGCTAATCTACATGCCTCCGTCGAAGGAGGCATGTAGTCTAGACACACCCTCTTTCTCTAGTCTCCAGTGGAGCCATTCTACCTGGAGTGCTCCTGCCACAGTTACCTTGGATTCCCCCCTATTAAAATGGTGCTACAGAGCTAACCCTGCAAAAGTTAATACAGCTTCAGAACACCAGCTTCTTGTGCTCTCTCAGCTCAGGATTGACAGTGAGAGGGCAAATTCACAAAGGCTTGGTTGGCTTCCCTGATGAGCCCCTGACCCAATTCCTTCATTGCCACAGAATTGGAAACTCATAAAGAGGCTTAAAGGGGGGCAAGGAAAGGGACAGAAGTCTGGAAAGACAGAACTCTCCTTCCTCTGGACAGACTCGCTTCTGTAGGCACCCAAGGAGGTAAAAGTTAAACTGTCTGCTTCATGTTATCACTCAGTAGAAATTAGAGCAGCAATTCACTCACTCATTCACAAATCTGTTCTTCAAGATGCTATGTCCATCAGGTATTGGACTGTTTCTTATTATCTAGCGTTTATGCGAAGGGCTGAACCTCTCCACTTTGTTCAGATGCCAAAGACCACAAACGCTGCGAAGGAGCCTCCAGCATGGGAGAGGGCTGGTTTGCATATTCTACAGTTCTGAACCATTCAATCCTAAACATCCATTTGTAACCACTGAAGAGCACAATTGCTGAGTACAAGACACCATTTGGGAGGCTCAGGAATGAATTTTAATTTCCTAGATACAATTTTACAAGAAAGTCTCATATTTTTCCCCATTCTTTAAGTGTCATAATGGTATGGGTAGGGCTCATCACAACCCAAGAATTCCACTTTGCATAAAATTGAGGTTTTGCGGTTTGCTTTGGTTCATCATCAGAAATTTCAATCTGTGTCTGGGGGACGAGGGGAAATGAAAACCCCACCTACTCCAGAATAGCCAAGCATCTATTGCAGGGGTGGGCAATCATTTTTTGGGGGGGCACTGCGAATTTTGGAGGTGGTCGTCGGCCACCCTGGAAGGAGTGGGGCCTCAGGCAGGAGGGATGGGGCCAGGAGACTTCGAGTGCTCCCTCACCCACAGACCCTGATTGGCCTGGGAGTGGGGGAGCACATGAAGTTTTTGTCCCCCACCCTGCCCGGCGCCTATAGAGAACCACTGGCTGTTTTCAACAGCTAACAGTTCCCTCTGGGCACCACATGCCTCTTGCGCTGTGAGGAGACTTTGCGTGCTCCCTCCTCCCACAGGCCAATGGGGAGAGAGGGAGGAAGGAAGGAAAGAAAGAAGCATCAGGAGAGGGGTCAAAAGGAGGCTGTCTCCTCCCCACGCTTCACCTCCCCTCCCCACACCTCTCAGCCACTGGGAAAGGCCTGGGCGTAGGGGAGCAGACATTGTTTCTGTCTCCCCCACCCTGCCCTGTCAGGGGCACATGGTTCCCTCTGATGCTGTGCACCCCTGGCAGTGGGAGGAGACTTCAGGCGTTCCCCCATCCTCAGGTCTGATGGGCCTGGGGATGGGGGAGCAGGAGGGTGGCCACAGGCCAGATCAACCCGCTTGGTAGGCTGCATCCAGCCCATGGAGGCCCCTTTGCCCCTGATCTGCTCTGTCCGAGTCAATGGGATCTTCTGCATCCCAAGCAAGTGCCTTATCAGGCTGAAGACTCAGATTTTCACTCTCTAGCCTTTTGAGAGAGTAGAAAAATACAGCATATACATCATTATATAAATGTCATATTGCAGATATTATTTCCTCTTCAGAGTGTGAGAGAGAGTGGGACTGTCATTTTAAGAAATGTAATTGTTCCTGTGAGAAGAGCTGACTTTGTACTTTGCTAAATGCCAGGCTAATAAACACTTTGGCTTTGATTGTTGTATTTTTCTTGACGTCTCGTCTTTCTCATTTTTTGCCAATGAATATAGTAGAATGTCTAATCTACAGGTTCTTCCACATTTGTACTCCTTTTCCCATTCCTCCTACTGTAGAAAAGGTTAGTGACAAAAGGAAAAGTAATTCTGTAACTCTCACTTTTCAAAATGTCCCTCAGCTTTCTAACTTTTTCATCTACCAGATATTTGAGAGAGTTTGTCTATCTGTGAGCGAGCAAGCAAGTCTGTCTGTTTGTCTGTCTGTGCATCCATCTATTTGTTCAAGAGCTCCTCATAAATGGCAAGAGATAGGATCACCAAATTTGGTATGCAGCTTCCTATCATCATAACTTGAAGCAAGATAAGGGTCTGGCTGTGGAGGAGAAGGGTTGAAGCTTTCCTCTCCTCCATAATTCATACGGGAATGCATAAATCCATACAGAAAAGAATCACGAGGCAGCTAAAAGGGGTTTGCTGGGGACATGTCCCCTCCTGGGTCCAGGACTACCCCATATCCAAGTCCACACCCCACAGGCACCCTTTAGGGAGGGGACTTCAGCCTTCTTCCCCTATGTGTATGGGAGCAAGGGGAAAGCACACAGTTTGCTGCATTCCTCACTCTTCCTGGAGTATACAGGGGCAGACAAACCTGGATCTGTCCCAGCTGGGGGACATGTACCTCTCCCCCAGCTGTGCCCTCTGGAACTGCAATGGCCATGAAGAGGGGCTTCTCCCTTAGCCCCAAGCTGCTGAGATGAGAGAAGGCTGATCGTCTCTCCCCAGGGAAGTCTGCATTAAACCCCTCATCTCAAGCCCCACCCCAGAATAATGATTTAAATGAAGAAAAACAAAAAATAATTGAGTTAAGGACCTGAGTTACAAAATCTTCTAGTTTAGGAAATAAAAATAAAATTGAAAATCTTTTTTCCAAATATTTAAAAAATAATCAATTTCGAGAGCCAAAGGATTCAGCCTAAAGTAAACTTTTTAAACTAAGTTAAATATGATCTAGAAAATGCAATCTATAATTAAAATGGTCACGATGATTGCATGAACCGTCACACTGAAGCTAAAACAATACTCAGAGCAATTTAAGTCTGACGAGTAAATAAAATATGTAATACAGAATCTATACAATGTTGCATGTGTTATATTATCCTGCTATAATAAAAGCAATCCCAAATTTTTAACATCAGTTGAGTCTCTAAACAAAAGACATCCAGTTAAGATAAGCACCTGGTCTTGCTTCTAAGAATTATAGCCAATATTTCCCCTCAAAAAGACCTCTTTAATCACATAACACTTTCTGATAGAATTGCAAACTCATCTGTGCCAAAAGTCTGAAGTAGGAGGTAGGTGATGAACACCATCCTGAAACAAGCTATTCCACAGCAGCATGCCAAGCGAGCTTTGTGTTCCAGGCTACAAACTCTCGAGTTCATTTTTTATGATATGACGATTAGAAACAAAGTTTCTGTTTTCTCAGTGTAATTTATACACATTCAGAAAGACTGGCTGGAGCCGTAAACCCATGTTATGTGCTCTTCATGTTCTTGTATTGATTTATGTAGTGATCTTTATTAAAAAGTCAGTATATGTTTTATTTTTATTCATCAAACTTGTAATTTTTTAAAAAAGAATAGCAGTTTTAAAATAAACTTCAAAAGTTTTAAACCGCGATGGTCCTTTCATTTTTAAGGTGTGAGGAAAAGGGCTTTTGCTGTTTTATAGTGTAACACATGCCCCAGGAGCCTCTCAGGCATAGTCCATGTAATTTATTTATGTTCCCATCAACAACACCAGTATAGTCCCAGGCAGGAATATTATTTACAGTACTTGTCTACCTACAGCCCCTTCCCAAAGGGCCAGGGAGAGATGAGGTTTCCTTCCTTGAGATCTCAGCTAGTCCTGGTTACTTACTTTTTCATTCTTACCATCTCCTGCTTCCTCCCTGTGATCTTCTACCCCTCAGCGGATAACCTAATTGGCCCATTCAGCCTCCCAGCCTGATCAACCAGCTAACTGCGCATCCCCAATCAGAAACAAAAAACAGAACTATGTAGCACTTTAAAGACTAACAAGATGGTTTAATAGGAGATGAGCTTTCGTGGGCCAGACCCACTTCCTCAGATCAAATAGTGGAAGAAAATCTCCAATCAGATTTCTCCAGAGGAGCTGACTGACACCTAAGCAATCAGAGTGCTGGCTCACCAGGTAGCTATCAGCACTCTATCACACAAAGGTTATGAGAGATGAAGGATAAAACGTACTTACTATATATAAAAAACAAAAGAACCAACAGCTCTTCCTCCCCCTCCCTTTTTAAAAATGCAGCCACAGTGAAAATGGATGCCTTTTGACACTTGACATGGAGATGATCATCAATCAGATTAGTGTATTTGCTCTGAAAAGGGGGGGTATGTCTACACTACCCCGCTAGTTCGAACTAGCAGGGTAATGTAGGCATACCGCAATTGCAAATGAAGCCCGGGATTTGAATTTCCCGGGCTTCATTTGCATAAGCGGGGCGCCGCCATTTTTAAATCCCCACTCGTTCGAACCCCGTGCCGCGTGGCTACACTAGGCACGAACTAGGTAGTTCGAACTAGGCTTCCTAGTTCGAACTACCGTTACTCCTCATTCCACGAGGAGTAACGGTAGTTCGAACTAGGAAGCCTAGTTCGAACTACCTAGTTCGTGCCGCGTGTAGCCGCGCGGCACAGGGTTCGAACTAGCCGAGATTTAAAAATGGCGGCGCCCGGCTTATGCAAATGAAGCCTGGGAAATTCAAATCCTGGGCTTCATTTGCAAGTGCGATATGCCTACATTACCCCGCTAGTTCAAACTAGCGGGGTAGTGTAGACATACCCTGAGTGGTTTGAGTTAATAAAACTGTAACTATTGGAAACCTGTGTAGTCAGCATGGGAGGAAGGCCAAGGGACATCCAACCCATGTGGAAAATTGTTTCTGGGTTGGTTTAATGAGGCCACATGCACAGACCATTTTTAAGTGCATGCTAGTTGGCTGAAAGATCCTGCAACTTCTTTGTCACTTTTGGAAAGGCCATTCGAACAATTGCTACAATTATAAGTTTTTGTATTGGGATGCAACATGCACTCATCCCAGATAACAGGTTCTTTTCCTAGGTGACTGCTTCAAGTTAACTGATGCATCCCTCCTGGGGTTCTGTAGTAATTTTTCTTGTCAGAAGATGGGTCACTAGGTAATTAAGTTTGAGAATCCCTGCACTAGACAACACTGCCTCTCCATTTCCACAGCTTCACCTGCCTCTGCCGGGCTTCGACTCCAAAAGAACACAGAGCTATAAACATGGGTAGGGACTTTGAGGGGTCTCCACATTTTCAGAGAGAATAGATCAGGGGTCTTAATCTCCCAGCCCATAGGCCAGCCCCAGCCAGAGCGATTGCACAATACGGCCCAGAACTCCCTGTGTGCCAGGAGGAAGCCTGTCCGTTCCTGTTCCCCAAGCCATGCCCCTTCCTGCCATTGTCCCGAAGCCGCGTCCTCAGTGGGCGGGATGCTATGGGGCAGAGAGTGGGGTGATGGCAGAAAAGGGAGAGTTTGAGGCTGGGTAACGGACAGTCTCCCCCCAGGCCCGATGGGAGTCTTTGGGCTGGATTGCGCAATCACTCCAGTTGTGGCTGGCTCATGAGCCAGGAGTTTGGGACCCCGGAATAGACACTGCTGTCCTTTATGATAGATGTTTGTACGCATTTCAACCCCTCCATGCCTACAAGCAGAGGAGACAGTTCAGTTCCATATGAGAAAGTTCTTGTGCGGTATCCGTTCCTTCTTCCTGTCTCCAAAATGGGAAGGTGGCCAAGGGGCATCCAATCAGCATGAATGAGTTCTTCTTCTGGGATGGTTGAATGAGGAGCCCTCGAAACAAAGAGCCAACACAGCTGGAAAAAATAGGAAAGAGCAAGACCTCACTGAAAACCAGATGCTGAATTCCTGTTTTCCTTCAGGAAAAAAAATAAATTATTGTAACAAAAAGCACTCTCAACCTTTTTATGCTAGATTCAAACCAAAAGAAAAGATTGCTCTGAGCTTTTAAGTAGACATGTTTTATTATTTTAATTAGTTTGAAATAAGTTTGACATATTTACATTTGAAATGCTGTTATTGATTGGAAAAGAAACATAAGCTTCCTGGCCTGGCAATGATCAGCAGAGTTGATGTGTTAGACTTGTTTTGTCTCTTCTGATGCTGCTTCCACAAAATTGTTGTTGTTTTTGGATTAGCTACATTGCAGAGTTAATTTACGTGAAGGGATTTAACAGACAAAACAGAAATCGTTTTCAACTGTGTCACTGTGCTTATTGTGATGGAACAGGATGTCAGAAGATGGGGAAGGATGTAGCAAGAAAATATTGACTCTACTGGGAACGGCCTACTGAACAGCAGAAAAAAGTCTGGGACCTCTGGTATTGTAGTCATCTGGCTATATATTTTGGAAATTTGCATCTGTCTGTGTGTCTGTCCGTGAGTCTGTCTGTTCAAGAACTTCTCCTAAACGGTAAGAACTAGGACCACCAGATGTGACATGCAGCCTCTGCTTATCCTTGGTTAAAGCAAGGGGATTTGGTTGTGCCAGGAAAACGGGAAGTGAGACTGTTTACCATAACACAGAAAGGGAGGGGGGACAGGAAGGAGGGATGCAATGCTGAGAGTGGCCACCGGGGCTACGTCAAGACTGCAAGCCTCTTTTGAAAAAGAGCATCTAGACTACAACCAATACTTTTGAAAAATCAAGCCGTTTTTTTGGAAAAGAGTACCCAGGCAGTCTGGATGCTCTCTTTCGAAAAAGTAGTTTGCATTACATAGCGCCTTTTTTCGAAAGAGCACTTTCAAAAACAGGCGTTCTTCCTCATAAAATGAGGTTTTCCGCGGTTGAAAAAACTGCCACGTTCTTTCGATTTACTTTTGAAAGAATGTGGCAGCAGTCTAGACACAGGTAAAGTTTTTTTTAAAAAAGGCCACTTTTTTTCGAAAAAACCCTGTAGTCTAGACAAACCCTGGGAGCGCAGGGGAGAGCTGTACTGCAGAGTGACAACTGAGGGCAGCTGTACCATCATGACAGTAGCCAGCTGGGGCTTTCCATCTTGCCTGCCACCAGACTAGGTAAGTAGCAGCCCAGCCCCAAACCTTTCCTCCCAACCCTTGGCCACTGTGCCAGAAGGAGGGGAGGAAGAAGCCCTACCAGACTGGGTAGAAAGGCCCCTGATGGCCAGGTGGAGGTGGGGGGAGAGAGAAAGCCCTTGCCAGGTGGCAGGGGAGAGGGCTAGGAGGAGACTAAAGACCTCTGTTGGCTGGGAGGGAGCTGGAGGGAGACAGAAGGCCTCTGACATCTGGGGATGGAGGTGGGGTTGGAGGAAGACAGAAGGCCTGTACTGGCCAGGGCAGCTAGGGAGGAGACAAGGCCCCTACTGGCTTGGCTGCGGAGGACGGGGGGAGCTGGGCTAGGGAGAAGGGAGGTCCCTGCTAGCCAAGAGGCTGGGGGGAGGGGAGAGAAGGCCCTGGTGGCTGGGGGAGGGGGTGGAGAGAAAACCACTCTGGATGGCCCCCCCCTCCATCCTGAACCCCTCCTCATTCCAACCCTCACTATCACACCCCCACATCCTTAGACCCCTGCCCTGAGTCCCTCCTCAAGCCTTCCACCCTGACTCCTGCAATCCCCAAGCCCCCCAGCCTCCTGCTCTGTGCTTCCCCACATTCCCAAATCCCTGCCCTGACTCCTGCACACACACCCCACATATACTGCCAGACCCCTGCCCGAAGGACCCGGCAACGCGGGTAATTCTAGTATGTGATAATAGCCGAAGTCCAATACTACTGCCCTGGATGGGGGCTGAAGAGAGGACAATACTGAAGCCCAAAGGCTTCAGCCCCAGGCAGAGGGTCTGTAATCAGAGCCCTGCCACTCAGGGGTAAAGTGCTCCAGCTTTGGCCCCTGGCTGTGGAGTTCAAGCTTTGGCCCTGGGCCCCAGCCTTGGTGACCACGTAAAATGGGATTGTGACCCGCTTTGGGGTTCCAACCAAAACTTTGAGAACTGCTGAGCGAGTGGACAGGACCCGGGATTGGGAGAACCCCAGGAAATCTGGGTTATTTTCTTTGCACGGCCATTGATCTGCTGTGTCTGTCACAGCACTGAGAAAGTGCCTCACTGGAGACTAGGACTCTATGAACAGTTCATAGATTTTAAGGCAGAAGGGAGGTTTATAATCATCTAGACTGGTGTCCTGCATAACACAGAATGCCACCGACTGATTCCTGCAGCCAGAACTGTCCCATCCATAAGATCATTCACGGTGGTTGACCTGGGCCCTGTGTTTTGGCCCAATGCTTCAGGAGGCCCCAGGACCTGGGACCAGCAGCCCCACCACTCCTACTCCTTTCCACCCCGTCCCTGTCTCAGAGGGATATGTGGCTTAGCAGTGTGGGGGCCAGCAGCACTCCACTCTGTCTTGGGGGGGATGAGGGGCCTGGGTGGACCAGGGGCTGGCAGCAGTGCTATCAGCCCCACTCTGCTCTGCCTCACCAGCTCCTGGCATCCCTCAAGAGGAGGGATGTAGGGGCTTGGGAGAATGGGCAGAATGTGGGCAGGGCAGGAGCAGAGCAGAGATAGGAGCTTGGGGGAAAGAGTGGGGAAGCCTGGGGAAGGAGTCTGGGTCTGCCCTAGGGATGGCCCTGCCAGCAGCAAGCCAATAGCTTCGGGGTGAGCTATACAAGGCAGAATCCACTACTGTGCCGGGTAAGTTGTTCCAGTGGTGAATTACCCTCACACTCACAAAGAAAACTGGACCTTATTTTAAAAACTGTATTTGTTTGCCTTGATGCTCACATTTGTCTTGAGACATTTTCAGTGCAGGCTGGACCTACCTTCAAATAGACCAGAACACAAAAAAAGCTGGGGTGAGTCTTTTCGGGCATGACTAGGGGAATTTATGAAACTATCCCCACTCTTGCTACCACAGGTGGTAGCACTGGCCATGTTAGCGCACAGACTGGCTGATTCTAAGTATAGTGTGTCATTAGATATTCTCTGTGTGCGCAAGAGTATAACCACTTCAATGTGGGGATTTGATGGCACACAGGCTTGGCCAGAGAGATCAAATGATTAGTAGGGGAAGTGGAGATCAAACAAACAAGAAACTTCAAACTAGGAAAAAAAACTTGGCAGAGGCTTAGTCTGAGTTAATATAGAATGTGAGGTGAGCAGCAGGGGAAAAGATAAAGGGAAATGGAAGAAAAGGGAAGTTGGAATGTTACATATTTAATTGGATTACATAATGTAGCTGCCTACACTGCCACTGGTTCACACAGCATTGTTGCTTTATTGTTTGTTTTCGTTTTCTTCCTTAAGAGAGTTAAGCTTTTTGACCCATGCCCCCTTACTAGGGAGTTTGCTACGTGATTGAATTAGATGCCAAAAGTAAAACAGTGAAATAATCACAGAAGCATCAAAGTACAATTGGTAAATCACGGTTGCTGGTCTGACACTTCTGGGAGTAATAATATTGCACAATGTGAGCAAGACTCAACTTAGTGAGTGTTCGTGCCAGGATATTTACAAGCTATGACCTGGATGAGGGGATGGATTGCACCCTCAGCAAGTTTTCAGGTGACACTAAGCCAGGGGGAGAGGTAGATACGCTGGAGGGCAGGGATAGGGTCCAGAGTGACCTAGACAGATTAGAGGATTGGGCCAAAAGAAATCTGATGAGATTCAACAAGGACAAGTATAGAGTCCTACACAGTAATTCCTCATTTAATACGTGCCCGCTTAACACGTTTTTGTGATAGCACAATTTTTTTTTTTTTAGGGAAAGTTTTTTGAATTACACGACTGTTCCCGGAATAACACGATTTCCCCAGCTGGCCTGTTGCTGGCAGCTGTGCGGGGCTTCCCCCGCCTCCCTGCAAAGCGGTGGAGGGTTCGCCACTTGCTGTGCCGTTCCCCACTGACTCCCCCTCGCCGGACGCCTTCTGCAGTACTGTGTCCAGTTCTGGGCCCTCCACCATAGAAAGGATGTGGACTCACTGGAGAGGGTCCGGTGAAGGTCGACCAAAATGATTAGGGGGCTGGAGCACATGACCTACGAGGAGAGACTGAGGGATTTGGGTTTGTTTAGTCTGCAAAAGAGAAGAATGAAGGGGGATTTTATAGCAGCCTTCAACTTCCTGAAGGGAGGTTCCAAAGAGGATGGAGAAAGGCTGTTCACAATAGTGATGGATGGCAGAACAAGGAGCAATGGTCTCAAGTTACAGTTGGGGAGGTCTAGGTTGGAAATTAGGAAAAACTATTTCACTAGGAGGGTGGTGAAGCACTGGAATGGGTTACCTAGGGAGGTGGTGGAATCTCCATCCCTAGAGGTTTTTAAGTCTCGGCTTGACAAAGCCCTGGCTGGGTTGATTTATTTGGAATTGGTCCTACCTTGGGCAGGGGGCTGGACTTGATGACCTCCTGAGGTCTCTTCCAGCTCTATGATTCTATGATAACTGAGTCCTTTAAGATGGGCTTAAGCCCCAGCTGAGCCCTGCCTGAGGAGTGCAGGGAGTTACAGTTCCTGAGACTGCTGGAATGTATAGGCTACAGCAAGGTACGACTGGACAGGGATAACCTGGATAAAAGCAGCTAATTTGTCTAACGATGTGAGAGGGCTGGACAGGATTTAGAAGAAGGTGACAGTAGTTCTTAGGGGGACAAGGATGAAGACTATTATGGATATTTGCTTTAATTTTACAAGCTCATCTTTAGAGACTAGGAAAGGGTGGGAACTGACCTTCCTCCTTCCTTTTTATCTCAGAGTGCATCTACACTCCAGCGCTCAACTCAAAATAAGCTACTCAAACTGAGCTAGGTCAATTGTGTCTCTTATTTCAAAATAGCTTATTTTGAAACAGAGAGCGTCTACACAGCACTTATTTTGAAATAGAGCATTTTTTCTCCAACTCAGTGTTTCAGTATAGATGTACCCTAAGTGAGGCTATGTCTACACTGCGGGGCTTTATCGGAAAAAGGTACGAAAATTGCTCTCTGCAATTTGCGTATCTTTCTCCAATCGTTTTTTTTAGAAGATGCTTTTCTGAAATTTGGCCCATCTACACTGGGCCAAATTTTGGGAAAAGAAAACTCTTTTGGAAGAGCCCTTCTTCCTCGTGGGAGGAGAAAGACAGGGCTTCCGAAAGAGCTCATCTGCTCTTCTGAAAAAAGAAAGCGGAAGAGCAGATGTGTTCCCTGGACACTACAGGGTTTTTCCAGGAAACCTCCAGTATCCCGGAAAATCCCCGTCATCTAGACATAGCCTGAGAGTGAGTCCAGCCTTCCAGGGAGATGCCTACAATGCAAACAAAGTTGGGGGAAGACTTGGTGGCTTTTGAGTTGAACTCTGGTTTACCCAAGTGGATCTCTGATATAGTTGGCAGACCCTACTGCCACACCAGAGAGGGAGCAACAGAATTACCTTGGCATGGAGATCAGACCCTCTAGCATAATCTTTCACCTTGCTACTTCAAATGTTGGCTTTTTGGCATCACCTTCCAGGAAGTTCTGGTTCTACTCTTGCCTTAAGGATGCTTTATTCTGGTGAGCTATTGTACTGACCCAGAAAGGAGCTAGTATCTTGCCCAGATCCATTTCAGGCTCTTGCCTTAGTGCACAATTTATCTTTCAAACACAAACACAAACACAAAACTAAGCAATTCTTACGGCTGGCATGGGCTGCAGCCCCCAGAAGGTCTTGTCCTACCTCTCTCAGGGCAAATCTATGCTGAGTAGAAAACCCTACAGCCACAATCCTGGGAGCCTGGGTCAATTGATTTGGGCACCCAAGGCTCACGCTACAGGGCTAAAAGTGGCAACGTAGATTTTCCCCATTTGGGCTGGAGCCGTGACCCATCCCAGCCTCCTGTCTGAGCAGGAGCAGTTACACAGCTCTTTTTAGCCCCACAGCATAAACTCTGTGAGCCCAAGTCAAGTGACACAGGCTCTGAGACTCACTGCCACAATGATTTGTTAGGCAGTATAGACATATCCTCAGTCCCTGGACAGAGAACATCCCCTTCCTTTGAGTCCCATTGAGTCTTGTGACGGAGGCATGCAGAAGGTTAACCTAAAGCCAGACAGTCCAGACAGTTTTTTCTTCTTCTAACTTTCAGGGCAACTGGATAGCTAGGCTAGAATAGGACAAGGAAACAGCCCAGCACATGCTTTTGTGGTTGGGCAAAGTATTCCTAGAGCAACCAACCCTTCCTAAGCAATACCCCAAGGCAGAAACAGCCTCAGATCAGGGCAAGATGTCCATCTTCAGGGAAAGTTCACACCCTGAGGAGGGAAGGCAGGAGCATGTCCCCTGTGAGTCCAGGGGGAAGTAACCTTGAGAGGGCAGGAGCAGTGGAGGGCAACCGTACTTCTCTCTTATTGCTGTCTTCTTTGTGGGAGAATGCCCATAAGTCAGGCAGACCTCTAACTAAGGAAGAGATGAAGTTTCTCCTACAGATGGAGGAGAAGCGCATCAAGGCTAAGCTAGCAGAAGTAGAGGCACAGGTAAGGCAAGCAGTAGTGGCTGAGGTGAGGCAAGCAGAAGCAAAAGCATAGATGACATGTGCTAAAGCAAAGGCCATAGCTGAAATGGCAAAAACTATGCAGCTGCGCACTCCAGCGTCACTGACTAACCACCCTGCTCCCGCTAATGCTCCAATCACTATTCAACACCCCAGAAAACTCCAGATCATGAGAATGGAAGAACAGCAGAGACTGTATCCTTGTAGGAGTTCAGTGTATAACTGTGTGGGTATGTGGTGTGATTACGGCATGGCAGATGTGTGTAATCGGGCTGATATCTCAACCTAGCCCTAGAACATGTATGAGTGTAAATCTTCTATGTTACCTGTAGCTAACCGGGAGATTGGTGAAAGGGTGCATGACTCTGGGCAGTTGACTGTGCCTAGACAGCCCTACTGTGACCAAGAGGAGAGTTTCTCTGAGGGAGATATCTGTGTGTCGGTGAAGGGGGTTTCTGTCTGCCTGCCTGATGTCTCAGAGGTGAGGCTGGAATCAGAAACAGGGCAGGGAGAACACAGTGATCAGGGAAGTGTTTCTCTAGAGCAGTCTGGACTGACTAGCCAGGGTGAGGTCCTAACTGAGGAAAAATATTGAGTTCTTGAGGGAGATGAGTTGTTGGCTAGTGAAGCTTGTGAATCTGAACCTGCACAAGCTGAACGTGATTTGTGAGAGGGAGTTCAGTGTGAGCAGCCTCTGTGTGTGGAGACTGACAGTTTAACTGCTGGGAGCGGCAGCGTGTCAGTGAAAGAAGCTGTCTCAATTACCAGGTGTGTGTCTGAGATCAGCCAGGGGTGCTGGGACAAAGGAGAGACTGTCTCTAGTTATCTGTCAGTGTGTGGCAGCAGCATGCCTGTGGGAGAAGGGTTTCTTCCCAGTCCTTTGTCTGCAGAAGGTGCCTGTCAGCCTGGAATGGCTGAGGACAGTGCTGTTTTCCCAGATTTAATTCTTGATACAGCTGAAGCCCAGAAAGAGAACAGCCATCTGTCTCAGGTTTCTCCAAGGTGATCTACGGGGGTGGGGGCTTATGGTCACTGTGGCCCCTGGACAGTGAAGTTTACAGTTGTGGCCAGCCTGTCTCAGGGAATGGGAAACTGTGGGACAGCTGCTGAAGGACTGTTAGGGTAAACACAAGTCCTTCAATGTTTGCATGAGCACTGTGTTGACCTCAATAGTTGTGACTACAGCTTCACACTGTTCATGGAGATGGATTTACTGCATCACTGTAATGGGATGATTATATCATCCAGAGAAAAATTTGAGGATAGGCACATGCACAAATAGGTTGAAGCAAGGTTACTTCCATCCATTGAACTTTGTAGTGTAGTCCAGGCCAAGGTTTATGTCTCCTGCCATTACACTAGATCAGACATGCCATAAGGAAAGAGAAGATAGCCCAGTGAATAAAATATTAGGCTTGGAAAATCTGAGTTCAAATCTTTAGTCAGCCATAGAATTCCACTGTGAGCTTAGGCAAATCACAGTCTGTCTCAGCTTCAGTTGCCTTTAAAATGGGGGTAATAAAACTTCTTGAACTCACAGGGTGTGAGGATAAATATGATAAAGAATACAAGGTTCTGAGGTATAGCAATGGGGGCCATACTGAGAGCCCATGAATGGATTGATACAAATCTCTGTCTTTCTAGCAGCATATTTAGTTTTCTGTTTTAGGATACATTAAAAAGTTAATTTTATGTATGGATTTGCAAGGACTGGTTTAAGTTTTAATATAGGCTCAGGGCATCACGGCAGTACATAGGAGTCCAAGTTTGAAAATGTTGGCCTAAGTAAAAAAGTATTTTGATCATTGGTTTATTTAGTTGGGTTTTTGAGTCATTGAACAGACACCGGTGGGGGTGGGGGGGCAGGATTGGGCAAGGTGGGGACGCTGGCTCTGCACATTTGGAAGGTACAGAGCTGAGGGCAACCACACTGTGCAGCACTCCGGAAGGGATTTAAAGGGGCCAGAGCTCCCTGCCCTCTTCTCCCCACCCACCCATCAGTGGGCTTGGCAGACACCATTCCTTGTGAAGTCCCATTTAACTGTGAGAACTCAGCACTTTCTGAAAATCAAGCTATATTTATTTAGATGCCAAAGGTTGAGGCTCATCAGGGCAACATTTTCAAACTTTACTGAAATAGGCATATCCACCTTAATTATCAGATCTTTTCCCCTTGCAGGCACCATGATAGCCCTCTGTGACTACTCTCACTTTTTGCCCATAGGTGATTCTGTAGCTCAGTTGAACATCAGGTTCAGAACACGGGATATGAAATCACACAATAGGATTTGGGCTCCCAACTAATGATACTTCAGTGCAAGGCTAGAGAATTAATGCATGTGCTATCATTTAGGGTAAGTCTACACCGCAGCAACCCCAGGAATTACAGACCAGTAAGTCTAATGTCAGTTCTGGGCAAATTAGTTGAAACAACAGTAAAGAATAAAATTGTCAGAAAGATAAAAGAAATTTGTTGGGTGAAAGTCAACATGGTTTCTGCAAAGGGAAATCATGTCTTACTAATGTATTAGAGTTCTCTGAAGGGGTCAACAAACATGTGGACAAGGGGGATCCAGCAGATATAGTGTACTTAGATTTCCAGAAAGCCTTTGACCAGGTCCCTCACCAAAGGCTCTTACGTAAATTAAGTTGTCATGGGATAAAAGGGAAGATCCTTTCATGGATTGAGAACTGGTTAAAAGACAGGAAACAAAGAGTAGGAATGAATGGTAAATTTTCAGATTGGAGAGGGGTACCTAGTGGTTTTCCCCAAGGGTCAGTCCTAGAACCAATCCTATTAAACTTATTAATAAATTACCTGGAGAAAGGGGTAAACAGTGAGGTGGCAAAGTTTGCAGACGATACTAAAGTGCTCAAGCTATTTAAGAACAAAGCAGACTGTGAAGAATTTCAAAAAGATCTCACAAAACTAAGTGATTGGGCAAATTTTAAATTTTAATGTGGAGAAATGTAAAGTAATGCACATTGGAATAAATAATCCCAACTATACATACAATATGATGGGGGCTAATTTTAGCTACAACTAATCAGGAAAGAGATCTTGGAGTCATCTGAAGATGTCCATGCAGTGTGCAGAGGCAGTCAAAAAAGCGAACAGGATGTTAGGAATCTTTAAAAAAGAGATAGAGAATAAGATGGAGAATATCTTATTGCCCTTATATAAATCCATGGTTTGCCCACATCTTGAATACTGCGTACAGAGGTGGTCTACTCATCTCAAAAAAAGATATACTGGCATTAGAAAAGGTTCAGAGAAGGGCAACTAAAATGATTAGAGGTTTGGAACAGGTCTCACATGAGGAGAGATTAAAGAGACTAGGACTTTTCAGCTTGGAAAAGAGGAGACTAAGGGGGAATATGATGGAGGTCTATAAAATCATGAGTGATGTGGAGAAAGTGAATAAGGAAAAGTTATATATTTGTTCCCATAATATAAGAACTAGGGGCCACGAAATGAAATTAATGGGCAGCAGGTTTAAAACAAATAAAAGGAAGTTCTTCTTAACACAGCACGCAGTCAACCTGTGGAACTCATTGTCTGAGGAGGTTGTGAAGGCTAGGACTATAACAGCATTTAAAAGAGAACTAGATAAATTCATGGAGGTTAAGTCCATTAATGGCTATTAGCCAGGATGGGTAAGGAATGGTATCCCTAGCCTCTGTTTGTGGAGGGTGGAGATGAATGGCAGGAGAGAGATCGTTTGATCATTAGCTGTTTGGTTCACTCCCTCTGGGGCACCTGGCATTGGCCACTGTTGTCAGACAGGATACTGGACTGGGTGGACCTTTGGTCTCACCCAGTATGGCCGTTCTTATGTTCAGTGTTATTTCAGAGTACCTGACATTATTCTGAAATAACAAAATGGGCGTCGACACTGTAAGCTATTATTTTGAAATAATGTAGAGCTGGAGGACTTCTTACTCCAACTCCTGTAACCCTCATTTGACAAGAAGCAAGGGAAGTCAAAAGAAGAGTGTTCTTCCTTCAACTTCCTGCTGTGTAGACAGTGCCAAAAGCAAAGTTAAGCTATTTCAACTTCAACTTCGCAATTGACGTAGCTGAAATTGCATAGCTTAATTCGACTTTAGCCCTGCTGTGTAGATGTACCCTTGGAGGACTTGTTTGTTATGAACTGAGGTACTTTCTGACTGTCTGTAATGACTGTCCAGGGTGTAATATAAAGCTCCAAAGTGTTCTTTATTCACCCAATTCTTCCACATTCCTCGCAAAGAAAATTATAAGCCGGTGTTCTCCCCTCTCCAGCGAACAAGAAGATCCACTGGCTAATACTTGATTAAAAATACGATCATTTGGTAACAATGGCTGCTCCACATGTCCTGTCTTGTAAAGTGCATTGAGACACCAATAAAGGGAAGGCATTGTGAGTTACAAAAGACAGCTGAACAGATTTTGCTATGTTAAAAAAGAAGGCACTGAGGATTTGAGTAAAAAAAAAAAAATCAAAGAATTAGGTTTGCATGAGATTTATTTAGCTGTGTTCTTGTTTTCACTTACACATTCCTGGGTTTATACCAAATTCACATCTGTGAAAAACTCATCATGGACTGTGAAATCTGGTCTCTCCCATGGTATCTGGCTATTGTAGGGGGTCATGGTATTATCACTCTTTTGTTTGCACTGCCTTTCGAGCTGAGTGGCTGGAGAGAGGCAGTTGTTGGCCAGGCGTCAAACTCTGAAGGCAACACCACTTGTAGCAGCAGCAGCAGCAGAGTAGTGAGGGTTGCATGAGGGGCATCAGTTTTTGCTAGGGGCCAACGCCAGCCTTTCAGATGGATGATGTGGTTTCCCCCCCCCCCCCCCCCCCGCATGCATGTACACACACACACACACATATACACAAAGCCAGTCCAAGGCCCTTTTATCCTTCAAGTGCTGGGTCTGGAGCTGGGGAGGGGCAGAGCTGGGGGCTCTCACCTTGTGCCCGACTCCAGCTTATGGTCCCAGCTAGGCTGGGCAAGGCTCAGATCCACCTATAGGAATCTTCTCAGGATGAAGGAAGCACCATGGCTGCCACCAGAAGCAGTAGTGGACTTGCAACTGCCCACCCCCCAATCCCTTCCCTTTTTGAATCAGGACCCCTATGGTCACAACTCTGAAATTGCTGATTTAAGTATCTGAAACTGTGAATTGTATGATTTTTTTGAGTCCTAGATCATGGACCATAAATTTGATAGAGCCCTAATGAGTTGAGAAGGCATAAGCCCCTCCAATCAAATCTAATTTAGGTCCATATCAAGTAAATTGTTCTAGTCATCTGGCGGAATTTGAAGGGCATGTGTTATTATCCTTGTTTTGTTCACATTAGGGACTGATCTAAATACCAATGTCAATGTAAAACGTCTCGTGCCAGCAGTTCACTTTGAACTAGGCACACAGAGCTGGGAGTGAGAGTCTCAGTACAAGGGGGGACAAACACATGCTAGATTTGCTGACACTAGTTCACGAAAAAGAGCCATGTGGCCACAGCAGGCTTCTACTCTCTTTTTGAGGTCTTTAGATGCAAACAAAACCAACTAAATTAAAGTGAAACCCCTTTAGAATGCAGAATGTCTAAATCGTGTATTTAGATCAGGGACTTTTCAAAACAAAAAGTTTCAAACTGGAAGCCAATTAGTCTTTTTCAAATGAAAGTAACTGCAAAAAATATTCAAAATGCTAATTGGGTCTGAGAAAATAATTATACTTGAGAGCAAAGGACTATTTTATCATATTGAATTAGGTCTGATATGAAACTGTAATTCATATTTTCTGTTTCTTCTCTGATGTGCCGAATATATTTCTGGATGCTGAAGAAAATTAAAAAAAAATTCACAGCAATAGAACTGAAATTATAATGATCAAAAACATCTTAAATGTTTGCATAAGTATAACAGACAACACTGGAAGAATTAGAATACTTATTTGCAAACCATAAAATTGCTATCCATTTACTTTTCTGGTGACAGTGGGACCTTATAGTAATGCATTTATTCTTCCTTTGCTTGTAAACATGTTGAAGTTGGTTATATTATGGTTAGGAAGGGTCTCATCACCTGTGCCAGCACTGTTCCTGACTCCTCCCCTGTGCCTGTATCCAGACAGACATGGATGTCTCTACCCAGATCCTGGTGTGGATTTGCAGAGACTGTGGCCTGCATTTCCCACTCGCAGACCAGACTGTAAGGACCATCCAGTGTGAAAGATGCCTGCTGGTGGAATGTCTCATGAAGCAAGTGGGAGAGCTACAGGAGGAGGTGGCTAGGCTGAGAAGCATTTGTGCCCATGAGGAATTTCTCGAGAGTATTCATGTGGAGAGATCCAAGGCTGATGAAGTTATCCAGCTACAGAGGACATCACTGAGGGAGGAGAAGCTGGCTCTGTCACAGGAAGGGCACTAGCTGCTGGTTACTCCTGGTGAGAGGAAGTGCTCCACCCCTACTTCCAACCTACTCACCATAGTGATGGAAAATCGATCTGCTGCCCTGGCAATGAGAGATGAGGAATCACCCTCCAAAGGTGGAGAATGAAAAGCCATGTACCCCAAAGGCTGGGAGGGTTGTAGCCACCACTCCCTGGAGAAACCATAGGGTAGTGGTGGTTGGAGGTTTATAACCTCTCTTCTAAACTAGTGCGGAGGGCTTTAAACTAGGTTCAAAGGGGACAGATGACCAAAGTCCATAGGTAAGTCATAAACATATAGACCTGGGAGAAGGATCAGAAATTGGGGAGAGCATGGGCTTTAATACCAGGGGTAAAGGAGAGATAAGACGGAACTGCAGGGAGGGGTGAAATCAAATAATTACCTTAAATAGCTGTATACTCTTCCTGCCTAGCCCATTCTGACTGCAGGGAGCACCCTCGAGTGAAATGAACTTGCTAAGCTGGGAGCTCAGATGCAGACAACTGTGAAAGTGAGAAGTGGGTCAGGTGTCCCTGCCAGGAGGTCTGGGTGCTCAAGTCTGGTTTAACCTGCTCTCCCTGCTGTTCAAAGATAAAGCTGAGGGAGGCTCCATTAGAAGTCTTTCATTTTCTTAAGGGCTCCCCTGTGAAATCATACGTTGTGGGACAGTGTTTCTGCCCTGTCTGCTTCAGCAGCGAAGTTCCCCCACGAGGAGCAGAAAACCACTAATAATAGGTGGGGGAGGGGCCTCAAGAGACTGACCTGCAGGGGTCACAATGAGAAGCAGGAGGCAGCAGACGGTAATTGTGCGCAGCACAGCAGCTGGTGGGGCAGCCAATGGAGTGGCATGGCTGCTGGCTAAGTGGCCAGTGAAGAGAAGCAGTGGCTTCCTAGAGGAGAGTTGCATCACAACAAATGCTCAAATGGTGGAGCAAGCATGGTGCCTTCTTCCCCTGCCCCCCAGTGGGAGATGAGCTCACACAGATGCATCTCTGAACTCTGGGTCCTGACTGACCAAGGACAACCACTGTGAGGGGATATATAAAGGAACTTCTCGCTATAGACTGAAGAAAATGAGGCAGAAGACACTGGCCTATGCACTCTGGGATGGATTTTAAGTTTTTGAATCCTGCAGGTAGCATATTCCCTAATTAACGTCCTGCGACTTCGCTCCTTTCGTTTAAAGTTTCTTACACTCTTGCTAGAGTGGAAGGATTGCCTCCTAGAGGCCACCCCCCAGATATGCTGTTTCATCTTCTCAGATTACTGGGTGAAGGCTCAAGCCGGTTCTGTGTTGTATTATCAAAAAGGAACCCTTAGCTGTTGAGCTGCTGGCTGCTGTCAACTCCACCTGGCAGAAGGGTTACAGATGTCACATGAACTCATGTATTTGGAACCCAGCTCAGCTAAACTTAAACACTGAACCCTGGGAATTTCTCCTTGTCTTCAAATAAATTCATCTATGATTTCAGTTACAGATGGCACCAAACACAGGGAAACAGAATCAATGGCAACATGAATTAGTGGGAACTGAAAAGTAGGAACTGCAGGCAGCAAGGAACGGTTTGACATTTAAAATTAAATCTATTCCTGTAATAATGTTCTATATCTCAAGGTTAAATTCTACTCTCAATTACACCTCCTGAAATTATTTCACTGGAATTATCTAGTTTATAAGATAGGTGAAAAATTGTCTTGTAGAAGTAAACAGCACAGATCTAAAACTGAGTGACTCAGATACCATGATAAGGATAGTATAAAATCATGGACAAATAAGATGTATAGCCAAGCCACTATAATGTCCAGGAGCCTTTTCCTCTTATCTTGACTCTATCCTTGCTATTCCCTTTTCAGTATAACAAAGCAAAATACCAAGTTGCCAGATGGAGGGTGAAGACTCAGGATTAGGAATCTGGAAGTAGAATTGTCTTTATAAGAAGATCTGTAGCTTCAAATGCAGTTCACAATGAAGAGAAAATTTACAGAACTCTTACACAGGCTATAAGATAAGTAAATTTCCAGAGAATGCTGTTCCTGCCCTCCCCCCCCAACCTTTTTTTAATATGGTAGCCCAGATGTTCTTCAACAGGATGACACTGACCATGTCATGTCTTGAGACTGAGTTAAAAACCTTTCCATGTAATTCCTTCATTGAGAAGTAAAGACTTCATGAACAAAGTTATCTAGAGAACAGCTTTGTTAGAGTTTTCCTTCCAAAGTGCTTCACTCATGAGAGAGATTATTGATATCAGTACATTATGCCAAATAGTGCTATTGTAAGCACCAAGCAGATTAGCAGGGCTCGACAAATAATGCAATCTACTTGCCCATGGCGAGTAGATTACAACCTGGAAGAGCCGGGTTTGGCTGATCTGTGCATGTGCAGAACTGCTGGCAAGCAGGCCTCACTGTGGTTTGGCAAGCCCTGAGGATTAGAACCTGGGACCTTTGGAGCTGAGTATAGGAGCCTCTACCCTCTGAGTTAAAAGCCCACTGGCTCCTAATCCATGCTGTAGAAGTCTCTTGATCTTAACTGTTGCTGTGGTCTAGGTACCACTTGCTCAGTAACCACACTTGGGCTATGTCTACACTCGTGGCTTCTTGCGTGAGTAATATGCAAATGAGGCTAAGCATGGAATATTGCCGAGCCTCATTTGCATACCTAATGAGCCACCATTTTTTTCAGAAGAGGCTCTTGCGCAAGAAGGGGCGTCTACACTGCCCCTTCTTGCGCAAGAAAAACCCTCTTGCGCAATGCCGTTCTTCCTGAAAAGTAATAGGTGTAACGGCATTGCGCAAGAGGGTTTTTCTTGTGCAAGAAGGGGCAGTGTAGATGCTCCTTCTTGCGCAAGAGCCTCTTCTGAAAAAAATGGTGGCTCATTAGGTATGCAAATGATGCTCAATGATATTCCATGCTTAGCCTTATTTGCATATTACTCATGCACAAAGCCGCGAGTGTAGACATAGCCTAGGTGTGTGGGTTACACTATGCTTTTGCAGAAGACAATTGCCTGTTCAGTGATGCCATCATTTGGGGGCATATGTATCCCAACAGTAATTTCTTTGGGCTTATGGTGTTACAACAGGGATGAATTTGGTGTTGTTGCACTGCCATGGCAAAGGATCCCACAGAGAAAGAGAGAGGATTAGGTTTGTTTCAACAAATTCATGATACTTGGAGGAAAAAGTGGAAGTCTGTGCACTTGCTGACAACCCCACTCACCCAGGGCTCGCATAATGGATTTCCTCAAAGAAAGAGAAAACTCTAATAGGCAGGAATCGAGGTACAGTAACTTGAAAGTGATATTAGGCTTTTTCCTTCTGAACATATTGAACAAGGGCCAGTTCATTGCAGGTAATTTAGTAGCAGCCATAATAATTGCTAACAGCTGTAACTAAAAGAATTTCCTGTCAATAGTTTGAACTAAGACCATTCTGTTCCCTGCCCTCCCTAAGACATTCTCTAGCAGCCCTACTGTGATGTTGAGTAAAGCATCCAGGAACCAGAGTGGCTGGAGGAAAGGTGCAACATTTTTGTTAATTGTGGGATAGAGCATGGAGTTACCACCAGCATTCAGTAAAGGGACAATGCATATTAGTTTAGTCCCAACAGCAGAGTAAGCACTGAGTTAGAACGTAAGAACTGGATCAAACCAAAGGTCCATCTAGCCAGTATCCTGTCTTCTGACAGTGACCAATGCTAGGTGCCCCAGGGGAATGAACAAAACAAGTAATCACCCTGTGATCCATCCCATTGCCTATTCCCAGATTCTAAAAAACAGGCTAAGGACACCATCCCTGCCCATCCTGGCTAATAGCCATTGATGGATCTATCCTCCATAAATTTATCTAGCTCTTTTTTGAGCTCTGTTACAGTCTTGGGAGTCACAGCATCATCTGGCAAGGAGTTCCACAGGTTGACTGTGCATTGGGTGAATTAGTACTTCCTTTTGTCTATTTTAAACCTGCTCTCTATTAATTTAATTTGGTGTCCCCTAGTTCTTGTGTTATGGGAAGGAGTAAATAACTCTTCTTTATTCACTTTTTCCACACCAGTCATGGCTTCATAGACCTCTATCACATCCCTTCTGAGTTGTCTCTTTTACAAGCTGAAAAGTCAGTTTTATTAATCTTATGGAAGCAATTCCATACCCCTAATCATTTTTGTTGCCCTTTTCTGAACTTCTTCCAATGCTAAAGTATTTTTTTTTAAATGAGGTGACCACATCTGCACGCAAAGAGCAGCAGACAGCTGGCTCTGCTTACTTCTCTTTCTGCATTGGTTCAGCTGAGCCATCTGGTACAGTTTGGGGCCAGAGCAAACGCACAAGAGGAGTGGCAGCAGTTTTACACTGCTCACACATGAGCGATGAGGACATGTTAGAGAGCTTATAAATGAACCCAGAACAAGCAGTTAGACATTCTGAACTCAGATTTCTGGAAACATACTGTGACGTAGCACCCCATATTCTTTGTGGAAATATGTTCGTAAATATGCATAAATTGAAAATGCTTTATGCAAAATACATTGTGCAACATCATTAGAAAAGTAATAATCTGCTGCATGTGCATATTCTAATTTGTGTACATGTATCTTTCCTGTATTTGAAGTTAGAAATATAAACCTGGTTACTAATCTAGACATGCAAAGTGAGGGACATTCGTGGCACTCAAGAAACTTAATGAGCAGGTACTCCTTAGTCCTTGTGTTACTCAGTGTATCATTGATTCAGTACACCCCAAAGAGCAGCCACTGGGGCTCTGAGGTGATTCATGAACATTTTAAATGAAAGTCCTGCATCTTCTGTGATCTCACAATATCCCATGTTCAGTTTCCCAGTAACTGCATTAACTTCACCTCCTGGTCTCCATGTGCACCCTGCTCAGGTCTCTGAGCATACAAATGCTCCCACTCTTGTTGGGTAAGGCCATGGGATGCCGTCCATAGATACTAAGCATTACCTCAGCAGGCCCAGAGTATGTCCAGTATCTGCAGTTCCATTGCCTCCTGGAGCTACAATTTGTGGTATCCAGTCACTGGTCATCCAAGTGATGTGTATTCAGAACCAAAGCATTCTAGAGCTTTAAAAAAAAGAACAGTCTACAGGGGTTGGCAAACTGAATCATGAGTCCCGCAGGCATCCTTTGACAGTTACAAGTGCAGCTCACAGAGCCCTTTCCACACGCCTTCCCCCCATTCTCCACCCAAGAGACTGGGGAGCACATGCTTCCAGATTGCTTCTGCCAGAGATGACCATGGGCTTACTGAGAATGGGGATGGGAGGGCAATTTAAAGTTCTGTTCCCCACCCCCATCAGTTTGAATTACACCTCCCCAAATAAACCCATGCTCTTCCTCTGCAGCTCCCAGTTATCACCCTGTGGAAAGGCAGAGGCAAACAGCTGAGATTTGCTATGGCTATATCTCCCAGCTTGCTGGCTCCAGCAGCTGCTAGGCAAGGAGGTGGCATGATGGCGTTACTTGTCCTTGGAATCAACCAAGGAATAAAGCCCAGACAAAGGGTGAACTGAAGCAGTTTATTAGTATAGATTCACACACACACACACACACACACACACACACACACACACACACACACACACACACACACCACATTCATACAGGTAGTTTGGAGGCTGGCTGCAGGCACGGTGAAGATTACTTTCGATTTCACAGGCAGCTGAAACTGGCCAGACATCAGCTTCCTGGAGATTGACCATGAGGCCACGACAATTCCTGGAGTCCCTGCAGATCCACAGGAGGGCCTTACTGCCTCTAGTTCAATCCTGAGGTTCATGTGCGGTTACATCTTCTGACACACACACACACACACACACACACACACACACACGCACACGTCACGTTAATTTAAGCATCTTGCAGGATCCTTTGCCTGAAAAGGTTGCAAATGCTGGACTGCCTTATGATCGGGTGTTTCTCATTCATACTTCTTACTCATTCCATGGGTTACATTCATATTCATGAAGCAAGACTATAATTAATTTTATTTAAGCAATGTAGCTTCTAAGCAAGTGTTTGGCCTTATCAGTTTTGACAGAACAGGAAGCTACTTAAACCACTTTTGCTCAGCTAAGAGAAATTGTCTAAACTGCATCTGCTTATCAGGAACTAGCCAAGCCCTAGCTGGGAGAGATAGAAATACAAGGGGGGTGAGGGGAGCATGTCTAGCTGGCTACAGATGGCGCCATGTGACTGAGCAAGGCCAGCAAATCCTGGCAAAAATTAGGGGTGGAGGCCAGGTGCCTCCCCATGCATCACTTCTGCCCTGTGGAGAGAGCAGACTCAGGGCATCAGCCCCATGGGCATGCTTGCCAGGCGCATGGCTTCATCAGGAGCAGGGCTGAAGGCCCTCAGACCCCATCTCCCCACAGGACTGAAGCCATGATTCCCTGCAGACACTTCCTGCAGGGTGTAAGCCTCCAAACTCCCCCCTCTGGACTGAAGGCCCAAGCCTTACCAAGCATGCCTACAGGGCTGAAGCCCCAATAGGCATGCCCTGGATCTCCGACTTCTGAAGATAGTTGTATGCAGATCTGAGTGTCTATAAGTTTGTTCTCCCCAGTCTGTACACACATGTGCTTCTCCCTGGCAGCTGCAGAAGCCAGACCTCACCTGATGCAAACACTCCCACAGGACTTGAAACTCTTTCATCTCAGTCTGTTCTCTCCAATAAGTGCTGACTCAATTCCTGCTTCCTCCCACCCATCTCCAGAGAGTCCTTTTATCATTTTAGTCATCTCTTAATCTCTGCTTTCCAGTCCAAGCCTTGGAAAAACAGATATCACTTCAGACACAGTAGGTCTAAAAGTAGGCTATTGTCTTGCAATTGCCTGTCCCCGGCCCCAAATGTTTATTGAGTGGTTGGTTGTGCAGAGCCATGGCGGTGTTTTCCTGTTCATTTTTCTGACTGCCACCTATTTAGCTAGACCAATATATTCATAGAGGAAATTCTATAATAATCTATTATAACTCTAAATTAACTTTACCTAAGTGCTCAGGTCTTCTACAGTATTCAAAAATTATTACAGATCTGTGGCCTTAGATTGTTATTTGCTAGCATGTGCCTGCTATACAGCCTTCACCGAAATCTCCTTGTGGCATGTAGTAGGAAATTGTAACTTTAGAGGGTTGTGTTTTTCAAACCAGACCACTGAGGCCCATCCATAACTTTTCACCCCAGCGTTGGGCATATGCTTGCTTCTGCCCCTTAACTTTCACGGAGCACAGCACCCCAACAGCATTTCCAGGGAGCTGGCTGTTGAAAAGGGGCTGGCAGACAGCAGGGGTCTGGCCAGACTGGGGTAGAACCCAAGTATTCCTCCCTGCTCTAAATCCCTAACTCCCCTCCCCTTTTCGCAGAGAACCCAGATGTTCAGCAGCCCAAGTAGGGTTTGTTTCCCTGGCGGGGTAGTGAGTTGCTCTCTCAGGGTATGTCTATACTTCAACACTATTCCATCCTAGTGAGGAGGGCTTTAAACTAGGTTCGACAGGGACAGGTGAGCAAAGCCCACAGGTAAGTAGAGAACATGGAGACCCGAGAGATGGGTCAGAAATGGGAGGGAGCGTGGGCTACAATGGAAGAGAGAAAGGAGGGTCAGGGCAAAACTGGGAGGCAAGGTCAAATCAGGATCTTAGATGTCTATATACAAATGCGAGAAGTATGGCAAATAAGCAGGAAGAACTGGAAGTGCTAATAAATAAATACAACTATGACATTGTTGGCATCACAGAAACTTGGTGGGATAATACACATGATTGGAATGTTTGTATAGAAGGGTACTGCTTGCTCAGGAAGGATTAATAGGGAAAAAAGGGAGGAGGTGTTGCCTTATACATTAAAAATAAACACACTTGGAGTGAGGTGGAGGTGGGCATAGGAGACGGAAATGTTGAGAGTCTCTGGGTTAGGCTAAAAGGGATTAAAAACAAAGATGATGTAATGCTAGGAGTCTACTACAGGCCACCTATCCAGGTGGAAGAAGCGGATAAGGTTTTTTTTAAACAACAAAATCATCCAAAGCCCAAGATTTGGTGGTGATGGGGGACTTCAACTATCCAAATATATGTTGGGAAAATAACATTGCGGGGCACAGACTATCCAATAAGTTCTTGGACGGCATTGGAGACAACTTTTTATTTCAGAAGGTTGAAAAAGCTACCAGGGAGAAAGCTGCTCTAGATTTGATCCTAACAAATAGGGAGGAACTGGTTGAGAATTTGAAAGTGGAAGGCAGGTTGGGTGAAAGTGATCATGAAATCATAGAGTTCACAATTCTAAGGAAGGGTAGAAGGGAGAACAGCAAAATAGAGACAATGGATTTCGGGAAGGCAGATTTTGGTAAGCTCAGAGAGCTGATAGGTAAGGTCCCATGGGAATCGAGACAGAGGAAAAACAACTGAGGAGAGTTGGCAGTTTTTCAAAGGGACATTGTTAAGGGCCCAAAAGCAAGCTATTCCGATATGTCGGAAAGATAGAAAATATGGCAAAAAAATGCCATGGCTTAACCACAAGATTTTGAATGATCTAAAAATAAAAGGAGTCAGATAGAAAATGGAAAGTAGGACAAATTACAAAGGATGAATATAGGCAAACAGCACAGGAATGCAGAGGCAAGATTAGAAAGGCAAAGGCACAGAATGAGCTCAAACTAGCTACGGGAATAAAGGGAAACAAGAAGACATTTTATAAATACATTAGAAGCAAGAGGAAGACCAAGGACAGGGTAGGCCCACTGGTCAGTGAAGAGGGAGAAACAGTAACAGGAAACTTGGAAATGGCAGAGATGCTCAATGACTTCTTTGTTTCGGTCTTTACCGAGAAATCTGTAGGAATGCCTGTGGAAAGGGGGTAATTTTAGAAGGTAAAATAAAAAAAGAACAAGTTAAAAATCACCTAGAAAAGTTAGATGCCTGCAAGTCACCAGGGCCTGATGAAATGCATCCTAGAATACTCAAGGAGCTGATAGAGGAGGTATCTGAGCCTCTAGCTATCGTCTTTGGAAAATCATGGGATATAAAAGTGATTCCAGAAGACTAAAAAAGGGCAAATATAGTGCCCATCTATAAAAAGGGACATAAGAACAGCCCAGAAAACTACAGACCAGTTAGTTTAACTTCTGTGCCAGGGAAGATAATGGAGCAAGTAATTAAGGAAATCATCTGTAAACACTTGAAAAGTGGCAAGGTGATAGGGAACAGCCAGCATGGATTTGTAAAGAACAAATTATGTCAAACCAATCTGATAGCTTTCTTTAATAGGATAACAAGTCTTGTGCATAAGGGAGAAGCGGTGGATGTGGCATATCTAGACTTTAGTAAGGTGTTTGATAAGATCGCGCTTGATATTCTTATCAATAAACTAGGTAAATACAACTTAGATGGGGCTATTATAAGGTGGGTGCATAACTGGCTGGATAACCATATTCAGAGAGCAGTTATTAATGGTTCGCAATCCTGCTGGAAAGGCATAACAAGTGGGGTTCCGCAGGGGTCTGTTTTGGGACCGGCTCTGTTCAATATCTTCATCAACGATTTAGATATTGGTATAGGAAGTATGCTTATTAAGTTTGCAGATGATACCAAGCTGGGAGGGATTGGGACTAATCTGGAGGATAGGGTCATAATTCAAAATGACCTGGACAAATTGGAGAAATGGTCTGAGATAAATAGGATGAAGTTTAATAAAGACAAATGCAAAGTGCTCCACTTAGGAAGGAACAATCAGTTTCACACATACAGAATGGGAAGCGATGGTCTGGGAAGGATTACGGCAGAAAGGGATCTAGGGGTTATAGTGGACCACAAGTTAAATATGAGTCAGCAGTGCGATGCTGTTGCAAAGAAAGCAGACATGATTCTGGGATGTATTAACAGGTGTGTTGTGAGCAAGACACGAGAAGTCATTATTCCGCTCTACTCTGCACTAGTTAGAGGCCTCAATTGGAGTATCGTGTCCAGTTCTGGGCACTGCATTTCAAGAAAGATGTGGAAAAATTGGAGTGGGTCCAGAGAAGAGCAATGAGAATGATTAAAGGTCTGGAGAACATGACCTATGAGGGTAGGCTGAGGGAATTGGGTTTGTTTAGTATAGAAAAGAGACGACTGAGGGGGGACATGATAGCAGTTTTCAGATATCTAAAAGGGTGTCATAAGGAGGAGGAAGAAAACTTGTTCATCTTGGCCTCTGAGGATAGAACAAGAAGCAATGGGCTTAAACTGCATCAAGGGAGGTTTAGGTTGGACATTAGGAAAAAGTTCCTAACTGTCAGGGTGGTCAAACACTGGAATACATTGCCCAGGGAGGTTGTGGAATCCCCATCTCTGGAGATATTTAAGAGTAGGTTAGATAAATGTCTATCAGGGATGGTCTAGACAGTATTTGGTCCTGCCATGAGGGCAGGGGACTGGACTCGATGACCTCTCCAGGTCCCTTCCAGTCCTAGTATTCTATGATTCTATGAAATAACTAGCGCTATTCCGAAATAACTTAGTTCGCATCTACAGAGCAGGGAGGAACACCTGGGTTCTACCCCAGTCTGGCCAGACCCCTGCTGTCTGCCAGACCCCAGAATGTAGGGCGCCCCGGGAAAGCAGAGTGCATTGGTGAATGTGTGTCCTGCAGCATGTGTGTAAGATCACCCTGGCCTACAGAGTGAGCAAGTGAGAGAAAGAGAGATCACACGTACACTGCAGTGTGTGTGTGTGTGTGTGTGTGAGACACCGACCACCTTGGTCTGCTGTGTGTGTTTATAACAAAATCATTTTATCAATCACTGTTTCCACTCACATTTTTCATTGACCTCTCTTATGCACACTCATTGCATGACCCCTTTATTTAAAAAAATTGCAGCCCACATTTACAGAAAACGCACACCGCCCCGCACAGAAATTTCTGTGTATGGGCCTGTCTTGAATAAAAATGTCTCCAAATCAATTGAGTCCACTATTAAGTACATCAGAAAACAACTTTTCCACTCCTAATAACTACTTATGCTATTATTAATCATCATGTCAATTTATCAATAACATTATGTTGTATTTTTCAAGTCATGCAAATGGGCATTCTTATACAGCTCTTTGTTGACCACTTGTTTTGAATTTTGATGTGGTTTGGCTCTTTAGTTTGAAAAGGTTGCCGACCCCAGCTCCAGAGGCTATTAAAAGGATAATTGCCCACAAGTAAAGGTTCATAGAATCATAGATTCCAAGGCCAGAAGAAACTACTATTATCATTCCGCTCGATCTTCCATATGACACAGACCATAGAACTTTCCAAACTAATTCTTATAGCAGATCTTTTAGCAAAACATGCAATCTTGACTTAAAAATGATCATTTATGAAGAATCCACCATAACCCTTGCTAAATTTGTTCCAGCGATATTTACTCACTGTCAAAAAAATTTACCCTTTATATCCAGTGTGAATTTGTCAGGTTTCTACTTCTTGCCCTTAAGTTATAGGATATCTTTCTCTGCTAGATTGAAGAGTCCATTATTAAATATTTGTTCCTCAGGTAGGAACTTACATATTTTAATTGAGTCCCCCTTTAATTGTCGACTTGTTAAACAGATTGATCTCTTTAAGGAATGTTCTCTAATCCTTTAATCTTTCTCATGGCTCTTCTGTGAATCCTCCCCAATTTACCAATATCTTTCTTGAATGATGGGCACCAGAGAGACAGTATTCCAGTGGTGGTTGCACCAGTGCCAAATACAGAGGTAAAATTACCTCTCGACTCCTATTCAATTTTTCCTCTTTCAACCACAGCATAACATTGGGAGCTCTTTTTCAGTTGATTCTCTACCACAACTACCAAAATGTTTTCAGAGTCTCTGTTTCCTAGAATAAAGTCCCCCATCCTATAAGTATGGCCTATATTTTTTGTTCCTAGATGCGTACATTTACAAATACCCATATTAAAATGCATATTACTTGCTTGACCACAAGTTACCAAGAGATCTTCATCACTCTGAATCAGTCACCTAAACTCTTCATTCTCTTCTACTCCCTTGATTTTTTCTCATTTGCAAACATTAGCAGTAATGATTTAACAATTTGCACCAGGTCATTCATAAAAACTTTACCCACTGCAACACCAAGAATTGATCCCTGTGGAAGTCCATTGGAAACATCCACTTGATGACAATTCTTCATTTGCAATTACTTTATGATATATCGAATAATCAGTTTTAAATCTTTAAATGTATGACACGTTAATTTTAAATTCTTCAGAATGTTATGGCACCAAGTAAAATTTCTTACAGAAGTATTGAGCCAACTCTATTACTTTAATCACATTTGTAATCTCATTAAAAAAAAGGTTAGTTTGCCCTGAAAATAGAATCTATTTTCCAGAAATGCACCTTGATTTGCATTAATTATGCTCCTTCATTTATTTATTAATCAAGCTCCATGATCTTGCCAGTTACTGACGTCAAGCTGACAGGATGAACCTGAGTAATAATAGGTCTGTTTACACTTCTTTTAAAATTGGTATCACATTATCTTTCTTCCAATTTCTGAAAATTCCCCATTGCTCAAAGATTTATTGAAAATCAATATTAATAATCCAACACGCTCCTCAGAGAGCTCTTTTACAACTCAAGGATGCAAGTTAACTGGGCTTGCTAATTTAAAAATGTAACGTTAGTAGGTACTGTTTAACATCCTCCAGAGATGCTAGTGGAATAAAAAGTGTTCTCACAAGATGATGAGACTACTATATTATCTGGTTTCCCCAAATACAGAACAGAAATATTATTGAACTCTTCCGCCATTTTCTGCATTATTGATATTTCTATCATTTCCATTTGGTAATGGACTGGTATTATAGTCAGGTAATTTTAAAAATGTCTTTTTATTGTCCTTAATTATGCTTGCTACAGATTTCTCCCTGTATCCTTTGGTTTCCCTTATCGATTTTCTACAGTTCCGAACTTGTCATTTATATTCATTATTATTATTAACTTCTTCTTTCTTGCATTAGCTATATATTATTTTTATAGCTGCCTTCATTCCCCTCTAAATCAGGTCAGTTTTTTAACCAATATGGCCTTTCTACTCAATTGTGGCTTTTTGGGCATCCACTAAGACATTGTTAAATCATTCCTGACTACCATTCACATGTATCTAATTAAATTCTTCCTTCCAGGCTTAAAATTGTTTTCAGCTTTTCTGGACTTTTTTCTGCTTGCACATTATAAATGTGATCAAGTCATGATCACTGATACCCAAGCTAAAATTATTTTTTAGTTCTGTGATCAATTCTTCTTTATCTATTAGGACAAAGTCTAATACAGGCAGTCCCCGACTTACGCGGATCCGACTTACGTCGGATCCGCACTTACGAACGGGGCTCTCGCCCCGGAGGTCGAGGTAGCGGATTGCTACCTGCGAGCTCCGGGGCGAGAAAGCCCCGTTCGTAAGCTGCTCCGGTGCCCCTGGTCTGCTGGAGACCGTCTCCAGCAGACCAGGGGCACCGGGCGGGTTCCCGCGCTTCTGAGGCTTTGCCAGAGCAAAGCCTCAGGAGCGCGGGAACCGCCGCTGTTGCCGCTTGAGACCAGGTGCCTGTGGTCTGCTGGGGACCGTCCCCCTCTGGGTGTCCCGCACCTCTGAGACTTTGCCTTCGAAGTAGGAATAAGAGATCCTCCGGAAAAGGGTTTTTTCCGGAGGATCTGGCCAGTGTAGACGCTCTTTTCCGGCTTTTCTAAAAGCCGGAAAAAAGCGGCGGACATTTTTATTTAAATGCCACGGGGGATATTTAAATCCCCCGCGGATTTCCCTATTACGATCTCAAAAATTACCATGCCCCTTCCGGAAAAGGGGCCAGTGTAGACGTAGCCTAGGTGTGTGGGTTACACCAGTTAATAGCCCATCTTGTGTTTTCTCTGTTGGGACACTGATTCATAAGCATTCAAGATAATCTTCTGAGTTATCAGCATCCTGGAAACAGGTAATGACTTTTCCATCTGAGTTCCACAGCCACTACACTTTTATCTACTAAAATAATCACATTTCAACATTTCAATAATATGAATCATCCCACCAATTTTCAGTAATGCCAGCTAGATTGACTTTCTGTTTTTAAATGAGCATGTACAACCCCTCTTTTCGTGACTGAGTCTCCTTGCATTGATGTATAGACAATTCAATCATTTCTAATCATTGTCTCATAGCAACATGAGACCTGCCATATTGGGTCAGACCAATAGTCCACCCTATCCTAACAGTGGCCAGTACCAAAGCTTCAAGGGGAGTATACAGAGCAGGGAAGTTGGAATGATCCATCTCCGATCTTTCCCTCCTTTTAGGGTCTCCCCAAGTGTATGACTACATCCCTTTGCATCTTGACTAATAGTCATTGATAGACCTATCCTCCATCCTCAATTTACCAGCACTTATATGCAATTCTTTACATACAACGCATACATATATCATGCAATGATATTCATGATGAGTGAGTCACAAATTTTAATTGATACCTTATGCAATACACTTTTATAGTGCAATAATATTTTATATAATCAGTTGATTTCACTGTTTATTCTTTGGTTTTCAGAACTCTTGTTCTCCCCTTGGTGTATCTGGACCCAGAATGTCTCAGATACCTCAATAGAAGGACAAATCCTTTTAAACGTGCTTTCTGATACTATATTATCAACCAAATTCTAGAGAGATCTTACCTGAAATGTAAGCATGATATGCTTTATTCAAGTGACAGCACTCTAATAAGACAAGATAGAAAAGCATGGGATTTGTGAATCTAGTTTTCACTGACGTCTTCGCAGTTCCAAATTATTTAGTGAATTAATTCACTGAGCTACCTGCTAAAAGCTCATCCATGAATCCACTGGATACTGTACATTTAAAAGTTATTAAAATACAACTTACCTGCCTATAATCAGCAATATACTCGAAACTAGAGATGGAATTGAAACTCATCTTCCTGTTTCCATTAGCTAAACTACATCTGCTGGAATATTTTTCCCTACTGCAGGTTTTAATAACAGAAATTAAACTGGTGAGGACTTTTTCCCTCCTTTTTTGGTGCAGTTAATAAAAAATGCTTTCCAGGCACAGGAAGAGTGCAACATTTGCTCAGTTCAACTACAGCTGTTTTTCATATGGGCCAGTTCCAGAGATGTTATGAGGGATTTTAATCCTGGGAGGAGCTGGGCATAGTATGAAAAGGTTCTCTCACAGTATTTCCTGCTTTCCCAGTTATTAGAAAAACCTATCAAAATTATTAGTAACTTTTCACTAAAATTATTTTGTCCCCATTTATTTGGAATCAAAGACTTAAATGCATACAGCTTTTCCTTTCAATTTTAAAAAGTAATGGAGAACAAAGGGAGTATATTAAATCTTCATTTTTATCATTTTATAATCACTACACAAATGTAATGTACATTATAAAATAGAGAACTTTTAAAACAGAATATAGAGCAGCATCCAGTGGCCTGCAGGAAATTGGAAACTACAGAAATTAAACTACTTCTCCATGTCTCCCCGTAGTTAAACTATTTTTGCTGTATTTTTCCTCTGTAGGCTTTAACAACATCTTTTTCATTGGGTTTGGGGCAGGGAAAGGGGTTTCTGCAGTTAAAGAAAAAACAGTTGCAAAGTACAGGAGAACAGCTGTGTTGTTAAAAGGCATAGCCATGGGTTGGCCATTACGTCATCACTAACAAAACAAAAGGTAGGTCTACCCGGCAATCAGGAGATGTGATTGCAGCACAGGGAGATTGTGGAATCTCCATCTCTGGAGATATTTAAGAGTAGGTTAGATACATGTCTATCAGGGATGGTCTAGACAGTATTTGGTCCTGCCATGAGGGCAGAGGACTAGACTCGATGACCTCTCCAGGTCCCTTCCAGTCCTAGTATTCTATGATTCTATGACATGTAGACATACCTGCCCTAGCTTGCTAATACCTGCTGTAAAGTCACAACTGCTGTATTACATACCCAGAATCCCAGGCAGTCTTGTATTCAGGCAGATAATCTAGGCTACAGAAACTTTACTGCTATTTGAGTGAGCTATGCTGAGGTCTGCCTACACATCAGCACAGCAAATGTAGATATACCCTAAAAGACATGTGCATGCTGTATAATCCAGCCAACTAGCAGAGAAAGGTTCTTAAAACCTGCCCCTCAGCTGCACACCTGCATGTGGGCCATGAACAGACTCCCACAAGGAGTTCAATGGAAGGAATAGTCTATTTTAAATTATTGTATTCAGCCAGAATTTATTTGAATATATATATATATATATACACACACACACACATACATACATACATACACACACACACGGGACCTCCCTGGTCCAGCACCCTCAGAATTAGGATCAGGAATTTTGCCAGACCCCTGCCAGAAGCCCCCTCCAGCTCTGGCCCAACCACTGCCCTCCCAGCTGGTTCCCTCCTCGCTGAGCCCACTGCCCTGTCAGCTCCCGCTACCCTACCTCTGTGCACTGGTCTCCTGCTGTTGCGCCCAGCTCTTGCTGCTGTGCTGGGCAGCTCTGCTGCCTCTGCTCACTGGGCTCCCACTGCCACACCAGGCAGCCCTGCCGACTGTGTGCACACCTAGCTCCTGCTGCAGCACCTGGCAGCCCTGCTGCCTTTGCACACTGGGCGCTCAGTGCCCCACTGTGCAACCCTGCTGTCTCTGTGTAAGGCTCCTGCTGCCATGCATGGGGCTCCTACAGCCTTGCTGGGAAACCTCATTACCCTGCCAGCTTGCACAGATGTTGCCAGACCAGAGAGTCCCAGTTAAGAGAGTTTCAACCTGTGTGTGTATATTGACAGACCCAGCACAGGTGGCTACGGTAGTTTGGTAGAGCATAGACATACCAGGAGCTGAGTGAATGCTTTTCTGTTCCCGGAATAAACTGCCAGAGACTGCTGCCATGTAATCAAGTCAGGCAGGAACCTGAGACTAATTAAGAGCTCGCCTGAAGCAGCAGGCTAATCAGGCACCTGCAGACAGTTAAGACCTGCTGGGCTACTTTAAAAGGTTTCCCCTTAGCTAAGGAAGGGTGAAGGAGAAGAGTGAAGGGTTGAGAGGGGGAAGTAGTGAATTGCTGAGAAAAGAAAGACTGTACTGAAGCAGGAAAGATTCACTCTAGTACCAGGGAGAAGGTATTAGGGGAGTTTTTGGGGAAGTGGCCCAGGGAAAAGTCTGCTGTATTTGGCCTAGAGGAAAACCCCCATCAGTTAGGGGTGCTGAGTGTCCAGTTTTGAAGTGGACAGGCCAGTATTTGAGCTTTCTGTTCAGGAAACAAAAGGAGAAAATATAAGTGTCTAGTATTTTCTAAATAAGATGTAATATAGATTGTAATGTCAAGTGTGTCCAGTATTTTTGTTGAAATCATCTGGCTACCCTACCATCAGTTGCTGCTATCTAGACTGTCTGGGCTGGAACCTGGAGTAGTGGGTGGGCCTGGGTCTCCTCCCAAACCACTAAAAATTCTGCTGCTGGAAAGAGATGCCAGGGTAATGGAGGGGTTTCATCCCAATCCTTTTAACTTTCTCAATGATGAGTGTGTAAGCTGTGACTCTGTCCTTTAGAAAAGGTAAGAGGAAGTGTGGAGGGTCACAGTGAGCCTCTGAGGCATACCATAACTACCTAGAAGTGCAGGACCCATGTGGCACAGCCAAATGCCACAAGATTTGATAGATATAGATCCATCTTATTTTTTCCTCAAGCTATTCTTTCAGGGGCAGCACACTCTGAAGCCCACCCAACACTACCAGGACCCTGCCTGGTTTTCGTTGTCACATGATAAATCAAACTGCATAAGAAGAGACAGCATTTTTTTAAATACAGTTATACAATATATACTACGTCTACACTGGTGGCTTCTTCCACAAGAACAGCTGTTCTTGTGCAAAAACTTGCTGGGTGTCTACACTGCAGGCGCGTTCTTGCACAAGTAAATTTACAGTCTAGTGTCAGAGAACAGGGCTTTTCCGGAACAGTTATTCCTCTTCCCCTGAGGAATAAGCCCTCTTGCGCAAGAGCTCTTGCACGAGAGGGCAATGTAGACAAGCAACATGAATTTCTTGCGCAAGAAACCCCTATGGCTAAAATGACCATCAGAGCTTTCTTGCACAAGAGAGCATCCACACTGCCATAGACGCTCTTGCACAAAAGCACATCTCTTGCGCAAAAGCTCATGCCAGTGTAGACACACTTTTGTGGAAGACTCTTTGGCTATGTCTAGATTGCATCCCTTTTATGAAAAAGGGTTGTAGTCTAGACATAGCCTTTGTGCAAGAACTCTTCCGCAAAACAGTTCTTGTGCAAGAAGCTGTCAGTGTAGATGTAGAAAAACCTGGTGCTCTGCCAACTTAGCTGTCCACCTCACAATCTTTAGTGTATTTATCATCCCCAGGGATCGACAATTAATGTAATCTACTCGCCTATGGTGAGTAGATTACAAGACGGTGCAACGCGGTCAGCGCATGTGCAGTGCGGTCTGCACATGCACAGCGTGCCGAACCGCGTGGCTGGCAAGCGGGGCTCTCCGTGGTTTGGTGAGCCCTGATCATCCCAATACCCTGAAAAGTGCTACTCCCCCTCTAATTTTACAGATAAACTGAGGCCCAGAAACTTCCCAAAGTCAGAGAAAGTCTGATACAGTAGGGAACTGGACTCATTCCCTTAGGTTACCTCTATGCTGCACAGTTACTTTAAAAATAAGCTATTCCGCAATAGTTTTTCCAAAATAGCTAATTTCGAAATAGCACATCTACACTGTTGGGAAGCCTCCAAATTAGTCCAAGGAAGGCTTCCCTAATGTAGATGTGCTATCTTGCTATAGAGCCACAGGAGACACTGGGGAGGAATAACTTAGAGGGGCTATTTCAAAATAGCAGCAGTGAAGTGTTTACACACAGCTTACTTTGGAATTAGTGTTATTCCTCATAGAATGAGGTTTACACATTTTGAAATAAGCTGTCCATTATTTTGAAATAACTCCTCCTCCTAATAGAATGTGTCAGTGGCCCCTACACCTATACTCCAATGGATACTGGCCTAAACCTTGGGAATAATGTAGCCTGCAGCAGGAAGGACTGAAAAACTAATTTATGATTAGCTGTTGCCTGTAATACATATTCATCTAGTAAATTATGCAGCCAGTAGCTGTGTGTGTGCTAAGTTCGATTTCCAGACTGGGTGTCATGTCTCAAGTACACAAAGGACAAAAAGCTGAGACTCAGGTTGTGTGGAAACCAGTTTGTCTCTCTCATTTTAGGGTATTCTCTTCAACAAATAACTCTTATAAATCAATCCCTGCCTATGATAACAGAATCTCACAATATTGCAGGCTATGTCAGATCAAAGGCTGTGTAAAAATGTGCATTAGAAGGTTAGCTCTGGATTTTGAGGTTTTTTTCCAACTTTCCAGGATTGGCCAGGAACCTCCTGGAATCAACATCAATCTCCCTGTTGAAAGCAATCTGGGGGATTCTTTTAGGAATTTTTAAAGAAAATGATATTATGTCATACTGGGAAAAAAAATCTCTCTCAGTAGCTTTAGTCAGAGTTGGCAACCCTAATTCTGAGTGACTCTCAAATACAAGTATAGAACAGAGAGATTCTGATCCGAGTTTAGTTATCTGGCATGTCACATGATACTGACAGTGTTAAGAACATAAGAATGGCTGTACTGGGTCAGACCAAAGGTCCATCTAGCCCAGTAGCCTGTCTGCTGACAGTGGCCAGTGCCAAGTGTCCCAGAGGGGGTGGACTGAAGACAATGATCAAGCGATTTGTCTCGTGCCATCCATCTCCAGCCTCTGACAAACAGAGGCCAGGGATACAATTCCTACCCCCTGGCTAATAGCCTTTTATGGACCTAACCTCCATGGCTACGTCTACACTGGCCCCTTTTCCGGAAGGGGCTTGTAAATTTCACTAGTCGTCGTAGGGAAATCCGCGGGGGATTTAAATATCCCCCGCGGCATTTAAATAAAAATGTCCGCCGCTTTTTTCCGGCTTTTAAAAAAGCCGGAAAAGAGCGTCTAGACTGGCCCCGATCTTCCGGAAAAAGTGCCCTTTTCCGGAGGCTCTTATTCTTACTTCAAAGTAAGAATAAGAGCCTCCGGAAAAGGGCACTTTTTCCGGAAGATCGGGGCCAGTCTAGACGCTCTTTTCCGGCTTTTTTAAAAGCCGGAAAAAAGCGGCGGACATTTTTATTTAAATGCCGCGGGGGATATTTAAATCCCCCGCGGATTTCCCTACGACGACTAGTGAAATTTACATGCCCCTTCCGGAAAAGGGGCCAGTGTAGACGTAGCCCATGAGTTTATCTAGCTTCTCTTTAAACTCTGTTATAGTTCTAGCCTTCACAGCCTCCTATGGCAAGGAGTTCCACAGGCTGACTATGCACTGTGTGAAGAAGAACTGTCGCTTAGTTTTAAACCTGCTACCCATTAATTTCATTTGGTGTCCTCTACTCCTTATATTATGGGAACTAATGAATAACTTTTCTTTATTCACCCTCTCCACACCACTCATGATTTTATATACCTCAGTCTCCTCTTTTCCAATCTGAAAAGTCCCAGTCGCTTTAGTGTTTCAATTGTTCTGAAAGACAATCTTTAGCACACTGCATCTATGCAATCCCCGGAGCCATTACAGTGCAGTAGCAGAAGGAAGGAACAGCCCAGTGCTGCTGAATATGGCATCTAGAAGTCACCTGTTCACTGTCAGAAGATGCTGCCAGGGCCGGGCAACCATAAGTCTTCTTTTTCTTTGCTAATCTAATAACTGTAGCTGGAAATGAGCAAGATAGTAGTCATCAAAAATACTGGTATGAGGGTTCCCACTCTGTAGCATTTTCACTTCATCCCAGAAATGCAGGGCCTCGTTTTAGGGCAGGGAAGCCTGTTGAGGGAGGGGGTAGATATTCTGAGGAACAGGAGTCCCTTTTGAATTTAAGGCAATCCTTTAGCCCAGGTCAATGATCATCTGAGTTTTGCTTTAAGACCAAATCCAAACCTTGCTATCCTTGTGGGAGGAGGAGGGGGTAAAATTCATACCAGCCTTAACTGGTTAAAGAACAGTAATTCCCTCATAAGAGTCTTAGGGTATGGCTACACTATCCACCCTAGTTCGAACTAGGGTGGCTAATGTAGTCATTCGAACTTGCAAATGAAGCCCGGGATTTAAATATCCTGGGCTTCATTTGCATGTTCCTGGGCATCGCCATTTTTAAATGCCCAGTCGCTCGAACTACCTGCCCGTGGCTACATGCCGCACGGGCTAGGTAGTTCGAATTAGCACTCTTATTGCAGAAGGAGTAACGGTAGTTTGAATTAAGAGTGTTAATTTGAACTACCTAGCCCGTGCCGCGTGTAGCCGCGGGCAGGTAGTTCGAGCTACCAGGCATTTAAAAATGGCGGCACCCGGGAACATGCAAATGAAGCCTGGGATATTTAAATCCTGGGCTTCATTTGCAAGTTCAAATGACTACATTTAGCCACCCTAGTTCGAACTAGGGTGGCTAGTGTAGCCATACCCTTAGGCTGTGTCTAGACTGGCAAGTTTTTCCACAAAATGTGGAAAAAATTGCCAGCTATCTACACTGGCCGCTTGAATTTCCGCAAGAACACTGATGATCTCATGTAAGATTGTCAGTGTTCTTGCGGAAATACTATGCTGCTCCCGTTCAGGCAAAAGCCCTCTTGCACAAATGCTTTTGCGCAAGAGGGCCAGCGTAGACAATGCGGTATTGTTTTGCGCAAAAAAGCCCCGATCTCAAAAATGGCATTCGGGGCTTTCTTGTGCAAAACCACGTCTAGATTGGCATGGACGCTTTTCCGCAAAAAGTGCTTTTGCAGAAAAGCGTCCGTGCCAATCTAGACGCCCTTTTCCGCAAATGCTTTTAACGGAAAAACTTTTCTGTTAAAAGCATTTGTGGAAAATCATACTGGTCTAGACGTAGCCTTACTGTGTAAGGGCCCAATCCTGTGAAGTGTTGAGTGGCCTCCACTCATTTACTATGTCTACACGGAGGGAAAAGTCGGAAAAAGATATGCAAGTTGCAGTTCACAATTTGTGTATCTTTTTCAATTGTCTTCCGAAAGAGGCTTTTCCAACATTTGTCTCATCTACATGGAGCCAAATGGTGGGGAAAAACCCTCTTTCAGAACATCCCTTCTTCCTTGTAGAACAAGATTTACAGGGATGCTGAAAAAAAAAGTCTGCTTTTCTGAAATTTTTTTCAGAAAAGGAGACACATTCCCTGGACACAGCAGAGCTCTGCAGTGCAGACATAGCCTTTGTCAGATAAGTGAGGGTATGTCTACACTACCACCCTAGTTCGAACGAGGGTGGTAATGTAGGCAACCGGAGAAGCCTAGTCCGAACTACCTAGTCCGTGTAGCCGCACGGCACGGAGTCCTCACTAGCGGACATTTAAAAGTGGCGGTGCCCAGCTATATGCAAATGAAGCCCGGGAAATTCAAATCCCGGGCTTCATTTGCAACTCCGGTTGCCTACATTACCACCCTAGTTCGAACTAGGGTGGTAGTGTAGACATACCCTGAGAGTGGAGAGTACTCAGTAGCTCTCAGGACTAAATTTGATCCTGAATCCTGATCATATGCCACCTGAGGCATGTTGAGCATATGCAGCAAAGGAAGTACTAATAGGACTGAGCCCAAGAGGAAATAGCCCTTAAATCCTTTGGAAACAAGGACTTTACTGTTATGTACTATGTGATGCCTCACACAAAATAAGACAGTGTAAATATTACTGGCTGGTGAAAAGGCTAGTAAACTCACATACTGTTCACATGGAAGCTCATCCATGTGGCTAAACAACTGTTTCATCAGCATTCCCCAAACCAATCTACCATAATTCAAGTCATGCCACAAAATCAGTCCTTTGCTTACACATCTGTGATGGCTAGGAGGAGTGTTGGCCACCATTCGGTGATTAAAGGGTTAAACTCGAATAGCTAGGGGGTGTTGGCAGGGAGCCAGAAGAACCAATGGGATAGTGTTGAAATTTGAATTGTTAAGATATACCAGCCAGCTGTTTTTCCTTTGTGCAGTTTAAGCCAGGAGCTGAGGAAGCAGGATGTTTTAAATCCAGGCAGGACTATCATGCCTTCAAGGAATACAGGGCATAGAAATGGACTGGACCTTGAAGTGAATCGTCAGTAATAGGGAAAAAATAGTCGTGCTCAGTTTATTTTCTATGATTTGCTGATTGGTTAACTTCTGAGCTAATTCAGGTGCACCCCTCTCCCACATTCATTGTACCTAAACCACAGCCAGACAGGCTATGTTTCTCTGTGTTTTGTTTTTCTTAGTTGCTCTGTAACACCTAGCAACCAAATGCACTTTAACAAAAAATTTTGTTTTGTTAATAAAATCACCTTTTTTTGAAGGTGATGATTTGATACTTGTATCCTGAGAAGTAGCAGGAGACTTAGACTGAGAGGTCATCTATCAGAGACTGCAGGGTTTTTTGCCCCCAAGTGCTCTTGTGGTAAAAAGAGGTTGGGGTACTCCTCTGAAAGAAGTTCAAGTGACAGAACACTGGTTTTGTGTTCATCAGTTATAAATTCCCCATGGAAAATAAAATCGGCATCAGACCCAAGAGTATTCAAGCAGATGGAAGGAGAAATGCAGAAGTGGCCAGTTAGCTGATTTGCAGAAATGTTTGGGGGCCATACAGCTGATTTTCAGTAATATTCATTCATCCACAGTTGGATGTTTTTCCTAAGCATCTATTCCCCATAGCTCCTTATAGCCATCGCCACATGTGGAAGCACCTGTAGATCAAAAATAAATTATAAATGTTTACAGACACTTCAGTGTTTAAAGGTCAGTCTATTGTTCTAGCAAAACTGCCCATTTTTTTCCCCACTAGGGAGGATATTGTTCGGCCACCTGCCATGTTGTTCAAGTTGCTTTCTTGGCTGGCAGTATTTAAAGCCCTACAATACAACATAGCACACAAAAGGTTGGAAAGTGCCTGAGGAGTTTTCCTCCTGAGGCAAGCAGGGTCTGCAGAAGTTGTCAAGATTACCTTCTTAGTCTCTTGATGAGGGAATTAGGAAGACGACTTCAGCCTGCATCTCCATTTTGTACTTCCTTGCAGCTGTTTAGAAAGCAGCACTGACACCCCCCTGAGGAGACTGAGATTGTGTTGTCATGAGAGGTGGAAAAAGTGTTATACTAAAAAAAACCAAAAAAAACCCCACAATTCAGAGTGGAGAAGATAAAGACACCACAACTTCCATTTAGAACAGGCCTAATAATGGTAAGTAACAACCGGTGTTCCCTCTAAGATTTTTCCATCCATGAGCAGAGTGGGTTTGTCTTCTGCACCAATAGTGAGGTCATGTGCGCTTATTCGGATGTGTGCCACTGTGGCACCCAAGTTATTTATATATATATAAAAACAATTAAAATGGTATGGAGGAACGAATACTAAATCAAGGGATTAGTAACAAGGTGCAAGACTTTAAATGTTTGTTTAATATGAAGTCAAATAAAAGAAAACTGATACGGCAAAGTTTTCAGTATGTTAGATGAGCCTCAAGGCTGCTCTAAATCTGCACTGTCCGCAGTTCCGTAGAAGTCGTAGGAGGCCACGGAGCAGCGCACGGCTCATTCTGTGGCAACAGTGGCCAGAGCCTCCGGCCCTTTAGAATCACTGAGTCCCAGGGAAACTGCCCTCTCCTCCTGTCCCCCAGCCCGCCATTGACAAGCGTAGCAGGGCACTAGCTCCTGAGATCAGCAGCAACACATGCATGCCGCTAAAAGTCAGGCAGTGTTGCTGCTGTTTATCAGCTCTTTTGCTGACAAAATATTTCCAACCCCAAAAAGAGGCATTCACATTGTTATCAGGAGAGTGCTCCTGCCCATCACACACTGATCATGCTGGTACTTGCCACCACAAAACTTTTTCCTTGGGAGATGAGGGGTAACACCTCTGAAGGACATAAGCTTTGCCGTGCAGTAGCCAGTGTAGACATAGCCACGCCTGCTGGCAGACAACTGAGCTGCAGCGGCCTGAAAATTGCAGCTGTTCAGAACCCTGTGCACACACACTGACAATAACAGAATCACATGTACCTGAGCCATCACTGGGTCAATTCATGCTCAATATTTAGACAAGTGGCTTTCCTGTATAGTAAAAAACACTAGTATAGTATACTAGCCAGATAAATCAGCAGCTGGGGAGAGCTATTTATTATCAATTTGCATCTACAGTTAATTCATTGGGTCTTCTAACAGAACATTCAGACTCAAAATTATACTAAATAAATATAACAGTGGTTCCCAAACTTTGATACCGGGGACAGCAAACCTATTCACAAACTTTCGATGGACAGGAAACATTCATTTCTATATTCATTATGCAGATGAATATGCAAATGTGCAAAATATATGTTTCCCATCCACCAAAAGCCCAGTCCGCACAGGCCCCAGTGCCAGTCCTAATCTCTAGAGCCCCCCACTCCTCCACTACCCCGTAGGGCCAGCTACTGACCCCAGAATCCCCTGCATCCAACCCCCTAGTACCAGCCCCCCCCTTAGGCCCCTCCATCACTAGACCCCCCCCATACCAGCCTCCCGTTTCCAAAGCCCCACTGCACTGAACTCCCCCAGAACCTCCACCATCGCCAGCAGCCCCCAGTGCCAGCCCTGCCCCCATAGCCCTCTCCACTACTAGCTCAGCCTCCAGAGCCCCCCCAGCACTAGACCTTCCCAGAGCCCCTAGTGCCTGCCCTGCCCCCCTCACCTAGCCCTGCACTGCTGCCCATGTGGCGGCAGCTCTGGGGGCCAGGCTGGGGTACAGTGCCCAGCACCTTCCTCCTGCCATGGCTGTTGGATCTCCTCCCAGCCGCAGAAGAGCGGTTCACTGCACAATTGGAAGGCTGCAGGACATGGGGTCTCCCCCCCAGCATGGAAAAGTGCTTCTCTGTGCAACAGGAGGGCCACACGGAGCAGCTCTGCAAGGCCTTCCACAGCCGGCATGAAACCCTGCCCGGCGCTGGTTGGCTAAGAGGCAGGGTAGGACATGCCCCCACAGCCGCCGTGGCCTGGCAGCCAGGGGTCCACAACCTGGCAGCAGGCCATGTCCCAGCAGCTGGGAACCACTGTAATATAGGACTTTTTACTTACTATATCTAGAGGAAAGTGGAATGTGTCTTCTGGACTGTATTGGGAAGAGTAACCAGAAATGGGGGGTAGAGATGGGGGCTATTAATGACATCTGTAAGTTATGGCAAAAGCACAAGAAGCTTATAGTAAGCTGGTAAATAATGTTTGTACCAGTACTGGAAGATGAAGAATGCATTTGACAACAGTTTTACGTGCATGTAGTAGTAAAAAGTCACTGTCAATAGTGTCACAGAGACCAAGCAAGTAATAATTTCAGATTAATAATGTTTCAAGGAGGAATACAAAGGAAGAGTTGCCCAGAATGCCTCCTGCCTGCGCTGTTATTGTTACTATTAGAAGCACAACCAGCAACTTCTCATTTCTGCTTCAAAAAAAATCAGACGACCTTTACTCTCACCCCAGAACTTTTTTTTAAAGCCAAGAGTAATACAGAGATGCATATTTTAGATGGAAAGTGGCTTTGCTTTGTGCAGTGCTGAAGAATGTTTAGATTTTCCATATTCCACTGTTTAGGAGTACTACAGCAAATCTTTTTCCTTCCATTTTTAAAGATTCTTTTATTCCAGTATAAGTATGGGAGACTGAAGTTAATATCAAGTACATTAAGCATACCACCAACAACTGTAAAAACCCTACACTTCAGTCTTCAAGGACAGTTCAAAACAGTGATTCCATTTTGAATGCATCAGAATATAAATTTACGGAGTGAGCGCCAAAACTAGAGCTGTAATAACACAGCTCGCAAAATGTTACTTTGTGCGCATCTGTTCTTTTTTAAAGGGGTAAACATTTATTTGCATATATGTTTTCTCATTATTGCTGATTTTACAGCTGCGTGAGAGCAGAATCAGTCCCACTCACGACTAAGAAATGCTGATTTTGCTCTCACTTTATCAGATTCTGTCTTCTCTACCCCTCCCCCCCTCAGTGTTTGAGCCACACAGCCCTGCCCCAGAGTAGCTGCCCACTCACCATGCGTCTAGGGTTGCCAGATGGTTTAACCAAAAGTACCGAACACCCCCCCCCCCCCCGTCCAAAAAAACCCAACACACCGGGGAAAAAATTCTGTTGAGGAAAAAAAAGGGGGGGGGGGGGGGAGTTGAGAAAAAGAAAAAAAAAGGCTTTTTTGCCAGCAGCCATTTTGTTTTTCTTTCCAGCCACAATGCAGAACCGGGTAAGCAGGGGGGATTTGGGAGAGGGGACATCCAGGGGCCGAGGAGGGACCTGGGGGCTGTGTCTGGTTGCTGAGTGTCTCATAGGGTTGCCAGGTGTCCGGTATTTTTGCCTTCTGGCAGAGAAAAAAAATCAGAAGATACTGGACATTTTAGGTGTCCGGTATTTTCTGAATTTTTTTACCAGAGAGGAGGTGAAAATACCGGACTGTTTGGATCAATACCAGACAGCTGGCAATCCTACATGTGGCCACTGTCTCAAGCCCCGGTGGCAGCACCCCGCCCATCCATGGCCCCAAACCACGGCAGCAGACACTTGCCCTCCCACCTCCTCACAACCCCAAAGCCCAGCAGCAAGCAGAACAGCCATTCCCCAACACAGCCCCAGCTGCCAGAATAGCAGCCTCCCCGCCCCAGCCCCAGGCATGGGAGAAGCCATACCACTCACCTTCCAAATCCAGCAGGAAAGCAAGGGCTGCGGCGCAGCTGTGTGAAGGAGGTGGGCAGGCTTAGAATTTTTAGTGCATGGCTGTATGGGAGAGCTCCTTATAAGGAACACTGGTAACAACCCAGGGCTGGTGAAAATTTTCCTGGTAGGAACTGTAGAAGAAACAGGTGGGAAAAGGTGGGGGCCAAATTTGGACCTGTATACTTCATGAAAAGAGAGTGGGGGAAGACATAGGGAAATTCCACTTCTGGAGATAGTTTAATTTGCTACAACACACAACAATAATAGTGCCTAGAGCAAACAGCCTATCATTTATCTGAAGTGATAGCAAAGCTTCCATCTCAGTTCTAAATAGGTTCCATACGGATGCAATGTACACAATTACTGGGCCATTTGACACATCCTGCTAGGACTTCAAAACATTTTATTTTTAATTAAAAGCATTTACTTGTGCAAGTTCTTCTGCTTGGGGGTCTCAATTCCCTTTCAAAGGGTTTGGCTCAATCTGTTGCTCACAGTGGGAGCCATAAATCCAATTTGTTTTCATCTGGGATCAAAGAAGAGTTGAAAAAAGAAAGCAGCAATTTGTGAGGGGAGTAGGGAGAGACAGGAGGTTGCTTCTGGATAAAACAGGATGCATTTTAAATGTTTAAGTGAAACATACTGAAAGATTCTAATGGTTTCAATGTACTTTGGGTCAGGCCATGAATGCTACAGGCCTCAAATCACTCAGAGGTTTGGGCTCAGTAGCGCTGGCCCAACTCTGGTATTAGTTACAGTGCTTTCTCTCACTGCTTCAGCTGAGAATCTGTGTAGTGGAAATAGTTTCCATCATTCCCTTTCCATCCTTGGAACATCTATGCCAGAGAACGAGTAACCCATCTATAAGCCGTGATACCAGCTCTACCTGTAATAAAGTGTTCACCAAATGCAAGGCATGATGGATAGTCGTCCCATCGCCTCTGAACTGAACTCCCATGCGGGCTTGAACAGTATGTTGACAATCTCATGTACCCGTAACTGTTTTTCTTCTGAGTGGATACTTACAGTAGGAAATTTTGGGGAGCAAATCACGCCCAAACACACATCAGGGTGCCAATTACAGTTGCTGATATATACAAATGCGATTCACTATAGGGATTAGCAGGCATTAATACTGCTATCTGCCTGAAGAGGGGAATCTGCTAAGGGCTCTTCATACTGGATGGCTCAGCACCTTAGGTGAATTCTTCTTTTTTAGGTGCAGATAATGTGCCCTACTCCAGGCTACATAAATAGCATGAAAACCAAGCATAATCCTCTTGCTGGGAAGTCTCTTGCAGGCACAAAGCAGACATAGCTGGTTCCTACACTGTAAGGGGTATTGCAGGGTAGGAAGGACTAGGCAGGAAAGGTGGGAGGCACACTTTACATTCCAGCAGTAGTCATCTGGATATAGGTCCTAGGCAGCCATAGTCACCCGGCACAGGCTGCTCTAAACTACCTTCAGGTCCAAACATAGGTAGAAAAATCATTCAGCTCTCCTCTCTGCTACACCCAGTGGAAGCTGCACTCAAGAGAGAATCTGACTCTTTGTTTTCATTCCACTTGTTACAATAATTAAAATATTAGTGAGCACAAAACTAAGGCGATGAGAGGAAAAATTCAACCCCAGGAAATGCCATAAATGTGGAGCTGTCTACTGGGATGAGACACTCTGATATAAGGTGTCTGTTTTAAAATCTATTTGGATTCAGCTTTACTGCAGCTCAAGGGCATATTTTCTTCAAGTGGCAAGACTACTCAACTTTTTAAGCTCCCAAGTTCTTCCCAGCGGTCTCGTACATCACTCCATATACTGAGAAGAAAAAGTCACATGAAATGAGGAAGTGGAAAGATGCCACACTGCTGGCTCACAAGTCTATATAATTAAAGCCAGAGTTTTGATTCATACTAGGAATTTAGTCAGGAGTTTGGATTTTTCATTTAAAAAAATGAAAGTACAATAATTAAATGGGTGACCATAACTGGACATTTTCCAAGACTTGATTTTTTGGGGAAAAAAAATTAACCTGGTTTTTACAAATGTGTGTTGAGTCGTCACACTAACATTAAGATGTCCACAAAGCTCAGTATTGACTCTCTCGGATTTTGGATCTAAAATATGAACTGATGTCAAGTGAAGCAGCTGGAAGTTTAACAGTGCTTGGCTGAGGACCTGGCTGGACAGGATCTATGGAATTACACACACTGAGCAAAGTGGCTTTGAAACAGTGGCTGCCAGAGCAGTCTAAGGAGGCATTTCATGGAAATGACCATCTGCCCGTATAGATGTATTCTTTGCATTTGATGGCTGATACCTCATGTTAATGTGAAGCTAGAACCTTTCTGATTGTTAGCCATTTTCTGCAGTCCTCAAACTACACTGCTTCCCATGAAAACTTGAAATATGCATGTTAAGGGCACTACATTTTATCAGGAATACAAGACTTCAGTAACCCATTGAAACCAGACCAAATGTAAATTCATTTTAAAATGTCCTTTTCAATGGTTACCTGTAAACATAGCAGTTTCTGCCAAATTTGGCCAATTTAATTGGTCAATGCTAAGCAAGTACCAGAGATGGAGCAATTCCTAGGAGCACAAACAGTAGCATGAGCCAGGCCTCTCAGAATGTAGCCTGGTGTGGCACTGCCTGCCCTGACTCTTGCCCCCTCCCTCCCCCCCACCACCTCCCCAAGCCACCTGCACCTGTATCCCATGCCCCGAGCTTTAGTTACATGTATTTTACATTCACAATCTTCTACATTCCAAATCCTCTTCAGTTTTCACTGCTGCTAAATACAATTCAAATCTCTATCTAATTTTTTCCAATGCTCTGCAAAATTGCCTGACAATTGCAGACAGGATTTAGGTTGCAACACATCAATTTTTGGGGGTTCCCTCACCCCCCTTCTTAAGCTAACCAAGTTACTATTGTGCTCAAATACATGCAAAAGCTTCTGTGGTGCCTCCCTTTGCAGCTGAAAGCAAAATTCAAAATGACTGCAGTTTCCTTCTCATTCAGCCCTTCTGACACCATGAACTATCTTGGGGTTCATTAAACAACAAACCAGTGAATGAGAAAGGAATGAAACTTTAATCAAACTGGAGAGCATCTTTGGCTGTGCATAGCATATCACCATACAATGTTCCCAACCCCTGCTTCCAGGGCACATCTCCAAATTCCTATGTTCATAATCCTGTGCCTTATGAGGGAGTGTCTGTAAATTACAGTCATGTCTCTCCAGCTGTAGTAGCCTTAAATCTGCAGGAAAGGGCAGCTGTAGGGAAATCCTGAGTTAGTGTAAAGCTATTCTAGTCAGCTATTCACCCTCCTCCTAGTAGAGTAGTACAGAGTGTATTTTGGGGCTGTCTGCTAGTGCTTTAATTTGTTCCAGAAATTGGTACAATCCCAGACCATCCTGTGAAGACTTATCCACATGCAGATTTAATGTACATGTGAATCCCTAAATGAGAAAGATTCTAATGTCTTCAACAAACAGGCTTATAATGTTGCTCAGGACAACTCTCACTAAGGCTACATGACATGAGAAGGAAAGTTCTAGGTGAAAATCTATTCCACCACCCAGCACCAGGTTTGCATGTTTTTGTGAGATGTATCTTTTCAGTAAAACTAGAGGAAGGAGATATCAGCATAGAGAATGTGGTTATATTATGTCTTGTGACATTGGGAGTGGGGGCTCTCCCCTTGAGGATCTAGCAGAGATAATGGAGCATAGAGACCTATGAAAAGTCTCTCTTGCCCAAGAACAGATATAATCCCTGGTTTCCATTTCCAGTATGATGTAGACATGCATTCTGATCAGAATAAACAAAATTACACTCTTCCTGGGCTTATTTAATTTCTTTGTAAATGTATCAAAGGTTGCTGTCAGACACTAAGCAGATGCACCTTGTTTTTAAAACAAAGGGCCCAGTTCTTCTTTCCTACCCCGCTGTGAATGAGTGCAGAATTTGGCTTGCCAATTTGCAAAACTTGTCCCAAACTGAACCCTCGGCTCTGAACAGCCGCAGTACTTATGGATGTTTGCAAATCTGGATCTGCGTTTGCAAATGGCCTTTTGGCTTGCAGTCATTACTTCTGTGAATGTTATGGTTTAATTAGCTGAACCTGGAAGGATTCAAATTTTATAAAAGGTTCCTAACTTTATCTTTCTAACTAAACCCTATATCTGAGTAATCCCAACGTAAGGTCTCATCCTATAGCCACAGATGTCAAAGAAGTACCATGGGCCCCTTTGAATTTTCAAAATGCAGCACCAGATCCATATTTTTCATCACTGGCAAAAACTGTTGTGGACACACGAACACCTTAACACCTTGAATATGAATATGTATAACCTGAAGACACTTTAGACAAAATCTCTCATGTAACCTATAAATTTTAATGTTACAATCTGCTGAATGTGTCTACCCTATTTTTGTGCATATATCACTCTTGTATGTGAAATTAGCAATATGAAGTTTGGATCTGTTTATAATTCTAAATGTGCCATGAGGGCCATCATGGATGCCCTGGAAACATTGGCTAAGAAATCAAATTAATGACCTGTGAATGGTCATGTAAGCCCATGTGATTGATCCTAGAAAGACATGTGATCATACCACCTAGTACTGGAATCCACCTTGAACCTGGTATTTTTCCATGCGCATGGCAGATCCATAAAGGCCAGGTATATAGTAGACCCAGAAGGTTGGTTTAAGGTATGCCACTCCAGCTATATGAATAATACATTATTAGCTGGAGTTGATTGACCTTAAGACGAGCTTGGCACTGTCTTCACAGGGAGGTCAATGGGAGCAAATGCTCCTGTTGGCTTCCCTTATTCCTCGACTGCAAGGAGTATCGGCACTGACCAGGGATGGTCTCAGCATTCAATTTAACAGATCTTTACTAGACCCACTAAAGTGAATGCCAGAAGATCAATTTCTGGCATGGCAAGTGGAGACGTGGTCAAAGGATTCCCACCCTGGGCAAAAGTCTATTTTAGCTATAGGAAGCAATTAGTCTCTTGTCTTCAGCTGGCTTTTGAAACTGCCTGCTACTTCCTAAGAGGATATAAAAGAACATTGAAGAGGCAGTAGTGCATATCCAGAGTAAGGATCAATCCTGATTTGAAGCTTTCTCTTGAAATAACACCACCTGTTAGGTAAGAATTTGCATGTAGCAAGTTTTAGTGGATTAGGACTCGCTAAGCATTTTTTGTTCTTTTTAATTTAGTAACTTCATTTGATTTGATTGTTTTCACTTAATTAACACTTGTGTATTATCAAACCTAGTGTACATAATTGTTACCTAAGAGGGAGTAACCACCATGCATCTTTCTTTCACAGATAAAAAGGGCTGACCTTATGAGCTTTCTCCATGTAAAACTTTACACAGAGTAAGATGGATTTATTTGCAGTTTCGGTCCCATTTGGAGATTGGTTTCCTGAGTGCTGAACCCTTAGACCTGAGTCCTTCCACAACTGAAGTGGTTCAGTGTCTGTTCTGATTTGTACAAAGGTGGTAACCACAACTCTGTGCCTTATTGAAGAAGTATAGAGGATCTGGCTCAAAAGGACATGGTAGTGGTGAGCCCCAGAGAGCAGGAAGGTGGATGTCAGTGGCATGATCAGCACACCCGGGGACAACCCTAACAGAACTTCTGTGATTTTACTCTGTCACAACTGTATGTTCCAACTTCAAAGTTTTTGAAGTGTCAGCCTGGTATGTCTGATTGCTATTTGGTTGTTTTACAGATGCTGATGACTGAGCTGAATCTCTTCAGCTAATGCTCCAACAATAAAATTATCAGCTGAATTCCATTTGAGTCATCTTTCTTACTGGTCAGATGCAGCAAAAAACACAGCTTGATTTTTTCTGGCTATTACAGGATTTGACAGAACATCTGTGGTGGGCAATCTGCAGCCCATCAGGGTTCTGTGTGTGGCCCATGAGACATTTTGTTTATTGTTGCCCCCACACCTGGTTACCAGATTCTACTGGTTTCCATCTGCATAGGGTCCCCCCCACTGGTATTACTGACGTCATATGCATGTAAAGCAAGGGCATGTGAAGTGAAGTGTGTACTGATTGCACACAACATTGACTGAGAGAGCCATGCACTTTCTCTGCATCCAATCAAAGCACTGCAGTTAGCAAAACAACCCTTTCCTGGGACACTGTCTTCGTCACAACAGTCTTGTGACCCACTGAGATGGAGGGCCACTCAAGCAGCCCACTTATTAGCCTAGGCTGCCCATTGCTGCAGTATATGAAACACATTCTATGGAAATAATTGAGGGGGGAAAATATTAAACCCCATGCCAATCTTATGACTACAGCCATACTTTAAAGAATCAACAGTTGAGTAAAATACAATCCTTGCCCACACTACAGTATCTCTGCATAACATGCTTGCGAATGGGCATAATGTGTCTCCATGCCATAACGTAACATACTGCACAAAGGTTAACAGCCTACTACTGCAGGCAGGTGATAGAATCCTTTTGCTCATATGATAGCTATTCTATGTATTTATATGGCCCCAATACCATCACCACTATATTCCTCTGAGGAAGGAAGTACTACTACCTCTGTTTTACAGACACGGAAACTGAGGCTCAGGGACAGTGACTTGCCCAGGCGCACACACAAGCAGCTTGTGGTGAATCAGAGTTGATAATGGCACCTCTCAATGTCAGACTAGCAGCCTAACTGCTAAGTAGTTGAAGTCTTCACTCTGTTGTGGAAGGTCCCTGAGTCCAGGCCTCGCTGACAGTTGTGTCAGGGATCAGCACCTTTAGTGCTAGCTAGGCACAACTTTGTCTCTTATAGTCACCCATAAAAATTTAAAAATTCTGGTTAGGAATATATCAGATTTTTCAAACCACAAAGAGAACTAAAAATCCATCACCACTATAAGTAGGACCCCTGTATTTACATATGGGGTAAGTGAGTCCATACTCACTGACATTACTTCCTTTATACTAGGACTGAAACTGGTCTAGTCCAGAGCCCCTATATGCTTCTCAAAAAGATGAGTGATAAATGGTCATTAGCAAAGACTGGCAGGGAGAGGTGTTGGAAAAACACTAGGCAAATTGAAAACACAGCTCTTAGGGTGTAGGATTTCATAGCACATCACCACTTCAGAATGAAGGGGGGAAAACAAAGGAGAGGCAGACAGCACAAATACTTCTTCAGTATTTTCTTCAGGATATTTTCACTGGGAAACAACTATGGCAACTCCCTAACTCACCCAGTGTTGAGTAACTGGTTTTCAGTAGGAAATTTTGGCAAACACATCTATGACATTTGGTGCTATTGTTATTGTTTATAGTATACCAGCTGTCAGGCTTCACGGTTCTGAAAGGACAGAACTGGAATGGTCACATGTTCCAAGTCACTTAAATTTATCGTGGGCCTCCACCTCTGAACTTGGGCCTCTTATTCTCTGAACTTAGAGTAAATTATGACCTGGCAGTTGAAGATGAGCCTTAAATTCAGGACTGCAGGAAAATGATCCTAAAATACATAAACAGGGGAAGCTTCAGTAGGGGTAGAGAGGTTGTTTTACCTCTGTACTGGGCACTGGTGACACAGCTGTTTGAATACGGTGTCCAGTTCTGGTGCACACAAATTAAGAAGGATGTTGATGAATTGCAGAGGGTTCAGAGAAGACTCAAGCAAATGATTAAAGGATCAGACAGCATCCCTTACTGATAGGCTTATTAGTTCACAGGAATACAGTGTAGAACAGACTTGTTAGCACAGGAATCAAAAGCACTCAGTACAATCTATCTCGGGGAGAGGGGAGCTCAGAGCCACGGTCCTGGGCCTTGTCCCTGTAACCTAAACGAGCCCAGATTCTAATGGGCTTAGGGTTAACTTGATTAGATTCTTATTATTTTCATAAGGAACAATTTGTTAATGGGCTCTTCAATCTAGCAGAGAAAGATAAAACACAATCCAATAGCTGGAAGTGAATCTATACACAGAGCAGATATAAGGTGTATATTTTTAACAGTGAGAATAACTAATAGCTAGAACTGCTTTACCAAGGGTTGTGGTAGATTCTGCATCACTGGCACTCTTGAATTCAAAATTGGATGTTTTTCTAAAAGATGTGCTATAAGAATTATTTCAGGGATTTGGTGACCTGTGTAACTTTATAACTGAACATAATGGTCCCTTCTGGCCTTAGAAATTATGAATTGGAGGAGGCAGAAGGGGTCAGAGGAGACATGATGCATATCTTGAATGGAGTCAACAAAAAGTCTTCTTTTAAAGCTAGTACTGCTTTAGAAGACTAGAAACAACGCTCAGCAGCCTTTATAAGGGAAATAGGCAGTGCATACCACTAATAAATGAGTTACAAAAAGAATGACAGATTCATAGAGGACAGATCCATAAATGGCTATTAGCCAAAATGGTGAAGACAAACATCTGTGCTTTGTGTTAAGCTTCCAAGTGCCAGAAATTGGGACTGGGTGGCAGGGAATGGATTATTCTGTAAAGGTACAGCTATACAGCAAGCCATAATTTTGAAATAATGTCGAGATGGAAGACTTCTTACTCAGACAAATCCCGGGCTTCATTTGCAAGTGCGGTATACCTACATTACCCCGCTAGTTCGAACTAGCGGGGTAGTGTAGACATACCCTAAGGTCTGTAACTTCAGCTATGTCAATTGATTTGACTTATGCCCTGCTGTGTAGATGTGCCCTCAGTATCCAGTTTTGCTGTTCCGGGTGAAATATATGCAGTGGTCCAAGTAAAAATTTGTTGGATGATATGGGGTTGGATGACATTAAAGGGACCATGGGTCCTCCCCATGTGACTCTATCCTGCCCTTCAGCCCGGGGCTCCCACTCTACCCCGCCCATGCCTCTCTCATGTTACCAGCTAGGCTGAGGTATCTGAGGGTGGTGCAACAACTGGATTAGCCGCTGGTATTTTGTTGCTTTCCTTGTTCTGCCCCTGCCAGCAGCTAAAGGAACAGAACCCTCAGCCCCATCCCTTGTCCTTCCATTGAGCTGCCTTTCCCCTGGCTCCCTACAGCAGCAGCCTTGCCAGAGGAGTGGAAGGGGGGGAACTGTTTTGCTCCTTTCCCTACTGGGAGGGGCAGCAGGGAAAGGAGCAGAATGCCAGCAGCTTCTCCAGCTGCCATACCACTCCCACTATGTCTACACTACAGGATTTTATCGGAAAAAAGGTACACAAATTGCACTCTGCAATTTGCGTACCTTTTTCCGATTTTTTTTGGAAGAGGTTTTTCCAAAATTTGGCCCTTCCTCCTCATGGGAGGAGGAAGACAGGGCTTCCAAAAAAGTATGTTTGCTCTTCCGCAAAAAAGTAGAAGAGCAGATGCGTTCCCTGGATGCGGCAGAGTTTTTCCGGGATCCCTCCGGGATCCCGGAAAACCTCCAGGCTACATCTACACTACACTTTTGCAGTGTGGACATGTTCTTGTGCAAGAAGTTTGTGGAAGATCTCTTCTGCAGAAAGCTTTTTGTGTAAGAAGCTTTCAGTGGAGACGTTGCCTGAGTTAGCATCACCCTGGCCTCAGACTGCTTTAACAAGACATTCAAAACAAAGTCCCAAAAGTCCATCACCACAATACTAAAGTCCACACTTAGCTCTAGCATCGTCCAGCACAAGAGCTGCTCTTCTACCTCTGTCCGAGTATGTCTACACTACTACCCTCATTCGAACTAGGGTGGTAATGTAGGCAACCGGAGTTGCAAATGAAGCCCGGGATTTGAATTTCCCGGGCTTCATTTGCATATTGTCAGGCGCCGCCATTTTTAAATGTCCGCTAGTGCGGACTCCGTGCCCTGCGGCTACACGCGGCACGGACTAGGTAGTTCGGATTAGGCTTCCTATTCCGAACTACCGTTACTCCTCGTGGAACTCCAATACCTCGTGGAACTCCACGAGGAGTAATGGTAGTTTGGAATAGGAAGCCTAATCCGAACTACCTAGTCCGTGCCGCGTGTAGCCGCGGGGCACGGAGTCCGCACTAGCGGACATTTAAAAATGGCGGCGCCCGACAATATGCAAATGAAGCCCGGGAAATTCAAATCCTGGGCTTCATTTGCAACTCTGGTTGCCTACATTACCACCCTAGTTCGAACTAGGGTGGTAGTGTAGACATACCCTCAGTTCCCACAGACAGTTCTCCCTGATCTTCCTACCTGGATCTGAGCCTTCTGGCTCTGGGCTAGGTCTAGGCCCAGACCCAGGCTCAGGCCCAAGAGCAAGACCAATGCCAAGCCTAAACAGGACTTCTCACAGGATTCTGGCCTCCCGACTCCACTGGTGTCAGTGTTTCCATTGCAGGCTCCAGTCATTACCTCATCTTCCTCACTGCAGGCGCCATCCTGCTGCTCTTATAGGAAAAATTTCCTCATCTCACTCAGGTGTGGTTCATTCAGTAATCAGCATTGGCTCACCCCAGGCCTTGCAACCCTTAAGGGGCAAGCACCCAATTACAGACCCTAAACATTTTGCAAGCAGGATGTGACAAATTAATCTCTTATGTGACTTCACTGATATCACTGGATTTACACCAGAAATAAATTTGGCTATTTATATTTATGTGGCTTCCTTAAGAACCATGTAATCAAGATCCAGTACAAATATTCATAACAGAATTTATGAGATCCAGGCATAGTTTATATATTCTATGGAAGACTTTATATATAATCTTATATACACACTCTTAAATTTGCAATGTAAAATATTGTTTTTTCAGCCAAAAGACAACATTTTGGAAACATTGGTTTTCAGATTTCAACTTTTGGTTGAATAGTCAAATATTGTGGGTTGGCCCCCTCGCCCCCCCCCCCATGTTTTTCTAATGGCAAAAGGAGTATGGGGTGCGTGAAGGACAAGGCAAAAAAAGGAAAGAAGAGTGTAGAAATGTTTTAATTTTAGTTATTAAAACAGGAAAATTCCAAATGAAACACTGTTTTGTTTAGAAAGGCCATTTTTGTAATAAAAAAAATCAATGAATAATTTCTATCAACAATTGCTGAATGTGAGCTATTTGTATAACTGGAAACACTATATCCATGATTCTGCATACTTGCATTTTATTCTGATAATGGATTGCAATATTCCAGTGGGGTTTTTTTGAGTTAACCGCTGTTACTCACTTTGCATCTCCCGATGCAAAGTCTGCTTCTTTCTTCAGCAGCAGCGCATGAACCGACTGGGTTGAAAATTTACCAAAGTGGCATTCATGGAAAAGAGTATTTTTCCCTTTGTTCAATTTATCTGCTGTTTGTTGTTTTACAGAGTAAAAGGTGTATGTTTGCTTAGAACCCACGGATGGCTTAATCCAGTTCCACGTGACCGTGGGCTTATTCCCTTCACTTGGAGATGTGAGCCAAGCCTGGCACAGCTAGAGATGCAGCTAAGCCTCAACCTTTGTAAAAAACCAGCTCACGCAGTGACAACCACCTTCTGCTGAATCATTCATTCAAGAGAAGTCACAGTCCAATGTTTATGAAATCACAGATCATTACCATGGCAGCAAATATGATGTCACTACCACTGGATCATGGAATGATACAGGCAGCAGGGGATATAAAAGGGAGAGATTCTCTTTATGAACAGATATTATGGCAATCAGCATAGATGAGAATGGAAATATATTACAGGAAAGTTTGAGTGTGAGTAACCTAGTGCATGTAACAGTGCACCTTTAAGAAACTAACCTAAAGCACTCTCATTCACTGGAGTTTGGATGAAACATTTCATTGGCCAGTGCTGTGAGTTCCCTCAACAGGATCTTTACACAGTGAAAAACTATTTAAAAGTTGCTGAATTGAATAACTGGTCATGCTGTACATATTTCACAAGAATACCTACTGACATGACAGGAGACAGATTATGGGGGTGGAAAAGGAAATGAGTCTAGTCTGTTAGCCCAATGCAAGTTTTTGGTAGCACCTTGTTTCAGTGTCAATACAGTGTTGTGTGTGTGTATATTCTGAATTTCAAAATCCAAAGTGTACAGAAACTGCCTGCTGATACCTTGTCACTATTGAGCTTTGAAATAAATGTTTATTACCCACCCTCTGATTCATTGTCACCTGGCTTGTGAAATCATTTTCACTGAATTTCAATTAGTTTTATTAAAACTATCACACTAATATTTTGTTATGAAACATAGCTGTCTAGGAGGTGACATGTCATGCCTGTCTATATTAACAGCATACCTCGCTAGTATGCCCCCTTCTCTAGTGTGGGGCTGAGGGCTTGTCTCCACTGCACTCAGGGAATCGATACTCCAGTGATTAATCCACCAGTCATTGATTTATTGTGTTTGCTTACACAAGAAATCGATATGTGCACTTTGTGGATGACGTTACTCTACCAGAATGGGCAGAATAGCTGGTGTCGATGGGAGAGCAAATCCTGCCAACTTTACCACACACAAGACAGCCCATTAAATATGTCGACTTCAGCTACACTATTTGTGGAGCTGAAGTAGGTCGACGGCGGGGGTTAGTGTAAAGCAGGCCTAAGACATGAGGTATATTTCTCTTGTATTCTCAGAGCATGCTCACTTCACAAGTTCTTACATATTTACTCATGAGAATAATTTTGCAATGTTGGACAATTAACAGATTATAAAAGAAACTAATGTTTTCTTCCTTCACCTTTTGAATTCTTTTGGAGTGACATGTGCATTGAAACCACCTTCATGAGGCATAGTCATGACTATATCAGAGGGGTAGCCGTCTTAGTCTGGATCTGCAAAAGCGACAAGAGGTCCTGTAGCACCTTATAGACTAACAGGTGTATTGGAGCATAAGCTTTCGTGGGCAAAGACACACTTCGTCAGATGCATGTAGTGGAAATATCCAGAGGAAGGTATAAATATGCAGGCCAGAATCAGGCTAGAGATAATGAGGTTAATTCAATCAGGGAGGATGAGGCCCACTTCTAGCAGCTGATCTGGAAGGTGTGAATACCAAGAGAGGAGAAGCTGCTTTTGTAGTTAGCTAGCCATTCACAGTCTTTGTTTAATCCTGAGCTGGTGTCAAACTTGCGGATGAACTGTAGCTCAGCAGTTTCTCTTTGAAGTCTGGTCCTGAAGTTTTTTTGCTGCAGGATGGCTACCTTTAGATCTGCAATTGTGTGTCCAGGGAGATTGAAATGTTCCCCTACAGGTTTTTGTATGCTGCCATTCCTAATATCAGATTTGTGTCCATTTATTCTTTAATGTAGGGACTGTCCAGTTTGGCCGATGTATATAGCAGAGGGGCATTGTTGGCACATGATGGCGTATATTACATTGGTAGATGTGCAGATGAATGAACCAGTGATAGTGTGGCTGATCTGGTTAGGTCCTGTGATGATGTTGCTGGTGTAGATGTGGGCAGAGTTGGCACCAAGATTTGTTGCAGGGATTGCTTCCTTAGTTAGTTACTATGGTGCGGTGTATATTTGCTGGTGAGAATATGCTTCAGGTTGGTGGGCTGTCTGTGGGCAAGGACTGGCCTGCCTCCCAAGGCCTGTGAAAGTGAGGGATCATTGTCCAGGAGGGGTTGTAGATTAGTGATGGAGAGGTTTTAGCTGAGGATTATAGGTGATGGCCAGTGGTGTTCTGTTGGTTTCTTTCTTGGGCTTGTCCCGCAGCAGGAGGCTTTTGGGTACACATCTGGCTCTGTTAATCTGTTTCCTTACTTCTTTGTGTGGGTATCGTAGTTTCAAGAATGCTTGATGAAAATCTTGTAGGCGTTGGTCTCTGTCTGAGGGGTTGGAGCAAATGCAGTTGTACCACAGTGCTTGGCTGTAGACTATGGATTGTGTGGTGTATCCGGGATGGAAGCTGGAGGCATTAAGGTAGGCATAGTGGTTGGTAGGTTTTAGGTATAGGGTGGTGTTTATGTGACCGTTTATGTGACCGTCAATTATTTGCACTGTGGTGTCCAGGAAGTGGACCTCCCATGTAGACTGGTCCAGGCTGAGGTTGATGGTGGGGCGGAAGCTGTTGAAATCGTGGTGGAATTCTTCCAGAGTTTTTCCCATGGGTCCAGATGATGAAGATGTCATCAATGTAGCGTAGGTAGAGAAGGGGCATGAGTAGATGAGAGCTGAGGAAGCGTTGTTCTAGGTGAGCCATAAAAATGTTGGCATATTGTGGGATCATGCGAGTGCCCATAGCGGTGCCACTGGTCTGTATATATTGTTGTCACCAAATCTGAAATAATTGTTTGTGAGGATAAAGTCAGAACTCAGACACCAGTTGTGCTGTGGCATCATAAGGGATACTGTTCCTGACAGCTTGTATTTCATCTGTGTGTGGGATGTTTGTGTAGAGAGCCTCTACATCCATGGTAGCTAGGATGGTGTTTTCTGGAAGATCACCAATGCATTGTAGTTCTCAGGAAATCAGTGGTGTCACAGAGATAGCTAGAAGTACTGGTGGCGTAGGGTCTGAGTAGAGAGTCCACATATCCAGACAGTCCTTAAGTGAGAGTGCCAATGCCCAAGATGATAGGACGTCCAGGATTTCCAGGTTTATGGATCTTGGATAGTAGATAGAATAATCCCAATCGGGGCTGTAGGGGTATGTCTACACTACCCCCCTAGTTCGAACTAGGGGGGGTAATGTAGTCATACGGAGTTGCAAATGAAGCCTGGGATTTGAATTTCCCGGGCTTCATTTGCATGAAGCCGGCCGGCGCCATTTTTAAATGCCGGCTAGTTCGGACTGTGTGCCGTGCGGCTACACGCGGCACGAACTAGCTAGTTCAGATTAGGCTTCCACGAGGCGTACAGCTAGTTCGGATAGGAAGCCTAATCCAAACTAGCTAGTTCGTGCCGCGTGTAGCCGCGCGACATGTAGTCCGAACTAGCCGGCATTTAAAAATGGCGCCAGCCGGCTTCATGCAAATGAAGCCCGGGAAATTCAAATCCCGGGCTTCATTTGCAACTCCGTATGACTACATTACCCCCCCTAGTTCGAACTAGGGGGGTAGTGTAGACATACCCTAAGGGTGTGTTGATTCGTCCCTGTGCTTGTGTAGGGAGTGTCCTGAGCACATGGTGCAGTTTTAGTGTATTCCTCAGTGGGAAGTGAGGGAAGTAGCCTGTAGAATTTGGTATTGGAGAGTTGTCTGGCAGCCCCCTTTTGGTAGTCAGACCTGTTCATGACGACAACAACACCTCCTTTATCAGCCTCTTTGATTATAATGTCAGAGTTGTTTCTGAGGCTGTGGATGGCATCGTGTTCTGCACGACTGAGGTTATGAGGCAAGCAATGCTGTTTTTCCACAATGTCTGCCTGTGCACGTTGGTGGAAGCATTCTATAAATAGGTCCAGACCGTCATTTCAATTGTCAGGAGGAATTCATGTGGAGTTGTTCTTCTTGTGCTGTTGGAGGGAGGATATCTGTGTGTCAGTGCGCTGTTCGGTGTTGTGTTGAAAGTATTCTTCGAGTTGGAGACAAGAAAAGTAGACTTCCAGATCATCGCAGAACTGTATCATGTTTGAGAGTGGTGGGTCAAAAAGAGAGTCCTTGAGATAGGACAGACTCTTCTGCTGGGCTGAGTGTGTGGTTGGATAGATTGACGATATTGCTGGGTGAGTTAGGGGTACCACTGTTGTGGCCCCGTGTGGCAGGTAGGATTTTAGCCAGCTTACAGTCCTTTTTCCTCTGTAGAGAAGTGAAGTGTGTAATATAGATCTCCTGTCTTATTTTAATAAAGTCCATTTGTGTGGAAGGTTGGTTTTTTATGAAAGTCTCCAAATTGGAGAGCTCTTTTTTGATGTTTTCCTGTTTGCTATACAGGATGCTGATAAGGTGGTTCCTCAGCTTCTTTGATAGCGTGTGGCATAATCTCTCACTGTGGTCTGTGCAGTATGTAGATAGCAATGGATTTTTCACCTTCAGTCCATTGGGTATGATGTTCATCCATTTGCATTTGGAGAGAAAGATGATATCTGACTGTACTTGTGCAAGTTTCTTCATGAGGTTGTGACTATGGGGCCATCACTAGGTTCCCCCTGAACCCAGAGACTGCCAAGAATTGATCTCTTAGCCTCACTATAAGCAGCTGGCTGGTAGAGAACATTGCAAGCATAAGTGACACTGTGGTGGCACAAATATAAGAGATCTACAAAGAGGAAATGAAATTAAGGATTGCTGTGTGTGCAAGAGATGGGGAGGCCATTTGTGAGAAGCTTGAGCTGTGCATCCATCCCTTAAACCTCACTTAGAAGAAGAAGCAAAAACAACAATTGTCAGTAATAGAGTGGTACCACCATCTATCAATGAAGACACATATACAATTGGAATTCCCCAAATGCAATAATTTGAACATAGCTGGCACACAAGGGTCTATGACACAATGACAAAGTTAATAGACACTGGCAGTGACAAATAAGAATGTACAAGATAATCCAACAAATGAATAGATAAGGTTAATGTGAAATACAACAGTGATAGGCCTGCAAGCAAGTCCATGAGATCCTGACATCAAGATTGTCACATGAGTTGGCTACAGTACCAGCATCAATTTTTATTGGATCTAGGGATATGAGGACCAAGGCCAAGTCTAATGTAAAGAGCCAGCTGCATATGGAGGTGCCAAAGAGACACACATCACAAGAAGTCACCTGCATGATTATGGACAGATCTGCAGTTTTGAGTAGGACACTGGACATCAAGTGGTATCATCGAAGACTTGGTGACCAGTTTCAAAGTCTACATTGAGCAAGAGCTACCAGCAGGGGATATAGATTGTGTTGAAGTCCTTACACCTGTAAACAACTAGAAGTGCCACAAGCTCTAGCAGAGCTACAGAAGCAAGCAGAATACATCAGCTGAGAACAAATACACAGCTTCTTCCACAGAAAGCTGAGTAGATGATTACTGTGAAAATAAAAAAGTGATTAATATCATTTTATAGAACTCATTCAGAACCCAAAGTTTTGTCTGCAACATGCACTAAATCACAAGCTATTATCCTGGGCAGGGACAACACACTGGTAGGGGAAAAAACAGGACAGTTTGGTGATCAGAGAAGATATGGCCACCTCACATGAAAAAAACCAACATCCTTGTACAATAGATGGTGATGACTACCAAAGAAAAACTGGTGGGAATATTAATACTATCAGATGACACTGATGTTTGTCTTGCTGTTGCACCATTACTTTGAACAGGAACTAACATGTTGGAGTGATTATGGAACCCCCACTCCAAGAGAGCTGAAGTAGATGTCTGTACTCCTGCAGAGCAACACTGTACCAGGACAACTAGCTGCCAAAGCATACTCAGACTGTGACATGGTAGCTTCTTTTTTTGCCTTTGTAAAGGAACTGAGTTAAAGATTCTGTAAGTGGGATATTCCCTCTGTCTGCTGGGTTACATCAGTGCAGCATTGACTGAGGTCATTGACCAGGCATCCAAATTCATGGCTACCTGCTACATACAATCAAGCTGTACCACCATGTCAGAAGCAAGCAGACATCATGAGCAGCAAAAATTGGCACAGGTATCACCCATACCAAAGCCCAGGGCCTTACCATTGACAACTGTAGCATTTATGGAACATGTAAAATGAGCATGTGTATGGGAAAAGTGCTTTGGATCCAAACACACTACCACATATGGTGTACAGCAATAGGGATGGCTATGCAATGACAAGTTCAAGGCACTGCTTCTATGCCGTGCTTGCTCTTTGATATTTAATCAAGTGTTCTTGAGAGAGTGATGCACCTAATAAATCTATAACATGTGGATGTAACAATACTAAAGTGCCATGTACTATACTCTGTGCATGCCAAGGGGCTGTGGTGTGTCACAATGACCTAACAAAATCAGTCTTAGTATTTGCAGATAAAAAAGGTCATGACATGCAGCAGCCTCTGTCATAGGAGGACACACAGCTACAGTTTGAATGAGAAAGAACAGTCATCATTTAAAATGACTTAATTTATAATGACTTTAAAATAAAACGTTTGTTTAAAATTGTTATAGTAATTTTGTTGAAAGCCACAATAATCTCCTTAATACACCTAGTCTCCTTTTTCATGCACCCTTACTATTCAGGTAGGTATTGTTATTGATTGATTTGCAAATGTCAAATGCAAATCCTGCCTTGATTTTGTACCTCTGCAGTCATGAGACTTTTGTCATAGAAGTGGCAGTGGAGAAAAGAAATGTTCATATTTCAAAAGGCTCTGTAGTGAAGATTATAATCAGTCAGATTTTTTTAAATATGTGGTTTTGAGATGGGAGCTACACTATTTTTGTGGCTTTTGTAACACAAGATTGAGCAGAGCTGTTGCCACACCCACCCGTCCATATGAACTCACTATTATCACATTTCATTATATTTGGTTTTCAGTGATTTGTTTCCATTTTGAGGAAGTGCGATTTCTCTATGGGCAGCTTAATTGTTAAACATGCAAGTCCATATTTGTTTAAGTAGGGTCTGAATGAATTCCACTGACAGCTAGCTAGATGTAGGGAGTGGGAGAGACTTTAGGAGCAAATGGTATTTACATGAATATATCTACTCTGCTTAGATATCCAGCGGAAAAAGCAGGTTGCTCAACGTGATCAGCTTTGGCTGGTGTTGGGTTAAAATTACCTTAGTATTGAATGCAGGGGTAGTAAAATGCTGTTTTCAATCTTATTCACTTCATTGTATAAATAAAGAGGAACAGAACTGTACTGATCCTGTCCCAAATAAAGGGGTCATCCTTCGCTGAAAGGACCTCATTATGCCTAGGGTTTAACCAGTTCAAACATAGAATTAAATAGGCTACATTTATTATGCTAAGTACTCAATGGAAGCTCAAATCACTTGTGGTAGGGTACCACACACACACCAAAAGTTTTGCTGACGATAAATGCGGGTGTGAACAGTACTTTGTTGGCAGGAGTGCTCTGACAAAGCTAAGACTGCTCATTGGGAGTGGAAGATTTTTGTTGGCAAAAGAGCTGATAAATAGTTGTGTCACTTAAAACTGCATAATATAGATATAGCCTCAGAGACTGACCTACAGGTCACGGCAGGCAGGTGGCAGCAGGAGATGACGTAGGGGCAGTCAATGAAAGTGGCAGGTGAAAGGGGCAAGCAGTTAGCTGGTGGGAGGCAGCAAGGAACAGTGGCCGGCAGGGCAGCTAAACAGTGAGGAACAGCAGCTGGTGAGGCAGCCAGCCAGAGAAGGTACTAAGATGGTGGAGCAACCCTGAGGTGACTTTCCACAGATGGGGAATTTTACTATGGGTCCTCACTGACCAACGACAACCACTGTGAGTGGGGTGTGGTTAGGGAGCAGAGGGGCACACAGTAAAGGAACTTTTGGTTGTAGAACTCAAGGATAGCAGCAGAAGCCACTGCCCACATACTCGACTGACAGTTTTAGGTTTGTGAACCTTGCTTGTGGCATTTTCCCAAATTAATGTTGGGTAGCTCCTCTCCTTTCATTAAAAGTTGTCCCCCCCCCCCACACACACACACATTCTGCCCTTGCAAGCCAGGAAATATTGCCCAGAGATGGCGTGTCATTGTCCTGGGTTATTGGTTTGCAGCTTGTGCCGGATCTGTGTGGTTGGTTGAAAATGAACTCCTAGATACTGAACCTGGCACTGGTTGCTGCTGGTTCCACCTGGCAAAAAGTCACACTTGCTTCCAACAAAGCTAAGAAATGGGTTTCCAAAGACTCACTTGAACCTGATTTTACACTGGTGTAACTCCACTGATTTCAATTATGTTATTACTGATTTAAGCCAGGGTTAGATCAGACTCAGGCCTCCCAAGAATAATATCTCCAATTATTTCCGAAGGTCCCTATTTTTCCTGTACAATTTATCTATCCACTGTGAGATGCAACATTAAATTTCAGATTGTTTGACAATAGAACAATCACCAAAAGACTAGGAGAGATGACTTCAGAGAAAGGCATCTCATTCATTTGGCACCATGGAACAATTAGTGGTGGGGTTTGGTTATAAAAAAAATCTGAGCAGCCAGCAGACTCCACCCTAGATGACATATGACAAGCCCGAGATACTTCCCTCATTTGGTATAGGATTTGGGAACATCATTCACTAACATTTAAGATTCAAACAGTGAGAGATGAAAGCTGTCTCTTCAAAGCTTATCGACGTGTATACTCAAGGAATTTTGCCCACAAGTAATTGCTGATTTGGCAAGAGTCTGAAATCAGGAAAATTAGTCTCATTATCTTATTCTCCAGTTTAAACCCAGCAGTTTCTATTAAGCAAAAAGAACTCTTTACCCTAAAGTGTATTATTGTGCTTGGGAGTGGTCCGTTGTTTGCTAAATAATACAACTTTAAGGGTTAGGAAAATTGACTCAGTCAAATTCACAACTATGGTAAGATGGCATTGACTTCAGTGGAGTTTCGTCAGCTTACACTCAGAGTGGTCCAAGAAAGTTTTGCGAATACATTATATAAATTCAGGTCAGTTTAGACAAAGAGTTAGCTCTTCAACAACAAAACATTTTTGAAACAGAAATCCTTATCTTTAACCTTGTCAATTTCAACATAGCCCCCTCAGTTATAGTAAACACATCTTTTGTAGTGTTCAGTCCCAGGGTGATATACAGATGATCTGCCAAATACAGGAAAGCCTGCCAAAGAGTGATTGTGTTTATGCGTGTGGATGAGAAATTAATGGGCAGATCATTGCAGTAATCTGGATGTACTTCCCCACTATGAAACAGAGCAGAAACAAAACCATGCTAGATCATGTTCAAGGTACAACTCTTGCAGAGCAATTAGCAATGGGCCAAACCAACTTTGGCATCTCCACATCAGAGTACCTGCCAAACCAGAGGCATTTCACCACCTGCAGGGAGACCATCTAAACAAGAATAGGAACAAAATGCTCTCTGAAACAAACAAGGATGTGATCAATTTCAATTATTTGAGTAACTAAATAATCTTGATAATTGCAATACTTCACAGCTGTGATCCTGCTGCCCTAGTGACTACTGCATCCTGCACACAGAAATGATTGGATAAGAGCACATCATCTATCTGTTTGAGAGCGTTTGTCCAAGAACTCCTCCTAAATGGTAAGACCACCAAATTCAGCATGCAGCTTCCTCTTATAAGAGGGCCATACCTCATGGTATCATTAGTGCCCACATGAATAAGTAGCATGAGGTATTAGTCAGAGGGCCAGGTGATCTTCAACAATCCCTCTAACATCTCAGATACAGGCCCCTGGCAGGCAGCATACCTCCCCAGAGACCATATGTGATGGCGTGTCAGGGAGCCCCCAGCCCTGCTCCCCCATCCACAGCCAAATCTGGCTCTCAGCTGGCAGGTAGAACAGAAGATTTATTGGTTCAGAGACATAGTGTAGCTTAGGATTGATGTTCGTACAAGAGCCAGGGCAGGCAGCATTATTCCTCGGGGGGTGGGAGGGAAGAGGGCTCAAGGGCCCTGAATCACCTTTTCCTGCTCCGAGTCTGCTCTCCTCATCCTACCCAGCAATACTAACTCAACCCCCCAGCCACTGCTCCCTCACCCCAGGCAGCCCCACCTCCTCTATTGTCCTCCTTCCAGGCCCAAGGCGCTATGTGCTGTCCCCCGGGCCTCAGGATGAGAGAAACTGCAAATACTTCCCCAGTGAGTGATACCCACACACAGCATCACTACAGAGCATCATAGGGCCACAGGGGCCACACACAGCACAACACAGCAACCAGTGAATGCAAAACCAGAGTGGATACAGGGCCACGTGAGTGGGCAGCACCCCCACCACATCACACCAGATAGTAGCTACAGATGGGTATTTCTGTCCCCTTCAGGAAAGAGTCTCCAACCATCACTAGCCGAGGTTTCCTCCTGAGAGTGGTGGCTGCAGCCCTCCAAACCTTGGGGGTACATGGCTTCTTCTTCTCTGTCATGAGGGGAGGGAGGGTTGCTCATTGCCAGGGCAGCATATTTGTTTTACATTACCATGGAGCATCACCTGAGAGCAGGAGTAAGGCATTGCCTGCTTCCAGAAGTAACCAGCAGCCAGTGTGCTCCATGGGACAGAGCCATATCCTTCTTCCCCAGTGGTGTGATAGCAGGCCTCTGTAGCGGGATCACTTCCTTAGCCTTGGATGTCTCCACGTGAATATGCTTCAGGAATTCCTTATGAGCATGGATGCTTCTCAGCCTTGCTCCCTCTTCCTGTAGGTCTCCCACCTGCTTCTTGAGAGAGCACACCAGCAGGCAACTTTCACAATGGATGATCCCCCCCAGCATGGCTTTCTGTGAACGGGAAATGCAGTTCACAGTCTCTGCAAATCCATGTCAGGATCTGAACAGAGGCATCTATGCTCAACCTGTCTATCTGGCTACAGACACAGGTGGAGGACACAGGACCAGCTCTGGGACAGGTGATGCAGTACTTCCTAATTATAGCAGCTATATTAGGATCCCTATCAAACTCCCCTGTTTGTGGTCTCCTGGTCACAACTCCCTTTGGGTCACTTAGGAGAGAGACAGCCTTAAAACCCAATGCCTAAGTCAGCCCTCCAAGGTATTTAGGTACCTAACTCCACTTCATTTCAGTGGGAGCAATTTACCAAATATCCCAAAGGAAATCAGTGGACGACCCATGCCTACTCAGACCTAGGCTAGCACCCTAACAACCAGACCATCTATTCTCTCCTTTTTTCCTATAACTAGGAGAAAAACTTTATAGCAAAGATACAAAACTAGAAAACTGCCACAGTGCATCTAAGAGTATTGGGAGAAGCAACATCACAGGAGTGCTACAAGTGAAAATATGAATGCACTAGTATGTTTACCCAGCACTGCTCAGGTCCTTAAGGAGCGGCTCAGGGCCAGAGGCTAGGAATGTGGGGGTGCAGGAGTCAGGGTTGGGGAATGAGCAGGAACTCTGGGCAGGAAACTGTGGAGGGGGAGTGGATGGGGAGGACAAGAGGGCCAAAAGCCCCTTGAGATTCCTATCAGGGTTGCTTGCTCTTCTTCTTGTCAGTAAGCAAGAGCAAAGTGCACAGCTCATCTGCCCCTGCACTTCCCAACCAAAGTGTATAATGCAGCAAACTGTGTACTTTCCCTTCACTCCCTAATGAAGGGGAACAGCCAGCAACGTCTACACTGGCCCCTTTTCCGGAAGGGGCATGTAAATTTCACGAGTTGTCGTAGGGAAATCCGCGGGGGATTTAAATATCCCCCGCGGCATTTAAATAAAAATGTCCGCCGCTTTTTTCCGGCTTTTAAAAAAGCCGGAAAAGAGCGTCTAGACTGGCCCCGATCCTCCGGAACAAGCACCCTTTTCCGGAGGCTCTTATTCCTACTACGATAGGTGAAATTAACATGCCCCTTCCGGAAAAGGGGCCAGTGTAGACGAGCCCCTTGTGTTTAAAGTAAGGCACACACTTAAGTACTTTGCTGAACAAGTACCTCAGTGCAGGAACTATCTTTGTGGGTTTAGTTTGCTCAGTGCCTTGTATCCTGAACCCTGTTAATAAAGTTTAGGAAATACAGTGTGAATGTGAAATAAAAACTCAACTGGATATTGTCTTATTGTACAAGGCAAAACAAGACAGGTTAAATAGGGGAGAAGAGGCACAATGAATGTCTCAAGGATCAGTATATGACTCACAAAAAAGTCAGTGACTCAAGAGGAAATATGCAGTGTAGTTTGAAAATGTGCAGACGGCCTTAGGAACTGAATTAGAAATATTAGCCAGTGCACTGTAACGCACATCTATTCTTCCCAAAAAATGGGGAACTGCGCAGAGCTAGTGTGAGAGCATGTTTGGAGTTTTTTAAAATAATGTATTAAAATGTAGAAATAATGGAATCTCAAAATTTCAGATAACGTAACATCATGAAAGCAAAGTCTTGAATGCAAAAGACCAGTACTGTAATGTCACACACATGGAGGGAGAGTTAAGGTGGCAGCATTAACTCTAATAATTCCTGATTTACCATGCAACTTGAATGTTTTGATAGAATGATTGCAAGTATTTGGAGCAAGACTGTATGCTGAAAGGCTTTCATATGTCAACAGGACCATAGATAATCTAGTGCAATGCAATCCTGGCCCTATTACAGTCAATAAGTGTTTTGCCATTGACTTCCCATAGGCCAGGATTTCTCCCAGTTTGGAGGTGTTATTTATTTTATAAATGATTGACAGATATAGCTCATTCCCATCCATATAAAAACCTTGAGGTAGGAGATCCATGCAGAGTGTTACCTGTAGCAACCTGTTGAAGCAGAAAATTTGGGCTCTTTACCTTTCCTGCAGAAAAAGTTGTGGGGCTCAACATAAATCATCCACAGGGAGTCCTTAAGTCTATATCCCTCAGCAGCCCTTCTTGGCTTTGTAACATTGGTGCTCCCGTGTCTTCCCCTAGGGATATTTCTTGGGACTCCATTGGAGGGCTCAATTGAAAAGGATTTTCTTTTCTGTTTAGTGTCAGAGAGGCAAATGTAGAACCTGCCCACCCAAATACAACATCCTTGGTCCATCACCTCTTTACGCTCCCTCCTTGACTGCACCATGTAGGAGCTCCACAAGACCTAGAGGAGACTAAGCCCTCGAAAAGAGATTTATACATGTGCGGAAGGAGGCCATAGTATTTACTCTTTGCAAAGAATTCCAAGCTTTATGGACTTTCCCTAAACCCTACTCAAAGAGAGGAAGGATTTCAAAGCTCAGTGATGACTCAAAGGAAGTGAAGTAATTGTTTTGATGCTATTTCTCAGTTACCACTAATTTAAGGCTGGCAGCTTAAAGGGTTTTGTGGTGAACAACGAATGGACTTTAATCAACTGTTCTTGGGTGTAGAGAGTTGACAAAGGAAAAAAGTGAGTTTGACAAATGGAGAAAATGTGTTTGGCTTAGTGCTAGGTGTTAAAACAAAAACAAACAAAAAAACCTTACTTTGGAGGAAGAGAATAAAGATTCTGTACCATTGTTCAGCACCTATGGAGGCTGCCAGGAAAAGCAGCTCCAAATGTTTTTCAGAATTTGTTTTTGGAAATGGTCATAGAAAAGCTGCATAAACAAAACTGGGCAAGCAATATAAAATATACAAAATAAAGGTTTAACACACCCAGGCCTATAAAGAACACAGGTTTGTGGGCACACGCTCTCATCTGTATCTACGGCACACTCAGCTCAGAAGTACAGGTAGCTCACCAGGTAACTTTCAGAGCACCTAAGTGATGTAGGTACCAACCTATAGTCCATTTTTAAAATAGGGCTTTTAGACTTCTAGTTTACAGAGACCTCATGGGGAAGGCATTGTCTTTTTGTTCCTGGTCCATACAACACCTAGCACACAGGGATCCTTGTCTACTGCACGTAGTAGTAATAATGCTTTTGAAAATGTTACTTTTAAGTTCTTTTCTGAAGTTTAGCTGCCTAAATATGCAGCGAGACTCCTAGTGGCATTTTCAAACGCGCCTAAGTGATTAGGCGTCTAATTTCCCATGGGGTTCCTATCTCCATCTTATCTGTGAAATTCTCTTTGAGCAGTAGCGACATTTATACCTTATCATTTTGTACATATATCTGGGGTTATATTTTCCAATGTGTTATACATTCAACATGGAATTTTTTCTGCCATTTTCCTGCTCAGTCATCCAGTTTTGTGAAACCCCTTTGTAACTCTTCCAGATAATTTATGAATATATTGAACAGAACTGGTCCCAGTACAGATCCATGAAGGACCTAGCTAATTACCTTTCTCCAGTGTGAAAACTGATAATTTATTCCTACCCTTCATTTCTTATCTTTTAACCAGTTCCTCTTATCCCAGAAAAAGAATAGTTAAAATTAAAATATTGTGAAAACAAACACAAATGGACAGTCATTTTTGGGAAAAAATCCTTTCCTTTGCATAAAGTCTTTGCCAAGTTTTCATGTAAAGTCCCTCTAGTGACTATATGTTCTTTCTGCAGAAAAGAAGAATCCAATTAATGTAGAATTTTGGCTCAGTCATTTAAAAAAATAGATGAATCCTGCCATTACATAAATCTACATGAGGGAAAAAGAACAGAAGCGTTTGTCTGTTGCTTCCTTGCTGGTTTGCTATTGACAAGACACAAAGGCAGTCCAAACACTCAGCCCCCTGAATCCTGGCATACATCTCTTGCTGGGGGGGCACCCTAGGCTGGCAGGGTGTGATTTCTGCCCTGCCATTGTGTCACACCAGACCAGGGTTGCATGTGCCAAATCAGCCTGCCTCACTGGTTACAGCAATGATATAATGGTCTGAGACCTGTTAGAAGAAAAAAGGAAGGAGAGGAGAGAACAGAGCAAACTGAATGAAAGGAAATGCTACTGTAGGAAAGGGGTGCTTTACAACTATGGCTATATTAGCAGAAAATGTATATATATTTATTTAAATGTAAATAAAATCAGCAGCTATATAAGGCTTTTTGTGCCCCGACATATCCTTGAAGTGACAACATAGCATCAAAATGATCATCCAAAGAGGAACTGCCAGCTAGCAAACTACACAAAAGCTTTTTTAGCCTTTTGTCATTTCTGGAAAAACTTTCAATTGTCTCCAGAAAAATCAGTCCATCAGAGTCCTTTTGCATCATGCCAGGAAGGTCACCAAATTCAGACTATTTCAAAACAAGAGGGGGAACAAGGTCCAAAATCCCAGAGCCCTCTCATGTAGCAAATTTGAGAAGACCTGAAGAAGGAAGCTTTATGTAATAGCTTCTTTCACAATTAACAATTACAAATGTCAATATTTGCTACAATAACTTCAGTTCATTAGGACACATTAAAACACACCTATCTTCCTAGCACACAAATCTGACTGTGCGTTTATAGATTGGCTTATTTTTGCATGGAGTCACTTCAGATATCTAAGCAGTTCTTCGTATCTGTAAAGAAGCTACAGTAACATCATTTACTCATCCAAACTTGAAACGCTAACAGCTACCTATATTGGATTCTACTTTCCTCTGAGCAGATGTTGAGTGTTGTAGGGATTAATACTTCATGTTGTTGGATGGTTACTACAGGCTGAAGTTAGAAACAGAGAGCCTAATGGCAGGCAGAGTCTCCAGCCCGTGCAGGGCTGGAGCTGGTGACTCGTGGCAGCCCATGTCGTGCAGGGCTGGAGCCACACAGCAGCCCGTGGCAGTGCAGCGCCAGAGTCCCCAGCAGCCCATGGCAGCATCCAGCAACAAGTGGGGCCAAGGCCAGAGCCCTGCAGCAGCAGCCCCAGCAGCCTGCATTAGCAAGGGGCCAGGGCCAGAGTCCCAGGAAGGCTGCAGCATTGCAGGCTGGGGCCAGAACCTGCGACAGACTACTAAACAGCCAGCAGCGCTGATTGGGTGGCAGATTTTGGGGGCCGGGACCGCCCCAATCTAGCAACTTCTCTTGTTTGAGACTGGTCAGGTCCTGAGGGTGCCAGACAAGGGAGGTGCGACCTGTAGTTGTTTTCCATCCTGGGGTAAAGACAGAAATTGAAAGAGACTGTGTATTATTACTCCTGCAAGCAGAGCCAACTGGAAGCCAGTTTGGTGTCTGTCACAGTTGTTTCTTATCCAGGGCACAAATGTTCATGTTTTGCAAAACAGCATCATTATGTCCAGACCAGGAAATAATTTTCCTTTTCATTGCAAATATACAAGTGTGTAATGCAACCATTCAGAACAAGGAACTGTTTCCAAGGGTGCTGCTAATAATGGGAGGTGGAAATAAGCATTGGGGGGGGGGGAGATCAGTCCCCCGTGCACCATGAACTACCAGTCTTACTACTCATTACCGTCCAGGTTGGCCTTGTGCCAAAAAATAACACTGCAGGATAATACCCATTAACAATGCATTTAAAATCAAACATGCTGAGTTGCATCATCCTCTGTATGGAGAAAACCCCTCTCGGTCTCAATTAATTGTATTCCCTATCCAGTACTCCTTTGGTTAGGACTTGGGGAGAATTCTACTGGTGCTACTAGGGCATTTCTAGAGAGTTAGGTCACTTATATGCAAATTCATTGCCTTAGCAATGAGCCTATTCTCCATCCTACCCCGTCCTATTTCTGCATGGCTTCTTTCCGAGACGGACTGAGAAGCACAGACCAACAATCCTTAGGGCAGGTTCTCTTGTTTCGATTCTAGTTATGTTTATAGCATCCTCTTCACTGTAGCAGCTGAGCCCATTCCAGTAGTTCATTAAGCAACAAGATTAACATCTGTCACATGCAGCTTGTTCTTTCTCTCATCCTCTCCATGGGGACAGAACTGTGTGTGCAGTGGAGACTTTCTGCATTTGTAATGGTGGCTGGTGAGGTTTGTGATGGTTCTTTGTCCCTCAGGGAATTCGTGCCACAGTCATGGACCAGTCTCCTGCATGAGCGAGCTTTACCTGAAAGACAGAGGAGTTGTTGATTGTTTAAAGCGCCAAGATGAAGACCGTGGTCTTCTAGATGCTCTGGATCCAGGCCATTGAGTGCCTTGAAAATAAAGCCCAAGACCTTGTTCTTACCTCGATACTCTATGATTAGCCCGTGTAGAGATCAGAGGACAGGTCTGATATTCTCTCACTAGCCTATGTTGCTGAGGAGATGAGTTGCAGCCATGTATACTGGTTAGAGTTTAAGGACTTATGGCTGCATGCATTGCTATAGCCATGACAAGAAGTCACCACCAGTCTGGGATGGAGTCTCCTAGCCAGCTGGATGTGGTTGGAAGTATTATCTGTGGATGTTACTATGTTAGGGTATGTCTACACTACAGCACTAATTCGAACTAACTTAGTTAGAATTAGTTAATTCGAACTAAGCTAATTCGAATTAGCGCAGCTAGACCTAAAAACTAGTTCGAATTAGTGTTTTCCTAATTCGAACTAGCATGTCGACATTGAGTGGACCCTGAACAGAGGTTAAGGATGGCCGGAAGCAGTGCCGGCAGGGCATCAGAGTAGGACTTAGAGCGTGGAGCTGCTGTCTCAGGCTAGCCGAGGGCTGTGCTTAAAGGGACCCGACCCCCACCCCAGACAGACAGTTCTCAGGGGTGCCCTGCTTGCAAAGCAGTCCTGGCTTGGAGTGCCCTGAGTGCCCACACTGGGCACATCACAGCACTCGGCCATCAGACCGGCTGCACTTGCCGCAGGCTGCCATCTGGGGAGAAGGAGCAATTGGGGGGCTGCAGGAGAGCTTCCACCCCCAGAAGCCTGCAGAGCCAGCCCAGTCCTCCCCATCAGGGGCTCGTACCCCATTCCTCCCTCACCTCCTTCCACTTACCCTTCCCTAGCCCCCCTTCCTGATGTACAAAATAAAGGACAATTGTGTTCAAAAATAGAATCTCTCTTTATTGAACAAAACTCAGGGAGACTGGGAAAAGGAGGTGGGAGAGGGGAAGAGAGAGGGTGGGAGAGGGGAGGGCAACTACAATGATGAGGGGTTTGGAACAGGTCCCATATGAAGAGAGGCTAAAGAGGCTGGGACTTTTCAGCTTAGAAAAGAGGAGATGGAGGGGGGATATGATAGAGGTCTATAAAAGCACGAGTGGGGTGGAGAGGGTGCATACAGAAAAGTTCTTCATTAGTTCCCATAAAGAAGGACTAGAGGACACCAAAGGAAAGGAATGTGTAGCAGGCTTCAAACTAATAACAAAGTTCTTCTTCACAAAGCAAAGAGTCAACCTGTGGAACTCCTTGCTGCAGGAGGCTGTGAAGGCTACAACGAGAACAGAGTTGAAAGGGAAGTGAGATCAAGTCATGGAGGTTGGGTCCATGGAGTGGTATTAGCCAGGGGGTAGGAGTGGTGTCCCTGCCCGAAGTTTGTGGAAGGCTGGAGATGGATGGCACGAGACAAATGGCTTGGTCACTGTCTTTGGTCCATCTCCTCCAGGGTCCCTAGGGTTGGCCACTGTCGGCAGACAGGCTACTGGGCTAGATGGACCTTTGGTCTGACCCAGGACGGCCATTGTAAGCTCAGGGCTTGGGGTCGGGGGTCTCAGTGGACCACCTTGATTTTCTTGCAAACCTGCTCCTGGGTGGCCAGGCTGGCAGCTCTCCTGCCCTAGACGGCCGCTTTCCTGTGCCTAGTACAGTGCCTAGCACGGAGCGCTAGTGTAGTGCCTATCAAAGTTAATTCGAACTAACGTCCGTTAGTTCGAATTAACTTTGTAGTGTAGACATACCCTTAGAGCTTAACATCAGCAAGGAATCCAAGAGCAGTCCTAATCTATCTACTGAATTGAGCAACTGTGGGTGTGCACAAACAAAGATGTCATGGTGGCTTTCCTCTTCCCACCATGAGAACCTCTGTCTTGCTCAGGTTGAGCTCCAACCAGCTGTTCTTCATCCCTGAGCCAAGCTCATTCAAGCACCGCACCATCTTGGGAATAGTGGTGTAGATGTGTGTGAAATCAATGGAATGAAAAACCCTTTCGGGATCTGGGCCTAAATGACTGATACAAAGCTCACTAAAGTACAAGAACATAAGAATGGCCATACTGGACCCAAGGTCCATCTAGCCCAGTATCCTGTCTGCCGACAGTGGCCAGTGCCAGGTGCCCCAGAGGGGGTGGACTGAAGACAATGATCAAGAAATTGGTCTCTTGCCATCCTTCTCCAGCCTTTGACAGAGACCAAGGACACCATTCCTTACACCCTGGCTAATACCCTTTTATGGACCTAACCTCCATGAATTTATCTAGCTTCTCTTTAAACTCTGTTATAGTTCTAGCCTTCACAGCCTCCTCTGGCAAGGAGTTCCACAGGTTGACTGTGTGCTGTGTGAAAAAGAACTTTCGCTTATTAGTTTTAAACCTGCTACCCATTAATTTCATTTAGCAAAGCATGTGACCACCCCACTAGGAGAGGGGTATAATCACCTGCTACAGCTCCCAGTTAATAGGCTTGATATTTGCTCAAGTGGTTGTGGTCTGTGCTTTGCAGCTGAGGTTCTGGACTCAATCTTTTCTCATAGCCCCAGCCATAAGAGTATTGGAGGAGTCAGATGTCAGACTCCCATTTATTTCAGTGGGCTTTGGATTAGTTGTAGAGTCACCTTTTTTTTTTTTTTTTTTTTTTTTTTTTTTTTTTTTTTTTTTTCATTAAACCTCTCTTGAAGATGCTTGTCACCAGGCAGCTCAGCATGGCCTGGGCAAATGCACAAGTAGACAGAACAAAAACAAATCAGAGAGAGTTTAGTATCTTTGAAAACAAGCTTGCCTACCAACATGGGGACTCAGTTCTGAGCACCCCAACAACTGTCATAAGTATTATTTACTGCTTTATTTGGTTGTACAGAATATAGAGCCACACAGATCCTGTGAAACACCATGTATCTATCTCATGAGGATTTACCATCCTGCATCAGCATCTTATCTGAGCACCTTCCACATAAAATAATAGCACTACTGAAGACCCTAGTGGATTTCATGCAGTAAATAAAATGTTAATGGATTGCTACTGTATTAAACTTCCATCTGTATTGTTTAACTTGATACTTACTTAGGATCATCTGTTAATAGAATGTGTTTAAGAATTTCAAGATGTGTGGCATGATTGATCTTCTGCTAAGGATGTGGGGGTGGTTAGTAGCCAGCAGCAATATATTGTGCACCCCATATGGGAGAACAGAGTTTGGAAAGAGATAAGAGAAAGCTGATCTCAGAAATGGGATGATTAGTAGACAAGTTATCATGACACACACCCCCAGCAGGTTATATTTGGAGCTGCATTGTGGATATTACTCATTGAATATGCATAAAATTAGGGCTAGTCATGCGGAAACACAGGAAGAGGTGACTGGAGAGAGATTCCTGGAGTGAAATTCAATCACTCTGGAGTTGTGTAGCTTCATTGTAAGTCTTAGTCCCAGCCACCATTGATCCCAGCAGGAAGGGCAGAATTGAGTATTACAGGGCACAAGGGGGAAAAAAATCAAATCCAGATAGAATAAAATCAGTTATTTCAATTTGGATCTGAATCATCTTTGATGTTGTGGTTGTGATTATTGAATGGAGAAGACTGGGAATCTTTCATTCCAAACCAACTTAGTTATGTGGAGTCTTATTTCTTTTAGCATGTCAAATCAATTAGTTAAAATGTTTGTACATTGCTTTGAAAATGGGAAGTCACACACACACACACACACACACACACACACGCTCACCAGTAGTGCAGCTAACGTCTCCGAGAGAAAAGGCAAGAAATTGTTTTAGGACAAATTCAAAAGTAGACATGTTAGCTTTAGAGATGGGCCCAGATTTCAGGAAAAAATGCTTAATTGAAAAATGCATAGAAAAATTGAAAGAAGTATGATAAATATGCTGGAAACAATTGACTTATAAAGGATCTTATCATTTAAGCTGGGTTTTGAAATATATAAATAAGAGACAACCCATTCATCATACTGAATATGTGGCTGGCTATGATGTGCCCCTTGCCAATATCTATGTCAAAGGTAATTGGCCTCTTTAAGGAGAAAGATGGAGCCAGCCCCACCTGTGTCATAATACTGAATGGATCTGGTATTAACACAGTGAAGAGTTGGGCCTCAGGATGGCTTGAGAGAACACAGCTGGGAGGAAGCTGAGATAGGAACCACAGGGAACAGCTTAGACTCCTGAGGGAAGCACTGAGACAGGACCTGCAAAAACCAGAGAGTTCCCTGGGAAAAGCTGCAGGAGTCGCCAGGTAGGACAGGCAGTGAAAAATCTATCAGGAGGAACAGAATCTCCAGGGCAAAGGCCCTGAAAGGCAGTGCTCAATTAAAAGGAAGAACTCTGCAGGTGCAAGGGAGTAGTGGCTATGGGTAAGGAATTTCTGTAAGCCAGAAGGAGAGGGAATCCAGGGAAGGCAGCCAAAGAGTCAGCCCTCTGTAACAGAGCCTGAAGGATGTATAGCTAACCCTGGGTATGTCTACACTACAATGTTAGTTCGAACTAACGTCCGTTAGTTTGAACTAACATTCATAGCCGCTACACTAGTGCTCCGCTAGTTCGAATTTGAATCGAACTAGCGGAGCGCTTAGTTCGAACTAGGAAAACCTCATTTTACGAGGATTAAGCCTAGTTCGAACTTACTAGTTCAAATTAAGGGGTGTGTAGCCCCTTAATTCGAACTAGTGGGAGGCTAGCCCTCCCCAGGTTTCCCTGGTGGCCACTCTGGCCAACACCAGGGAAACTCTATGCCCCCCTCCCAGCCCCGGACTCCTTAAAGGGGCACGGGCTGGCTACGGTGCCCGTGCCAGGTGCAAGCCTGCCAGCACCCAGCCAGCAGACCCTGCACCTGGCACGGCACAGAGCCACCCACCCGATGTCCCCCAGCCCACCCCCTCTTCCCGGGACCAGGAGCTTGCCCTGGACCGCAAGAGGCGGGCACCTTCCTGGGCTAGTGCGGACATCGTGGACCTCGTCCACAATCTCCGCACTAGGCACAGGAAAGTGGCCGTCTAGGGCAGGAGAGCTGCCAGCCTGGCCACCCAGAAGCAAGTGTGCATGAAAATCAAGGGGGTCCACTGAGACCCCCGACCCTGAGCCCTGAGCTTACAATGGCCGTCCTGGGTCAGACCAAAGGTCCATCTAGCCCAGTAGCCTGTCTGACCACAGCGGCCAACCCTAGAGACCCTGGAGGGGATGGACCGAAGACAGTGACCAAGCCATTTGTCTCGTGCCATCCCTATCCAGCCTTCCACAAACTTTGGGCAGGGACACCACTCCTACCCCCTAGCTAAGACTACTCCATGGACCCAACCTCCATGACTTGATCTCACTTCCCTTTCAACTCTGTTCTCGTTGTAGCCTTCACAGCCTCCTGCAGCAAGGAGTTCCACAGGTTAACTATTTGCTTTGTCAACAACAAGAACAACTTTCTCTTACTAGTTTCAAGCCTGCTACCCATTCCTTTCCTTTGGTGTCCTCTAGTCCTTCTTTATGGAAACTCATGAAGAACTTTTCTGAATGCACCCTCTCCACCCAACCCCTGCTTTTAGAGACCTCTATCCTGTCCCCGCTCCATCTCCTCTTTTCTAAGCTGAACAGTCCCAGTCTCTGTAGCCTCTCTTCATCTGGGACCTGTTCCCAACCCCTGATCATGTTAGTTGCCCTCCCCTCTCCCAGCCTTTCTCTTCCCCTCTCCCACCTCCTTTTCCCAGTCTCCCCCAGTTTTGTTCAATAAAAACAGAGTCAATGTTGGAAGAAACGTTATCTTTATTTTGTACATCAGGAAGGGGGGCTAGGGAAGGGTAAGTGGAAGGAGGTGAGGGAGGAATGGGGTACGAGCCCCCGATGGGGAGGACTGGGCTGGCTCTGCGGGCTTCTGGGGGTGGAAGCTCTCCTGCAGCCCCCCGATTGCCCCCTCTCCCCAGATGGCAGCCTGCGGCAAGTGCAGCCGGGCTGATGGCCGAGTGCTGTGATGTGCCCAGTGTGGGTCGTCCGGGCAGTCCAAGCCAGGACTGTTTTGCAAGCGGGGCACCCCTTAGAACTGTCTGTCTGGGGTGGGGGTCGGGACACTTTAAGCGCAGCCCTCGGCTAGCCTGAGACAGCATCTCCACGCTCTAAGTCCTCCTCTGATGCCCTGCCGGCACTGCTTCCGGCCATCCTTAAGCCCTGTTCAGGGTCCACTCAATGTGGACTTGCTAGTTCGAATTAGCAAAACGCTTATTCGAACTAGTTTTTAGTTCTAGACGCGTTAGTTAATTCGAACTAAGCTAATTCGAACTAATTCGAACTAAGTTAGTTCGAACTAGCGCTGTAGTGTAGACATACCCCCTGAAGGGGAAAAGGCAGAGCCCAAGAGGTGTGCTGAAGAAGAGTGGCCAAAAGGAGCAGAAGCATGAACTGTTTGGATCTCTTGTTTGATATTTATTTGGACTTTTGTTCTCCCAGAAGAGGACTGAATTTTAAGTATGACCTATCCAAAGGACTGAGTCACCCAGAGGAAATCCTCTACAGAAACAGGTCAGCCAACAAAAAAGGGGGGCTAGAATTGGAAGAGACCCTACAATACCTCATCCTAATCTGAGGGGGCCCTCCAGTGATGTATGTGACCAAGGACAGTCCCCTTGTGTCTTATGAGATTGAAAGATCAGCAGTATTGAGGAAAGTGTTACACATGTATAGTGCACACACTTTTCCAGGATCATTTTTAAAGAAGCAAGGTCTTAGAAACAAAGGCTTTTCAAGGAATTATTCAGACTGTCATCAATAGCCAAATCCTGATCCCATTAGTCAATGGCAAGACACACATTGATTTCAATGAGGCTGTGCATTTAAGTTTCTCTGGTTTCTCTTCCGGGTTCTAATCACCTCAGAAGATATAAAACATACAACTATGAAATGTAAAATGCATCAGTATGACCTTTTGATCCATTATGTCTTAATTTCCAAAAATCTCCAATTAGAAGATTCCTTTATAAAAATAAAGAGGCCTTCTACCAACATGTACCCTAAAACTCCATTAGTCTGTCTCCAGCCTCTCCACCACACAGGGCAATAATGCAAAATATACAAATTTTTTAAAAGTAATGAAAAAACTGACAGTGCAGCTGCTCAGTGTTTTCCTTGATAAGTTACTGTTCTCCACTAAAGAAAAAAGTGCCCCCTGAAGGATACTGATGTGATTCATGTACCAGACTTTGCTTTCTTTGGTCCAGTTCAGGAAAACACTTCTACATGTGCTTAAGTCCATCCATCTTCAGGACAGCACTGAAATACTTGCTTTAACTAAGGGTGCATTACACAGCACCCTAAACCGGAACTACGATATGCAATTTGAGCTAGGCAAGGCCTAGGGCAAAGGCACTTATCCCAGGATAGCATGGCCTAATAGCTAGAGTTAGTGTAGTACCATCATTAAAAGGCTGGTAGCCCAGGTCCGGGGGGAGGGTGGCTATAATACCTTGGGCACAGATATTGATTTATAAGCTAGAGATTATGCTATGCCTACTAGGACCCATAAAAGAAGAGACTTGAGCATGTGCCTGATTTTAAGCAGACAAATAGTCCCATGAATGTCAACAGTTTATCAATCCAATTCTCCATGACCTAAACCAAGGGTCAGGCACAAACCTTTGCTAACAATTCCCCTTTCTATCTTGAATGACTATGGAGATGCAGGTATCCCATTAGGACTTCCTGCTCCCCCAGATAATTCATGTTGAGTGCATAAGCACAATCTTAAAGCAAAGATTCTGAAAGCTTTTTGCCTAATACATGTACAGTGCTGCTTACATCTGGAGAAGACTTTGACATGAGGGTTGTCTGTGAGAACACTCAAACACAAAAACCAATTAGTAGATAAGTGAAGGAAGATATTGATCGAGCCATTACTGCCATGGTAAAGTGATTCAGAAGGAATGAATTTAATAAAACAGCTGCTCCATTTCTCTTTTTCTGCTTTGAATATAACATACTGGAGCAAGACCACTGCAGATGTGTCCTTCTACTGTCCCGTTTGCACTTGCACATGGCAAAAGATAACAGAAACTTTAGCAGTGCTCTGAGCCATCTTTGGTCTCCTGCAGTTACAGGGCTCTGGCAGTGTAAAGGGGCCTTATAAAGTAATGCACACCTCTATAAATGCCCTTTATGTTGCCAGAGTGGTGCAATGGGACCTTAGTGTAAATTAGAGTCAGGCCCTTTAAATGCACAGCACTTGACTCAGTAAACTTCCTAATCCATTGAAGTACATTGAAAATAAGAACCATACCATTCCATCTGCTCCTGTGGGTGTACTGGAAGAAATATTGTTAAATGACCAAAAGTGTGCTCAAGAGAAGAGAACTGAATACAAGTACCATCATCCCTCCCTCTGAACCTGCTAACTCAGTATCAACCTGTGTCAAAGCAGTAAAAGATAAACTACAAATAAACTTCTAAATTCATATGTGCTGAGTTAAATGCTATATTTCATGATGTTTCCAAGGCATCTCCATTCCTGACAGGTCTACTTATTCACCCTTGGATTGCCTCCTGGGTCCGTGTGTCTTGCATTGCCAGAGCTCACTAAACTTCTAAGCAACATGGACATCTTATCTGTCCTCTTCTTACCCTTCTCTGCAGCTTACCTCAGAGTAACGGCACAGAACACTATCTGCCAAGTGACGGTTTGGGCAGACTGAGAAATTCTGTGAGAACAAATTCAGAGGCCTCATAAGGATCTTCCTAGAGAATGAATGATAGCATAAGACAGCTGTGAAATTAACAGGAATAGAATTAATTTTTAATCCAGATTCAAATGAATAAAGAAGGAAGCCCAGTAGCTTTTGTTGGCTGTATTTAAAGATATTCACAAGGACTTGCTTCCATATTCCTACCATGTGTTTTCGGCATGAGTGACTAAGGTGATTCTTAAAGAATACCTTTAAAAAACTTCATTGACAATCCTTAAATTGCAAAACAGTTGCTCTTTTAATCCCATTTGCCTTTAAAAAATCTGATGTGTTAGAGAGCATGCTCCATTGTATTTATAACCCAGGCATTCTTGAAGTAGCAATAATATTTTTTGTATCGTGTAAGTTAATTCATACCCTCATGGTGCAAGACTGTTTTCTTGACGACTGTATAAGAACAAACCACAAAGACATACTGAGTGGTCTGGCAAGCTTACCATACTCTTCTAGCATTTAGGTTCAAAGATACAGGTAAGAAGGTTCATATTTTTAAACAGAAACAATGAGATATTATCCAAACTGAGGTTATTGGAGCTCAAAATACACTGTTCATGTGGGCCTCTATACAGTACATGCCCAAATCTATTCTCAGACTTGCATTTAAGCAATTAGAATGCTTTCCTGAATCAATGCCTTTTTGGCAATTGCTTCATCTCAATTGTATGTTGAAATCTAGAGGACTACATAGGGCAAACTGAAATTTGTAAAGGCTATATTATAGAACTTTTACATTGAATTTCAAGCATATTTAAAGGGAGAATTAAAAATAGGATCTAACATGCATGATCTTGGCCATTACTAGTAAAATCTCATGTGTGGGGTTTTCACCCAATATATGAGTAATTAATAAAATATGCCTCCTAGTTCCTCAAAATAGAAAACAAGTGAGAGTTAAGTTTTGCATTGACCTTGTGATGGCATCTTGCACAGGGATGAATTTTCATAGCATTGTAGATTTTATGGCCAAAAAGGACCATTAGACCATCTAGCCTAGCTTCCTTACTAACACAGGCCATAGAATTCACCCTAAGGAATCAACTCAGCTTCCAGCAAAAACAAACTACCCCTCCTATTGGCATTAATGAATGCTCTCAGGGACTAATCCAAGTGCCAATTCATGGTTTATTCCATCTCAGGCTAAATGCATCTGACAGGCATTTGCTGATCCCTGCTGGACATCCCACCACCTTGGTTGTACACCCCTCCTGAAGGTGTCTTTTGGGGGGCGGGGAAAGGGGGAAGAGCACCATGTTAGTTCTCCGGGAGCTGTCTAAAGAGGGCACCCAGGTATAGCTATGCAAAAAACAAACAAAAAAAACCCCAATGAGGGCGAGTCCTCCAGTGGCTGGAAGAGCTGGAACTGGCAGAAGGCAATTAGGGTAAAACAGTAAATCGGTCAGTAGGCTAAGAATACAGAATGTCTGAGCTTACTGAATAAGAGGGATAACTATTTCAGATATGGTGACAATATATACCCCCAGACCAGTGGTCCTGCTATGGGCACCCGTATGGCCCCACAATATGCCAACTATTTTATGGCTGACCTGGAACAACGCTTCCTCAGCTCTCATTCACTTAAGCCCCTTTTCTACCTACACTACATCGATGACATCTTCATCATCTGGACCCATGGGAAGGAGACTCTGGAAGAATTTCACCATGATTTCAACAGCTTCCACCCCACCATCAACCTCAGCATGGACCAGTCTACATGGGAGGTCCATTTCCTGGACACCACAGTGCAAATAAGTGACAGTCACATAAACACCACCCTAAGCATAGCCTACTGACCGCTATGCTTACCTGCATGCCTACAGCTTCCATCCCGGACACACCACACGATCCATTGTTTACAGCCAAGCACTGAGGGTATGTCTACACTACCCCGCTAGTTCGAACTAGCGGGGTAATGTATGCATACCGAACTTGCTAATGAAGCCCGGGATTTGAATTTCCCAGGCTTCATTAGCATAAAGCTGGCGCCGCCATTTTTAAAAGCTGGCTAGTGCGAACCCCGTGCCACGTGGCTACACGCGGCACGGGCTAGATAGTTCGAACTAGCTAGCTATTCCACGAGGTGTACAGATAGTTTGGAATAGCTAGCTAGTTCGAACTATCTAGCCCGTGCCGCGTGTAGCCGCGCGGCACGGGGTTCGCACTAGCCGGCTTTTAAAAATGGCGGTGCCGGCTTTATGCTAATGAAGCCCGGGAAATTCAAATCCTGGGCTTCATTAGCAAGTTCGGTATGCATACATTACCCCGCTAGTTCAAACTAGCGGGGTAGTGTAGACATACCCTGGGGTACAACCACATATGCTCCAACCTGTCAGACAGAAACCTACACCTACAAGATCTTCAACAAGCATTCTGTAAACTACAATTCCAACACGAGGAAGTGAGGAGACAGATTAACAGAGCCAGACGTGTACCCAGAAGCCTCCTGCTACGGGACAAGCCCAAGAAAGAAACCAACAGAACACCACTGGCCATCACCTACAGTCCTCAGCTAAAACCTCTCCAACGCATCATCTACAACCCATCCTAGACAATGATCCATCACTTTCACAGGCCTTGGGAGGCAGGCCAGTCCTCGCCCACAGACAACCCGCCAACCTGAAGCATATTCTCACCAGCAACAATACACCGCACCATAATAACTCTAACTCAGGAACCAATCCATGCAACAAACCTCGGTGCCAACTCTGCCCACATATATACACCAGCAACACCATCACAGGACCTAACTAGATCAGCCATACTGTCACTGGTACATTCTCCTGCACATCTACCAACTTAATATATGCCATCATGTGCCAACAATGCCCCTCTGCTATATACATTGGCCAAACTGGACAGTCCCTACGCAAAGAATAAATGGACACAAATCAGATATTAGGAATGGCAACATACAAAAACCTGTAGGGGAACACTTCAATCTCCCTGGACACACAATTGCAGATCTAAAGGTAGCCATCCTGCAGCAAAAAAACTTCAGGACCAGACTTCAAAGAGAAACTGCTGAGCTACAGTTCATCTTCAAGTTTGACACAATCAACTCAGGATTAAACAAAGACTGTGAATGGCTTGCTAACTACAAAAGCAGCTTCTCCTCTCTTGGTATTCACATCTCCAGATCAGCTGCTAGAAGTGGGCCTCATCCTCCCTGATTGGATCCACCTCATCATCTCCAGCCTGATTCTGGCCTGCATATTTATACCTGCCTCTGGAAATTTCCACTACATGCATCTGATGAAGTGGGTCTTTGCTCATGAAAGCTTATGCTCCTACACTTCAGTTAGTCTATAAGGTGCCACAGGACTCCTCGCCGCTTTTGAATAAGAGGGAGAACACCCAGAGAACTATTTACTATGCACTCAGTAACAATAGACAAAATAATGTATAGATGAGGTAAAGAGGAAGTTGAACCATGGACAGTGTGTGGACAGCACATGCATACACTGATGTAATCATACCAATCAAATATATGTAATTCAATGTATAAATGCAATAAGTTGTATAATGTATATAAAGGAAGAGACTGTAACTTTGAAGCTGTGATGTACCCTGCACCCACTCCAAAAGCATTTGAACCTTATCAATTGAGTCTAGCATGTACCAAGTAATGATATTGGACCAATCTCTGAATCTGAAGCCAAACTGAGTTCCTGGGAAGCCAAGTGGAAAGAGTTCTTGGAAGGATTCACCAAATTCCCCCCTTGAAAATCCAAAAATCTGTACTGGTCAGGGCCTGCATCTGACTGCATCTTTTTGTTTGTGTCAGTGAAAGACAGTTTGTTTGCTTTATGGGTTATGAGGTGAAGCTGGGACATCCTGAGTTGACTATTCATGTGATTGCTCTAAGAGTGGGCGAGACCACTTCATGAGGCACTTCACTGGCTAAGACAAGTCTATGGGAATGTCTCTTGAGGGTTAACCATCCAAGAAAAAGAATTGTAAGCAGCATGTTCAAAAAGGGGTGATTACAGTGACAAATTAAGAGACGTCATTCTCATTCAAAACAGATGGAGTCACACACAATATAATGAAATATCCAATACAACTCTGTTCTAAATGTCTGTTAATTCTATCACCTCATTTTGATGTCAACAGAGCCTGATAAAATGCAAGTTGTTGATGGGATTGTTCCTTTCCTTTAAATATTTACAAACAGGAAGGTGATATGACCCTCCTGATTGCAGGCTTTTGTCTGTCATTTGTTTTAAATGGTTTCATCCTTTCTTCTTATGTATGCTAAACCTCATCTACATTTAATCGCATCAGTTACATTATTAGTAACACATGTAATGCTTCATGCATTCTTCCAGTTAATAGATAATGAAGAAAACAGACCTTTAATCATCTTTCTACAATTTCTAGCTTATGGACAATGAAAAGTTTCAAGGCTGGAGTTAGTTCACAAATGTTCTGCTATAAAATAACCAGTGAAATCTAACTACATTAGATCACTGATGTTTCTATTTCACTTACAGGAGATATGCAATAAAGCTTGAGTATTCCAATTAGCCATACTGTTGTATAACATCAGTATATACTGATGTTTATTATTTCTTTTAGGAAGGGACTGTAGACAATGGGCAGCAGCGCATGAACACCCCCTGCCTCCCTGACCTAGGAGCCACTGCCAGAGGGGTGTGCCAGTCACTTTTGGGAACAGCCCAAGGTAAGCACTGAACCCCTCATGCCCTCCCATCCCCTGACCCAGCCCAGAGCCTGCACCCAAACTCCTTCCAAGAGCCTGCACCCGCTCCCACACTCAAACTTTCTCCTGGAGCCCAGCCGCTCAACCCCCCACTATTCCAACCCCCTACCACAGCCTGGTGAAAATGTGTGACAGTGGGGGAAGTGAGTGATGGAGGGAGGAGGGACAGAGCGAGTGGGGCCATGGCTTCAGAAGGGACAGAGCAAGGGTTGCATGTGCAGACAGTTCACAGCTCTACCAGGCTGCGGATTGCTGGGCACCAGCCAGCACAGGTGCAGTGCTGCCAAAATGTCAGGGGCCCATTAACTGTTCTGCCCCAGAACCTGGAATTGCTGTCAGCAGGCTTGAGTTTGGGTTGCAAATCACTCCACTATTTGAATTCTGGGGTAATGAAATGTTTTCCTTATTGTACAAGTCCAGGGCAACAGAACTGTGGTTAGCCTGCCCTGACTGATTGGCCCACCCCTGGTTTAGGGTGACCCCGATATGGCCCACAGGCTGAATATGGCCTGCCAACCCATTTGATCCAGCCTGCGCCTCCGCCTCCAGGCCAATTGAGACAGGAGGTGGGGAAGAGCACAAAGTCTCCTCCTTCCACTCCGGGTGCATGGTGCCTGAGAGAACCGCCAGCTGTTCAAAATGGCTGGTGGTTCCCTCTGGGCACCATGTGCCCCAGCAGAGCAGGGAGAGAGATCTCCCATTCTCCCGCATACCACAGGGGAGTGCACAAAGTCCCCCCTGCACACAGTGCCTATAGAGAACCACCCCTTTTGCCTGAGGCCCCGCCCCTTCCACCTTAGGCTCCTCCCCTTCCAGTGAAATAGCTACCCCCAAAAAAATGCCCACCCCTGTCCTAAACTGAACCCCACTTGCTAAGCACGGGGATAAGAATGCCAAATCCCAGGGGAAAGAGTGGGGTGGAAACAGATGTTCCTATCTGGTGGTATGGCCCCCTGCTTACAGTCCTTGACACAATTTGACCTGCTTCTCTCCAGAATTTAATAAATGAGCTTATTTGAGTCACTTGAGTCCTTGTTTCTGGTTGAGGATTCCTAGAGCCAGCCTTACTGCTGAGCAGGTCTAGGGTTATGTCTAGACTGCAGGCATCTTTCGAAAGAGCCTCTTTCAAAAGATCGCGTCTAGACTGCAGGCGGATCTTTCGAAAGAGAAATCCGCTTTTTCGAAAGAGAGCACCCAGCGAGTCTGGATGCTCTCTTTCGAAGACGGCCTCTTTACATTGAAGAACGCCTTCTTTCGAAAGAGGGACTTTCGAAAGAAGGCGTTCTTCCTCGTAAATTGAGGTTTACCGCCATCGAAAGAAAAGCCGCGTTCTTTCGAAATAATTTCGAAAGAACACGGCTTGAGTCTGGATGCAGGGGAAGTTTTTTCGGGAAAAGGCTACTTTTCCCGAAAAAACCCCTGAGTCTGGACACGGCCTAGGAGATTAGCCTTAGACCTTGTGTGGGGACAATGAAAGACAACATAGAGCCTGCATAGAGCAAACAGTAGCGGCCAGGAGTCAGTGCCAGAGGCAACTGCAGAGGCATTGCTTGATGTGCATCTTCACCTACCGGTGGCAGATGGACTCTCTCCTCCCCTCAAGAATGCACCTCTGAACTCTGGATCTTGGCTAACTAAGGATTTCCCCAACTACACATGGGGAGCAGCCAAAGGAGAGGGAATTGGTGTGTTACGGGTTATTCATTTGTTAGACTTTCCTACCACAAGGTGGGAACTGAAACAAAGGACACTGCCTAACAGACGAGGGAAGGGTTTGCTTGTGGTCACTTGCTTTAGAATCTGATTGTGCCGTTTTCCTATATTAATGTTGGATTTCCTTTTCCATTTTAATATGTTGTATTTTGTAAGAACTGCCTTCTGGTTACAAGCTGGAGCTGAAGGAATAGTGGGAAGAGCTAGTGGGAAGAGACCCTGGGTGTGTATGTAAATATAGTTTGTTACTGATTTGCTTAGATTTGTTAGCTATTCAACAGATGGAGTGGTCTTTTGCACATTGTAATGAACTTAATTTATGACCTAATGCCAGTTATGTTTGTATTAAAGGCAGGGACAGCTAAAATATGGTTACCAATGTTTGTAATTGTGGGAGTACAGAAAAGTAGGATGGTGCTAAATTGTTCCAAAGGAGACATCTCACAATTAGCTGAAAGAACCTTGTTATAAGAGGAGAGGGGGTGAAGGAAGATTATTCTGATCTTGAGACTGTATACCCTGCCCTTGTTTGACCAGCAGGGTGGTGGTGGAGAGATGTAACAGCCAGCCTGCAGGGCAGGGATGGAGAGAAGTGAGCAGGTGAATGGCACATGACCAGTGGAGTGAATAAGTTTACCCCCCCTAACTCAGCATGGGAGGTGAACTCTGAAAATGCACCTCTGAACTCTGCATGATAATGGGGTGGAGAGAAGGGTTGGGCATGTGAAGGGGACATTTAGCTTGCTGGACTTAAGAATCCTAGGGAAGAGACCTCAGGAGGTCATTAAGTCCAGCACCCTGCCCAAAGCAGGACCAATCCCAACTAAATCAACCCAGCCAGGGCTTTGTCAAGCCAAGACTTAAAAACCTCTAGGGATGGAGGTTCCACCACCTCCCTAGGTAACCCATTCCAGTGCTTCACCATCCTCCTAGTGAAATAGTTTTCCTAATATCCAACCTAGACTTCCCCCACTGTAACTTGAGACCATTCCTCCTTGTTCTGCCATCTGTCACTACTGTGAACAGCCTCTCTGCCAGGAGTGGCCCAAGGCTGGCTGCAGCAGCTGGCGCCCTAGGAAGGGCGGCGCAATCACCGCACCTGCCCACACGGCCGTCAATGGCCATGATGTCATCATGGGGCACCCCTGGCGCCCCGTGACGTCATCATTGGGCGCCCGGGGAAGCGGCACCCTAGGCAACTGCCTAGCTTGCCTAGGCTCATGGGCTACCCCTGCTCTCTGCATCCTCTTTGGAACCTCCCTTCAGGAAGTTGAAGGCTGCTATCAAATCCCCCCTCACTCTCCTCTTCTTCAGACTAAATAAGCCCAAATCCTTCAGCCTCTTCTCGTAGGTCATGTGCTCCAGCTCCCTAATCATTTTGGTAGCCCTCTGCTGGACCCTCTCCAATGCGTCCACATCCTTTCTGTAGTGGGGAGCCCAGAACTGGATGCAATACTCCAGATGTAGCCTCACCAGAGCTGAATGAAGGGGAACAACATCTTCTCTAGAACCTGAGGGAAAAAGGACACTGCCCAATCTACTTGAAAGGGACTTTTACTCATGGTTTGTGTTTGTGAACGCTGTTTGTGGTGTTCTCCAAAAGTAATGCCAAGTTACTTCCCTCCCCTTTATTAAGTTTCTTTTCTGTACTCAGACTCTGTGCTTGCAAATGGGGAAGCATTGCCTCTCAAAGGTGCCCAGGGGTGGTGTGTGAATTTCCCAGGTTCCTGGATAGGGGCTTGAGCCAGTTCTGTAGATAAATTAGAGTAGCCCCCAGATATTAAATGCATCCCTGGCTGTTACTGGCTCCACCAGGCAGGAGGGTTACATAGTAACAAGAACACCTGAAGCAATATGAGTCAACAGTGTGATGCTGTTGCAAAAAAAGCAAATATGATTCTAGGTTGTATCAACAGGTGTGTTGTAAGCAAAACTCGTGAAGTCATTCTGCCGCTCTACTCTGCACTAGTTAGGCCTCAGCTGGAGTACTGTGTCCAGTTCTGGGCGCCACATTTCAAGAAAGATGTGGAAAAATTGGAAAGGGTACAGAGAAGAGCGACAAGAATGATTAAAGGTTTAGAGAACATGACCTATGAAGCCAGGCTTCATGAACTGGGCTTGTTTAGTTTGGAAAAAAGAAGATTAAGGGGGGACATGAGAGCGGTTTTCAAATATCTAAAAGGGTGTCACAAGGAGGAAGGAGAAAATTTGTTCCTCTTGGTTTCTGAGGACAGGACAAGGAGTAATGGGCTTAAAGTGCAGCAGGGGAGGTTTAGATTGGACATTAGGAAAAAATTCCTAACTGTCAGGGTGGTCAAATATTGGAATAAATTGCCAAGGGAGGTGGTGGAATCTCCCTCTCTGAAGATATTTAAGAACAGATTAGATAGACATCTGTCAGGGATGGTGGAGACGGAGCTTGGTCCTGCCTTGAGGGCGGGGGGCTGGACTCGATGACCTCTCGAGGTCCCTTCCAGTCCTATTATTCTATGATTCTATGATTCAATAAGGGCTCGGGTGAATCCAGTTTATAGGCAGGCAGTTGCAAAATGGCTGAACAAGTGCAGAAAGCTTGGGTGTATTTTTATGAAGAGGGATGGTACCTTTACAACACTGTATGAGCTGCCCGAGGCAGTGAAACCCTTCAGTTCCAAGTGTGCCAGCTGTGGTGAGTTGCATGTGGCCAGTCCACTTGCTGTCAACTCCACCTGGCAGAAGGATCACAGGAGTAATTCATTAATCCTTTGAGTTCCTTTGATGTGAGGTGCTAGTGGCATAGGATATAAACATTATTGTAGAGGAGTGGTTTTTTAGTCTGGCCACTGAGCCAATTGTGTTGGTAAACATCATAGTACCTGGATGCTCAGAGAGCTGGATGAGAGCATGTTAGGCAAACCTAAAGCAATAAGGTCCCAATTCTCTTAGATCAGACTAACCTGTGTAGGAAAGAGAAAGTGTAGAGTTCAGCTTGCAGAATTCCCTGTTCAGTGTTCTGTGCTGCTGCCTAACTCCACTGGCATTGATGAAAAACTCAAACTAGCCCTTTATGTCTGTTATGGTGGCACCAGTTATGATTCCACGGCTAAGGTAGAGTTGAATATTGGCACCTAGCACTAGGCGATAGCGTTATAAAGACAATACTAAATTTTGTAGTTAAATCAGGGAATGTATGAAAAAAGTATATCCTATCCAAACTGATAACTAATGTCACACTACAAATAATTTCCTGCTTTCCATAAAAGCAGGAAATTATACCTTATCTTCCTCTACATAGTCTGGAATTTACAGCAAGAAAAAAATCCTATTTATCATAATACCTTCGCCTTATGCAAGAGCAGTCAGTATTACACTGATCAGATTAAGATCAACAGGAGACATAGTCCAAGAAAACAAAATGAAAAGAATTGGGCTCTAGTTCTTTGAAAGACCCAGTAAAAAAAACCAAACAGCTAAAGTGTCGTTCCACAAATAGAGAAAAAATATATCCAACCCCCATTTCTAAAACCATTGTGAAAACAAACAATTAAATCAACTTTAGCTGCTTAAAATAGCTTTAGTAGAAGTAACCAACAAAGAACTAGCTACTACTAAAACACACTGAGCTAGTATCAAGCAGAAAAACAAGAAAAAAAATAAACATATCTTACTTTACTCAGTGTCATTTCATAGCAGGTGAGAAAGTAGCATCACAGCCGCTAATATTTCCACATAGTGTCCTTCTCAGCGCTTACAAAATGTACTGAGGGAATACAACAGTATCACATCACATAATAAAACAAAGCTACAACTCATCAGGATAGTCGCTTGACCAGCAATGCAGTAATTAGTTACATCTGATCACAAGAACAAGCCATCACTTTGAAGACAGGGTGAATACATACTTCTGAAGCAATTGCATCAGCAAAAAGGGATATCATATGCATGGGACTTTGGGCCCGACTCTCCACTATCTTATGCGGTCTTCATGCCAGCATAACTATGTCAATGGTGTCGCACTGACAACAAACCAGAGTAACTGAATGGAGAATGTTCTCCTAAAGGAAAGACATCAATAAACCATTTTATACAGAAAAAATTATATGCACCCTACAAGCACACTGAACACCACCACATATGCTATCCTATTCTGTGCCAGTGGCACACAATTTAATGTCCTGAAGGCTGTAATACTATGGTCCTAACTCTGCTGGGTGTGGATTATGGGTGCTGGGTAGTTGTGTGTGTCACTCTTAAAATATCTGTTTACATTTTCAGAGTTGCAGAAAATTACAACAGCGTCAAACAGTAGAGATAGTGTCACAGGGCCATACACTCCTCCCACCCCCGGAGAAGTAGTTGAGTCCCTAGGGCTCTTAAAGTTATGCCCCAACCCCAGTGCAGGCCCCACTGGTTGTGGGGGAAGCAAAGGGAGGCAGCAAGACCCAGGCCTTCCCTACTCTACCAGATCCGAGCCCAAGGCTGTGATAGCAGAGGCATGGGCCAATGCTCACTCAGCAAGGAATCCTACCACAACACACTGATCTTCTCAGGACTTACTCTCCCACCCTGGGCTACTTCCTACCTTACTCTGCTGAACTCCCTCTAGGGTCCTTCCTCTAGCTCTTCTGTAGCACCGGTGTCCTGCTGGCTGGTTTCTAGGGACAGTCCCTCTGGTGGTTTGCCTGCAGGAGTTCCAGCAGTACCTCCTTCCTCTGGGTCATCACCTGGAGTCATATTTACTGGAGTCAGGACTAGTTTTGTGGGAAGGACAGCCACAGTGGGAAGAAATACTCTTTTTCCTGCCTTCACAATACCATATATGGGATTGGGAAGGAATTTTCCCCAATTGTCAGGGACCTTGTGGATTTTCCTTCTTCTGCAGTGTGGGGTGCAGGTCACTTGCTAGGATCATCCAGGTAAGTGTCACTTAATCCCCTGCCGTTGCAGGGGCCTTTGCTTAGAATCTCTTGCACCTAGAGGTGATCTATTTTTGCTACTACTCTCTGTTCAAAGCCTGATGTTTGAATCCATTATAAGTTGTCTCCATGATGGAAGCATCCTTCTCAGTTTAGCCTGGTAGCTCAAGTCCGAGTCTGTCAACAAATGCTTAGAGACTTGCTGCCATGGACTATATAGACTTGCCCTATGAGACACCATCAAGAGGCTGTCAATGAGACACAGGTTGGCTTGAACCATTCCCTCTTAAAGGGCCCAGTCCACCCCCTGACACAGACACTTGCAAATTTCTACTCCTCGAGGGCTCTCTTACCTCTGATTGCTATTCCATAATTTCACAGATTTAGAGCGGAGGCCTTTCAGTGGGCATACAACGATGAGATTAGGAATTTGCAAAATTCTTCAGATAGGCATTTCAGGGGAAACAATGGTGAGATAACAAGCAGGATGGATGAGGTGAAGTGTCAGTGTTATCCCCATTTTACCATAGGCCCAGGGTATTCAACCTGCCAGCCACATGTGGCTATTTGGTCGGTTGAGTGTAGCTAGTTCAGAACTGGTTGGACAGGATGGCCATCAGCCATTTTCCTTTGATAGCTCAGGTGGCAGACCGTAAGCTCAATTAGTATAGCAAGCCTTAAATTATTGGTATAATTCCTACTCAGATATGACAGATATTAGTCAAGTTATAAAAAGAAGGTCATGTTTTAACAGTGAGGGTAGTTTTTGTATTACCATCACTGGTAATCCTTGAAACCAAGGTTGGATGTTTTTTCCCCTACAATGTGCTCTAGCTCAAACAGGAGTTCATTCAGGGATGTCCTATGACCTGTGTGGTACAGGATGTCAGACAAGATGATCCCAGAAGTCTCTTCTGGCTTTACAATCTATGAAATTGCTTAATGCATTATTGGAAGTTGTCCAGCTGCTACGGTGATGAGTGAGGCTTGAATTTTATGTAAATGGAAAGAAAGCAAAAGGCCACAGAGAGTCATTATAGGAGCTAAGACTAGTTTCTGACTCCCACTTTTTTGAGGCCATTTCTTTATCCCTCTCTCTATCTCCAGTCAGATACTGCATATATTAACAGTGCACTTTACATTTATTATTTTAGGAGACGTTTCTACTTGCCTTGGATATAAAAATATCACCATCTTTTTATCGCTTTTTTGTTTTGGTTTTGGTCTTTGGTTTGTTTGGGTTTCTTTTGTTTATTTTGTTTTCTCCAGAGCCATTTTTTAGCTCCAGCTGGCTGAACTTTGTGCAGGATTTTAAACTGAAATATATAAAGCTGGAAATGATTTCCTGACTGTGTAAGCATCAGGTGGCTCAAATGCATAAATGGAAATAGGTCTAGGACTGAGCCATGAGAAATGTCCATGTCCAGAGAAAGAAAGCAGCATGGTCCTTGTCCTGTCACTGACTTACTCCACAAGAGACAAATGGATGAGAAGTACCCAGAGATTAGAGTGATGAGCTGTCCCAGGCACCTCTTATGCACACCAGAATCTCCACTATTATTTAAAAATGAAAGGTTAGTCACTAGCTACTAGGGTTGTAAAGAAAACCTTGAAAATGCAACTCAGTTGTAACCAACACAGTGATCTCTGCCTGAGTTTACAGAGACCCTTAAACAATAGCTCAGAGATGTGGGCTAATGATGATAGTTTAAGTGTCAACACTGCTAATTATTTCATTGATGGGATGACCATGTTACGAAGAGCTACACAAAGTACTGTGAGCCACATCTTATTTTGATGTTTCAAATGGGCGGAGCTTGTTTTTTTAATTGAAACTTTTGCTATTATCTTGTCTTTTCTCTTTTCAAATTCAGCCCCACAGTCTGGCCTATTAAAGTGTTTTCACTGGCAGAGGGGCAGGCTCACTCTTTGAGGGTGGAAGAACTAGTTCAGTTCAACCCCTCCATCCCCACTGACTCACTGGTACGGTTTCCATGGAAATGTGAAAAACCTGCTACATGGATGTGGTCTCAACATGCCCTCTACTACCTCCCACTAGCTCTCTTGTTACTCCCCCCTTTTCTGGGTGACTGGTGGGGGGAAGTTCATGCCTGCCACCCTACCCCTCCTCAGCACGGGGTCCACCACTACAGGGATCCTTGTCCACTATCCAACTTCAGTAGCCTCAGAAAACTAGCTTGACCAGCTAATCACTCACCTGATAAATTCAACCTGTGGTGACTCTGAAGCCTGCCTCCTTTTTCTTGAGCAGCATCAGGATTCAGTAAGTGCTCACCTGGGTCCTGTTATTCTGCCCCATGCAGTTTATAAAGTGCTCCAGAGTTTGCTCTCCAAAGCCTTTTCACCAGACTAGAAAATTCTCCATTGTCTCCCTCCTTTATTCCCAAGACAGTGGATGATCTGCGAGCAGAGCTGTTCCCCAATTCAGTCATCCAATCAAACAAACGTATGTACATAGAGTTTATTTCAAGTGTGTTAACATTGTGATGTTAAATATTTCAAAATAAACGTCTCTATGTATGAGCCCTCAGGATTAAAAGAGCAATTTGTATTATTTGCAAATCGTTATTCAAGAATTGATATACTATCCTTTAAATGTTACCAAACTAATGCAGGTTGAACCTCTCTAGTCCAGCACCCTCGAGACCTGACTGGTTCCGAACCAGAGAAATTGCCAGATCACTGAAGGTCATTACTGTCTAGCAGCATTACCAAAACTTCCACTAATTACTGGGCTCTTAGAAGATATTTAGGGTATGTCTACACAGCAGAGCTATTTCAGGGTACCGGAAGTCTCCCGAAATAGCTACCCATGTCTTTTGAATGCTCCTGCTATTTCAAGATAGGTCTCAAAATAGCAGACATGCTATTTCGGCATTTTTGTAACCTGAGTTCCTCGTTCAAAATTTGGCACTGTGCAGACATGCCAAATTTCAAAATATGCTATTTCCAAATTCAATCAAAATAAACATACTTTGTACATTAGTGGTATATTAGAGCTAAATAACAGCACAGAACACTGCAAATTAGTGGTATATTAGAGCTAAATAAAAGCACAGAACACTGAGAACCAGGACTCGTGGCTGTAAACAAATTTTATGGGACCTCAGAAAACTTGGTCACACCCATGATAAGCAGACATCCAGCTAACTAAAATCATGCCAGGCCATGGTGTTGCCAGACCAGAAAGTGCCAGACTAGAGAAGTTCAACCTGTAGCATATATTCAGCTCCTATTGAATGTGTAGCTGTCTCTATGCAAGAGTGAAACTGCAGTGTATCTTTCTGGAGGAGTGGCTGAGTTGTATACTACATGACACAATGGTAGAAATTGAGCAAGTAACCCTACTGCACAAGTGTGAAGTACATGAGAAAAATCTCCAGCACAGATGTTTGTTCAGCTCCCATGGTTTTTAAAACATTATCCAGAACATGAGGCGTTTGCACTGGAACTGGAAGCCAAGCAGCACAACACAGGACAGCCTAAAAAGAGGTCAAACTATGTATTCATTTACTGTGAGATCACAACTGCAGTCTGAGTGAGCCAATGTTTGTAATGCAATATCATCCCCTTGAAATGCAAATGGCCAGAGCATTTTTAAGGGGAGAGAGACATCTACAGGATAGACTTTTGTGAACTTCTGTTCAGATCACTTAGTAAATACAAGAAACAAAAAACAGGACTATGTAGCACTTTAAAGACTAACAAGATGGTTTATTAGGTGATGAGCTTTCGTGTGCCAGACCCACTTCCTCAGATCAAATAGCGGAAGAAAATTGGCATGACCATATATACCAAAGGATACAATCAAAAAAATGAACACTTATGAAAAGGACAAATCAAATTTCAGAACAGAGGGGGGATGTACATTGGACAAACGTCTCAAACACTTTGCCAAAGAATCAATGCACACAAAACAGATATTAGACAGGATCACAAAAAAAAAACCAGTTTCTTGCCATTTCAACCAGAAAGGGCATTGTCTCAAGGACTTAACTACCTGCATCCTGCTTTAAAGACATTTTAACACCAGACTCGAAAGAGAATCCTCTGAACTGTCATTCATGCTTAAATTTGACACTTTACACCTAGGTCTCAACAAAGATGCTAATTATCTTACCCATTACAAAGATAGCTTCCCCAGTTATCACCTCTAATATCATTAGCTCACAGACATTTACCTACCTCCCCTCATCCTCCCTCTATTCTAAAATTTGAACTAATAAACCATCTTGTTAGTCTTTAAAGTGCTACATAGTCCTGTTTTTTGTTTCAGCTAGACCAGACTAACATGGCTACATTTCTATTAGTTAATACAAGGTGAGTAAAGGCAATTTTCAACCTCTTTTTAGTGCTATTCCTGGTTCATGTAAAGCATTTTCCTAGTAGGAAGGAACCCCCAAGAATATAATGGAAAATAAACAGCACCTTGTTATTTTAATTAAATGTTTCCAAAGAAATCTAAGGACAAAGGGAAAAAAACACCAAAGAATAATTAATATAATGCCAGGACTTCTTGTTTGGAGCTCATTTTGCTGGTGGTTCACTAATGCCCAGTCTGTTTCTCTTCAGCACATTATTTTTCCAGCTGCACTATAAAATCTCCTTATACCTCTGAAACTTCCTTGGGTACCAGAAAGACCATCTTCCTGTGATGCTCATACTCTGAGTATCACATTAAAAATGACACCTCAGCCAAAGTATTTTCTCCCATTCTTTTGATTCCTTACGGCTGTGTCTAGACTGGCCAGTTTTTCCAGAAAATCAGCCACTTTTCCAGAAAAACTTGCCAGCTGTCTACACTGGCCGCTTGAATTTTCACAAAAGCACTGATGATCTCATGTAAGATTTTCAGTATTCTTGCGAAAATACTGTGCTGCTCCCGTTCGGGCAAAAGTCCTTTTGCGCAAAACTTTTGGGCAAAAGGGCCAGTGTAGACGGCCCAGATTTGTTCTCCGCAAAAATGGTGATCGGGGCTTTTTTTGTGGAAAAGCGTGTCTAGATTGGCACGGACGCTTTTCTGCAAAAAGTGTTTTTGCGGAAAAGCATCCATGCCAATCTAGACGCTCTGTTCCAAAAATGCTATTAACTGAAAACTTTTCCGTTAAAAGCATTTGCGGAAAATCATGCCAGTCTAGACGTAGCCATCTTGTTTAATTTTATACAGAAAATAACTGGGGCAACTATGGTTATAATCCCAAGGGTTTTAATTATCTAAAATAATTTCAGTGTATTGACCATTGTTTAGATATAGTGCTACATCATAGCATCAGGTGTCTTTTGACACACACATTTCGCTCCTCTTGTAAATGTTTCAGGAGTATAATGTAAATAGGGTATTACACCTTTGAGGGCTTATTTTTATTCTTTTTAAAGAGCTTTCTAGATAAATGCTGGGTATGAAATCTACAATTAGTATGAAATCTACAGCACAAATGATTAGCTACACACACACACACAGATCATGTCTTTGATCCAGTTTGCAGTTTAATACTTTAACGGTTTCTCCTTAATGCTCCTTCCCCTCTGATTTGAAAAGAAAATTCCGCTGTGCTTGTTAATGATCGAGGGCAGTTCTTATAGGTGATTTAAGTGCTCATGAAATGCAGCAGAGGGAAAACCCATTGAAGTTATGCTGGCAGGGCTTCTTCCACTGTTGGCTGTCTCAAGGCCCCTATGAAAGGAGAGGGGCCCCCCACCACACAAACAGGCTGCAGAAGAAATCATACAACCTCAGCCTTCCTTTTTGTCTTGTCAGTAGTGGGATTTTGGCGGGGCAGCAAAAGCAAAGCTGCTTTCATAGTTCTATGTGGCATTGTTACCAGAATGTTTCCAGAGCTCTGCGATTTAGAAGAGAATAATCAAAGGCAAGATAACTTCAGGGCAGTCAATAGTAGGAACTCATTGCTAGTTTCGTCTGAAAGAATCACTTTCACAATGTAATGCCAGAAACATAGGGGGTGTCACGCAGAACCTGGCGCACGCAGCCCAGCAGGGGAAGACTGACATATTCGCTCTACTGGAGCTAGCAGGCTAAAAACAGCAGTGTGGCTGTGGCAGCACAGGGAGCAACCAGGGCAAGCCACCTGAGTACACACCCACCCATTCCTCGGGTACAAACTCGGGCATCTAGCTCAAGCTACTGCCTGTGCTGACATGGCCACACCACTATTTTTAGCTCACACACTTAGCAAAACTAACAGATGCTTGTCTACCACACTAGGAAATAGACTCCCACTTGATATACCCTATATTTCTGGTATTCCATATTGTACCCATGTCTCTTAGGGTGGCCACAGCAGCACGGATCAGTATGTACCTGAAATCCATATTTCCCCATTTTCAGAGGTCTACAGGTAGCCACTTTTCCTGTTCTGCAATGGTATGAGGCTGCACCAAGCCACCTTCACTCTGCTTTGATGAAGTGCTTTGACAGTGACTGGTTAAAGAGCATGGAAGGCAGAACCTCAACTGTGTTCACATATTACCATGTGCTCCATGCCACTTCCCTCCTTTTCTATCCCCTGCAACACCCAAGGCATAAATAGGTGACAGGCTAAAGATACTTCCTTTTAGTGGGCTATTAGTATCATTATTATATAAGCAGACCCAGGTCCCGACAGGATTCTGAATCCCCATTGTGCTAGGCTTTGTGCACGCCTTGTCCTGACCCCAAAGAGCTTATGGGTTAAAAAATGTATTCACAGTGAGAACATCTGTTGAATTAAAATTCAGTTTCAAGATTATGGGGCTAGCCCGCTGCCCTTCAACTCTCACTAATTTCAACAGCAGCAGGATCTAGTTTTAAAGTGACAGTATCTTATACACAGTATTGTAAGCTGATGTACAGACTCAACAAACAGGGGAGGTAAAAGAAGAGTCCCAATTACAGGTCACGCCACATTTGTTTCCCCCAAACTTGCTTTACTTCTGGACACACAACTACAAACCAGAACAAATGAGCTCCAAGTGAGACCTTTCCAGCTCCAACTGGCTGGGAAGAAAGAAGGACTCACCCATCTCCTGTGATGCTCTCCTTTGCACCAGCTTCTCCTGTCCTTTTACAATCCTGTCTAGACCAGCCATGTGAGAGGCAGGACCCCAGTAATCCATTACAGAGCACCTTGTTCCAGACATATCTATAAGATTCTCCTCATAATGGGGGTTGTGAAATCTTCCTTCAAAACATTGGGTTTTAGGTTTGTTTTTTTTAACTTTACCCTTTCAGACCTGCAATGTCACTGCTGTTGATCACTTATAACAATCCTAGAGAACAATGCTGGTGGAAGGCGTGTGGTTCTTCCAGAGGAATATAAGAATGAGGCATCGACACTTGTGGCTTGCCTTTTTGCATAACCATTTATCTTTTGCATGTTATGGCCTTTTTGATTAATGTTTAATTCTTCTTGGCTTATAAAACGCTGGAACAGTTTCCAGATTTTATGTCTCCAACCACTATTAAATGTCATTTTAGCTTTCCATTTAAGGGTCTGATCATGATGGATTAGAGTAGCAAAGGCTCAGAGTGAATTAATGGATCAGCTATGTTGGCTTGGAATCATTCACAGGACTGTAAATGACGGTATAAGAACTGCCACACTGGATCAGACTGGGCCCATCTAGCCCAGGATTTGTCTTTTGGCAGTGGACAATGCCAGATGCTTCGGAAAGAATGAACAGAACAGGGCAATTTCAAATGACCTAGCGCCGGAGTCCAGTCCCAGTTTCTTACAGTAGGAGGTTTATGGACACTCAAAACATGAGGCTGCTCCCTGATAATCTTGGCTAATGAACCTATCTTGATGAACCTATCTTCCATGAACCTACCTAGTTCTTTTTTGAACCCAGTTAAACTTTGAGTCTTTACAGCATCTTCACAGACTGACTATGTGCTGTGTGAAGCAGCACTTCCTTACGTTTGTTTAAAAATATAACAGCGGGTATTTTAAGATTTTGAAAGGGCTAGGATATGTTGAACATTGAATACTACAAGGATGGACTCTATCAATGTTTAGTACAGCTAAGTACAGAGGATTGCTCTTGTCAGAAACAACTAGTTAAGGTCAAGCCAGGTTACTGTACTTTACTTTCACCAAGGAAAATTTGGGCTCTTGTAGGAAATAGTGTGAATAACTTGGGATCTGATGCTGTAAAATCCTGAATGGCTTCAAGTCTCAATAGATGTCAGTGCGGGAAGAGAGTTTTTCCCTGGAGTAACTGCACTGGTAAGTCCTACATTAAGGATAAGGCTGCACTTCTGAGTTAGGGTGTGAGCCCTAGCTGTGGTACCCACACTAGCTCCAGTAAAAGGAGCAAACTAAAAATAGAATGCAGACACGGTGGCATGAGTTAACCTCCTGGCTCACAAGCTTACAGTTTAGTTGGGGCACACACTTGGGGTAGCAATCCCATGCTGCAACTGGTGATTCTGCAGCTACGTTCTATTTTTAGCAAGCTAGTGTAACCCACGCACCTATGGGGTGTGGTTCACTGTCCCATGGAGTGGCACTTAGACCACTTACAGCGAGAGAGAAGAATGAGTGAGCTCCACAGCCTATGCTGCCCTGAGGGCAGGGGAAGATATGAGACCCAGCATAAACTAGGCAGTCCCATGTTTATAATTATTTTTTGCTAAAATACCCCCTACGAAAATTAATAAGTTATGCATCTTACTAACCCAAAATGAACCTTTAAAACTCAAAGCAAACATTTATGCCATAAAGAAATTCCTCTAGTAGGAAGAACAGCTATGTCAAACTATGCCTTCTAGGTGTCTCTCTAGAGAAAAACCCTGGAGGAATTCTATTGGTGGCATCTGTCTCTTAACAAAGCACCTGCTAACAATTCTGTGAGGGTATGTCTACACTTGCACCCTATTTCAAAATAGGGATGCAAATGAAGACATTCGAAATTGCAAATGAAGCCGGGATTTAAATATCCCACACTTCATATGCATAATCACATTATGGCACTATTTCGAAATAAAACGCACTGTGTAGATGCGTTATTTCAAGAGAAAACCCTTCTCTCGAAATAACTGTTAAACCTCATTTTAGGAGGAATAAGGGTTATTTCGAGAGAAGGGTTTTCTCTTGAAATAACGCGTCTACACAGTGCATTTTATTTTGAAATAGCACCATAACACGATAAGGCAAATGAAGCGCAGCGTATATAAATCCCAGCTACATTTGCAATTTTGAATGTCTTCATTTGCATCCCTATTTCGAAATAGGGTGCAAGTGTAGACATACCCTGAGACATTTGAGTGAGGCTTTCCTAATTGTGAAAAGAGACCCAACAGATGAGCCACTTGTTGCATAACTGGATTCAGCTGCTCTTAGTTCTAGATGGCTACTCTGACACAATGGAATCTGTTTCCCAGGCTTTGGTGCTATCCTAATCTACTAAACATGCAATGAAAATAATGAAAATGATAACACATTGACTATGTACAGGATTGACTATGTAGAGAAGGCTGTGAAGGCTAGGGCTATAACAGAGTTTAAAAAAGAGCTAGATAAATACATGGAGGTTAGGTCCATAAAAGGCTATTAACCAGGGGGTAAGGAATGGTGCCCCTGGCCTCTGTTTGTCAAAGGCTGAGCAAGGATGGCAAGAGACAAATCACTTGATCATTGTCTTCGGTCCACCCCCCTGGGGCACCTGGCACTGGCCACTGTCGGCAGACAGGATACTGGGCTAGATGGACCCAGTATGGCCATTCTTATGTTCTTATGTTATGTTCTTAGGATGTATGACACAGAGATTTGACAATCATATTAGCAGATGATCGGTATCATCACTGGATGCAAGACAAAGCTATCTTTGTGAGACTTGAAGCAAAAATCCACTCCCAAGCTGACACAGTCAGCAGCTGATAAAAAAAAAAACCAACAACAATGAAAAGCAGTGTAGACTCTGTAGACATATGCCCCTTTATGACACCATATTTGGAAAGCAGCATATCAATCAGCCATGAATGTAGGTTTTCATTACCAATTATTACTGCCTAAAAAATTTCAGTGTCAATTCCATGATGAAAGCACCAAACACATATATACAGGCAGTCCCCGAGTTACGTGGATCCGACTTATGTCGGATCCGCAGTTACGAACGGGGTTTGCTGCCCGTCTCCCTGGTCTGCTGGTCTCCAGCAGACCAGGGAGACGGGAAGCAAAGCCTCTGAGGACGCCGGCAGCGGGACAGCCGTGGCGCATCTGGGCTGTCTGCTGCCCGCGTGCTCCGCGGCTTTGCTCCACGGCTTTGCAGACCAGGGAGAGGGGGAGCAAAGCCGCGGAGCACACGGGCAGCAGGACAGCCGCGGCACGTCTGGGCTGTCCCGCTGCCCCCGTGCTCCGCGGCTTTGCTCCGGACGCCTGTGGTACAGCAGCTGGGGCGCTGCCGGTTGGTCCCGTAGTGCCACTCTGGGCGCTACTGGACCAACCCGGCAGCACCCAAACTGCTCTGCCCCAGATGTCCTGATTCAGCCACTGCTGAAACTGACCAGCACTGACTACAGGAAGCCCGAGGCAGAGTTGCTCTGCCCTGGCTTCCTGGAATCAGCCGCTGATCAGTTTCAGCAGCAGCTGACTTGGGGATGCCTGGGGTTCTTAAGTTGAATCTGTATGTAAGAACTGGCGTCTAGATTCAGCCTGTTGAAACTGATCAGCGGCTGATTCCAGGAAGCCTGGGGCAGAGCAACTCTGCCTCGGGCTTCCTGTAGTCAGCCGCTGGTCAGTTTCAGCAGCGGCTGAATCTGGATGCTAGTTCCGACTTACATACAGATTCAACTTAAGAACAAACCTACAGTCCCTATCTTGTACATAACCCGGGGACTGCCTGTATTAACACTGATGTGTGCTCACACGTCTTCAAATAGTCTTCAAATGTTTTAGAAGTTTATTGGCACTTGAGGCACATAGGCTACATCTAGACTGGCCCCTTCTCCGGAAGAGGCATGCAAAGCAGGCAAGTCAGAATAGGGAAATCCGCGGGGGATTTAAATATCCCTCGCGGGATTTAAATAAACATGGCCGCCGCTTTTTTTCCGGCTTGGGGAAAAGCCGGAAAAGAGCGTCTAGACTGGCGCGATCCTCCGGAATAAAGCCCTTTTCCGGAGGATCTCTTATTCCTACTAGGATAAAAAAATGAGACCGTATTCTACATATGATTTAAAAGTGTCCCTATGTGACAAATTCAATTTGAATGAAAAACAAAAGTTTTCATTATTGACCTGAAAGCTAGCAGACAGGCCTGTGGATGTCAAGGGAGATTGGGTTACAAAGGTGCAGGCTTTTAGTGGTAGTGGACTTGTCACTCACCTTCTCAAGATTGCTGTTACAAGAGAAGGCCACAGACAGTCTGATTCTTATAGTATTTACAACCCTAAATAAAATCAAAGAGCAAATCTCAGAAGTAGTCTATCCTAAAACATGGTCAAAACCTGGATTACAGTGTCTGTGTCGTGGAGAAACTGGCATAAGCTCAGAATATTTCTGAGCTGAGAAAAGCAGCTCTCAATATTGACCACAAAGCATGAGGTTGCAGGTTTGATTCACTGCTCAGGCATGACTATCCAAGTATGTAGATGTTTTCATTTCGTCTAAACTGATTCTATCTATAGCCCATCACAGAACTGGCAAAGTCTTCCAGGAATTTCCCTACTCAGCCAGTAATATTTGCTTTATCTGAATAAGCTAACACTCACTGTCCTGCTTCCAGTTTATGGTTTTAGACAGATAACAGGACAGCACCAAAATTTGAATGGAAAAATAAAGCTTGTGAGTTCTTTGAGTGTTTAATAGTGGTGGGGAAATGATCCATTCAGGACTCAGTATAAATAGAAGAGTAACCATCTATCTTAAGAAATCTATCTTAAGTATCTCTAAATAGCAGCACAGAACACAGAGCCAGAACTGGTGGCTGTAAACAAATTTTATTGGTATAGCCAAGTTTCCTGTGATACCATTGTGACAAACCGGGCCAGTTCTGGGCACCCCTGAGGGAGTCAGCTCAGGGCGAATTGCTCAAAACCAGGGCTACTTACAGCTCTCGACCGGAGACCCTTCCCAAACAGGCCAAAACCAGTCACACAGAGTGCTTCAGCTGCCAACCCGGCCAGCAGGAAGCCTCACGAGCAAAACCCCTCAGGCACCCCAGCTCTCCCTGTGCCACAATCAGCCCTGGGCCTTACACACAAGTGAAAGGTTATAAAACCCAATATCACCAACTCCAAACAGATCCTCCCGGTCCCAAAGAACCAGCCACAGTCCCCGGTCAATTTACACTTTAGATCTTATCCATGCTGAGCAATCCCTTAGAATCTAAAATCTAAAGGTTTATTAATAAAAGAAAGAAAAGGTTGAGAGCAAGATTGTTAAGGAGAATACATTACATAGATCAATTACCACGTTCTTGGTGCAGGTTCTTAGCAGAGATGTTACAAACTGCTAGCTTAAAAGTCTCTGGTGTACATCCTATATTAGGATAGGTCAGCAATCCTTCCTGGCTCTCTGTTCCTAGCAAGGCTGCCTCTGGAAGCGGAAGCAAGACTGAAGACAAGATGGAGATGGCTTCATGGGATTTTTATATTCCTCATGTCTCCCAAGCGGGAGCTGGTCGCATGACCAAGTGACCTATCTGTGTTTCACATGCCAGCAGCCATGAGGTACTGGCTAGTCTGCAGGCTTCCAGATACATTCCTCAGGTGTGTATTGGCCACTCCGAGAGCCATTGTCCATGGAGCAGTGCTAGTTAGCACAGCCAGTCACTGAACAATCCTTCCTCACCATAGGCAGTCCAGGCCCATAGCTCACTCCCAGACAGAGAACATTTAGAATACAAGAACAGCGCCCATATTCGTAACTTCACATACAAAAATCGTACAAGTACAGGAGTGTCATACATAGAATCAGCAGAGCACAAGCTTTCATTTGACTCCACATGTGGCCCACTTTGTACAGAATTTGTGGCAAACACCACCCGTGGGTGCAACAGTGATCTGTCTGCTCACTTTAAAATCCAATAATGTGACAACCATGGAGTTTGTTTACAGCCACCAATCCTGGCTCTCAGTTTTCTGTGAAATTATTTGGCTCTAATTTGCCCCTAAGGGCATGTCTAAACTAGGAAACTATTTAGAACTTACTAAAATTGACGTAACTTGCGATTTAACAAAATTGAAATAGCATGTCCCCACAACAGAGAAGCCTTCAAATAAGTTAGAATTAGTCCAAAATAGCATGTCCACATTGAACGGAGCCTGCCTCAGACATAGAGCCCCAGGAAGTGCTCTGCGGAGGGCACCAGGAGGGTGAATATTTCCTATGGCTGCTTGGTCAGGCAAGCGGCGATGAGTGTTTACAGGGACTGTATCTCACAAACCACTCCTCCACTGCCTCCCTCTCGCAGGACACAAAAGGGATATAGTGGCCATGTGCCTTCTTGTGCTCTGGTTGCCCTTGCAGATGCTACAGCACTCACAGCATGGAACTGGAGCTGCTGCAAAGCCGGACCATGCTCATGGGCCTCGTACTGCGCCTCATGGCACAGTAATGTCAAACTGTCCACATGTTGCTCCAGCAGAATGAGGACCTGCAAGGTGAACCCCAGCATGGACCACAGACCCTTCTCACCCACGTCCTAGTGCTCCTGCTGCTGCACAGGCCCCTCAGTCCCCTGGACACCGCAGAGTGCCACTTCTGGCAGAAGGAGACAAGCTCAGACTGGTGGGACAGCATCATCCTGCAGGGATGGGCTGACCAGCGGTAGCTGCAGAACTTCCTTATGCACAAGGCTACCTTCCTGGAGCTCTGCTAGTGGCTCACCCCTGGCCTCAGATGACAGGACACCCACATGCAACCTGCCATCCCTGTGCAGAAGTGCATGGCCATTGCCCTATGGAAGCTCGCCACACCAAAAAGCTACTGTTCTGTCAGGAACCAGTTCAGCATGAGGAAATCCAGTTAGGGCTGTGCTCCTGCAGGTAGCCAAGGCTATCAACCATATGCTGCTATGGAGGACTGTCACTCTGGGGAACATGGACAGCATCATGTATGGCTTTGGGAGCCATAGATGTCACGAACATCCCCATCCTGGTCCCCGACCATAAAGTCCACTGTGCCTTGGACTTTATCAACGGAAAGTGGTAGTTCTCCATGGTGCTGCAGGCATGGATCACAAGGGATGCTTCACTGACATCAACTTTGGGTGCTTGGGAAAAGTGCATGTTGCCCGCATCTTCCAGAACTCCTGCCTCTTCCGAAAGATGCACGCTAGCACTTTCCCCCCCCAACCTCACCATCACAGTCAGGGAGGTGGACATGCCTACCCTTTGTTCCCCTGTCTCATGAAGCCCTATATAGGCAGCCTGGACCTCAGCAAAGAGCACTTCAGTGTCAGGCTGAGCAGGTGCCGCATGGTCATCGAATGTGCATTCGGCCATTTAAAGGGAAAATTCAGGAGTCTCCTTACTCACCTATACCTCAGCGAGCACAACATCTCTTTCATGGTGGCAGCTTGCTGTGTGCTCCACAACCTTTGCAAAAGCAAGGGGGAGACTTTTCTGCCAGGGTGGGGGGGCTGAGGCTGACCGTCTTGCCAGGGTTTTGAGCAGCTAGACACCAGCGCACATCAAGGGACAGTGCTCAGAGACATCTTGAAGGAGAGTTTCATGCAAGGCTAGTTCTGAGATTCTCCCCCGTGCCTGTCCACAAGAGGCACCTGCATTCCCTGTGTGTCCCTTTCATCCCGTACCTCTCTTTTCTCCTGCCCTTCCTGCCCCTGCCCACCTTCCCCATCCTCTCCCCATGCAGAGCAAACAATAAAAACATGTTTTTTGAAAAAACAGGACTTTTTCTTAGGGGACATACAACAGAAGAGAGACTGGGAAAAGAACCTTGAATGAGTGAGAGGGAGGCTCAGGAATGGGGCTGGTAATTGCGCCTGCCTTTGGGTGGTTTGGAGGCTTCAGCTGCCCTAGAGGTCCCTCTGCCCCATATTCTGGGGCCCCAGTGGCCCTTGAAGAGCCTTGGCAGGGAAGCCATGAGGAAGGCAGAGAGGTGGCCCACTCCATGCACAATGCCATACGCTCTATCACATGGCGTCATGCTGGCACACCAGCTGGTCCCAGGAGGCCTTCCTGTGCTCCCACTCAGCCCTGCACTTCTTCTAGTCAGTGACCCACCCCTGGTGCTTGTCCTCAAGTCCCTGGATGAGGGACTGCAGTGTCCCTGGATGAAAGACACCAACTGCTCCCGCATGAGCTCCTCCAGGGTGCACTTCTGTCTGTGGATCCTGCTCAGTCAGATAGATGGTGTGGGAGGTGGGGGACGTGCCAAGATCACAACTGACTGAGCTGTGAAGAAAAGTTACAGGGGCAACTAATCACAGGTGACTAATCTCTGAGCCGACACCAAAGGTCTCAGTTCAGATGATGGCGATGTGCTTCGAGCAAGGCCATCTGTTGCCCTCACAGCAGTCACTTTCCAGCAGAGGCACAGATGTCCCAGGGGAGCATCACAACACCCACAGCTTGGGGACAAGCAGACGTAGGAAGATGCCAGCTAGGCCAGGAACCTGCAGGCAGGATGAGGGGACAGGGAGACTTGGCTTCCTTCTGTGTCCCACACATGCTGGGTCTGGCACTGACGGTGTCCTGCAGAGAGAGAACTTCCATCCGTGCCCGCTGGAGGGGTCAATGGGTTGGGGGAGGTGTGTGTGAGCAGCAGACGTCACTTGCCAGATAGAGTGGTACTAGGGTCCCCTCCTTTTTCTCCTCCTGGCAGGTTCCCATGCACAAGATCAGTCTCCTCCACATCACTGCACTTGACCAGGAGGGATGCTGACTGAGTGCTGGCATGACCCTGTGCTGTGTATGCCACTGCTGCTCCATGACTCCAGAGTACTTATTGGTACTATGTGAATTTCCTGGAGCTGAACTCATTCTCTTGAAGATAAAACCCAAATATTGTGAGTTGTATAGCATGATGCTATCATATTCTCCTAACCCAAATTGTACCTAATGACATGGCACAAGAACAATTCTAAAACCCCTAGAATCAGAACACATCTCCTGAACTAACATGTGACCACTCATATGAATGCTCTCTGTAACTAAGTGGGTCCAAAATATTTCTAACAAGCAAACAGTTCTTGCACAGCACTTGAATGGACACAGCCTCCTTTGTCACCCACCCAATCCTCACAACTTAATGGAATTCCCCACTTACAGTTTCACACTTGACAATGACCAGATTGCTCTTCACCCATAACGACTGCATATTACAATAATGGTAATCATCTTGCAGTTTCCTACCACTGCTCTGATCTGTGTGTTGTATCTACCATGGAATATCACTGTAAATTTAATCTGTAAACTTTTTAGGACAGGGATCATCTTTTCACTGTACGTGTCAGAGTTGGAACATGGGCAGCCTGGCCTAGGCCTAGGGGTTAGTGTCAGGCACAAGACAAGGTGTGGGGAGGAACCAATTACAACACCAGGAGATTGGTCAAAAGACAAATGGAGGGGTGGGGTGATAAACCAAGAGACAGATGTCATGAGACAAGCGGGGTCAGAATGCCTGGAGTTCAGGATCAGGTGACAGTATCTAAGCGCAACAACCAGGAGGCAGTTAACTAAAGTCAGGATGTCAGCAACAAGGAAACACCAGGGAAGAGGTTTGGATCAGGGTTGAACAGAGCTGACCGGAAGAATATAGCCCACTTTGAACTGCATCTGCACATCATTAAGAACATAGACCTACCCCCTCCATGAATAGGGACTGCGACACAATCCTGCTCCTAACTGCGGAAAAGGTCTGTGTGTTCCCCTAGCCCAGGCCGCCCATGTCCCAGCACTTAGACTCATCTTCTGGCTTACACGGAGGCTGAGGCTTAATCAGGAGCCAGGGAGGTCTCCCAATCACAACATAGTGGCAGGGCTTGTGCTTCAGTTGAGTGTCTAGGGCCCGTCTCAGCTGCTGACTGTGAGCTGACAACTGAAGGATTGGAGCATGTTGACCACAGCCCCCAGATGCTCATGGATCCAGGTTCAAGGCCAACATTGCCTGACATCATCCTTTCCAGAGGGGGTAATCTTTTGGCTCAGTAAGTCCAGGCTTCTTGGGGAGGAGGGATTGTATTGGGGTGGAACCAGGAATGTTTTCCACTGGCTCCCATAAATGATCCTCTGTTTCAATCTGATTTCACTATCAAAGCTTCAGGTCAATCTGTCAGCTCTGTCCTGTCTGGTTCCAGGGAGATAAGTGAGGGTGAAGTACAAGAAAAATGAAGCCAATCAGATCTGCAGTTGCTTTAATGCCTTAATGCATATATTCCCATTTTTTTGTGGCCATGGTATACTTGAATTGGATAGTGATCGCCTTCCAAATAGTATAGCCACACTTTGAAGGTCATCTAAATGGATAGGCGCTCCTTATCCAGAATCTCATAGTTCTGTTTGGCAGGAATAATCTTCTGTGAATAATAGGAACATGTATGTAGTATTTGTTCAGGACCATATCACTGGGAGAGTACAGCCCCAAGGCATTGACTTCTACAAGGAAGGCTTGCATAGCATATGGTCAGGTGAGCATGGATGACATGGTAAAAGCAAGTTTAAGCTGATTTGGGGGACCATGGGAATGGGGCATTTTTCTGGGGAAAGGCACTGAGAGGTCCGATTCATTTCAAGAAATATGTGATGGAGTGCCAATAAAAAATGGTGAACTTTAAGATGGGTTGCAGGTCATATATCATGGGGAGGGGGTCCTGTGTGAAGAGTCTGGAACTTCCATGGGTCCATCTGGATTCCATCAGGAGTTAGGATAAAACCAAGAAATTCTGTGGAAGTCTAGTGAAATGCACACTCCTCAAGTTAAGCATAAAGTCCATGTTGTCATACATGCTCCAGGACACTGAATGCGTCTTGCATGCAGCTTGGGATTGTTTAAAAAGACCAGGATGTCATCTAGGTAAACCAGTGCACGTTGATCCCATATGCCCCAGAACACATAGTTCATAAAATATTGGAAGATTGTTGGGGGCATTTGTCAGGTTGAAAATCACCATGTATTCAAAATGACCTAGCTATTTAGAAGACAGTCTGTCATTCCCTGGTGTGCACATGGTTATCAGTCCCTCAGAAGTCAAACACAGTAATTATACAGGAGACCTCCGTGTGATCCAGTAAATTGGGAATCAGGAATAGTAGGTATGGTTATCTGATTTAGTGCATGAGTACTGACACAGAGTCAGAGACTGCCATATTTTTTCTTAATGAAGAGAACCGGGGCACCAGGGGTTGATGTGGATTTGCAGATAAACCCTTGAGCCAGATTCTCCTGATGGTACTCTCACAATACAGTCGTGGACATGGCGTACATCTGCCCCAATCACATTTTTGCCGTCAGCTGTAATTCTAAGGAGCAATCATAGGCCCAATGAGGAGGAAGGTTTTCTGCATACTTTTTCCAAAAAATGTTGGCATAGTTCTGGTTTTTCAAGGGGAAGTTGCAACAAAGCTTCAGGGGAATGCCCCAATCTGCTAGATGATGTACCACCACCTCTGCCTGTACCACTCCACATGCTGGCACAGTGTCTAGTGGCCAGGATGGTGCTGTTGACAGATTGCAGAAAGAAAACTATAGTGGATAAAGCGATAATGACAGGTCAGCCTAGGAGTTCCAATGGCCTGGGAAAAGAGCAGAGAATAAATTACATTGAATTGTATTGTCTTACAGTGCCCTTGGATAACTGCTTCCAGAGGTCCTATTCCCTTAGCACTGCATCTGAAGATAGACGGGAACCATCAATAATCTCCATCAAGTCTGAAGTGACCTTGACTGCAAAGGGATTTGTAGAGCCCAGGCTCTTACAGAATCTATGAAGTTGTTGGCGGCTCCATTGAACCAGAATCTAATGGTCTGCCATGAGAACTTGCAGCTGCACAGGTGTCTGCAAGTGAGGGGCCACCTGGCAGAGCTCAGGACATGTCCAAGTCAGGACCAAGGTTAGGAAGAACTTGACTCTGTTCATTCTGTTTTACCTTCAGGAGATGTCAATGAGCGTTCCATGCACAGAATAGAATCAGGTTCCAACACCGTAAGCAGGGTTGGGCCATCTCCCTGTGGGCTCATAGGTGACAGAAGTAGAGTGGACCAATTCTACACAGTAGAAGTCTAGGTGGTGTTGATGGCAATACCCCTTTCCACAGGGGCTGAGCTGCTGATAGACCTTGTCCACTTTCAATAAATTCAGTGGGAAGTATGGGCATCAAGAGAGCACCACATGGGTAGGGAGATCCATTTTTCTTCCATTCTGACAGTTAAGCTTGTGAGCCACAGGCCAGCTCATCTTTTATTTCTTCCCATAGGCCCCATCGGAACTGATATAGTTGTGCTATATTATTTCATTTGGCATCTTCTGGAAGATGTCAAAAGCAAACTACATAGATAGACACCCTATCCTGCCCCTGCCAGAGTCTTCTTAAAGCCACTGTGTCTGTTCTCGCCTCATGTAGGTGATCAGCTATTACCAACATGGACTGGCGGAAAGCTTTCCAGTTCAACAGTACCGGGCATCGTTCTCCATCACTCTCATCCTGCAGGGCTCAGTTAGCTGCCTGAAAGGATGTGGCATGTTTGGATGAATCCAGTATTTGCAGAGGCAGCTGCAGGCTTGCTGGGTCCAGCGTTCTCTCACTGAGCCCACTCCTAGGAGATGCAGCAGTCTGAACAAGCTGTTTGGACCAGGGCATGGAAGGCCTAACCTAGGAGTTAGCACCACGTGTGGGCCAACGATGCAGAGGCCAGGAGCCAATACCAGGAGATCAGAATCAAGTGACAAACTAGAGGGCTGGAGCTAAAAGACAGGAATCAGAAGACAGGTAGAGTCACATTACGAAGAACTCAGGATCAGGTGATAGTACCTGAGGGCAGAAATCAGAAGGCAGTTACCAAGAGTCAGGCTGAGCTCGGATACCTAGTGGTCAGGATCAGAAAGCAGCAACAGATACACACCAGGGAAGCAGTCTGTAGTAGGGTAGAACCCAGTTGTTCAAATTGCTTCCTCTTCTGGCTTAAATAGGAAGTGCAGTCCAATTAGGAGCCTTTTGAGTTATCTCAATCAGAGCAGGGGGCAGCGCTTTTGCTCCAGTTGGGCATCGCGGACCCCAGCCCTAGCTCTTGTCTGTGAACTGCCTGGTAGAGAACTGGAGTGTGAAGACTCCAGGGACTCCCACCGACCCAAATTTAAGGCCTGTGAGGCCTGGTAGCATGTGTGTACAATGCTTATAGCAATTTGTTCTTAATCTGACAGTAGAAGCTGTAGGAATAATAATAGTCGCCAAAAGCCATGCCCCAAGACAATGTAGACTGATACCTTGCTATCACTCCACATGCCTTTCTTAGCCAAATTAGTGCTTTTATTTTTCTAAAACAAGCTACCCTGAATAAATATACACAAAATATTTCATTTAACAACCCTGCACAAATATAAAGCTACACATGCCAGCCACTTGCATAATCAGCAAGCACACTTTCAAATAGAACTCCTAAATCCCTGGGATACTTTAGAAAATTTCCTCCTATAATAAATAATGCAATAGATTGACTAATTCGCTTCCCACTATCCTATTTACTCTGCCAAATCCAAGCTGCTAGAACTGCACCAAGCTTATAAAAAAAGACACTTAAACGTAGACTCGTGTGCTAATATGCTGAATTAGAACAGGCATGTACTTCACACAATCTATATTTTGATTTTTCAACACAATGTTAACAAAAAGTTTAAAGTTTTAATTCTTTTGACTTAAATCCAATTCTAAAACTTTTAACAGAAATGTACAATGGGTAACATGCATTGTGTTTTACATAACCTTATTAGCACATACACTTAGGACAAAAAATTCCCTCTCAGAGCCACATGGTAAAGCTTGACTCTATTCATTCTGTTTTACCTTCAGGAGATGTCGATGAGCGTTCCATGCACAGAATAGAATCAGGTTCCAACACATAACTCTATCCTTTGTGCTTGGACATATATTTAGAGTTTGTGACTGACTCTGTCAGATAAAAGGGTTGTGCATATTCTCACCCTGCCCCCTGTAAACTGTGAACATGGTGTGGTGGTAATAGGAGATTACTTTTAAAGAACGAGAGTCAGCAGGGGGCTCATGCCATTCAGCAACAATATTATTATACTGAAATTCTATCCTGGAAGAAAGCTCCAGGAATAACTAACTTCCCCAGTTCTACCATTTGGTCTGGTGTTGCCTAATGTAACTTTGCTTTAAAAAAAAAATCACAAGTTCCCAAAACTGAAAAAGTTTAAGTCAGAGCAAAGGATTCTTTTGAATATTTATATAAATCCAAAATGAAGCCGAAAGAAAATTTAGGGAAGAGCACTGCAGGAACTCCCACGTTGTTCCCACTACAGACAAAAATGTAGGGGGCTCAGCTGATCAGGGAACACATTGCAGGGAGGGGACTTGCTATCATTACCCTGATTTCTAGATTGGATGGCCTATGGAAAGGGGGGAGCTCCTAAGAATCCATGTTAAATTGAATGCTTTAGGATCCAGGTGGGCCACAAAAGTCTCGATAGTTTTCCAACGTGGATGTACCTTCAAAGAATTGGAAAATTCAGACAAGTGTAAACATAAAGGGCTTCTTTAGAACTTTTAAAAGAAAGATTGGCAAATTCACTAGCTTCTGGCTTCACTGCTCAATCTATAGCAGTCATTCTCAAAGAAATAGTGGTGGAGTACTGGAGGTCACTAGAACACTCCCTTGTGGCCTTCAGAGCAGTTTCTGGCACAGTAATGAAACCACTACTCTTCCAGCAGTGCTACTTCCTGCTAGCTGGTGCCAGTTGAGAACTGTTGGTAGGTTTCAAAACACCTGCACAGAGTCCTTGTTTGTTGAGTGTTTTTAGGGTGTAAATTCTACTGTAGCCATACTTTCCAAAAATGTCAAAAATAAGCAGGGTAAGGTAGCAAAAAAAAAAAAAATCAGGTTATTAGAACCTAGGTGCAAAGGTATTTGTACAGATTAGAGTGATGCAGGCTGCAGGCAATGAAGGGAGATTAATTACTAAGAACTCCTGTGCTTGGTAAAGGAAACAAATAGCTCAGATATAGAATATAAGCCAATGCAATGACAGACAGCAGCCATTGCCTTACAGTAGGCATTTTCCATTGATTGTTTAGTACCTCCTCACAGTTAGTTTGCCAAGTATCTGAGTATTACAGCTGCAGCAAGGAAGATGCAAAATTGATATAAACTGATAGTCCATAAAACAAATAAGCTGATTGGGCCCATATTGTCCCTCTCCTTGTGCGAGTGGGGGTAAATCAACATGGAAAAAGAACTGGGGCATGAGGTACCCACTTCACCTTTCACGTGAAATTCTTTGTAAAAAGCGGATGTTCTAGTCAACTGTCAGGAATGGTGTTTTCCTAATGCTAATAAGGCAAGGCAAAATTTGATAGCAACAAGGAAATTAACAAATATCTCCTCATACATATACTCTTCGGCATTCTATTACAAAACTTTATTAGTTTTAACTTCTGTGGACTTACTTTTCAGTTTATTAGTTTAATCATTACTCTGAATAAAGAGTAAAAATTAATAAAAAATAAGTGAATGCTCACTTTCCTGAGCACTGACATCCATAAAATTAATGCTCTCCATGATTAATGGTTCCTGGACACTCAATAATTATGTTCAATAGCCTGTCAGTGTAACTTGCTATCATTTTTCACTGTATTGGGTTCAGATGCACAAAAAAATTGATTGCCATATGGTGATACAACCTGAAAGAAGGAAACTGTGATTATCCCACTGATATTTAAAAAATGCTTTGTAAAAGTAATTCCATTTAGTCCTGTACTTTGATTTTTTTCAGTCTTGTTCTAATTACTGTGCCGTTCTAGCCTATGAAAGACTTTTCACTAGATTATCAAAAACTCTCCACAAGTTTAAAAAGCTGGAAGTTTGTAATGTATCCTGCACGTACTGCAGTGAAAACAGGAAATTAAATACTAGACCACAAGATATTTTTCCAAGGTTTATTGATTTAAGAGATTTAACAATGTGTTTAACTGCTCTACATATTCAGCAGCCATTACCAGAAGGCTTCTCTGTTCTATAAGAGATTTAGTGACCCTGCTTTTGAAGCCTGTGCATTGCAAAGGGGTTTAACAATTCCTTTTAAATTTAAATTATGCTTATTAAAAACTTCAGAATTGCCATGAGAGCCACTGTGATGAAAACCCTTATAGATTTTTCCAAAAAGATTTACAACCTGAATCAGACAGCATTCAGCCATAAAATCAAGTGAAGTGTGCAGCTCAGACAAGTTTCCTCCATGCAGCTAAACTTAAAAATATATATACTTCATGAAGACATTCATAGAAACATGTGGGAAATATTAAAATACGTCAGCCTGATGAACAGGCATAATTTATATTTCTCTAAATTTTCACCCCACACATTGCTCATGTGTACAGTATAAAGACTGAGGGCTAGATTCACAAAGAAACTTTAGGTGTGGCTTGCTGTCTTTAGTTTAATGCTGAAGCTGTTGCACTATGGATAAATAATGGAAAAATCAGACTATACAATAGACTGGGCACTCACCTGAAATGTTACAGAACCCTGTTCAAATTCCTTCTCTTCCTCAGGTGGAGAAGGGACTTGAATTAAGAGTCTCCCACTTTCCACATGAGTACCTTAACTATTGTGCTAGAAGTTATGCGGGAACTCCTCATTCTCAATTCAACTATAGGGCAGGTCTGCCAGGCATCTGATTTTCAACTGGTGCACCTACCTCACATCTAAACTACATTCCTCTTCTGAAAGAGGAATGTAAATGAGCCTGATCAAAAATGCAAATGAAGCGTGGATTTACACATCTCGTGCTTCATTTGCATAATCGCGCAAGAGCGCTTTTTCAAAAAAGGGTTTTTCTAAAAAGAAACCATGGTCTAGATGGGGTTCTTTCAGGGGGGGAAAAACCGTTTTCAAAAGAACCCATACACCTGAAAAAATGAGGAGTACAGGTTCTTTCAAAAAAGGGTTTTTTTTCCCCGAAATCACCCCGTCTGGACTGCGGTTTCTTTTTAGAAAAATCCTTTTTTGAAAAAACGCTCTTGCACGATTATACAAATGAAGCGCGAGATTTGTAAGTCCACATTTTGTCTGCATTTTCAGTCAGGCCCATTTACATTCCTCTTTCAGAAGAGGAATTTAGTTTAGACATAGCCCTAGACAGAAAGGGATCCTAGTGGCTCCAGTAAGCACTGCTAACCAGGCTGCTAAAAGTCTGGTTGGCAGCGCAGTGAGGCTAAGACAAGTTTCCTGCCTGCCCTTGCTCTGTGTAGCTCCCAGAAGCTCTGGCACAGGGGACTGACAGACTTGCCAGACCCCTGAACAAGGGTGGGGGTGACTCCATGCTCCTAGAAGGGGCACAGCCTTGGGAAGAAGGGGCGGAGCTCAGGGAAGCCAACTTGCAGCACCACCCAGAGTGCACCATGCTGTCCCCACCCCCACCTGCCAGCCATCACAGCTGCCCAGAGCATGAAATGTGGTGCTCCAGCAGCGATTTAAAGGGCCCAGGCCCTTTTGAATCACCAGGCAGTAGGGCAACTGCCCCCTTTACCTCCAGCCTCTTCCCCCAACAGCAGGTCTGCTCTAGCAAACCTGACTTGGAGGTGCAGAGCTGGCCACAGGAGCTCTGCATGCTGCTCTGACCCCAAGTGGCCAATGGGAAATACGAGGTGTAGGTGTCTAGACACCTGACATGGGGCTGCAATGTGCATGCACAGATGTAGATTTATAGACACCTAGGGAAAATGTACTGCAAAAATATAAGTGCTGAGTAAATTTAGATGCATATGGGGTTTAGGGTTTTGTGAATCCCAGCAGGACTTGATTCTTGGGTTAGGCACCTAAAGTTTCAATTACATACCTAAATACTTTTGTAAATTTAGCCCTTACTGCCTCCAATCCTACTGATGTCCAAACTTACAACATAAGTGCAAGAACAAAGAACTTGGTGTGCATACTTACATTTTGATCTAATTAATACTAGGGATTTATAAACTCTTTTAAAAAAGCAAAACTTCATTTCAATTTAATCACTATGGACCTATAAACCCTTAAACTCCTCCTTAATGTAAGAATGTAAGTAGTATTATTGAAGTCAGTGAGATTACTGTGTGCTTAAAGTTAAGCATATGCATAATTGTCCTCAGGCTGTTCTTGCCTCAGCCTATACCTTTCAGAAAGGACTAGTGATTTTGGGTACCTACATTTTTGAGAGTCCACCATGAAACAGCACAAAACTGACACTCTCAAAGTCCAAAGTCAAGATCCTCAGGAACTCAAAAAATGAGTCTGCCAAAATCACCAATTGCTTTTGAAAATGTTGGTTTAAATTAAACACTTAAGACTTTTCACCTTCATATAGTCCCAGGATACCTCCTGCCTTCTGTAGCAGAAGGGGGTGCAATTTCTGAGAACTGGAAACCAAAAATGTGGTCAAAGCCCCCATGAACCAACACATGAAAGTTTCAGACAGCTCTAGTCAGAAACAACAAGAATCACTACAGTTTCAGAGGGTTCAATTTACCTTTATATTTCCCTTTGTTTCTCCTTGGAACATAAAACCTAGTGTCTGGATTGAGGCTCAGCATTTAAGGTCACCTTCAATGTTATTTAAGACCTATTCAAGATAATTTAATTTGACGTAATTCTTGTGCATATTATTTTGACAGTCCATATTGTTAGCAAAAATATCTCTGTGCTATGGATTGACATAAAAGATACCATTATAGCCAATCACGGTTTTGAGAACATCTACATATTTATGTCAGACTATCACAATTCTGCAGGCACTGTCAAGTACTTGTCACATATATTAAAACTTGTCTGCATAGCGCTGTGCATGATACCTTGCATATTCTTTAAACTCTCAAAACGTCAAAGATTTTTCTTTGTTTTTAAATAGCATAAAGAAGCAAAGGAAATTAAACCACACCCCGGGAGAATGGCCTATCCCCAAGGCCACCGAGGAACCCACCCCACCACTGTACCTTCAGAATGACCCTTCTACAGTGAAGCCCCCGTACCTTCAGGAGGTCCATTATATCCTGCATTGGCATACTGGTGGATCCTGGGGCAGGGTGGGGCTGGAACCCGCCACCCTCCATGAATGCCCTATCCCCTGAGCTACGTGGGAACCCACCCCACCAGCCTACCGACAGGACGCCCCTTATATCCTGCATTAGTATAAAGAATCTGCCTTAAACCACAAAACCTGGACATTCCAAGATGAGGCTGAAATTCTGAAGCTAAGGGTACGTCTAGACTACAGGGTTTTGTCAACGGAAGTTTTGTCGACAGATACTGTCGACAAAACTTCTGTCGACATAGAGCGTCTAGACACATTCAGTTCTGTCGACAAAGCAAGCTGCTTTGTCGACAAAACCCTGTAGTCTAGAAGCAACCCTACAGGCAATAACACCTTCTGTCGACAGAACTCTGTCGACAGAAGGTGTTATGCCTCGTAAAATGAGGTTTACCAGCATCGACAAAACTGCTGAGTTCTGTCGACATTATGTCTACAGAACTCAGCGGTAGTGTAGATGCAAATATAGTTTTGTCGACAAAAGTGGACTTTTGTCGACAAAACTCAGTAGTCTAGACACACCCTAAGGCTATGCTTAGATCTGTGAAGGGAATAGGATCTACAAGAGGGCAGTTCCTGATTTAATCCCATTGAAATCAAAGGAAGACTTTCCACTGACTTCTGTTGGCACTGAGCTGGACCTGTGGAGAAAGTTCTTGGATATTGCACAATAAGGGCAATTTTGAATTATGCCTAATGAAGGGGCATCATGGGTTTGTTTGACAGCAAGTGGGCATGTGGTTGTCACTCTTTGTTGTATGGGTAGGAAGACAGTCAACAGCATTCTGCAGCCCAGAAGTATAGTCAGACATAAGAACCAGCTTTAATCCTGAATTACTTTCCTCTTGTAGGTTTACATTGGTGCTTAAGACTACATCAACAGGGTTTTTGTGATTTAACTTTATATTATTTACTGTCTTTCTGCCTCTAAAGGTTCAATTCTAGACCCTAACAACAATGTAACCGGAACTGATGTTATTGGACTAGTCCAAGGATAATCTAAATTACCAAATGGTCTCTATCAAATCAAGCTGCCTATAAGCTATATCACATGAGTTACTCTAAATGTGAAATGCTGGGTTAACTACAGGATGGTTATCTGTCTTCAGATGAAACCCTGCTCTTGTTGAAATCAATGGGAGTTTTGCCATTGATTTTGATGGTGCCAGGATTTCACCCATTATGTTTCAACAAGACATAATATCCTAGTGAATAGGAGCCCTGTTAAATTAGTTAATTGGCAGAAAGGCCATTATATCACATGCTCAACAGAAACAGAGGACTGATCTGGGAAAAAAAATCCCGAAGAATGAATTATAGGCCTTCAAACATAATTTTAATATAATTTAGGTTTTTCTATCAAGGCATATCCTAAAAGAAGTTTACCAGAAAATTGTTATGCTTCACAGAAGAAAGTGCTGTAATTCTATTCATTGTACTCCTTTTGAAGTTTAAAATATAAATTGCTTTTACTGGATTTGAATTTTTTACAAATACATCTATTTTCAAAGTAACCACAGTCATCCCTATGTGTCTCAGTAGGGTCTTTTAAAGAAAAGTATAATTTCATGGCTTGCTTTTTGTGAAGGATTATTTTTGCTTTGGCAGTGCACTCCTTTGCTGGTTTATTTACTGATTTTTAAATATATATGTACATTTTAAGAACAGTATGTGTTACAATGTTTAAGCTAAATGTGTTTAATAAGGAGATTTTCATATGTTTCCTTTCCTACTTTTGTCAAAGGGACCATCATTTGTCAACAATCCATACTGATAGAAAACAGGATATGCAATGGATTTAATTATGTTGAAAGCATTTTGACCACGATACTTTCCTATTCATTGAAAAAAAAAGTAAAATATACTAGGATAACATTGTATATCCATAAGCCAAACCACTGACCCATATTGTATTTTACAGTGTTTTAATGTGTTTAGAATTTGCATCCATTTTCAACAGACTTAAATTACTGGTTTTGCTTCAGAAACCAAGTAAGTACTGAAAAATCAATTTTCCATTCTACAGTGTACATTAAAGGAAAGTAAAAATGTAAGACAATAAAGGCATCTACTCATCTACTACCTTTCCCATTTTTGCAAAGCAGCCGTACAGTTTGGAAATTGTCCAGTGCTAGAATTGAGTGAGTGTGATCCACAGAGAAAGCATTTTTAACCAGAATTTGGCTAGCCATGAGACTGTGTTTTTATTGCTTTTGGCATCTTGAAACATATATCTAATGGATTACCTTCCCTTGAGATACGCAGTGAAATGGCATTTAATTCTGTAGTAACCAGAAGAGTCAATTGTGTTACAGACCAACAGCATTCAGTTGTTCTCAAAACATTATTCTTTGTGCTGAGGGAAAATTACATTCAATGGAGATGTGTTCCTGCATTGACAATGATCTCAGAATCATCGTTGAACACAATGCCCTAAACAATCACTAAAGGAAATTAAATATAAGTTCAGAAATAAGATTGGAATAGGACACACCAACCAATAGGGAAATAAATAACAAAGTAGCAACAAAGAGGTGTGACCTTCTTCACAGTCTAACAATGAGAGAGCAAGCCAGATTCTCCTGGCCAGGAAGATATAGGTCACTATGCTGACAGTGGAAAGGGTGGGACATGAACAGGAAGCATAAGAGGCAGGCCCAGCAGCTCAGTTGGGATTGACCGACCGAGGGAGGCAGACACTTCCAGATGCTTCCAACTAGGGTTACCAGATGATTTCGAAAAAATACTGGGCACACTTGATCTCAGAAGAGCAGGGGCCGACCGGGAGGAGAGCGGGGCTGGCCAAGAGGAGGTCGGGGGGAGTGGGACTGGCCAGGTGAGATCGGGGGGACGGCTGGCAGGAAGCAAGGCTGGCCAGGACAGAATTGGGGGGGAGCAGGGCTGGCCGGGGGGAACTGGCCGGCGGGGAGTGGGGCTGGCAGTGAGGGGGTTGGTGGAAGCAGGGCTGGCCGGGGGAGGGAGAGTGGTGGGAGGAACCAGCTGGTGGGGAGCACAGCTGGCCTGGGCACATGCAGATCCTGGGGTGCTACCCGTCCTGCGTATGGTCCCAGAAGGGCGCACGGGCGAGTCCAGCCCCGGGGATTCCACCCCTCTCCTCTCTACTGTGTAGTGAGTACTGCCTGGCTGGTAGACATGCTCATGCAGCGTGAGCGTATCTACCAGCCAGGCAGTGCACAACTACGTACTGATACTCATGATAATAATAAAACGTATTTAATTAGAAAATAGCAGACATTTATATCTCTTGTATTTTCTCAATTTGTTTCCCGGACAGAAAGCTCAAATACTGGACTGTCCGGTTCAAAACTGGACACCTGGCAACCCTACTTCGAACCCACAGGGCTGGAACCCACAGAAGATTGCTCCTGTCCTGAGGACAAATCCCGGGTACCAGGACTGCCAGACATCTTGATGTGAAAGAGCTGCTGGGATTGCCGCTGCCCGTATAACCCAGGAAGATGAAGGAGGACCCCGGGGTTCAGGTACATCCTCAGGGAGGGGAGGAAAGAGCCCAGGGATAGCTGATTGTAGTCTGGCTCAAGTGCCCCCAACACACAGTAGGCATATTGGGCTGAATTCCTCTCTGACCCCCGGGCAGCCCACTTTATTGCTGTTCGGGCCCTGGTGGAGTGGGGTGGGCCTGTGATCCCCTGCTTATCCCCGTCCTTAGGCTTAGAGGCCTGTGTTTGTCTGTCACCCATCTGAGCCAGGAGACAGTAATTGGTGCTCACCCCTATTTGGGCCAAATAGATTGTTCGCTGTGAGCATAACTCCACCTGGCCCCCTAGACTGTTGCTGGGAGTATAATCCCACCTGGCCCCCTAGACTATTTGTTTGGTGCCCTACTCTAGCTGAGGACCTGGGCCCCTGAGCTATTAGCAGCTCTACCCTGCCTAAGGACTGGAACCAGAGACTGCCAACTTCCACTTGTATTTATACTGTTGTTTCAGGAGCTTGCATAGCAAAGGGGTGTGGCGTCCCTCAGAGACTGACAGCAAGGGAGAGCTACACTCACTTATATGCTTACAAGAATCGAAATGTTTCTGCAGAGTTTGATCACCCATGATGCACACAAATAACCTTAGAACTGCCCAATCCTTGAACTAAACCCAAACCCATGTTATGGTAGGAAACATTCAGAGCCTGTTAATCAGCTCTCATAAGTTTCTCTAGGAGAGGGAGAAAAGAGGGAAGAAACTCTGCTAAGTTCACCTCATACTTTCCTCCCAAATTGTTACCATGGGGAGGCAGGGCTTGTCCTTCTTGGAGCAGACCATTGATCCAGCCCCCCTAGAAGCATAGATTCTGGGTCAGGGATGTCTACTCTGAGGCCTCAGGTATCAGTGATTCCTGCTCTTAGTGCTTCTCCACTGCAATCATGGTCTCTTCTGTTACCAGATTTGCCCAATACTCTGGGGTATGCTCATTTATCAGGGTTACCCTTATGGGACTGGGGGAAGGTTAACAATTCTATCAGTGTGCTGTTGGTGCTTACTTGTGCTCTCATATGGAGCTGAATTCTCCCTGCTGCCAATTCCCCCTCCCACTGGAGTTCTCCTGCAGGAACTAGGTTCCTCAGGATGGGGTTCTTACCACCTTGGCAACACACACAGACACTCACCCCCACTAATCAGAGCATGTCTGAGAGGACTGGGTACTCAGCACTCACAAGCTGACACCCTCATATGTCCCTGGACTCAGCTGGCTGGGTTTCACAGCAATGCCACACTGCACCCTCATGTGCCTTTGGACTCCGTGGGCTGAATTAAACAGCACTTTAAGCTGCCATCCTCATAAGCCCCCAGGTTCAGCACCCCCTATCCCCACTTTCACACCACAGTCATTCACTGGTAAACCACACGATGAGCAAACCCCAAAGGATTTTAGGCACTACAGGGATCTTTTGCTTGGGTACAAGAAGCGTTGTTGCAGAGCGAATGGGGAAGCCAAAACAACACCCCTTAAGCAGAGTGAGCAAAAGAGAAAGAAAGAGAGAGAAGCAACCAGCTTAACAATGAAAGTGATTTATTTCTGAGTAGTGAATAGATATAAAAAAGTTACAATATTAAATCTAACAATTACAATATTAAATCTAACAATTACAATATAACAGTTTACATAGGGCAGGGTCAGGAGGCTATGCTTAGAGAGATAGTTGATGAAAGAGAGAAAGAGAGAGAGAGAGAGAGACCTCACCACTCCACGGAACTTGCACTGATCAGGGTTCCCAGATGATGATGGTAGCTGGGGGATCCAGAGGGCAGGAGACAAGCAGAACAGAGCCCCCAGCACGATCAGACAGGAGATGAAGAAGTCTCAATGGAACTGATGCAGTTTACGTCCAGGTATCTGAACAGTTTTCTTGGGGCAAGGATAGGAGTTTTATAGAGATAGTTCAAAGAGAAAGAGGAGAGACAATAGAGACTGATCACCCCTGGTAATGGGTGATGTTCCTTGAACGAGCTCACAATGCAACTAGCAGTTTCAATCTTTTAGATGTCAATAGGATCGTTACTAGAATTGGTCTGATAATGACTAATTTGGGTGTGAGCAGGCCTGGGTTCATTAGCATCTGGAGCAGGGATTTCCCATCAGGCAGTGCTTCTCTGCTTTCGGTGTCCCATAGTTCACTGCGGTTCCTGCCTTGGAAGAGCTGCTCTCCATTCTGTATGCTAATGAGATGTCCCTCTGTTCCATCTTTAATGCAAATGAGGCTGGGGTGTTTCCTTGATTGTATCACCCTTGTCTGAAGCAGTTTAGGTGTGTCTTCCCCGGACTTTTCATTACTTTGTCTGATTCCAGCAAAGGCTAAGGGGCGGGGGGTTCCATGAATGTCACTCCCTGGCTCCCAAAAGCACAGGGCTGGTAGGTAACGCTTCAGTCTGTACCTAGCACTAGGACCCCTTAGGAAGGAGAGCTCCACCATGACCCTTATGAACAGACTCATGAAACGTGATAGAAAATGGTTTTCTTGGCACCGAAGGGATTGCCTGCATCATGCTGTGGTGGTAGTCCTGCTGCTGCATGGATCCCTCTCTTGGAACCACAATGGGAATTCTGGCTGAGTCAGAATTCTGGTTGAAACTATTCAGCAGCCCTCAGGAGAATCCCCGCACAATAGTTGGCCCTATATTGCGAAAACTATCCTCTAGTTTGGTTAACCATTCTTTCATGGGACCCACGCAGCTTGGCTGCCCTAAATGGAGTAGCGCCATTGGAGCTCTGCTGATATGCACAGGATTCCCTTCTAAAATAGTATTGCTGTATTTCTCTGAATAAACCGTTCCTACCGTTGTCATATTCAGATTTGGTTTGGGGATTTTAAGTGCTTACTATAAAAGACTCTGTTATAATGACCATGAAACTGCATGAGATGGGAATTCATTGATTTAGTGTGTATTAATTTGGAAACCACTTTCTAGGATAGAATATAGAGTAGCAAGCCAATATCTTAATCCAGTCTCCATGAAATAAAACAAGCACAGGCAGAGTTTCATACTCGGCTCGCTGTTGTTCTGCAGATAAGCTGTTTTATGTGCAGTAGTTCAATATATCTCTTTTCTTATGTCAGTCTGTGGAGGATTTTACACCCTATGCTTAAATTCTGGACTGAACTCCATTCGTTGCCACCAAATTAATAACATCTTTCCATTTGAAGTAATGTGTTGGGTAACTATAAAACAACAAAGAGCTTTTGGACAGATTGCCAATGACATATCCATGTACATAATGCCCAGCAAATTCTTGCTTCTGTCCATTACTTCATCTAAGAACATTTAGGCTACATCTACACTGCAAGGTTTTTGCACAAATACAGCTGTTTTTGTGCAAAAACCCGTGGAGCATCCACACTTCAAATGTGATTTTGCGCAAGGAAATCAAGAGTAAAACAGTAGAACAGAAGGCTTTTTCTGCCGTAGGTAAACTTCCTTTTACACAGCACAACTCCCTTTTACGCAAGAGTTCTTGCACAAAAAGGCAAGTGTGGACACTCCAGAGGAAAAAGCACTGGTGCTCTGATGGCCATTCTGTGAATAGCTATCAGAGCTTTCTTGTGAAAGGTTGTCTATGCAGTGTGGACACTCTCTTGTGCAAAAGCACATTGCTTTTGCGATGTGCTTTGAGGTATGAATGGGCTCTTGCGCAAGAAGTTTTTGCACAAAAACTCTTGCGCAAAAGGCTTCTTGTGCAAGAAGCATGTAGTGTAGACGTGGCCTTAGTGAAACTAGTTTTTAAAGACGGAAATGTACTTCACTTTTCAGTTAGTGAAATAGGCCTGTTCTGAATGTCTGATTTTTTGCTATCCTTCCTCTTCCACAAAGAAAATTAAATTATCTGTTAGATTAATAATTATGATTATTGTATTTTGTTTTATTTTATTTTAGAGCATCCCAAATGGTTCTAAGCAGAATATACTCCCATACATACATGTTCCTCATTGTCTCCAAAGTTTGGTCTTCTCCTCCTTGCTAGCTCCTTCCCTCCCCCGTATCAAAAGGCTCCTCCTCCCAATCTATTCTTTTCCTTTCCTCCAATCTGGCTTTTGTCAATGCTGTATTCAAGTCAGATGGCTGGCTGTGAGCAGGGGTTCATCGAGAGCTTAGGAGAAAGAAATCCCCAGTTTCCACCTCCGGGGTCTGGGCTTAACCCAGCCCAGGGCAGGGTTAACTTTGTCTTTGGCATCCTGGGCTGGAACATATTTGGTCACTCTGGGAATGGTGCATTCACAGGTGGTCAGCACTGAGAGCAGGCTCAAGCACCTCAGTGAAGTCAGACCCTTTAGAGATTATAGCTGCTAAAATCTTTATTGAACATGTGCAAACAGAAGGTATTTTCCCTTATAGGCTTATAATTGACCAAATTTGGTTGGATTTTCATAGAAACAGGAAGACATACCCCTGACACAAATACACACACCCTCACTGCCAAATTTCAAAGTCTCCCTCAAAGTATCCTGCCCTCAGCTCCCTCAGTTTCTCTCAGTAAACTGTGGGGTCTTATGTATTAAATTCTTACCCTTGTGGGGTCTTCCTTATTAAGTCGTATCAAACTACAGTCCTTGTTGTCCCTCCCCTCTCAAACCTGGCTCCTAGGGCCAATCCTATTCAACTTATTCATAAATGATCTGGAGAAAGGGGTAAACAGGAGGTGGCAAAGTTTGCAGACGATACTAAACTGCTCAAGATAGTTAAGACCAAAGCAGACTGTAAAGAACTTCAAAACAATCTCACAAAACTAAGTGTTTGGGCAACAAAATGGCAAATGAAATTTAATGAGAAGAAATGTAAAGTAATGCACATTGGAAAAAATAACCCCAAATATACATACAATATGATGGGGGCTAATTTAGCTACAACTAATCAGGAAAGAGATCTTGGAGTCATCGTGGATGGTTCTCTGAAGACATCCACGCAGTGTACAGCAGCAGTCAAAAAAGCAACCAGGATGTTAGAAAACATTAAAAAAGGGATAGAGAATAAGACAGAGAATATCTTATTGCCTTTACATAAATTCATGGTACGCTCACATCTTGAATACTGCATACAGATGTGGTCTCCTCATCTCAAAAAAGATATACTGGCATTAGAAAAAGTTCAGAAAAGGGCAACTAAAATTATTAGAGGTTTGGAACGGGTCCTATATGAGGAGAGATTAAAAAGACCAGGACTTTTTGGTTTAGAAAAGAGGAGATTAAGGGGGAATATGATATATGATATATATATGAGGTATATAAAATCATGAGTGGTATGGAGAAAGTGAATAAGGAAAAGTTATTTACTTGTTCCCATAATATAAGAACTAGAGGCCACCAAATGAAATTAATAGGTAACAGGTTTAAAAAAAATAAAAAGAAGTTTTTCTTCACACAGTGCAGTCAACCTGTGGAACTCCTTGCCTGAGGAGGTTGTGAAGGCTAGGACTATAACAGGGTTTTAAAAAGAGCTAGATAAATTCATGGAGGTTACGTTGATTAATGGTTATTTGCCAAAATGGGTAAGATATGTTGTCCCTAGCCTTTGTTTGTCAGAGGGTGGAGATGGATGTCATGAGAGAGATCGCTTGATCATTACTTGTTTGGTTCACTCCCTCTGGGGCACCTGGCATTGGCCACTGTCAGCAGACAGGATACTGGGCTGGATGAACCTTTGGTCTGACCCAGTATGGCCGTTCTTATGGTCTTCTTGTGCTGTGTTCAGGCAAAGGCTCTTGTCCTTGGTTCCCAAGTCCCACAGAGCTCCTTTCTGGAGCATACTTCAGTAACTTATATTAGTTTTCCCTCCTCAGTCAGGAGTCTCACAGCCTTCCTTCTGGGGCCTGTATTGGTAACTATGGCTGGCTGCAGTATTTCATCAGCTTTTCTGAGGGTATATCTACACTTGCACCCTCTTTCAAGAGGGGGATGCAAATGCAGCTGAGCGAAATTGCTTCGCATTATGGCGCTATTTTGAAATAGTGCTATTTCGAAAAAAGAAATGCTGTCTAGATGCGGTTATTTCGAAAGAAAACCCTTCTTCTGAAATAACTGGTAAACATCATTGCAGGAGGAATAAGGGTTATTTCAGAAGAAGGATTTTCTTTTGAAATAACTGCGTCTAGACAGCGTTTCTTTTTTCGAAAAAGCGCTATTTCAAAATAGCGCCATAATGAAAATATGCAAATGAAGCATGGGAAATTCAAATCTGCACTTCATTTGCAATTTTGCTCAGCTGCATTTTCATCCCTCTCTCAAAAGAGGGTGCGAGTGTAGACATGCCCTGAGATGGTCCCTTTTAGGTCCCTTTTAAGTCTCTTTTCCCGGCAAGCTAGCCAGTGTCTCTCTCAAGCTTTCTGCTGATTCTCTTTAATCAGATTGCCTGCCTATCATGTTGGCTGCATAAGTTTTCCCTATGTGGAGCGGGGAGTTGTGTGGAGAGGAGAGTTGCATGAGTCATAGCTGTGGCTAGACCCATTATCTGTTAATGGAGACATTCACCTCACAACATTGGACAAAACCAAACTTTTCCTCTAGCTTCAGTCCCATAAACAGCTGAAACATTCTGGTTGAAATTTTCCAAAAAATATTCAGCCTGAGGTAGGTACCAGGAAAATTTCATCCCAGATGACCAAAGTCTGGAAGAGTTATAAGCAATTCAATACAAGCCTTTACAATGAGATGTGTCACCTCACAATAATGTTGCCAACAGTTGGTCACAGTTTGGGTTTTACTACCGAATAGAACCAAAAATGTTCCAGAATAGAAGCTACATAATTGATATGATTTTAGATTAAATATGTAACATACCTTCAAGAATTTCACAATTATCTTAGATCAAATCAAATCTTAAGGCAAAGATACTCCAGGGGAGGGGGGGAGGAGAGGGGGCAGGTGAATAAACACAGGTACCACCTTTAAGTGGAAATACGAGATAAGATGTAACTAATACAGCAATTTCCAAGTACAGTAGAACCTCAGAGTTATGAACACCACAGGAATGTAACTGCAGAGTTTGTAACTCTGAACAAAATCAGATCTGGAGGGAATAACCATATTTCTATGGGGGTAGGGGAACTTTCAAAGAAAAATTTCAAACCATCTATTAAATACTGCCAACATCCCTTCACTGAATTGACAGCTTGAAAGCTACAGCCTGGGGTATTGAATTATGTGGTATGGCTAGTTTTGGTCAAGATACTGGGCTAGATAGACCTTTGGCCTGACTCAATATGGCCATTCTTATGGGTATGCATACCCCTGGTTGAGAACCAGTGCTCTGTCATACCACATGTTAACATATCTTCCGTTAAGATATCCCACCACTTCTTGGGTCAGTCTCTCTGTCTTCTTTTTCCCCTTTAGTGAATCTGTTGAGTTCTCTTCCTCACTTAGCTTTCAAGACTGCATTTGACAAACCATTTGAGCCTGCTTTCAATCATTCCTTTTTAGTTTATGGATACAACTTTGAGCGTGTCTCTCATGTGCACATTCCTCACATGGTCTTTCTTGTTTGACCCACTCATCTATCTCAACACTTGCATTTCTGCAGAACAGATCATTTGCTCATGTTTCTTCTTTGCTACCCAACACTCAGCACAATACATTAAAACTAGATAAACCACCATTTTATAGCCTTTCCCTTTTAATCTTACTATATCCTCCTGTCATATACTACATGGTATGGGTGCCAGGGTTGGAATGCCTTATGATCCCTCATAATTAAATGTTGGGCTTTACTATTTCAGGAGTGACAATTTCACAATTATTACACAGAACAGCATTGTAGCAGACAGCACTAGACTTTGATCCCTTTGCCAATATTATGTTTATTTTACACTTCCAGACTTCAAAGGTAAGTTGCAAAGACTTCCCTCTCTCCAAGTAAACAAAAGCTTAGATCTTTCCTTAGCACAAAGAGTCCAAGACTTGGGGAAAAGGGTAATAAAGGTGGTTTACAGCCATCTTTCTTCCTTCCCCACCTAGCAGGAGTAAACTCGTCATCAGCACCCTATATGTCTCAAAGGATGTGCTGTTACACTGCAATGCTTGTGTGACGGGGCCCCGCAACCCCGCACTAAAACCCCCGCGGCAAAAGCCCTATTTGGGTGGCGGGAGTGCGCACCGGCATTGTGCCGGCTGCACCCGCGCCGCGGACCAGCTGACCGCCTCAGCAGCGGTGGCGGCACAAACGCAGCGGGAGGGGTGGAGTCAGCTGGTGACGTCAGAAGCACGTCACCCTCCGGCGCCGGGCGCGGCGGGAGGTTTAAATGCCTCCTCAGGCGTGAGGGAGGGGGCCTTCGCCCAAGGAGGCGGAGCGAGAGCAAAGCCCCCTCTCTTGGCTGCGGAAAGCAGGACTTCACGGACCGCCGTGGAGCAACGGGGTCCGGAAGATCATCCTGAGAGACAGGCGGCTGAACCACGGAGGGACAAGTGGGCCAGCAGCAGAAAAGGGGGGGGGGCAGTACGGAGAGGAAGTAGCCCAGGGGAGGGCCATACTGGAGCCCCCTCACGTGGACAGGTTTCGGGAGGTCGCCCCTGCCATACTAGCCCTGGACCGGAGCTGGTCCATGTCCTTCGGGGCCCTGGGCTGGGGCCCGGGAGTGAGGGCGGGCCCGGGTCCCTCTCTTTCACCCCTACCTGGCGCCCCTCCCCCGGCCTCCGTGGCATAACTGAGAAGGAACAAATGCCCCCCCCCGGAAGGGGTAAAGCCCAGGCTGTGTGGGCACTGTCGGAGGACAGTGGCCTGAATTGGGTAGCATCACCATCAGCAGAAAATTCCCCGCAGTTGACGACGGGCAACGCTGGGGGGGGGGGGACGGAAACCCTACAGCTTGACTGCTGGAATCATCTGACCTTTATTGTTTGCTCTGAAGCAGACTGTTGGACTATAAGCAGCTGGGGATGGGGGGTGGAAAAGTATTAACAGGAGTGTTTGTATGACTTGGAGCAGTTTTGTTCAACAATCTTCATTAATGGTCTGGATGAGGGGATGGATTGCCTCCTCAGTAAGTTCACAGATGACAGTAAGCTGCTGGGAGATGTAGATATGCTGGAGGGTAGGGATAGGGTGCAGATTGACCTAGGTAAATTGGAGGATTGGGCCAAAAGAAATCTGATGAGGTTCAACAAGGACAAGTGCAGAATCATGTATTTAGGGTAGAAGAATCCCATGCACTGCTAAAGACTGGGGACTAGTTCTGCACAAAAGGACTTGGGGATTGAGAAGATGGATATGAGTCAACAGTGTGCCCTCTGCCAATAGGACTAACAGCATATTGGGCTACATTAGTATGAGCATTACCAGCAGATCGAAGGAAATTATTATTCCTCTATTCAGCCCTGGTGAGGCCACATCTGAAGAACTGTATCCAGTTTTGGGCTCCCCCCTACAGAAGGATATGGACAAATTGGAAAGAGTACAGCGGAGGGCAATAAAAATGATTAGGGGCTGGGACATGACTTAGGAGGAGAGGCTGAGGGAACTGGTCTTTATTTAGTGTGCAGAAGAGTGAGAGGGGAATTCAACAAATAGTCTTCAATTACCTGAAGGGGGATTCCAAAGAGAGCTAGTCTGTTCTTGATGGTGGCAGATGACAGAACAAGGAGTGATGGTATCAAGTTGCTGTGCGGGTGGTCTAGGTTGGCTATTAGGAAACACTATTTCACTAGGAAGGTAGTGAAGCACTGGGATGGGTTGCCTAGATAGGTGGTGGAATCTCCACCCTTAGAGGTTTCTGAGGTTGAGATTGACAAAGTCTTGGCTGGGATGATTTAGTTTAGATGAGATTGGTCCTGCTTTTAGTAGAGGGATGGACTTGATGACCTCTTGAGGTCTCTTCCACCCTAATCTTCTGTGTTTTTATGATTCTGTGTCATACTTGGGAGGCAACTGTCCTGCAACTACTCACCACTGGTGAGGCCTCAGCTAGGGTATGTCTACACTACAAAGTTAATTTGAACTAACAGCTGTTAGTTCGAATTAACTTTAATAGCGGCTATACATGCAAACCGCTATTTCAAATTTAATTCAAATTCGAACGCGGAGCGCTGAATTCGAACTAGGTAAACCTCATTCTATGAGGAGTAACGCCTAGTTCAAATTAAGTAGTTCGAATTAAGGGCTGTGTAGCCACTTAATTCAAACTAACTGGAGGCTAGCTCTTCCCAGGCTCCCCCTGGTTGTCACTCTGGGCAAAACCAGGAAAACTCCTCTCCTCTCCTGCAGCCCTGGGGCCCTTAAAGGGGTAGACTCTGGCCAGACAACACTTGCCAGAGCCTGCCCTGCCAGCAGTCTCTGCCCTGACCCAGTGGCCCCAGGATGAGCCAGGCAGCCAGTGACAGCCAGCCGTCCCCTGCCCAGTCCCCCAGCACCTAGGGGCCAGCCAGGGGCTGTAGATGGCACGCACCCTTCTATGCGGCCGTCTATGGCCACATAGCGGCCACCATGGCCCGAAAGGGGCACAGGCGCACCCAGGAGCAGGTGCACCTGAAAGTCAAAGTGCTGCGGCAGGCGTATGCCAGGGCCACCAGAGGCGGTGCCACCTGCCCCTACTTCCCCGCACGCGACCAAGTCCTGGGGGGCGGGGCGGTCCACGCCAGCCTGAGAGGCAGCAAGCCGGGACTAGAGGGCCCTGACCCGGGCACACCGGAGGGGCCACTGCCAGCTGTTCTGGCACCGGAGTCAGCAGGGTCGGCCAGGGAGGCCATACTGGGGAAGTGCCAGCACTGTCCCCTACCCGGGGAGAAGGCGGGGACAGAGACCAGGGACCGCGCACGTCGGCCATGCCTCCCGCAGATCACATAGCCACCTGTGCACGTGTGAGTATGTGCCATGCCACCCTTGGGCAGGTGGCTCCAGCTGTGTGACACCCAGGGGCTGTGGCCGAATAGGCACACGCGTGTGTGAAGAGACCTGACATGCTCCCGACCCCGGGGCAGGACCCAGCAGGACGCTCTCCCTTCACACGACACTCTACACAGAGGCAGGGGACATCTCCCCCCACCCCGACCTCATTATACACGGCACAGGGGCATGGGTGCGGTCTTTGGGCAGCTCCCAGTCCCAGGGAGAGACAGACATCCTGACCATGGCCTCTGTGCAAGCACAGCGGCTCTGACGGTGCAGGGCACGATCGCCCTCTCATCGCGGCAGGGGCTGGTCATCATCCACTATGTCCCCAGGGAGAACTGACCACTTCCCTTCTTTCTCTACAGTTGCACCAGCTGCTCATGCAGGGTGCACCACCCCGCCCAGGACATGCTCCCACACCTGCGGCCTGCTCCAGACCACCACCACGTAGCAGGGGTACTGGGACCAGCATCTGGGGGCCCTGTGAGCCCTGCACTGCACCATCGAGGCCTGGATGCGGGAAGACCTGCAGCTCCGCCAGGAGCAGCTTGCGGAAGACCGAGCGAGGAACTGTCACCTGCAGGCCCTGCTGCAGAGCATGGTGCCCTGTGCTGGTCCTGCGCCTGCTGCCCCCCCAACAACTGTCCCTCCTCCCACGCCTGCCCCCCCTCCTCCCACCTCTTCCTCCTCAACCTCTATACCCTCCTCCTCAATCTCCACACCCCCACCTCAACCTCCACAACCTCTAACCCAGAGGTCCCCAACGCGGTGTCCACGGGTGCCATGGCATCCTCCGGGCCATTTCTGTGAGCCCGCCGAGTGATCGGGACCAGCCCCGCCCCCAGGCACGTGGGTGGTGCCGGCCCCTGGGCATGTAGCGTATGGGAAGCCCCGCCCCTGGGCACACAGCACAGGAGTGGCACTGGCCACAGGCATGCAGCGCATGGGCTGTTCTGGCCCCGGGAGCACAGCGTATGGGCAGCTCTGCCCCTGGGTGCACAGCACAGGAGTGGCACTGGCCCAGGGAGTGCGGCGCATGGGTGGAGCCGGCACCAGGCACATGATGTATGGGTGGCCCCACCCCTGGGCACCCAGCAGCCCCAAAAGGTTGGAGACCACTGCTCTACCCCATCCCCCATGGGGATGCCGAGGCCTTCTCCCTCACCATGCTGGGAGGCGGTTGGCCCTGCGAGACCCCCTACCCCTGATCCCAGAGCTTCCCTTCCCCCTTCTTCCCCTTACTTCTCCCTTCCAGCTCCCCCTCCCCTCTCCCACCCTCTCTCTTGCCCTCTCCCGCCTCCTTTCCCCTGTCTCCCCACAGTTTCATTCCCCCTCCCCAGTTGTGTTGAATAAAGAGAGTTGTTATTTTTGAAAATACGTGTCTTTTATTTGACATCAGGAAGGGGGGGCAAGGGAAGGGTAAGTGGAAGGACGAGAGGGAGGAATGGGGCACAAGCCCCCAGTGGGGCAGACCGAGGAGATTGTCAGCACTCCTCAGGGTGGAAGCTTTCCCGCAAGGCCACCTGGATCCTGACATCCCCTCGATGGACCTTCCAGATGGCAGCCTGCAGACAGTACAGCCGGGCTGATGACAATGACCCCACGAGATGCACTGGCATGCCCAGGGACAGGTCTGGTTCCATGCTGCAGAGTGCCGTGGGGTCCCAAGTGAGGGCAATCAGAGTTTTTGGGTCTAGATGCGTTAAAATTAGCTTATTTCGAATTAACTAATTCGAAATAAGTTAGTTCAAATAAGCACTGTAGTATTGACACACCCCTAGAGTATTGTCCTATTCTGGGTGCCACACTTTTGAAAAGATGTGGAGAAATTGGAGAGAGTCCAGAAGAGAGCAAAACAAAATGCTAAAAAGATTAGGAACCCCGACCTATGGGTCAATTTTTTTAAAATGGGCATGTTTAGACTTGAGAAAAGAAGTTTGAGGAGGACGTCACAACAATCTTCAAACATGGTAAAGGCCATCATCAAGAGAATGGTGATCAGTTACTATCCAAGTCCACAGAAGACAGGACAATAAGTAAAGCTATGTTTTAGTCATGGGTATTTTAGTACAAGACATAGACAAGAAATAAAAACTCACGGCTCATGCCCTGTCCATGCCTTGTATTAAATCTACTGAATCTTGGGGTGGGAGCAGCCCAGGGGTACTGCAGTTGTTCGTCATGGGATATTCCAGGGGACAAGTGATTGAGGGTGTGGTCCAGGGGTGCAGTGAATGCTTGAGGGGAAGCAGCGGTTTGGGGGGGTATCGTGGGTGCTCGGGGTGGGGAGCAATCCTGGACTCTCACTGGTGCTGGGATGATTGACGGGTGGCGGCAGACTCTCTGTGTGGCACCTTGTGGCTCCTTGGAAGCAGCGTCATGTCCCTCCTTCAAGTCGCAATTCTACATGCTATCCCCACCCAAGTGCTGGCTCTGCAACTCCATTGGTCAGGAACCACAGCCAATGGGAGCGCGAGCGCCTGTGCCTGTGCCTGTGCCTGTGCCTGTGAGCAAAGGCAATGAGCTGAGCTAGGAGCTGAGGGGACATACTGCTTCTGGTGAGCCCCCAAAATAAGCAGTGAGACTGCCCCAGCAGCAGCCAGTGTGGCTGGTCCAGAAGTTGTACCAAGGAGCTCAGGCAGCCTTCCTGGCCTTCCACACTGGCCTCTGGAGAAGTCATGGAAGTCCTGGAAAGTCACAAAATCCATGACAAATTTGCAGCCTTAACAATAAGTAATGGGCTTGATCTGCAGCAAGGGAAATGTAGATTAGCTTTTAGGAAAAACTTTCTACCTTTAAGGGTAATTAAGTTCTGGAACAGACTTCCAAGGCAGGCTGTGGAATCGCCATTACTGGAGGTTTTTAAGAACAGGCTGTAGAAATACCTGTCAGGGCTGATTAGATTTATGTGGTCCTGCCTCGGTGCATACCCTGGATTTGATAACTTCTCAAGGTCCCTTCCAGCCCTACTTTTCTTCGAGTCTCTAATTTTAAGTGGGTGATAACTGCAGTAACAGTATAACTTTAGGTATATTTTATGCACCTAATTATTTACACAGCTGTGTGCCTTCCTGTAAATATCTCTTTGACTCGCATGTTTTTCACAGCCATATATTGGTAGCTCATTTACAAATGTTCACTCTGTTTCAGTGCACAGTAGTCATTTCTTTATTCCCTGTATTTTATTCAAAGGCCGAACTGAACAAAAAATCCAAAGTAAGTTTATATTTTTAAAAATTGAAGCAAAATAATTAAATTTCATTTTAAAACAATATGTATGCATGTTTTTTAAACACACTTTCAGAGATGCAAGCACATCACAAGGTATAACTGTCTCTTAATCTGATTAAATAACCCTATACATGGCCCCTGACTGAGAAAGACACTCCCTACATTCCCCTCGCACACATGAGCCTAGGAAGGCCCAAGCTAGTAGATTTTGTGTGCTTCAGACCCATGGTGGGGAAGGAGGGGATTGGGGTGCCAGTGTAGGCTCCTCAATGCTGGGGAGGTGGAGCGTGGAGCCTTGGGGGGCAGATCTAGGCAAACCAGGGGCCACATCCAGCCCCCAGGCTTTAGGTACCCCACCCCTGCTTTAAAGGGCCAGATCACTCTGTGACAGTGCATTTTTTTATATGGAACTCTCTCTGAATGAACATACTGTGCTTTATTATTATGATTGGAGAATGCTTCCTCTAATGCTAAATCCTCAATCTTTGATGTGTTAGCTTATGTAAGTGTTTCAGAGCAGTTACATCAACAATGGGCAAACATGAATAATAGTCAGTGAGCTGCAGCAGCATGTGGTTTACTGGGATTTCACCTGCCGCCCACGGACCCCTTCTGTGCCCCTCCCCAAAGGGCCCCAATGCTTCCTACTCCTTCCCCTCCCTCCTAGCACTTTTGGAGTGCCACGAATCATGTGATTCATGCTCCGGCCCCACTCCTCTCCTTCCCTCCCAGAGCTTGAACAGCCACAAAGAGCTGATTTCCAGCATTCCAGCTGTGGTGCTCTAAAAGTTGAAGGAGGAAAGGAAGGAGGGAGAGAGGGAGAGATACAGGAAGGGGGAGGAGTAGGAAATCGGGGCTCCAGTGTCCCAGTGCACAAGAGGCATGGGAGGGGGGACAGACAAGGGGTGTGTATGCTGCAGGTGGAACTCACTACAGAGCTACATCAATATCATGCATCTAGGGTACGTCTAGACAGCAGCGCTATTTCGGGATACTTCCAGTATCCCGAAATAGCTATTCCTCATCTTTTAAGCAAGCCCGTTATTTCAAAATATAATGGGCTTGTTATTCCGACATCCCTGTAAACCTCATCCCATGAAGATTAAGGGATGTTTCGGAATAATGGTTTATTTCAAAATAAGCTACGTAATTTGTGTCACTCAAATTGCATAGTTTATTTCAAGATAAGGGTGCAGTGTAGACGCATCTTAAGGGATTTAGGGCTTGAGCCTACTTGTATTGAATCAATGGTAAAACTCCTGTTAAATGCAGCGGTACAAGGCCAAGCTTTTGTCGTGTGCTCTTTTGACTTTACCAAGCAGTGATTTAGCCATCGCATTCTATTTCATTTACCAGCCAATTATTCCTCTTCAGCCAGCCAACTAGCTAATAGATTTTTCTGGGATTATTTTTGTTTACATACAGTGTGGAGTAGAAAACAAATGGCTACCCTAACACCAAAGAAGTTAAGATAACATTAACAAGGAGTTCAATTTTGAAATTAGTGCAGATGTTTGTTGTTTAGAACAAGCCTCAGCAGCAGACAAATCACAGATGTCCCTGTCTCACCAATGTGGCTATAATTAAGGCATGATCCAAATTACAATACTTCTAGTGTCATCTGAATGGACAGGAGTAAAAGAGGGGTTGTAAATCTTTAGAACAAGATCAGCTGGCTTTTAACTCATGCAGTAGTCTCATGGCTTTTGCTTCTCTCTCACCTGCCGGTGCCCAGGGTTCATCGCTTTATACCTACATCAAGCAATATAGTCCTTTGAGTAACAACTGCTCAATTTTCATAAAAACTACAAAATTGAGCCTCACATAAAGTATTAGTACAATGTCTCTGCCAGTCAATACTTACCTTCAAAAGAACTACGCCCAGCGAGAGAAGGTTGCATAACTGGGAGAATGGCTTTAACGACTGTGTTAATAAGAGATAGTTAAGGACACAACAGGGAAAAGTCCCTTCATATCCTCCGGCTATGTCTACATTGCGCTCTCTTGCGCAAGAACTTATGCAAATGAGGCATGGCGATGAATATCGCCATGCCTCATTTGCATACTTAATGAGCCGCTATTTTTGCGCAAGGGGATTTTGTACAAGGAGCTGTTTACACGGCTACTTCTTGCACAAAAACCCCCTCTTGTGCAAGAGCCGTTCTGCCTGAAAATAAGCAGCAGAATGGCTCTTGCGCAAGAGGGAGTTTTTGTGCAAGACGAAGCAGTGTAGACTGCTCCGTCGTGCACAAAAGCCCCTTGCGCAAAAAGGGCAGCTCATTAAGTATGCAAATGTTCTTGCATAAGACTGGCCTGTGTAGACGTAGCCTCCATGTCATAGGCTTTGTGTGGGGAAATGGGAGATTGATTCCACCCCCATGATACAGCATAGACAACACCATAGAAGAGACTGTGTATATGGGGATTTCCAAGTAACTGAGCCACATACGTGCATGAGTTTGGGACTGCCTCCACACATGTATCCACTTTGAGTTACATCTGTAACCCCCCTGTTTGCATGTAGAGGTTATATTTGGGCACTGACTGGATGTTACTACAGATAATGCAGGTGCAAATCTGCAGACATGTTTTTAGAAACCCACTGTAAATGTGTTCCAAAGTGTGTGTTTATTTCATAATAATGACTTCTATTTTCCGCCCACAAGAGGGCTCTACAACTTCATGTTCCAGAGCAGCGATTCTGTGATAGTTTCTGTTGCATTTGCAAAGAATTAGAATTTCACTTTCCCAGTAACAAACTATACATATTTTCACATAGGCTGTGTCTAGACTGCAGGCTTCTTTCGAAAGAGGCTCTTTCGAAAGCATCTTTCGAAAGAGCCTCTTTCGAAAGATCGCGTCTAGACTGCAGGCGGATCTTTCGATAGAGGAAATCCGCTTTTTCGAAAGAGAGCACCCAGCGAGTCTGGATGCTCTCTTTCAAAGACGGCCTCTTTACATTGAAGAACGCCTTCTTTCGAAAGAGGAACTTTCGAAGGAAGGCGTTCTTCCTCGTGAAACGAGGTTTACCGCCATCGAAAGAAAAGCCGCGTTCTTTCGAAATAATTTCAAAAGAACGCGGCTTGAGTCTGGATGCAGGGGAAGTTCTTTCGAAAAAAGGGTACTTTTTTCGAAAGAACCCCTGAGTGTGGACACGGCCATATAGAGTGCATACTGAATCCTGCTTTCCTTAAACATATTCATTGTTCCATTGACTTGAGTGGCAGTATTTTCCGGAGTAAGGAGAGCAGAATTTGGCTCTGACCCAGAGCATCAGAATAGACTTCAGAGAAAGAGAAAATAGTAATCAGTAGAAACTCTTGTTCAGAATGAATGGGTATTAGCATGCAGAGATCTGTACTCTATATTGCCAAAGGTAACAGAAGTCCATCTTGGCCTATTATGTAGAATTGTATATGAAATTTTGTAAAACTCAGAGACAAAGAAACTAGTGCAAACTGGATTTTTTTATGCTTAAAAAAACAATGATAAAAGGATTTCAAGGCTCCTAGTAAAGTCCCTGGTTGGCATGGCAATAAGTGAAATATTCTAGAAAAAGGAAGAAATGTTTATAATTAAACTCTCAGAAATGTGTTCTGATGAGGTTGACACCCCTGCAGGGACATTGTTTATCTGGGTTTCTAAACAGGAGTAGCAAGAGAAGTGGAATGGAAGCAACAAGCTTTTACCCTGATGGTTGCTGCCACCTTCACCATCTCCTTGGACTCCAGGGTATAGCAGGACACCACTGGACGTTTGTTATCCTGATCAGATAGAGACAGTGACAGGGAGCCAAAATGAGATCACCATTTCCACCAGATTTGGCTAAATCCTGAGTACCTGGGAGATGATAACATGCCATTTTTCTTCCCCACCTTATTTTTCCTTTTTCTTATTTCCTTCATTTTTGTGTTCTCTAAAATGTGGCTTATTTAGCTAAGACAGCACCACACTCTCTAGCGCCTGTGACATGAAAGGCTAGCTAAAAGTAACGTCTTAAATAGCTTGACAGTAGGACAAGTTTCCCACTCTAGCATGATGCATCAGACCATGTGCTGGACCTCTGTGGCTCCAGCAGCAGGGCAGAAAGTGAAAGGCAGCATCAGAGGCAGAAGCTGCATTTTCTCTCTATATTATTTTCTCTCCCCTTGTGTGTGCTTGTCTTATTTTATCTTAAAGGAAACAGGATTGAACTTCAAAAATAACCGCTCCAGACCAACTCAACTAACTTTTTCCAAAGAGTATCTTTAATGCCATTGTGAAGAGTGTTTCAATGGGGTTGGATTCCCCTCTGTCACTAAAAGGAAATTGTTAAAATGAAAGCCTTACTTAATGCTGTAAGTTTCAAATGCATTCACTGCATCTTCTTTGTGTGTGTGTGTGTGTGTCTTTAATAAGAGGCTTACAAGATTTTTAGTGGTGGCTATAACAATTAGAGTCACCAGCAATAACACAAACCTCTGAACCACACTTAAGATGGCAGTAAGTAGGGTTTTATTAACACCACATTTCTTGTGGAGCCTAAAACCAGGCCCAGATTAAATCTTCTGGGGATCTGGGGTTAGTAGATTTTGTGGGCCCTTCCCCAGGCTCTAGGCTGGGGACAAAAACAGGGAGTCCAGTGTGTGGGAAGAGGGTGCTGAGGCGTGACCTGGAGGTGGGGTCTGAGAGGAAGGGTGAAGGAGCAGGCTGGCGGTGCAGCTTCCATTTGGTAGGAGGGAACAGGCGGTTTTGCACCACCCTGCACTTGCAGGCACCTACCCCTGCCACTCTCATTGGTCACTATTCTCTGCCAATGGAAGCGGAGGAGGGGAGGAAGTCTGCAGTTGAGCGCAGGGACAGAGAGCTTTCCTGTACTCACAACAACACAGCTCTAGCCTGGCAGCGGGTAGCCCCTCCTCTCCATGCACCACACAGACCAACCAGGAGAGCAGCATGTAGGGACTTCAGTAGCTGCATCCCAGGGCCCCGGACTAAAGAGGCCTCCCTTAGCCCAAGTCTTTACAGTCCCTTTCATAATCTGGCCCTGACTGATACACCTGCCTAATATCAACACAATAGCCTTGATTCATATAAAACTACCATTGTTATGAATAAGGATTGTTTGAAAAGTGAGGGAAGAACTGTAACATGCCATTTGAAAACTGCCTCCCACAAATCCAGCCTCTGCTTTGTGTGGTGGGATGGTGGACACAGGAAGAATAAGGGATTGCCTTCAAGCGCAAAATATAATCAGAGAGTTCTCTGCAGGATGCTATGGTGGCCATGAAGGTTTACAGGCATCTATTTTGACAGAGCTCTGGCTGGAAGACAAGGCTCCTCAGCATGGCAACTCTCACCTGGTCTAAGAGATGGTCATTCCATCTCTTGTAGCCAGCAAGTCCCTTCAGTTGTCTCAGGTTTACCCTGCTCCTCGAAATAATCTTGCTGGTCAAAAGAGTGTGCAAGTGTGGAATGGCTGCCATAGGAGGAGAGACTAATAAGATTGGGTCTTTTCAGCTTGGAAAACAGACAGCTTGGGGGGGATATGATAGAGGTCTAAAAAATCATTACTGGTGTGGAGAAAGTAATCAAGAAAAAGTTATCTACTTGCACAAAACCCCTGCAAAGTAGACATAGCCTTAGGATAAAAACAGTCAGGTAAGTGTCTATCTTATGTTCTTATGTCTAAACTAGCCAATGAGCCCGTCATAAGATGGGATTTTCAGGTCTCTCCTCCACCTTGCCCTTCTCTCCTGAGCCTCCGGTCTCTCGTGCGGTCACTCTCTCTCTCTCCTCCTACTGCCTCCCCCTCTCTCTCTCAGTTCTCCTCCGCCTCCTGCCTCTCTTGCCTCCTGCCTCTCTCTCCGTCTCTTTCTTTCTCTTCTCCCCCTCCTCCTGCCTCTCCCTCCCCTCCATTTGTCCCCACCCTCTTCCCCTCCTCTTCCCCTTCCCCTTCCCTTTCCTTTTCTTCTTCCCCTCCCGCTGTGGTGCTCTGCTGAGGGAGGGCGGGGCGGTGACGTACATGGCCAGGAGGCAGAGCTGTGTATGTCACTGCCTTGCCCCCCTTTCTCTCCCACTGTGGGGGGAGCCCAAATGGCCCCTTGCCCTGCTGGCTCCCTCGCGGCAACCCGGCTGAGGGGTGAAGCACTCAGCTGAGTGCCACCGCGGGAGGGTGGGGTGTTGACATACACGGCCCCGCCCCCTGGCTGTGTGCATCACCGCCCTGTCCCCTTCCCCTCCCTCCGTGGCAGCTCAGGTGAGTGTTGCGCTCTCAGCCGGGCCACCGCGGGGGAGGAGGGGTGGGTAGGGTTTCCAGGTGTCCAGCATTGTAACAGACAATCCGGTATTTGCACGCTCTATCCGGTAAAAAAAATCAGAAAATACCAGACACGTGCAATGTCCGGTATTTTCTGATTTTTCCAGCTGCGCACCAGACAGAAGCCTGGCGTGGGCGTGGGTAGCGGCTGGGAGTCCCAGCTGGGAAGTGGGTCCGTGATTGCCGCCGGGAGTCCTCAGTCGGTTGAGTGTGAGGAGGAGGGAGCGCCGCTCAGCTAGGCCCCAGGTGGCAAGCGGCTGTTTGGGGTCCACGCTCCCCATGTGTGGGGAGCGCGGACCCCAAATGGCTGCTTGCCATCGCTTGCTCCTCCGCCGGGGCCCAGATGAGTGGGGCAGCACTCAACGGAACGCCCTGGCAGTAGGGGAAGAGGGGCGTGGCGCTGATGCACACGGCCAGGGGGCATGGCCATGTACGTCAGCGTTACAGACTCACAGACACTGGGCTACTATATATATGATGTTGCCCAGCTGAAAGATCTCTCAGTCACTGTTCAATCTGTCCAATGTACCTACTACTTTGGAAACTCCTCCAACTATCAGTGATGATGTATTTTCCAAATGGCTATCCCTGCATGAATACTGTTGTGGACTACAATATTATCAAGCAGACTGGTTTGATGATAATGATACTGAAATATCGAATTTTCTTGATGTCAAGTGCAGGAAGAGCTCTAATGAAGGTCAGACATAGAGTAGCTTTCTGTATGTTTCAGCACAAACTGCACCAAATGCAACATATGTGCTTTGACCACAGAGCAGACGAACTCGAGCTCATTGCTGAAAAATATTACTTCAAAGGCTTCTGTGATGTGGTTAAAGCTGTGGATGACCCTAACAGGTCTGCACTGATATTGCTAACAAGTGGTGACAGTGAATTTCTCATCACAGATCGCACTGCCATCTACCAATGGTGGCATGAACGCGTTATTTAATGTTTCCTCTAATGTCTCTGATGAATCACTGGGTAATGTCCACAAACTGTCTACATCTAGTGCACTTGCTGATCAGCCCACACAAACTGATGTGCTGAAGGCTGTCCAAGCAATGGAAAAAAAACCCAGCCAAATATCCTGGTTCCAATGCCATTCCAGCTGAGATTTTCAAACATGGAGGAAATCTTCTCATTGACAAGCTGTTTGAATTCTTCTCATGTCTGGCTTCTAAAACTCATACTTCAGCAACTGAAAGATGCTACCATCATCACTATCTGTAAGCATGAAAGCAAATGTTGTAACTACTGCAGCACCTCTATGACTTGAAAGATTCCTGCACAGATCCTCTTGAACTGGCTCCTGGCCAAATTATCAACAAATTTCTATCTGAGTCACAGTGTAGTTTTTGTGTTCAGCAAAACAATTAACATGATTTTCATCATTCAACAGTTACAGGAAAAAATGTTACAAATACCATCATCCTTTGTGCATCATGTTTCTCTATCCAATCAAAGCCTATGACATGGTCAACCACACTGCCCTCTGGAAATTTCTTGCTATATTTGGATGTCGGGACACATTTATCAATACCATCTGACAATTCCACTAAGGCCTGGTTGGAAGAATTAGTGTTGATAGTGGTCTTACATACCCATTTCCAATCATGAATGGGAAGAATCAAGCATGTGTCCTCATTTCTAGCTTTTTTTGGTCTATTTTTGCTATGATGCTAAGGGAAGCCCTCAAAAAGTCATCTTTATACACTTTCACACTGGCAAAGTTTTCAATCTCACTCATCTATGCGCAAATACCAAAATGATCAAAGTGTTGGCCCAGGAACTGCTATGCACTGATGACTGTGCCTTAGCACATTGTGAAGCAGCACCACAAGATTTTACAAAATGTTTTGTTGTGGCAATTCGTAACTTTGGCCTTACCATCAGTCAAATGAAAACTGAGGCTATGTGCCAGCCAGCTCCTCAACAACTTTACAAAGCCCCATCAAAAAACTTGGAAATTACCATACTCCATGTCATCAAACAGTATATTTATCTCGGCAACATGTTAAATGTTGAAGCAATAATCAATCATATAGTAAGTGCACGAATTAAGAAAGTGTCAAGAATGAGGGCCTGCAACGAGTGTTCCCTCTAATCTTTTCCATCCATGAATGGATTTTTCCACCCGTGTGCGGAATATTTTTTCTATGTGCACCAAAGCATGCACAAATGTGCACCATCAGTAGAAACCAAAACCTAGCTATGGGCACTCTGCTAATCAGCTGAGCAACATTGGAATGTCTCCCGAGCAGCCACACAAGCACCCACCTTACAACTAACACTGCCTGCAGCTGTACCTGTCTGGTCATCAGTGCAGCTTAGCCACAGCAGAACTAGCTTATTGTGGAAGGTAGTCAGGTGCTTTACTTTTACGCCCAGCAGCCGCAGAAGATCAGTAGCTGCTCAAGAGTCAACACGCATGCCCACAGATTCTCTACCTCCATGTGCTTGCCTCACTCCATGCCCTGCTCCTTCTAGTTCTTGCACTGCTCCAACCTAAACCCTGCCCTGCACCAAGCCTTGTTCCGTTCCTGCCCCTGTCTTGGAACCGCTCCTGCATCCCCTGAATCCAGGCAATCCAGTTCTGACCCTCAGCTCCAATTCCTTGCAATAATATGAGTGTTGAAATTTATGGGACACTTTTGAAATTCATTGTTTTCTTAGTATGTAATCTTAATATGGAATTCCCAGGCTCTCTCCTGGTTGTGCTAGGAAACTACAGCAATCTGCTAAGGATTTTCCCCTCCTAATTAATTAGTGGATATTTACAACATTAAGCATAGAAATATTTTTGCCTAGGCATAAATGGCTCCAATTACACCCGCACAAGCTTTCATATGATATCAATGACTTGAGTATTATTCCTAAATATTTCCTTACTTTTGAGAACATCAGAAAAATCACTGGCAAGCTGATCTTTACAACAGAAATTTTCATTTTCCCATATACCTGAAAGTCAAACAAACCAGCCCCCAACGGAAATTATTTTACATAGCACTACATGGATTCATGATGTTGTACCCTAATCATACAGCCAATTCCCTACCTCTAAAGGGGTACAATAAACAGGACAGATACTTTGGCTTTGACTAGCAAAGCTCCTCCCATGCCTGTAGCACATACATCCACACTCAAAGTTGTCAGTTTTTGGGATGTTGTTATAAGTCTAATGGTATGCTGTGTTCTCATTGAAGCCCCTACTTCTAAAACCCAGAGATTGTATGAGAAGCTCAATTGTCATTTAAAAAAAACAAAACCGTTTCTAGCCTAAAGGGTTGTGGAGAAAACTTTGAAAACATGAAGTGGGAAAACCTTAGGTACTCAGCAACCAGAAAGTGGATTTAAAAAAAAATCCAAAATGTATTTTTTAATCTCATTATTTTGGGATACTTGAGACTAGCAGTACATGTTGCTACAGAAAGTACTTTATACACTATTGGGACCACATTTCTTCTGAGCAAGGCTGCATACTGTGCTGTCAAACAGAAATTGCTCCTCACATGGGCATCTCAGTGGTCTCCTTCCAGAACTCTTCAAATAATGAGATTTTAAAAAAACCCTCACATTATTTTCTGTATTTTACAGAGACAATCTATTGCAACTTATGCTCAGGTTGGAAATGCATTAAGCTCCTACAAGTGGTGGGGAATATCCTCAAGTATCTAAATACAGTAAAACCTGTGTTATCTGCAACGCTCAGGGATTAGGACATTCAGTTATCTAAAAATTCCGGTTATCTGAGGGTCCCATCAACTTAGGAAAAACCAATGGACAATAAGGGTATGTCTAGACTACATGGCTCCATCAACGAAGCCATGTAGATGAGTTTATTAGACATAGGGAAATAAAGCGGCAATTTAAATAATCGCTGCTTCATTTACATCAAAATGGCCACCGTGCCGTGCCGATCAGCTGTTTGGCGCCACAGCGGGGCAGTCTGGACACGCCACAGTCAACAACGGAAGCCTTTGTCGACCACTTTGGTAAACCTTATTCCACGAGGCATACCGGAGCGGTCAACAAAAGCTTTCGTTGTCAACCGCAGAGTGTCTAGACTGCTCTGCTGTACTGCCAAACAGCTGATCAGCACAGCGCAGCGGCCATTTTTATGTAAATGAAGCGGCAATTATTTAAATCGCCGCTTCATTTCCCTATGTCTAATAAACTCATCTACATGGCTTCGTTGATGGAGCCATGTAGTCTAGACATACCCCAATAGTAAAACTCAAGTTTTTAATATTGGCAGTTTTGTAGTGTGAGGCAGTTGTTCTCACATTTCTATTTTGAGTTAAAGATTATTAGTATTTCTTAAATAAAAAATGGTTAAGCCAATCATGGTAAACCAAGCCAGGCCTGTGCGCCTAAAGATGTGACAATAGTGTGGCTGGGGGCAATGCTGGCTAACAAATTTTTCTGGTTAACAAAGTGCCAGATAACAAAGGTTTCACTGTACCTCTTTCACTCTTCCGATCTACCACTCTGTCACTAATATAGAAAGAAACAGGACTATGTAGCACTTTAAAGACTAACAAGATGGTTTATTAGATGATGAGCTTTCGTGGGCCAGACCCACTTCCTCAGATCAAATAGTGGAAGAAAATTGTCACAACTGTATATACCAAAGGATACAATCAAAAAATTGAACACATATAAAAAGGACAAATCAAATTTTAGAACAGAAGGGGGATGAGGCAGGGAGGTAAATGTCTGTGAGCTAATGATATTAGAGGTGATAATTGGGGAAGCTTTCTTTGTAACGGGTAAGATAATTAATGTCTTTGTTTAGACCTAGGTGAAAAGTGTCAAATTTAAGTATGAATGACAGTTCAGAGGATTCTCTTTCAAGTCTGGCGTTAAAAGGTCTTTGAAGCAGGATGCAGGTAATCAAGTCGTTGAGACAATGCCCTTTCTGGTTGAAATGGCAAGAAACTGTTTTTTCTTTGTGATCCTGTCTAATATCTGTTTTATGGGCATTGATTCTTTCTTCGCTAAAGAATCAATGGAGTCAGCGGGAGTTACTCATGCACACACACACACATCAGAAGTGAAAGATCATGCACCTGGAAGGGAGGTTGTGAATACAAATACCTTCCTATATCAAACACATACTTCAGGGCTCTAGAGGATCCAGAATGATTACAGTACTTAACTACCACAGCCAGGAGTTAAAAATACCTAAATAGCAAGCCACAAAACTTAAAATCCTCTCCCCTCCATTGGGCTATTTTTATGGAATATTTAAGTATTCCGATCACAGCATGGCCCTCCCTTTCTCTACTGTTTTGAAGCATGGTTAGCCATCTCCCTGGGCAAAATGAGTGCCAAATGCTACCAGTCTGTTCTGCTAGCATTTTACCCCCACTTTGCACAGGTATAAATGCTGCACAAGGATGCAAGGCGGTGGGAGATCAGGTCCATTATCTCTACTGGCAGCCCAGATTGTCTCCTCTAATGTAGGAAAATTCAGCCAATTGATTACAGCACACAGCTGGTGTCCACTAATACACTTTAAATGTGATAATCCATCTCAAAGTGCAGAACATTTCTATTCAGTGTAAATTGGAAAGACAAGGCAAGACAAGGCCAGGTATTTGCCATGTGATCTTTTTCCATTACAAGCCAGCAGAACCGTGTTTTATGAACTCGTTGGGGATTAAGTGATTCATAAAATGGAAATGTTCATAAAATGGAACATTGCAAAATGGTAGTACAAAAGGTACATAATCTGCCCTATGTATGGGGGAGGGATAGTTCAGTGGTTTGAGTATTGGTCTGCTAACCCCAGGGTTGTGAGCTCAATCCTTGTGGAGGCCATTTGGGGCAAAAATTGTCAGGAATGGTACTTGGTCCTGCTGAGAAGGTAGGGGACTAGACTCAATGACCTTTCAAGGTCCCTTCCAGTTCTAGGAGATAGGTGATCTCCTTTATGGAAAAAAAACACTATGAGGCACTGCATAGCTCTCTACTTTTTCTACAAACCACTGGAAAGCAATTTTCAGTGCATTTAAGGCTTAGCATGTGAAGGAACCGACATCACATTTGTTATGTTTCCCTCTTCCCACCCTCTCCCAGGAAAAGTGGTTTATATAATTGGTCATTTGTCAGATGGGTGGTCATTAAAAATGAATTCTACTGCATTTCAGCTATATTGACTTTAAGGCTGGATCTACTAACTACTACACAGGGAACATCCCCTCACCTCCCCAATGTTATATAACTTTGCAATATAATATTTCTTCTCCAAACTTGTAAGAGTTCACTGTCATCGCTCTTCTCTATCAAAACAGTGTCTGCTCTGATTGCAGAATCCTCTTAATTGGTACGCCCTGCGAGAAGCAGAAATGTGCTTATTAAGTTCTTGTCCTGATTATCAGAAGCCTCGCTGGAATACATTATGCCGAGAGAAATTCCCGTTTGAAAACAAGCCTTTGCAGAGATCATTTTAAAGATACATGGAAAGGTGAAATCAACTTATTCAGCAGCCATAATAGCAGGGGAGCAGATGATGATGTTGCTCTTAAACAGGTTCCAATTCTGCAACAAGTTCTGTGGTGGCAGACATTCTTCTATGCCCATAGAGAGCCCCTCCAAGTAAATAGGACTTCATGCCTGCACAAGGTCTGCCACATGGATTTCATGGCACAACTGTAGGGAGAACCCCTAAACCATAGGTCTCAAAAGTATTTTCCTTACATTTATTCAGGCTCCCACACCACCGCTTTGAACTAGAAGGTTATGTTTACACAGCAGCATTATTTCAGAATAACTGACAGTATTTTGAAATAACAAAATACGCATCTACACTGCAAGCGGTTATTTTGAAATAATATCGAGATGAAGGACTTCTTACTCCAACTCCTGTAATCCTCATTTCATGAGGAGTAAGGGAAGTAGAAGGAAGAGTGTTCTTCCTTAAACTTCCTGCTGTATGGACAGTGCCAAAAGCCAAATTAAGCTATTTCGACTTCAGCCTATGCAATTGACATAGCTGAAGTTGCATAGCTTAATTCAACTTTTGCCCTGCTGTGTAGACAGGCCTTAAATGAGTACTAAGTGACCCATTTTACAGATGGGCAAGTTAAGATCCTGAGAAGGTAAGCGACTTGCATGCAGTTGCATGACAAATCAGTGAGAAAGATAGAACTACAAAGCTATAGCAATGAGTAGAAAATTTATGCTAACAAATCCCAAACTCAGGCTGAAATGCCCATGTATAGTTTTGCAGACAGCAGTAGGTGTGCCATTTAAATGGGCTAGATGTGTCCGTTGTTTGGGTCATTGATCTATGCATTACACTCAATTTGTTCCTTGCCCATTTTTGTTGAGTAAGTGTTCATACTATTGTCTGGGTGCCAACTGAGGAAGTGTTGTTGTCCAACTGACAAATTTTAAATTAAAAAAATGTATTAAATGTTAGATAAAAATGAGCAGGTTGGATAAACATCTATCAGGGATGATCTCTAGATGGAGCTTGGTCCTGCCATGAGGGCATGAGACTGGACTTGATGACCTCTAGAGCTCTCTTCCAGTTCTAGCATTCTATGATTGTACCAATAAAATAAACTACAAGGAGGGTGAGTTGCATATATGCAATATAATCCATATTTTTAGAGTGAAATTCCACTTTAAAACATTGTCATTCATGCTTGACATTAGCAAATGTTTTTTTTAATTCCTGAATGATATTAAATGAAAGGGGAAAAAAACCAAGAATATGTAAGATACAAAATTAAATGTATATTTGTACAGCATTTCTGGAAGCCATGCCTCTGTGTTGAGATCAAATTGGGATTTTTTCTATAACTGCCTTGACAATGTTTAAAGTGACTAAGTGGTACGTCTATACTAGCCCCCTAGTTTGAACTAGGGAGGCTAATGAGGACGACCAAAATTGCTAATGAAGCGCGGGATTTAAATATCCCGCGCTTGATTAGCATAATCCGGGCCGGTCGCCATTTTGGAAACACTAGCCCAGAGTAACTGCCCTCATCTATACGCGGCAGAGAAGCAGGATTCCAAGATAAACCCCTTAGTTCGAATTAACTCATTCCTCGTGGAATGAGGTTTAACAGTTAATTTGAACTAAGGGGGTTATCTCGGAATCCCGCTTCTCTGCCGCTTTTATATGCAGAAAAATAGCTGGTGAGCGACAGATGGGCCGTGGGGCATTCTAGGGGTACCTCAGGAGGAAATTTACCCTACAGGAAAATTCCACTGCAATGAGAGGGAGCGGTGGGTACACGTTTACTGACACATTCAATATTGGGTGGTGGGGATGTGATGCTGCCGTTCACGCACTTCCTCACTGCTGACCCCTCCTCATGACCATACCTCACAAAGTGCCCAATAAGGGGCCTTCACCATGGAGGGGAAAGCAGAGGACTGCTGCCACAGAGCAGTGCATGCCCTAAGGTAGGAAGCATTGGACTAGGCCCTCTGTTGGCCAAAGCATAGGGCACATCTGGCACTTGGACAGTGCCATGACAGGAGAGAGATACACCGATATATGCCAGAGTCAATAGCTCAGATTCAAACCCCAATGTTAGCAGGGCTGCATCTTTCCACCCTGTTGCTTCTGGGGTCTGACTGGCTCCATATTAGTAAATTAGCTACTGTGAAGAGTAAGCTCTCAGGGTCTTAAGTGTTATTATCATATTATTATATTAAAAGGGTTTTCTTTCTACCCTATTAGTATTAATTGCAGTGGGACAGTTTGTAATATTTATAGTGTGGTGGGAGGGGGACAGAAGAGTTTCCCTGGTTTGGCCCAGAGTGGCCACCAGGGCAAGCTGGGAAGGGCTTGCCTCCAACTAGTTTGAATTAAGTGGCTACACAGCCCTTAATTCGAACTACTTAATTTGAACTAGGCGTTACTCCTCGTAGAATGAGGTTTACCTAGTTTGAATTAAGCGCTCCGCTAGTTTGATTTAAATTCGAACTAGCGGTTTGTATGTGTAGCCCCTATTAAAGTTAATTCGAACTAACGGCTGTTAGTTCGAATTAACTTTGTAGCATAGACATACCCTAAGACTCTCCTCTACCTGCAATGTTAATTAAAGGTGTGATTTGGAACAGGTTTAGGGGAACCAGGGCTAAAGGCTGAATTGGACTGTCACATGAGTATCCTCCCAAGTCCCCCGTTGTGGCCAAAAGTTACTCTGAAGGTGGCTTGCCTCAGTGTTCCCCCCCACTTCTACTGGCTTCTGAAATAGGCTCCATGGAGGTTTCCATGAGTCCCGTGACACATGCCTCTTTAGGAACTGGTTTAGTGACTTAAATCTCAAAAATGAGCACAAAAGCCTTTGCTCTTATGCTGGGTCCAGGCTACGGTTGGCAACGTTCTAATCGCACAAAACCAAACACTCTTGCCCCTCCCTTGCCCCTTCTCTGGGGCCCTGTCCATGCCTCCCTTTTATGAGCCCTCCCCCCACTCATGCCATCTCTCCTCCCTCTGTCATTTGCTCTCCCCAGCCCTCACATATTAGCTCATTTTTACTGTACTGGGGCAGGAAGTTGCGATGAGGCCAGGGATGAAGGGTCTAGAGTGCGGGGAGGAGGGGCTCTGGACTAGGGGGTGAGTTAAGGGGTTCAGAGTGTGGGAGGGGGCTACAGGCTGAGGAAGGAGGTTGGTGTGTGTGAGGGGAGAGTTCTCACTGGGGATGCAGGTTCTGCGGGTGTGAGCATGGGCTCCAGGCTGGGGTTGGTATGCAGAAGGGTGGTACAGGCAGCAGGAGTGAATTTGGGTACGGGAGAGGGCTCCTGATTGGGGTAGGAGGTTGGAGTGTGGGAAGAGATGCAGGGTCTGGGCTCCAGGAGGGAGATTGGGTGTGAGAGAGCACCAGGCTGGGAAGGAAGTTGGGGTGCAGGCTCCAGGCCATACTTCCTAAAAGTAGTGGCATGTCCCTCAGTTTCTATGCATAGAGATGGCGGGGCAGCTCCGCAGAGTGGCCTGGCCTGTCCACATTCAAAACATGAGAGGACTGTTATGGCTTTCCTGGATCCAGCACCATTGCCTGGTAGATGTAGTTTTTTAGTCCATTTGTAACAGGTTTCAATGAAGCTGAACTAAGCCACTCTTTAACTGAACTAAGAGTATCTAGGTAGGGTTATTCAATTTAAATTGGTTTGAAAACTGGTTTAAGATAAACCAGTGCAATGTCTGTGTGTAGAGAAACCAGCAATCAACAAGTAGGCAGAGTGCAGAAATGGGAAAGAGATAACCAAAAGAATAGGGCATATGATTATCCACTGCCTTGCCTCCGCAATTGTTGTCACTGTTGCAAAGTGGGTGGGAAATGGTGTTACTCCACTCTGGTATCATTTTACACCCAGTTTGTACAGGGGAAAATGACTACAGAAGGTGCAGTGGAAAACTGAACCTAGGTTCCTTTACCCCAGACTAGCTCTGCATGCAGGCCTTAGACCCTGTTAGCCATTATCAGATGGAAGCTTTCTGTATGCAAGTGTGTACTTTAAATCATTCCTGCCCCAACTCTGTCTTGACATTGCTCCAGTCCTCCAATGTTGATCACATCAGGGACCATTGTCACTAAGGGTATGTCTACACTACCGCGCTATTTAGAATTAGCTTAATTCGAAAGAGTTAATTCGAATTAAGCTAATCCGAAATAACGCATCTATACACAAAAACTATTTCAGAATAGTGTTTTGCTATTTCGAAATAGCACATCCACACTGAGTGGACCCTGAACCGAAGTTAAGGCTGGCCGGGACCAGTGCCGGCAGGGCATCAGGTTAGGACTCAGTGTGTGAGGCTGCTGACTGAGGCTAACTGAGCTCCGTGCTTAAAGGGACTCTACCCCCACCCCAGTCAGACAGTTCTCAGGGTTCCCCGCTAGCTTGTCTACCTCGATGAGGGACAGCAAAGCAGTCCTGTCTTGGAGTGCCCTGAGTGCCCGAACTCGGGACACCACAGCACTCAGCCACATGGAGCCAGAGCTGCCCCTGGGCACACCGGTGCATCTTGTGGGGTCATTTCCATCAGCCGGCTACACTTGCTGCAGGCTGCCATCCGGGGGCTCCATCGGGGGACTGTCAGGATTCAGGAGGCCCTGAGGGAGAGCGTCCACCCCGAGGAGCCCTCAGAGCCTCCCCGGTCCTCCCCACCAGGGGCTCATGCCCTATTCCTCCCTCACATTCTTCCACTTACCCCTCCCTAGCCCCCCTTCCTGATGTCAAACAAAAGACACGTATGTTCAAAAATAGAAACTAGATTTATTGAACAAAACTGGGGGGGGGGGGTGAGGATGAACCTCTGGAGAGACTGGGAAAAGGAGGTGCGAGAGGAGAAGAGACAGGATGGGAGAGGGGAGGGGGAAACATGGGAGGAGGGAGCTGGAAGGGGGAAGCAAGGTGAAGAAAAGGGAAGCTCAGAGCTCAGGGTTGGGGGTCTCACCGGACCAACTTGACTTTCATGCTAACCTGCTCCTGGGTTCGCATGTGGCCTATGGTGGCCAGGCTGGCAGCTATCCTGCCATAGACAGCCGCGTTCCTCCATCTAGTGTGGAGATCATGGACGTTGGGGGCATCCCCCCCCCCAACCCTGAATAAGGTCCATGATCTCTACCCTGGACCAGGAAGGCACCCGCCTTCTCCAGCCCCTGTCAGGCTCCTGGGAACTGGCAGACTGCTCCTGAGGAGTGGTGGAGGGCTGGCTGCCAGTGGCTTGCTAGCTCATATTTTGGGGCCACTGGGTCAGGGGCCCCGGTGGCCATTGCTGGCTCTGGGCTGGCAGGCTTGGAGCTGGCACAGACACTGTGGCCAGGGTCTACCCCTTTAATGGCTCCAGGGCTGGGGGAGAGGAGAGTAGGTTTTCCTGGTTGTGCCCAGAGTGGCCACCAGGGCTCCCTGGGAAGGGCTGGAGGCCCCCTATTTCGAATTAAGTGTCTACACAGCACTTAATTCAAAATAGCTATTTCAAGTTTGGCATTACTCCTCGTAGAATGAGGTTTACCAAATTCGAATTAAGGGCTCCACTATTTCAAATTAAATTCGAAATAGCAGTTTGCATGTATAGACGCTATTAAAGTTAATTCGAAATAAGGGCTGTTATTTTGAATTAACTTTGCAGTGTAGACATACCCTTAGACATCAGCTAATGTAAGGTCCTACCTTTGAAGAGAAGCATGTGAGACTAAAACAAAATACTCAGGATTCTTGGATGAAGGGACCTAATAAAGGTAGCCAGAGACAGATGGCAACTTCCACTTCTGAGAGAGTGTGTGAGGGATGAGTTTGCTGAGCACGCTGATATATTCTAGCAGCTGAACGGTATGAAATTAAGTCTGATAAATTAAATCTCTTGGAAGGACAGATGATCTGGATGAAAGCTATAGTAATAGAAGCACTCGACCATTTGAAATTCAGTCCATCTCAAGCATAAGAAAGCAGCTCCGTTCCACAGAAGGTTCAACAAACTACATTAGATCACAGGGATTTGTTGATGCAGTCACTAAGGTGCAAGGATGTTGATGGTATCATACATCAAACCAAAGGAAATGCAATAGTATCCAAATTTTGCTTTCATTAAGCCTGGTATAAATCCACAGTAATTCAGGCCAGTGGATTTACTCCTGATTTACAAATTGTGATCCTGAGCAAACACATCCCCAACATAATCAAAACCCCGTAATGTTGGCCTTCCTATGATGCATGGTCCATGGATAAGGCCCTTAACAGTAAGTTCAACGAGCCTGAAAATGTTCCCATTGACTTCACTGGGAACAAGGTCAGACTCAATCTGTTTGATAAATGCTGAGACACTTTAGCCATAAAAAGCCTAACTCAGAATGTCTGTATTAGTGAATTTCTGGCCTCATCTCTGATCCAGCCCAGCCAACAATGCCGTTTATTCTCTATGTGCTTCAGATCCATCCAAAAGAAAAAAACACTGTATATGCCACTTTCACAGTTTAAATTACTAGTGAACAGAAGCCAGATAAGCTACATGTGCACGATTCCTGTCAGCATGGATCTCTCAGCAACTCTGCAGCTGGTGCTGATTCCACCAAGCAGTGATATTTGCGAGCAATCTTTCCCTCTAAGCTACAGGAGTAGAAGACTTTTCCCTTATGGCCATGTGTTTGTGCATGCTAATTAACTATCTGAATTCCAGGACATCGCAGTGATGCATTGCATTCTCATCAACTCTTATCTGTCTTGCAAAGCTAAAGATATGAAGAAGTATTTGCCAATGAAAGTGAGAAAGAATCAGCATTAGCATTAAAATCTCACTTAACATTCATCTGAATATTTGTCCTGTAGTTTCAAATAATATAATTTGGTTCTTTCACCAAGTGATTTTCTAAAGATCATTTATATTTTACTAGAAGACTTACTTGACATTGCTTCAGGGCAGGGGGCTGATGTTGGGGAGGGGGCTGCAGGAATCAAGGCAGGGGATTGGGTGGGTGGGGGATTAGGGAAGAAGGTAGTGGTGTAGGAATCAGGGTGCTCAGGGCAGGCAGTTGGGTGTGGGGGGACTTCAGGCAGGGGGTTGCAGTATTCCGGGCAGGAAGTTACAGGGGCGCCTCAGGTCAGAGGGCTCAGAGGAGGAAGCTGAGAGTTCTGAAGGAGCTCACTGGGACTGCCCACAGTGATGAGGATGGTCTTGTAGCTTCCAGCCCCACAGCTCCTCCTGTACGGAATGGAAGGAAGGAGGAGGTGAAGGGCCGCAGTACCCAGCCTCAGCCACCAGCTCCCACCAGGGGACCAGAGCTACAGTATTTTGCGGCTGGTGGGGCTCCTTGGGGTGGTGCTGGGGCTGTGCAGCCCAGCCCCCACCTCCTGGTGGTGATTCTTGGGGGGAAGAGGGCTGCTCAGCTCCCCCACCTGTCTGGCACTGCTGCCAAGGGCCAGTGGGGGGCGGGTTTTGGGGAAGGGGGGTCACTTAGCTTGACCAGTGGTTGACAACAAGGAGAGGCCAGGCCCCAGCTGGCCACTCTCTTCCTGGTACAGCAGGCCCCCTGTGGTCACTCTGCAGTATACCTGTTCCCCCATCAACCCCTCCCCACTCCATTCTGTGTTATGGAAAACAATCCTATTCAAGACACATCCCATTTTCCTGACACAAGCACACCCTGACCTTGCTTTAAGGTAGAGGAAGCTGCATACCAAATTTGATTTCCTTAGATCTTACCATTTCGGAGGAGTTCTTGAACAAACAGATTCACAGATGGATGGAGAGATTCATGAACAGACAGACAGATGCACAACTCTCTAAAATATATATATAGATTTTGTGCACAGTCATAAATAGAAACCACATTCACACTTCAGTTTCAAAAACTTCATTTTTAGAAGTAAGGTGTCTAGTTAGCGCACAAGCTGACTGTTAAGACACCTGGGTTTTAGACCCATTTTTGCCACCAGTTTGATTTGTGACCTCTGATAAGTCAATTAAACATTCTCTGACTCAGTTTACCTGTCTGTAAGTTGGGTATATCAACAATTATATCCCTAAGAGGAGTGGTATGTGGATTTATTCATGGTTATAAAGTTCTTTGAGACTCCCAGAGGAAAGGTGTTAGAAAGGTCAAAGTATTATTTAGAGTTAAACAATGAATATTTTCCACTTCCTGTAATCATCCAGGAAAACTGACAGTAAAAGTACATTTCATAATGAGTTCTCCTTATGTTTTATGCTTTATGCAAAATATATTCTCTTTCCTTTCCCATAAGAAACTGGAATTAAAAACTGCCAGAAAAATATGAGTGAAATGTTTATTATGTGCTGCTTTTGCTGAACAGATTAATTTGCAGCAAAGGCATTTAACATTGGCTCAGCTTCCTGATTCCCTCTGACAGAAGCATACATGAGATAGAATGATACATACTTCTTTAATGTGCAGCCCTTGTTGAAATCTAATCTATGCACATTTCTAAACCTGGGAGCCTAACACTAACCTACTAATTCCACAATTAGATACCTAAAGATAAACTTCTCATTAGGCATCTAAATATGGATTTATAAGTCTAACGTAGGCACACAAGTTTCAATATGTAGGTCTATTATGATGATTGTCAGGGCTCGCCAGCCACGCAGTCCCGTGATCTGTGCATGCGCAGATCTCCCAAACCCAGCTCTTCCAGGTTGCAATCTACTCGCCACAGGTGAGTAGATTGTATTATTTGTTGAGTCCTGATGATTGTTATTAATTTGTAATATGGTCATGGACCAGGACTCCCTTGTATTAGGTACCATACAAACCTCAAACAAAAAAGACGGTCCCTGCCCCAAACAGTTTACAATCCAAATAAGCGCTCACAGTCAGTTTACCTGGTAAGGCCACAGGTGTAAAAGAATCGACTGTCTTCCAGGATTCATTGTTAAGAAGTTTTTGGGTTTTTTTAAGTTAAACATCTGCATAAGTGCTTTGTCAACTCCTGCCTTTATGCATGGAAATAGAATGGCAGGAACTCCACTGACGTCACTGAAATGACACAATTGCAGAAGAAATACAGTGAGAGGACAATCAGATGCTAGGGTTCTGAAGCTGATTGACTGTCTTGGAGGTGTGACCTCTACTCAGCCTTTGTGCTCTGTGGAGTGAAATTTCAGCCTGTCTGCTGGCACTGGTTCCTGTTTCTCCAAAAAAAAAGGGGGGGGGAGTGTCATTGCTGGGTTGTGGCACAAAGTATCTGTCTGGAGGGGAAAGAAGAGGCTGAGTTAGAGTTGCTAATGGCATTTACTGGTAGGTTCCCCTATATGGTGATTACTGTTCAAGACTGGGCGGGCGTGGAGAGGGTGAGGCAGTGCATGGTCAGTTCCCTGAGCCAGCAGCTGCTAATTACACATCAAATTACCATGTGTTACTTAATGAAGCATTAATTACATTCTGCAACCTCAGCTGTCTCCTCCCTCCAGCTCCAGCCAGGAAAGTATCATGTAACTGGAAGAGGGAAATGCAGGAAATCTCATGCAAATACCTGAGAGATCTGCAAGGCTGGAACCAGTGAATAACTATGGTTCCACCCTTCATCCCTTACTGCCCTGGTCTACAGTAGTGCATTATTTCGAAATAACCCCCATTAGGTCAAATTTGTAAGTGTAGTGTCCACACTATCAAGCTTGTTATTCCAAAATAAATGGGATGCTTATTTCAAACTCGGTACTCCTGCTTTCCTCAGGGAATAATGCTAATTTTGAAATAGATATTAAGTCAAATTTAGTTATTTTGAAATAATTTACTAGTGTAGCCATGTCCACCCTGTCCTGGGTTCCACAATTCCTGGGTTCCACAATTCCTCCTCCCCAAGAACAAACTGCAATACACTTTTTACACTGCCATCCCTGTGCATTTGTTATTTATTTTTCCCCCTTTCAGGGGCTTTGCCTTGGAAAGGGATCATTTTGCCCTAGGTTAAGAGGCTATTATAGCTGTGCCACACCATATTTAGGAGATTGGGGCACAATAGAACATGGACTTAAGAAGCAACGGGGGACTCATTATTTTGGGCTGTTCTCAGCTTACTCCTGTGAGCTGGTGATTCCCTCCCAGAAGATCTTAGGGTCAGTTAGTCCTGTGGTGCATACAATACCATTGCACACTAGGGGTCAAATCCTGCACTGATTTACCCAATGGCCTTTCACTGGGATTGTCCATCCCAGGGTGTAAAGCAAGGCAGGATTTGAACTCAGGAGTTTCAGGAATATAGGAGCAGCTATACCAGATTACACCAGTTGTCCATCTAGTCTGGTACCCTAGCTCCTACTTTGGCTAGAACTAGCTGCTTCAGAGGGAGATTTTTTTTAAACTACAACAAAAACCTGATAATGTGAAGTTTTTTCCTACACCAGTGTCTTTATACATGGGAGTTTCTCTCTTTTATAGGTTTCTGAATCCCCTTACAGTGACTCTTCTCACTACGTGCACAAAAATCCATTCCTTTCAGGAATCTGGCCATGCTCTTCAACTCAATGATACCTTATTGCATAGAGTGCCACAATGTAATTATGTGTGTACAAAGATTTATTTCCTAGTATCACCTTAAAATTCCAATTTCAGAATTTTCTATGATAATCTAAGACACTGCACGCAGCTTGACATTCATAGCCCAGATGTAGGATTCATTTATAAAATTATCTTTTCATTTGTAAACAGACTCATTGAGGGAGCCTAAATATGGGACCCCACTATCATTTTTGCAGAAACACTTTTACTTGACCATGTAATTTTCCTCTTCCCCAGATGTGTTAATTCTCTGCAGTGTTATTCAATGACTTTTTGACCCAATGGAAAAATTCTTGCTGAGTGCTGCGGGCACTAGATCAGTCCTAAGATCCCAATCTTACAAAGCAATCACCCCTCCCCCCTTCAATTCCACTTACTTTGAAAGATGTTGAGAGCACCTAAAACAATGCAGAGGAGTTCGTCGCCTAACAGGATTGAGCCCTATATGTCTGTGAATATAAATATACTCCATAAAGTTATAAAGGGAAGAATGTTGGTACAAGTTCCATTCTGACTTTGTTCGTATGCTGTGATATGTTTATTTATATAATAGGAGCACTCAAAGTGTGCTAGGTAACAGGTACAAGTCCATTAGCGGGCATAGTCCTTGTGCTGAAGAGATTAGTCTATAAACACAACCAGACTGATGAAAAACAGAAGGGAGTACATCATACAATGATGTGGCTAAGTGATGATACCTTGATCATGACATTTCTTTTCAAAACATTGTTCCATATTGAAAAACTACACACAACCCTTTAAATAAAAGTTTAATATTCCTTGATTTTTTTCAGCACACCCATACATCAAGTTTATTGCTAAAAATAATAGTAATAATAGATCGCAGCAGAGGGCCAGATTCTGAAACACTTGCTCAGGTTGAACAGGACCTTAGTGGTTGTCTACATAGGGCAACTGCCCAGCATTGCTATTCTATAATAAGTATTCTGCTATAGTTTAATAGGAATAATTCCACAAGGTATATACTTCATTTTTCAATAAAAGGGAATTTATTCTAGAATAAAATCTTTTTTATTGAGTCCATATTGAGTAGTAATTTCAGAACAACGGTGCAGTTTTCTTCAAATAGACAAGTACCTGCTCAAGGCTGGCCCTAGACCCAAATCCTGACTCCCCAGATGAGGCTCTTTTTCGGTGCCCCCTCCATTTGTTAAACTTTGTCATTAACAAGAAAAACAAATTCTGACCCCAGGACCTTCCAAGCACAGCACCCCAGGCATTCACCTGGATCGCCTGCCCCTAAATCCAGCCCTGTCCCTACCTCATGACTAAATCCCATTGATTTTAACTGAACTGTTTGTGGATTAAGGTATACTATAAGGCAGTGGTCTCCATCCTTTTTAACCACAAGATCACTTTTTTTTATTTAAGTGCAATGTAACATCTACCTCAAACCCAAGTACCCTTGCCCCGCTTCCTTCCTGCCCCTTCTTTGAGGCCCTGCCCCTGCTCCACCACATCTCCAAGGCCTCACCCTGCTCACTCCATCCCTCTTTCTCTCCCATCCTCTCTCACTTTCACTAGGTTGGGGCAGCAGGTTGCGGTGCAGGCTCTGGTGTTGGACCAAGGGGTTTGGAGGTTTTTTTGGGGGAGAGGATCTGGGCTTAGCCCAGGGTGGAGGACTGGGGTCCAGGAGGGGTTTCAGGGTGCAAGCTCTGGAATGAGTTTGGGTGCAGGGGGACTCATGTCTGGGGCAGAAAGCTGGGTGCAGGAGGAGGTTCAGGGCTGGGACAGGGGTTCAGGATGCAGGCTCTGGCTAGGCACCATTTAACTGAGACGGTTTCTGGGTGGTGAAGCAGTGGGGTTAGGGCAGGATCACTCCTGCCCTGGCCCTGCACCACTCCTGAAAGAAGCTGGCATGTACAGCAATGGCTCCATGGTGCCATGTGCTGTTCCTCATCTACAGGCACTGAGCCCACAGCTTCTACTGTCAATGGTTCCCCAATATTGATCCCTGGGAGCTGCAGGAGTGGTGTCTGCAGGCAAGGATGGCATGTGGAGACCCCCTGTTCTGTCTTTCTCAGGGGCAGCAGGGACATGCCAGCCACTTCCAGGAGCAGCACTTACTATAGGGATAATTACTCCAGTCACAACAGGTTAGGCATTTGAGAACTCACTACTCAAAGTACTAAATTTAAGTGTAGGAGAGAAATGAAAATTATGAAATGCACAGACCAGTCAAAAAGCAAAAATAACCCACTTTGCATGCGGTAACAGAAGTAACCTCCACGTATGTGTTGGATGGGGAGATGAGAGTGAAGGATAGTGTGTGTTTGTAAGAATGACAGACACACACACAGGCTACATCTACATTGGCATCCCTTTCCGGAAAAGGGATGCCAATGAGACGAGTCGCAATTGCAAATCCGGGGGGATTTAAATATCCCCCGTGGCATTTGCATTTACATGGCTGCCACTTTTTTCCGGCTTGGGGATAAGCCAGAGAAAAGTGCCAGTCTAGACGCGATTCTCCAGAAAATAAGCCCTTTTCCGGAGGATTTCTTATTCCTACTTTCTGGAAAGGGATGCCAATGTAGACGTAGCCATTATGTATGAGAGTGACAGAGATTTGCATTGCCAAGCTCCCTCCATCGCTTTCTCTCTGTGTGGAGATAGGCTGTCCCTCCTCCTCCCCACTCCTGTACCCTGACTTCAGTGCCCCCCCCTTTTCCCTTCGACATCCTGCACAGCAAGCAGGAGGCTCCCCAGGGGATAGCTCCCAGGCAGAGGGCAGGAGCAGCATGACAGTGGGTGGAGGGGCAACTAAAGTGCCAGCGCTTGATAGCTTCCTGGCCAAACCAGTCAGGATCACCTGTCAGAGGTTCCAAGATCGACCGCTAGATCTCGATCTACTGGTTGGTGACCACTGCTATAAGGCTTTGTCTAGACTGCAGGGTTTTTGCCCAATAAGTTTTTTATGGAAGAGAAAGCATGTCCACACCTCAAAAGCGCATTACAAAAGTGATGTGCTTTTGCACAAGAGACACTCTTGTGCAAGAAAGTTCTGATTGCCATTCACAGAATGGCCATCAGAGCACCTGTGCTTTTTGTGATAGGCTCTTTTTGCACAAGAAACCCTTGTTGAGCGTCCACACGCATCTTTTTGCACAAGAACTCTTGCACAAAAAAGAGTTATGCCTTGTAGAAGGAGGTATACCTACACCGCAAAAAGCCTTCTGTTCTGTGGATTGACTGTAGATTTTCTTGGGTGTGTACTCTCCATGGGTTTTTGTGCAAAAATGGCTGGTTTTGCATAAAACCCCTGGGCTACGTCTACACTGGCCCCTTTTCCGGAAGGGGCATGTAAATTTCACCAGTCGTCGTAGGGAAATCCGCGGGGGATTTAAATATCCCCCGCGGCATTTAAATAAAAATGTCCGCCGCTTTTTTCCGGCTTTTAAAAAAGCCGGAAAAGAGCGTCTAGACTGGCCCCGATCCTCCGGAAAAAGTGCCCTTTTGAAGTAGGAATAAGACCCTCCGGAAAAGGGCACTTTTTCCGGAGGATCGGGGCCAGTGTAGACGCTCTTTTCCGGCTTTTTTAAAAGCCGGAAAAAAGCGGTGGACATTTTTATTTAAATGCCGCGGGGGATATTTAAATCCCCCGCGGATTTCCCTACGACGACTAGTGAAATTTACATGCCCCTTCCGGAAAAGAGGCCAGTGTAGACGTAGCCCTGTAGCTTAATAGTAAAGGTGTCATAGTATAACCTTCACTGTTCTACTACCCAGCAGCCCTGTCACTGACAAAACTCAATTTGGTTTATTTTTCAAATACCAGTCACAGCTCAACCATTTAACTTATTTTTACAATTTAAGTGTAATTTTCAAACAAGTTGGCTCAATCCCAATCTTACTGACAAATGTGATTGCTTGCTCCTGATGATCCCAAGTAAAGTTGTTTTTTTCCCCCTAAAAGAAATTGAAATGTTTAATGTTAAAGTTCCACAAGATAGAGCTGAGGGAGAGGCACAGGTTCAGCAAGATTTAAATCCAGTTTGCTCTTCTTGCATTGCACGTCCTGCCTGATGTTTTTCAGGAAGCATGAGTAGCTTAACAAGGTCTCAACGTGCTGAATAATGTTAGGCAAATAATTCTCATGAGGCGGTGCTTTTTTTTCAAACCAATCTGCAATTAAAGCAAAGATCCCATACAACAGGTGAGGGGGTTGTTACCTTTGTGCTTTCCAACATCTAGTGCCCCTAAGCAACATTTGCTCTGTACCTAGATCTTGAATGCAAATATGCAACATCAATTACTGTTATAGAATTCTGTAAACCTAGAATAAGCTTCTTGGACTCACTTGCCAGAGTTTTCCCACACGACTGCACCAAATCCTCTAGTGTGGAATCCCAGGTAGAAAATGGGAAAAGATGTGAGAAAGAATCGGAAAAGTTAGAAGACTGGCAGAGCTCTGATTTTGGTGTTCCAGTCTGAGAAGTGGAGGACACAAAACCTAACACATTAAACGATATTGAGTAGAGCAGTTTTCATGTAAGTGAATCACAAAATGTTTTAGAGATTTGATAACAGAGGCACAAAAGAAAATATTAAATAATGTATAATCATAAATTATGTAGTTACACCACAAAGAATGTGTTCTAGGGTTTGGAACAGGAGACTGGCAGTCAAGACACCTGGGCTGTGTCTACATTGGCACCCCTTTCTGGAAAAGGGATGCTAATGTAGCACTTTGGAATAGGCAAATCCGCGGGGGATTTAAATATCCTCCGCGGCATTTGCATTAACATGGCTGCCGCTTTTTTCTGGCTTGGGGAAAAGCCGGAGAAATGCGCCAGTCTAGACGTTATTCTCCAGAAAATAAAGCCTTTTCCGGAAGATTTCTTATTCCTACTTTCTTATTCCTACTTTATTTCTTATTCCTACTTTCAAGTAGGAATAAGGCTTTATTTTCCGGAGAATAACGTCTAGACTGGCGCTTTTCTCCGGCTTTTTCCCAAGCCGGAAAAAAGCAGCAGCCATGTTAATGCAAATGCCGTGGGGGATATTTAAATCCCCCGCGGATTTGCCTATTCCAAAGTGCTACATTAGCATCCCTTTTCTGAAAGGGGTGCCAATGTAGAAACAGCCCTGGAGTTCTTCTCTTCTTGGCTTTGTACTGAATCTGTGAACATCACCTGATGTGACTCATTTCCTAACCAGTAAAATGGGTATTTACCTACTCCCAGATTATACTATATCCATAAATATTCTGGTATTCTCTCCAATGAAAAAGACCACCATCCCAACAAGAATAATGAGTTTCAGTAGGAGTTTTGCCTGAATAAGGTTTTCAGGATTTAGCCCATAGATTTTTACTAGGCCTCTTGGCTACCTGAGTGCTGTATAATAATACTTCTATAAAGAGCAAAAAGTCTACCAGTAATATGAGAGAAAGAAAAAGTAAAATAATAGAAAAATATGCTTGGGGCTGTTCTTCAAAATGCATTATATTGAAAATTCTGTAAAAGTGTTGGTCTTTAAAAACAATGAGTAGTCCTGTGGCACCTTAGGCCTGGTCTAATGTCTCATTAGTGGGCTGGGTGTATCTCATTCATAGCTTTTGGTGTGGGAATTCAAATGTTAAAGGAGGGGAAATTGGCATTGTAGTACATTAACCAGTTAATGTCTCTATAAAAGCCCAGAGTAAAGGTGTCAAATTAGCAAATGAATTCCAGCTCTACAGTCTCTGTCTGTAATTGGTTAGTGAAATTCCTTTGTAGAAGAATGGCTACTTTTAAATCCATCATTGAGTGTCCAGGGAGGTTAAAATGTTCTCCTACAGGTTTATGTGTTTTACCATTTCTGATGTCTGATTTGTGTCCATTTATCCTTAGTCATGGAGACTGTCCAGGGCAGTTTGGCCAATATACATGGGGCATTGCTGGCACTTGATGGCATATATCACATTGGGATGTGAAATTATAGACTGTCACTTTAAATTTCAGGATCTTTTCCTAGTCTTGCTTCCATGCTAGGGGGCTGTGTATGAAAGCATTCAATCTGGGTCTCAGAGCCTAGAGAAAAGTGGGGTGCATTGAGAAGCTCTGTTTCAGGGAGCAGCCTGCTTTGTCTTTCTCTGTTTTGAATTCATGTGTGCTATTGTTTTGAATTCTAAGAAATAAAGTAGCATTCTGTTGCAATCTTACAGCAAAAGTAATTTATATTTTTATCTCACTGCTCTGTGTTTGCCATGACACATAATTCAAAACAGCCACCTGAAGGCTGAATGAAGATATAACAGGAGACTAGGACTTAATATAAAGAATATATACACTTTAAATCTGACAAGAAAAGAAAAGTAAACAAAATAATCTCATAAAGAAAAGTTATATGTGAAAACTAACCTAGTCTTTCCTGTCTGAGAATTCCTTTGGCCTGCTTGTAACTATTGCAAAACCCAGGATAACATTTTTTTTGCAAGACCGGAGTTACAAAAGATAGGCATTTGTGGAATTTCCCTGCAGTCCTCAGGATGCTAATTTCCCTGATTCTTTGAGGTTTCTTGAAGGCAAGTGAGGAAAGTGAGGATTGCTGAAGTTGCATGCCTGAAATTGTGGATTTTAATCCATTTAGTCCTAAATGTATTCAAATTATATGCAGAAAAAATTATAAACCTTCCTTCCTCAAATGAATCAGGTGATGTTTTCATTCCACAGGACTTACAGTAAATAATTAAAGGGATCATTATGAGAGACATGTACAGAAATGCCTAAGGCATCTGTGGGCATAATGGTTTCTTGACTAGTGGAATTAACTCTTTCGTCACCAAATACTGTGCTGTTCCGGTTGTACTCATGTGGCACACTGGCCTTTAAAATCCATTATTGTAGGAAGACTCGTGCATAGGAAAGCAACCTGCCAATTTTGTTTGCTAAATCACTGGTGATACTGCCATGACTGTTCCCTCAATTAGCCTCTTTTAAAGTAGTGTTTTTAAATGCAATGTCTAATGGGGCAAATTCATCACTTTGCAGTCCGAGGAGTTGTATTTTCTCCAATACTCTCTTCAGAGACGAAGGGAGGTCTTGTGATTGAAGCGCTGACCTGGGACTCAGGAAATGTGGGTTTAATTCCCAACTTTGCTACAAACTTCCTATGTGACCATGAGCAAGTCACTGAATCTCTCTGTGCCTTGATATAGTAAAATCCTTCTTTTCTCCTGTCATTTGCCTACCTTAGCTGTGCAATTTGTAAAGTCCAGTTCCTCAAAGGTATTTAAGCAGCTAATTCCCAATGAACCCTATTGGAGTTAGGAGTTCCTGCTCATCACGTCTTTCACTGTGTGGGTGTATTGCAGCTAACAATTGGTTGTCTGATCTTTTAGGCACTACTGCACTAAACAATCCAGCAAGCTATTGCAGAGATGAGCATGACACCCTTTGTGTTTGTATTAAACCAAATAGTTATTTCAAAAGCCCGGCTCCTGGAACAAGAAACCCCAGAATGCTTATCTATTAGTGGTACTATAGTATGTTTTCTACACAGGTTCTTAATTTTCCATAGCATTCCCATATTCTGAGCATCCTAGACATTTTTTTTAAATATGTATCCAAGTTGTGTTGGACTCAATGGAAACACTCTCTTCAATATCCTATATCATCTAGCAGTATTTAAATTGGAAGTCTTAATATGAAGTAAAAGGCCATGTAGTAAGGGGCAGTAAAGACATAACTGGTTCTGTCCCACAGAATGTTGTACACTCTAAGCCAGGTCTAGCAAAGCACTTAAGCATATGCTTAACCTTAACCTTAAGTACAGGAATATTCCTATTGATTTCAGTGGGATTTCACAGACCCTTAAAGATAAGCACATGCTTAATTGTTTTCCTGGTTCAGGGCCAGAGCTCTTAGCACCTTGCAGTACTGGACTTTAAAATTAACTGTTTAAAAACAAAATGGTAATTTTACAATTTCAGCTGCCCTTCCCATTTGCATCTTTTTTTATTTTCCCTCATTTTACAGGTAAAGTCCAATAAAACCTTGCAAGTTTCATCATTTTCCCTCTCAGAAGTGTCACAGCTACATTTTCACTACAGTTACCCCCAGAAACCCCCCCACCCCAATTTTAGACATAGTAGTGTGACCATAAGAAAAGAGGAAAGATAAAAGACACCAGACTTTCTTGCAAAAGAAGTTTACTCTGCTCTCAGTGAAGAATAAAAACAAAAGCAATGCCAGCAATTAATAAAGCACCAATGAGTAAAATTAATGAAGATCTCCAAGCATAAAGGGATTTTTATAAGTTTAAAAATGTTATGGGATAAATTTTTAAATTACTACTGTCATCCCTCTTTTAGAGTGTATATTCATCTTTCCTTTGATTGCATTAGCCTTTTTATTTTTACTCCCTGTCAATGTGAATTCAGATATGAGCGTAGGTCACTACTACCACTGATTTCAGTTGTGTCAATCCTATTTTTTGTCTTTCTTTGGCAGAATCACAGAGAGCTCTCACAATCTGACAAGATTAGCAGGACTACAATAGTAGTGGTGTCACAAGACTTGAATTAGATGTATGGCCACAGCTGCTTGGGGAAGCTTGCATGGCACTGACATGAACCCTGATTAACTGTATTATAAGCAAATACTTGGCTCTTCACTTTTATTTTTACTAGATTCTCATGCATTTAATAAAGCAGTGATATGACAACTGCTGATTCTATTCAAAATAACTGGATGCAGTCAAATATTATGAACATCTCTTTCAGTATGGGTACGTCTAAACTACATGGCTCCGTCGACGGAGCCATGTAGATTTGTTGTTTTGGCAAAGGCAAATGAAGCCGCGATTTAAATGATCGCGGCTTCATTTAAATTTACATGGCTGCCGTGCTGAGCCGACAAACAGCTGATCAGCTGTTTGTCCACTCAGCGCGCTAGTCTGGATGCTCCCCTGCCGACATCAAAGCCCTTTGTCGGCAGCCCCGGTAAACCTCATCCCACAAGGAATAATGGGGCTGCCGACAAAGGGCTTTGATGTCGGCAGGGGAGCATCCAGACTAGCGCGCTGAGCAGACAAACAGCTGATCAGCTGTTTGTCGGCTCAGCGCGGCAGCCATGTAAATTTAAATGAAGCAGCGATCATTTAAATCGCGGCTTCATTTGCCTTTGCCTATGTGTCTAATCTACATGCCTCTGATGACAGAGGCATGTAGTCTAGACACAGCCTATAATATGTGACTTCCATAACTGTGGTGGTTCTAGGTACATGGGATGCTAAAGGTTCCACTCTGCAGAGGGCAGGGCCGGTCCTAACCAATTGGCTGCCACGGGCCAAGCAAAAAAAAAAAAGGGTCAGGGAGGTCGGGCTGGCCCCATAAGACCAGCTTTGTCAAAGGGGGCAAGGTTTTTGGAGCATACACAGGAGCTGAGCCCTGTGGAGGATCCATATTGGTCCCCATTCTATGGGGCACGAGCAGGGGCAGTCCAGAGGTGGCAGAACTGTCCCTAAGCATAACCCCCATGCAATAGTGAGAGTTGCTATAGTGAGAGTCCCAAGCTTTAGTAGTGGCCACAAACTACTTTAGTAGTGGCGCTCCAAAACTTAGAAGGGAGGACATCTTTCCTCTGAGTTAACTTCTTTCACTAAGTCTATTGGGATGTTGCGCAGCTGTTAAAAGGGAAAGAAGATCTCAGACAAATAAAGCTGCCTTTACTCCTTCATCAGGCAAAAAAACATTGTCATTGGTCAGAGTGTTGCCCAAGTACAGACGGCAGGTTTCACCCTGTAGCTGCATCTAGGTTGGCATGATTTTCCGGAAATGCTTTTAACGGAAAAGTTTTCCGTTAAAAGCATTTTCGGAGCAGAGCATCTAGATTGGCACGGATGCTTTTCCGCAAAAGCACTTTTTGCGGAAAAGCGTCCGTGCCAATCTAGACGCGCTTTTCTGCATTTTCGCGATTGGGGCTTTTTTGCAGAAAACAAATCTGAACTGTCTACACTAGCCCTTTTACACAAAAGCTTTGCGCAAAAGGGACTTTTGCCTGAATGGAAGCAGCATAGTATTTCCACAAGAAGCACTGATTTCTTACAGTAGGAAGTCAGTGCTTTTGCAGAAATTCAAGCGGCCAGTGTAGACAGCTGGCAAGTTTTTCCAGAAAAGCGGCTGATTTTCCGGAAAAACTGGCCAGTCTAGACACAGCCTGTCAGTTTTAGTTCCCAAAAACTGAAAAATGAATTACATGCAGTTTCAAATGACTAAACTCTATTGTTGATGGCTGTGCCCATTCCCCATAATTAAGGAGTTATATGTGGTATAACCAGGGGTGCCCGTAGCTATAAGAGGACTCGGCCGCCGCCCGGGGCACCACCCGGGGTGTCCACTGATGACATCAGTCCATTGACGGCCCTGCAAGCGGGGGCGCCAATCATGCATTCCGCCTGGGGTGCCAGCTGCCGCAGCCCGCCTCAGGCCGCTCCTGGGTATAACTAATCACTGCTTTACTCTGAGTTTAATTGCATAGCCCTTCATCAATATGGTCTTTTAATTCCTCCTGTAGAGGGATAAGGATCTTGAGGAAAAAGAGGTTTTTGTTCAAAAAGGAAACGTCCACACTGCTTGTTTTTGTGCAAAAACCCCTTGTGCAAAAACGGCTCAAATAGATTATGCAAATGAAGTACAACAAAATGCTAATCAGCGCTTCAATTGCATATTCTCTGCCTGCAAAAGCTGGCAGTGTATACAAAGCCTAGAAATTTCTCTACAGCACAGGACATGAATTGTCTTTGTGTTTCACCTACTCATTTCCCTGCCATTCATAGCGGCTTCAGGCATTGGTGACACCTTGGTTTCTCCTGTTATCCATCAGTGGCACATGGCCATTTTGTCTCCTGAGGACCAAAATGCTGTAGTTTAACTTTAGTCAATGGGCTCAGTTCCAGAGTATTGGGTAAAATGTAATACTACATAGGAAGTCAGGCCAGATGACCTAATGGTCCCTTCGGGCCTTAAACACTATACCTTTATTAATCTAATTCTGGGTGGATTGAAGTCAAAAGGAATTTTCCCACTACTTTCACTGGGACAGTTTTTGATCCTTTAGTCCTGTGGTCCCCAACCTTTTGGGGCTGCTGGGCGCCCGAGGGCGGGGCCGCTTATGCACCATGTGTCCAGGGGCGGGGCCATGCATGCGCCACGCGCTTGGGGCAGGGACTGCGCATGCGCCGTGTTCCTGGGGCCAGGGGCTCAAGATTGGCTTGGGCCAGCTCTGATCTCTCGGCAGGCACACATAAATGCCCTGGTGGGAGCCATGGCACCTGCAGGCACCGCATTGGGGACCACTGCTTTAGTCCCAATCCAGCAAACTGTTTTAGCCCAATGATTACATATAAGTACATGCTTAAGTCTGTTCCTGTTCCCGAAAGGACTTCAGTTCATGCTGAGATCCCACCACATGGACATTCAGCAGATTTAAATTCAATCACATGCTTAAGAGCTTTGCTGAATTGGGGCCTTATTGAACGCAACTTAAGGCAAACAATAGCTCCTCCTCTCAAAGGTTTCAAGTCTCCCTAGATACCTCTGAGCAAGCACAATTCTGCCACACTGGAAGCAAAAGGCACGAAGGTGGAACACTAGTCTTCTTTTGGATTAGCTCTTTCAGGCTATGTCTACACTGCTGGGAGTGGTTTTCAGCAGAAGATATGCAAATTGCACTCGCATTTGCATATCTTCTGCCGATCCTTTTTGCGGAAGAGGTTTTGCTGCTAAAAAGCCCCATGTAGACGAGGCCATTAGTCGGAAAAAAACCCTTTTTTGCAAGATCCTGTGAATCTCATTTTTTCAGGAATAAGGGATCTTGCAAAAAAGGTTTTTCTTCCGACAAATGACCCCGTCTACACAGGGCTTTTTAGCAGTAAAACCTCTTCTGCAAAAAGGATTGGCAGAAGATATGCAAATGAGAGTGCAATTTGCATATCTTCTGCCGAAAACACCCCCCCCCCTCCCTCCCCACAGCGTAGACATAGCCTCAGAATCCCATCAATGCCAGAGAAAAAGCAGGATGGAAACTGCTGAAAAATGAAAAAAGAGGCTGTAGCATTTTTTTGGCATGTAGACCCTCAGGAAAGCAAGAGCCGCCTTGACTAAGACATGCAGCAGTCTAGGAGCCTTGTAACAGTCAAAAGGTCAGCCTGTGAGATATGCTTTTAATTTCACTGAAAAGCATTTCACAAACCATGGCCATTCGTTACTGCAAAATGTCACAGTTCATCTGATTGGATATGCCACACTGCTGGACGGCATGGAATCTGTATTAGTAACTAAGCTGGAGAGACAAGGAACTACATTATTTTACATCCTGTTTGTACATAAATTAGCTATGTGGACTTGACAGCTTCAGCCAGAGATTGTTGATTGTCCATTTATACAGTTGAGAGAGAGAAGCTCTTGAGTTTTGATCTTGCCTTGAATCAGTGCCCAGCCTTTGGCAAGATACTTAACCTCTCTGCCTATGGTATGAGTCTTCATCCTTTTATTTTATTGTGTAGTTGTGTAACACTTCCAGTCTCACAGTCTCTTCACAACCATTGCCTTACTCATCCTCCACACAACACCTTTGTGAGATAGCTACATATTATTATCCCCACTTTAAAAAGATGGGGCACTGTGAGTTAAATTACTTGCCAAAGTTATAAAGGAAACTGGTAAGAGGGCAACATACAAATCACACCTCTTATCAACACTGCAATGAAGAGAAGCCTCAAAGAACTAACACAGTGCAGGCTGGGCATCAACTTGAAACTTCCTGCTAAATGATAACTCTTAATGGCACAGAATGACAGAACAGCCAGCAGGCATGGTGCCTCCTTTACCCCCGAAAGCCACCATGATTTTTCATAATGTCTCATATGAAAATTCTCATTACTTCAGAGGGACTATTCATGTGCCTAATGTTAAACACATGCTTTAGTCAAGTGTTTGCAGGAGCAGGACTCCTGTGTGAGACAGGGTCTCTTCTTTATAAGCCAGTTGGGGCAAGGACTGTGTCTGCCATATGCTGAGTGCACATTCGGTGGTACTATATTAGACACAATCCTGTGGAGTAGTGGTTTTCATTCTCTGATCCATGGATCCCTAATGATCCACTGACTGCATCTGAGATTTCCAAAGGCATCTGCATCTCCATTGGACATTTTTAGAGGTCCACAGATTAAACAGGTTGAAAACCTGTTGTAGAGGAATCTACTCACTGCCCCCTCATAGCTAGTTTGGTGTAACAGACTGTCCTTCTCTAGGGACCCCCGCTGACAGTCACTTCAGCCTTGCAAGAGGCTATCTCTTCTCATGACTCAGTCATCCAGCCAGGTCACATTTTTAGGCCCACCCATTTTGGGATAAATAAAGATTCCAAAACTAACCTCAAATAAACAGAACTCTTCACCCTCCCTAGGCTCACTCCTCCAGACTCTTTACCTTTTCCCAGGCTCTGCAGAGTGGTTCTCCCACTCTTGTGCAGAGCAACACCTCTTCAGGCTGACTCCCTGGAGGCTTTACTGGAGGCCAGGCTCCAGACTCAATAGTCCTTCTCCGTTTGTGTCAGGAGTTTCCACACCATCATTTCTGGTGATAGACAAGGGAATCCAGACCCTCTTGCTCTTTTGGGTTCCACTCCATTCTACACTATGTCTGCTCCTAGACTCTTCATTGCCTTCCTGGACTTATTCCTACCATGGCCTTCAGGCACTTTCCCACACCCTCTGCCTGGACTTACTGTATATCTCCTAGCCTTTCCTCCACTCGCTAGCAACCAGAGAGGGATTTCAGAGTTCTCCCCCTTTTTTCCCCAAAGCTCTTTTTTTATGTGGATTTCCTTATTTTATGCTGACCATCCTACTACTCCCCCAGCTGGGCTTTATCTTCGGTTGGGCCTGTCCCACCTTCCAGCTATAACCAGATACACTAATTGGTCTCTGTTTCCAGGTAATCTTTTCATTACCCTGGGGTACATACCCCAAGGCAGATCTATTATTGTGCACATGTAGGCTGGTATCCATAGATATGTGACAGAATGAGCTATGTTTGTATCAAATCATGTATTCTATAGGCAAGCCCATTATGTTGCGTGCAAACCAGCAGCCCTAACCAGGAAAGGTGCGTGACACCTCATTGAAGGAGTATCACTAAGAGGCCACCCAGACAGCAGTCTGGAGTCATTCGTTTTGATTGACTCTCAGCTGTCAGCCAGATCTATGGAACAATGTTTTTTCTGGAACATGGGGCTATATGGCATGGGAAGCAAGCATAACTAGGGGAGGGAGCTGGAATTTTCCAAGAGAAACATGGTAAGCAAGGCCCACCCTAGATCAAATGGCAGCCCAGACAAGAAGCATCTTCAACACTCCCCTACTCCATTTGTTAAACTTTGAAATGCCTTATTTTATTGCATTTGTGACCCATTCCATGGATTTGATGCATGATTTGCATGCATGTTTTATCCCTGTCACATAAGATAATAAATTAGCACACTAGGATCTGTAAATCTGTATTTATTCATGCCAGGTAGAAGCAGATAAAATTTATTTGTTTCCTATAAGCTTATAGAACCTTTTTTAATATTAAGAATAACTAAAATGTACTAACATCAAGAAACTGAATTGTGCACCAAATGGCTGGGCAGTGTTAAATCATGTTACAATAGCTAATGTAGAATGTTAATTCTAGCCTTGTAGTTCAAAAAGTCACTTTTCTCACCGTTACTCTTACTAACTGAACCACAGTATCAGAGAAATCCAAAAACTGACCAATGGCATTTTCCAGCAATAAAATAGCATGCCGTGTCAGTTTCTCGTCAGCCATTGTCAATCAAACATCTGTTTTAATGAGACTGAGCTTTAAAAAACTGCACTCCCCACTCGCAACTGTGACTGGAAGTGTGAACAGAATCCTCAAAGCTGTCCTCACATTAGGAAAACTGTCCTTCAGCTCTGCAGCATGAATACATTGCAGAACTTGAGTGGAAAGTGCTTCCCGTATGGCAAAATGTGGCATATATTACCCTATTTGAAATAGAGTTTCCTATTATTGATGTCCAAATATTCCCCATGTGTCAGCATCTGGTGAGGGGCCATACAATTGTTAAAGGGTATTTTTCTGTCTTCTGTCAGCTTACTAACATTATACAACCCCCCATGTCTTTCATGTGCATTATTTGTCCAAACTTGTCTTTGATGATGTCAACAAATATGCAAAAAACCTCCCTCTTGAATTTTTCTGCCAAGCTTTCCATCAACTCATTTCTTTTCTCGTCATCAAACAGTCTCTTCTTCCAATGAATATGAGTTTCCATAAAGACAAACTCGGCTCCTATGTTTTCCTCCATTTCTTTGGCAACAATGATGGTATGCACAAATCTGTTCTCTCTGTAGGCCACAACGAAGTCAAGGCAGCTTCTCCTCAAACTAGTAGTGGGTGTGATGTCCACTGACAGCGTTTGTAATGCCTGGCTTACAGTGTTTACTTGGTAGAGGAGATTGTGCCAAACCACAACTGAGACCAGAAATTTGAAGTCCAGGAACTGGTTTGCCAGACTTTGTGCCTCATATGGAACTCCAGCCTTGGCTTTACTTGACTGCACAAGTTCCATTGGGGCATTGTAAACCTCAGTCACGTGGTACCTTCCTGGCCTATGCTGTCAATTCAGCTCTCCCAGCAAGTGTCACTTAGCAACTTCATGGACAGATTTTTAACATTGTCCATGAGGATCTTCCATCTGGCAGTTGATGCTGAAAAAGGGACGTAATCCTTTGCAGTACTCTGAAAAGATATAATGAATCTAAAATGATGATGATGCATCTGACTCCACCATCTTGAGGGAATGGTAGCCACAATGCACAAAGAAAGCTCTTGGATTCAGCATAAGGATCCTTGCCTGGACATCACTGTTTCTTCCCTTCATGTTCATGCCATTTTTGTGACCTTGGCTGCAGCAGTGCTGAAGCTTTATTTTATTCTCATTCAAAACATTCATAATGTTTAGCAGGGGTGGGTAGGAATGGTATCCCTACCCTCTGTTTGCCAGAGTCTGGAAATGGATGACAGGAGAGGGATCACTTGATGATTCCCTGTTCTGTTCACTCCCTCTGGCGTATCTGTCATTGGCCACTGTCGGAAAACAGGATACTGGGCTAGATGGACCTTGGTCTGACCCAGAATGGACATTATTTTGTTTTTATAAATGCTTCTGCTAAGCCTTTTCCAGTAGTGCCCTCCACAGACTGGAAACAGATAAAATGTTCATTTGCTTGATACAGCCATCCTCATGCCAATAAAACTTACCATGCCATCTTTTCACTGTAACTCATGTTGGGAATGCAGCCCATTATTATGGCATAGTACTTTGCTTTACCAAGCCGCATCAATATGTTATTAAGCAGCTTCCTTGCTATAAAGTCAGTCAATTCGTTTTGAATTGTTTTCCTGCAGTAATGGTCCATAGCTTCTTTATGAACTAATCAGAATAGGTACTCATGCATGACATTGTCATATTTCTCAAGGACCTCTACCAAACCAAGTAAATTGCTGTGATGTTCAGTGAACAACTCATCCAATGAACCCTGGAAAGCCAAATTGTTCTTTGCAAGGAAGAGGGTAATTGAGATCAGATGCTCAAGCATGTTCCTCCAGTTCTGGATTTTTACATTCATAATGTGCTGGTTCACTGAATCTATGCATTTATCCAGCTTGAGTCTGGATTCAACTTGCATGTATTTGGAGTAGGCCGTAAAATGTCCAGGTGAATGTTCATGTTGCTTCAGAGCATCAGCTGTATGTCACACCCATAATTTTACCTGGAAAGCACAACCAACAATTTGTCAAATATTGTCAAATATTTGTAACAAAACCATACTTTGTCAGTTGATATCAAGTAAATTAGTCAACACTAATTCAGTTTCTAATCATTCTTGAACAAGTTTCTGCAGTGTGACTTTGAGACGTGCCTATTCTGCTCATTTACTGGAGATCTCATAGCTTTGATTTTGGCCAGCTTGTTCAAACTTGTATGATCAATGTCAGCAGAATTTAAGATCACCAGCCATAAAGGAGGATCTGATTTATCAATTTGTGGTGTGCAATTTTTCTCATTGCTTTTTCTGTCATAATGCAAGGCTGATTCTTCTTTATTATTTCTTCCTTTTTCATGTAAACCGGATTTTTTTTAACTCTCCTTTTCATATGAGCCACATTTTTATTTACCATTGCTCTCTTTTACGCTGCCAAGAAAGCTGGATGATTCTCCATCACGTTCCTGACATTTCTGTTCCTTATCTTCAGGTAACTGCTAATTCCTTAATAACAATACTTCCATCATTTACACACTTCACCCCTCAGTTTCTTCTGCGCTGGAATGGTCTCTGTTGCCTAAAACCCAGTCTATGTTGTTTTGTTTCAGATATTTTCCCATCAAATTTCTGCAACCTAGATTGTATCTGAGTTTTTTTGTATTCTATACTGAGCTCCTGAAGGGTTCTTCAGGGGCATCTTTTATCTTCTAGGAGGAAAACAAACAGTATTGGAGAGACAAAAATCTATGCTCCCCAGTCATAGAAAGTAATCAAACCTTACATATTAAGCATGGCAAAAGAAGATAAAGTATTTCTTTCAGGCCTGTAAATGGGGGGTGCAATGCTGTGAATACATTCCTCCTTCCCCCCCCCCCCCCCCCCAGTCCTTCATGGTCTGCCATGGGGCCAATTCCGGTTGGTCTGGGAAAGGCAGAGGCAGTGAGCTGCCAACCTCCCTCCCCTGTGCTCTGGCTGACTGGAGCAAAGCACAGGTAGCGAACTGTCCAGCCTCCTTTCCCTGTGTCTCGGTCAGCTGGGGGAAAGCACAGGCAGCGTCCTGCCAGCAGTGCTCTGGCAGGTCAGGGGAAGCTTGGGGCTGATTCCGTGCTTCTTCCCCCAGGAGAGAGGCTGGGGACGAAGCTGGGCCGTGGGGGCAGGATTGGGGACAGGGCAGCCACCAGCCTCTTCCACAGCTCAGCACCCTCCAGAAATTCCTGTGTACAGGCCTGTCTTTTATATTGTTGTGTAGAAAGGAGTTCAATAGATATCTCTGGGCATGTCTACAGTGGGGGAGGGGGGAAGAAGTTACTTCAAAATAACTCCCCTTATTTCAAAATAACAAGGCAAGCGTCCACACTACCAAGCCTGTTATTTTGAAATAATGGGCTTGTTATTTCGAAATAATAACTCCTGCTTGTGAGGAGGAATAAGTTTATTTTGAAGTTATTTGGGAGTTATTATTTCAAAATAGCTTATTTTGAAATAACCTGGTAATATAGACATAGCCTCTGATGTCTCATTAAATATATCCTCTTTTGGTCACCACTTACACTCTTCAAGTTCTAAAATGTAAGCAGACTTTCACAAATACACAATAAAACAAAGTTCACAATATCACATCTGGGTTCTCCCTTTACTCTGTTCTTATTATATCTCATTTACTAACTGGCGGTGCCCTGCCTCTCATATACCTGGCTGACAGCATTCTAGATCAGTCTAGGAAAATGAAATTCTCAAAGTCTGGAAGGTTCCACAAGATTTTAACAAGTTCCAGAAAAGTGGAGGAGGTTAGTGAAAAATGAACCCACATGTAGAATACCTGAACCATATTACATCACACATTCTATTTTCCCATTTCCCTATTTTCACAAACAACAAAAGCAGCACTCTGAGCCCAGTAGCCCCAATGCCTGGCACCCCAGTTGATTGACTTTGTTGCCCCTAAGTCTGGCCCCGATGGCAAAGATGGAGACAAATATGTTGGATATTACTCTAGTGTACCCAACCACCACTACGTGTAAGGAAGACTTGCTAGAGTGGTCTGTGAGAGTGAGGTATTGTCATCTAGGATAGGTTATAGTGGGCCACATCCATCCTGATTCAATTAGCCTCATTAACACTGGTCCTCTGCATAGTAACGTAACACTCCTATCTTTGTGTGTATATATATATCTCTGCCAAACTGAAGTTTCCACTTCATGCATCTGACAATGGCCAAATACATTTTTTAGTCTTTAAGGTGTCACAGGACTCCTCGTTGTATCCACTAAGTAAATGTATTATACCTCTATAGCAGCATATGCTTTCCAATGTAGACAAAGCCTCTGTTCACCGTTTTAGGCTGATAAGCACTAACCCATAATAAAATACATAGGAGTTTAAAAAAATGAAGCTATTTAGGTTTGGCCTTTAGTAACCCAGCCACTTCTGAGAACAAATCCTTCACAGAGATGCTAACAAAGAGAAGAAAAGAAAGAAAAGACCACAGTAGCAGAATCAGTTATGCTCCAAACTGATTTTCAACACTGTGATGAGATTCCCTTTTATAATTTTTGGAACATTCCCTTTCCCAATTAGAGAACACAGCTGCTAAGAATAAAGTAATGTCTGTTTGATGAGTAGAAGGCACAATGCAGGCACTCACAGCTTCAATAGGGGCCATTGTTCGGAAAATATTGCCACTGAAAAAATGTAAATGCTAATGGGACTAATTTCTCATTGATCTATCACTGTCACACTCTGTTTATTTTGCTGAGTTGTTTAAATGGAAGCAGAGTATCTTATGTACTTTTAAACCTGATATGATCACTTAAGAAATGCAGAATTATTTCTATAGTCCAGTCTCTTCACCGCTCCCCAGAAGTGCACTAAAAGTTTTCTGGTGTAAATCACATCCCATATCCACATTATAATATTTTTGGCATGGATAGGATCTCAAGCACTTTTCTCCTTTACTTTATTCTGTGGAGTCCATTTATATTACAGCTCTGCTCAGGGAACAAAATGAGCTTTCTGTGTTACAGAATCTAGAAAGAGAACATAGTATTCTAGGTAATGGCATGTTTCCAATCATCAGCTTTCTTGTACCACGAACAATGTGTACCGCAATACTTACTACCAAAAACAACATTTTTTAAAAATCTCAGATTCCCAGAAGAAGTTAATGATACTTGACTAGATCCCCATGATTCAGGATGCTGATTATCATCCATGAACATGATTTGCTGAAACCAGAATTCTTTGATCAATTCATTTCTTCTGCTCTTCTTTCCCAAGGCATCTTTAAAAGCTTAAAGCAGTTTTATCTATATAAATAGGGTATCACTCTCCTGTTGAAAATAAACATGTCTCTCCCTGGTAATTAATTTTAGTGCTGCAGGATTTGTAGGGGGTGCAATTGCCTAGGAAATATAATAAAAGGTACCACTTTGTGGTGGTGGTTTTACTCTATCACACTAGAATGAGTCCCGCTTCTACTAAAACAGCATTTTTAAGTCTTCTGATTTATACAGGACCTGATCCAGCTCTTGTTAAAGTGAATGGAAGTAGTACCAGAGACTTCAAAGGGAATTGAATTAGACCCACCCTGCTGAAGAGAGCTGGCTTAGAATCACTGTATCTGTGTCTATTCTTGTATTCTGTGAGACTGTTTTTCTCTCATCCGTTATCTCCTATAATACAAAAAAAAATACGTAGTAAGTGATGGGATCTTTTGTGCCTCTGCCTGCACAGATGGAGAGGAGGAAACCCTAGAAGGCTGGAAAAGGTCAGAAATGCAGCTTCTCTGTCATTGCATTACCTTCCACCAATCTATCATTGAGGTTTCAGGCTGTTCTCAGCAGCAACCTACTGTCTCCTAGAAAGCTACAGCCAGACCAGTGGGGGTCCTAAACAGGAATCGATTTGTGTCCACTCTCCCCACCCCCACCCCCAAAAAAAACATAATAAAAAGGGAACAGGGCAGTGGGATTGGAACCGGGTGCCAGGCCCATGACCCTCCTACTTTTCAAAAATGGACAGGCCTGACCCATCCACTTTTCACCACAGGAAGGCCCTCTCCCTGGCAACCCACTTCCCCTGAGGCCCCACCCACTGGGCAGGCCAGCAACTGATGAAGCCCACTCAGGCAGCCCAGGCAGTTGGGGGTCCACATTGACTCTCCACATACTCACTGTGAGGGGCCCCAGAGCAGTCCCTGGCCCATGTCTAGGGATATTAAAATGCGGGTACTTAACTAACCGAGTAATCGATAGAATTTTTATTGACTACTCGATTAGTTGATAGGAAGCCTGGCTCACTTCCAGCTCAGGGACCAAACCCCGCTGCCGCTTTGCAATTTAAAAGGCAGTAGGAGCCGGGCAGCCTGCCCTCTGGCTCCTCCTGTGTTTTAAATTGCAGAACCAGAGACGGGTTTTCTTCCACACCCCGTGTGAACAGGAACTGAGCCAGGCTGCATGCCCAGCCGGCAGCAGATTGGCATGGGGCGGGGGAGCATGCAAAGCCTCCGCTAGCCCTGTCAGGAGAGCCTGGTGCTTTCAAGGGCCACGTGCTCCTGGCAGGGTGGAGAAAACTTTGCACGCTCCCTCCACCCCTGGGCCTTAATTGGCCTGGGGGTGGGGGAGTGGCAGAGCCCACCCCTGTCTTACACTGATACTCCCATGTCTAGCTTGGCTCTCGCTTTCTTTCTAGTTATTCTGGACTCTTAAAAGTGCTGTTTTCCGAATGATAGACCTCACACACAGTTACATGTTCAGTGGTTTTCTCTTTGGCCTACTGACTGTGCTGGAAAGACACACACACACACAGATCCCTATGTCTGCCAACATGGCAAAAAATAATAATTTTCTCAATGAATTAATTACAGACTGTGTAGCTTGGCCAGAGGGGTAGTGAGGAAGGGTGTATAGGGGGGAGGGGTACTTGCCCCGGGTGACACGCTAGGGGGATGCCAGACTGGGGTGGGGGCGCACAGCCCCACCCATCATGGTGAGCCCGGCGCTGGCGAGCCACATGCTTCCTGCAGTCAAGCTGCCAAGGCAGGGCCAGGAGTGGGCACTTCAAAGGTAGAGTTACCATACATCTAGTGCCTGGCTCTAGGGGAAGGGGGGGCATTGGGTTAGAGCAGTGGGTTGGGGATGCCTGGCTCTGGGGGAGGGGTGGGTGCATTGGGAATACTTATAATTTTTTTAAAGGAGTACTTTATAAAAAATGTTGAGAAACACTGTTCTAAACCATTCCTTTTGGCCTCCCTGTTTCCTTTCTTTGGCGAGTTGCACAGGCAGCTGTTTTGGTTAAAATATATCAGACGTGTACACAATGCTCACTCTGCCTCAGTTGGTGCTGGATAACCAGGGTCTCAATTCTAAAAGAGTTGGCATTACTGAGGTGATCGATCCCCCCCATGTTTTGTTGTGGATTTTCCAAAGAAAATGCTGGTGTTTTCTATTGGTTACCCACATCTCTCAGTCATAGCAGAGACTTTGGGTTAACATGGCTTTCTCAACTAAAAGTCTTAATATGTGTTCTAATGTGATTGTGAACACCTGGTGAGGCAGTCTGCCAAAGGCAAGGCTGGCATTGAATCTTGACATCTATGGCTTCAGTTGAATGGCTTCTATGAAATTTGGAAGAGCAGCTCAGAGAGACCTCTCTCCTTTACTTAAGGATAGAATCTCATGGCAGCCTGAAGGAAAAAGTCCTCATGGCAGACAGAAAGCCACACTTGCAATGTAACCTCAGCCTTAGGCTACTTATAGCTTCAAGTGCCTTCAAGGAAGTGAAGGCAACTCTTGTGTTGTGAGTTAGTTTTATTTAAAAGGTTTTTTGAGTGTTATTTTAACAGATAAGTTAATCTCTTACATTCATAAATATGATGTAGTTTATCATTGTGCAATAGTATGAAAAACAATTTGGTTAACTAGGTAAGTAACTAGGCAGTTAGGAAGCATAACAGATTGCTTACAATAAATTTGATACACTCAAAATCTTTTTACCTTTTATTCATTAAAGCAACGTGTTACTTGTTTGCTATAACAGTGGTTTTAAATGCTTGATTGAAATATAGAGATTAAATTCATATTTAGGTTGTCTAACATTTTTTTCTCTTGTGTTTTATAAAAACGTACATATTTTAAGCATTTGGCATTTTTTATGTAAAAGACATGGACCTAATGAGAACGGGATATGAACAAATTAAAGAGAAAAAATTATTGAACAGAATGTAAACCACAAAAACTATATATTTGTCTGTAGTTATGATCTACCAATTAATTTACTAACTGATCCCAGTATCAGTGGATATTAGTAGTAGTTGTTCTTTTTTTAATTTATGTTCTTATTTTTTGCTGACTTAGAAATGAATAACAGATACATAGTAACTTATGTTCTAATGTAACAAATGAATGGGGGGCACACATTTTGCCTTTGTCCATGGGCACATAACACCCTCTTTATAGGCTCCCTATTTCTGGTATATATAAACAGTCAATCAGCAAAAATACACAGGAGCTGAGTCACTTTTCTCTTAAGCTGTTTTATATATATTTAAAATGAGTCACTTTGCTTTACATCACTACAGTGAGAGGGCACTGGTCCAGACATTCATTGTAGCAGTGAGGATGAATGGAATGGAATTTTGGAGTGAACGTTCATAGAGTCTGGAAGTAAAACTAGAAAGAAGTTCGCAATGCCAGGTGCATTGAAAATAATGTAATGGTATTGTGGAAACACTGAGCGTGAACAGCGTGTAGCCGCGTGGCACAGAGTCTGCACTAGCGGACATTTTAAAATGGCGGCGCCCGGCTTTATGCAAATGAAGCCTGGGAAATTCAAATCCCGGGCTTCATTTTCAACTCCGGTTGCCTACATTACCACCCTAGTTCGAACTAAGGTGGTAGTGTAGACATACCCTAAGAGCTCTTTTGGAAAAAGGCTTCTTCCTCATAGAAAGAGGTTTATCGCTGTTGGAAAAACCACTCCTTTCTTTCGACTTTCTGTCGAAAGAACGCAATTGCCGTTTGGATGTAAGTGTAGTTTTTCCAGAAAAGCGGCCGTTTTTCCAGAAAAATTCTGCAAAGTAGACATACCCAGAGGCTGGGAATGGGTGACTAGAGAGGGATCACTTGGTGATTCCCTGTTCTGTTCACTCCCTCTGGGGCAACTGGCATTGGCCCCTCTCAGAAGATAGTATACTGGTCTAGATGGATCTTTGTTCTGACCCAGTATGGCTGTTCCTATGTTCTGTACTACTCAAGAAAGAGATCTTGGAATAATTATGGATAGTTCCCTGAAAACATCTGTTCAATGTGCAGCAGCAGTCTAAAAAGCTAACCAAATATTGGGAATCATTATTAAAGGAATAGATAATAAGACAGAAAATATCATATTGCCTCTATATGAAGTCACATCTTTAATACTGTGCATAATAGGTTGCCCTCATCTAAAAAAGATATATTGGATTTGGAAAAGGTGCAGAGAAGGGCAACGGAAATTATTAGGGGTAAGGAACAACTTAAATATGAGGAGAGATTAAAAAGACTAGGAATTTTCAGCTTAGAAAAGAAATGACTGAAGTTTGGGAGATATATTAGAGGTCTAGAAAATCACGAATGGTGTGGAAACATTGAATAAGGAAATGTTATTTACTCCTTCATTAACACAACACATGAAGGGTCACCCCATTACATTTATAGGCAGAAGATTTTAAAACAAACAAAATAAATTATTTCTTCAGAGTCAACCTGTGGAACTCTTTGCCAGGAGATGGTGAAAAGGCTCAAAGTATAATAGGGTTCCAACAAGAACAAAATATGTTCAAGGCGGATAGGACCATCAATGGCTACTAGCCTGGATGGGTAGGGATGGTGTCTCTAGCCCAGGGTTGAGCAATAATTTTAGATGGGGGCCACTTCAGAAATTTTTGAAGTGGCCCCAGGCCACCCCGAAAGGGGAGGGGCCTCAGGCGAATAGAATGGGGCTACAACACTTCTGTGCTTCCCTGCCAACAGATCCTGACAGGCCGGGGGAAGAGGGGGGCGAGAATAGGTGAAATCTTTGCCCTTGCCCTCCCCAGAGAGAACCACCAACTGTTCTGAATAGCTGGCGGTTCTCTCTAGGAGCTCTCTAGGCAGGAGGAGACTTTGCATGCTTCCCCTGCCCCCAGTCAGGGCCTGGGGGCCAGATGAACACAGAAAGTCTCTCCCTCCCTGACCCTGGCCTGAAAGGGGGCACCATGCGTAGAGTCAACTGTCAGCTGAGCATCAGCTGGTGGTTGACTCTAAGTGCTGCACACCTCTTGCAGGGTGGGGGCAGGGCAGGGCAGACTTTGTGCGCTTTCTCCCACCCCCAAACTGTGAATGGCCTGGGGCAGGGAGTGCATGCAAAGTCTTTCACTCCCTGCCCCAATCCTGCAAGGGGCACGCGGCACTTAGAGTCAACCTTAGTGGTTGACTCTAAGTGCCATGCACCCCTGGCAAGGGAGGAGACTTTGCACGCTTCCCCGTGCCCAGGCCCTGATTGGCCTAGGGATGGGGGATTGGCAAGGTGTCCACGGGCTGGATCAACCCATTTGGCTGGCTGGATCCGGCCCATGGAGGCCCTTTTACCCACCCCTGCCCTAGCCTCTGTTTGCCAGATGCTGGAAATGGGCTACCTGGGGTTGATCATTTGATGATTGCCTCTTCTGTTCATTCCTTCTGAAGCACCTGGCAATGGACCAAGGGTGGGCAATAATTTTTATTGGAGCCGCTCCAAGATTTTGGTAAGTGGTCAAGGGCCATACTTCTATGGAATGGGTTTGGGGTCTGGGAAGGCAGGTGGGATGTAGAAGGGAGCCTGCGATAGAGAACTGAGGTGTAGCAGGGGGTGTGGGTTGGAGAGGGAGTTTGGGTGAGAGAGGGAGTTATGATCCGGGGTAGGGGCTTGGAGTGGGTACACGTGCAGGAGAGGATTCTGGCTTGGGGGAGGAGTGTAGGACAGGGTGCAAGGTCTGGAAGGGAGCTGTGACCTGGGAGAAGGGAGGAAAGGGGGTGCAGAGGGTTTCCGTGGTGACTTGGAGCAGGGGAATGGGGTGAAGGGACAGAGAGGGGAATGGGGTGCAGGAGAGGATTCTGGCCTGGGGGAAGAGTGTAGGAGGGAGTTGTGACCTGGAAGAGTTGGGGAGAGGGAATAAAGAGGGTTTGGGTGGTGATCTGGGGCAGGAAGTTGACAGGAGAGAGGGGTTAGGGTGCCAGCGCAGGCTCTGGTTGGGAGGTGTTTGCCTACGTGGCTCCCAGCCAGCAGCCCTACAGGAACCTGAGACAGCTCCCTGCCTGTGTGCTGCAGTCCCAGGATGCTCCACATGGCTTTGCTCCAGTGCAGATGGGGGGGGGGGAGTGAGAGAGGGAGGAGGTTTCATTCTCTGCCCCTGCCTCCAGCAACATTTCTCACCTCTTATTGGCTAAAAACTGGCCAATGGGAGCTGAGGGATTTTGCCAGGGGTGGGGAGAGCATGCAAATTCTCCGTCCCTCCCCAGCTTGCAGAGCAATTAGCAGCCAGCCGTTTAAAACAGCATGAGTTGCTCTGTAATGAGGGTGCCGGGGAGGTGGCCGTGGACCGGATCCAGCCCACTAGCCGCCTTTTGCCCACCCCTGCATTGGACACTGTCGGAAGACAGGATATTGGGCTAGATAGACCATTGGTCTGACCCAGTATGATCTTATTTTTTTATATAGAACTCAGATGTATCTGCCCCCTGCTGGAATGCTGTAACCCACTAGATCCTGCTCCCTTTCCAGAGTTGTGATAGAGCCCAGGACTATGTGTAAATAGACATACAAATTTTGAGCCTTAAGTGACTTTCCACAAGATGTCAGAATATGTTAGTATTAGAGCTGAATAGGTCTAATATTTATTTAATTTTCTTTTTTTAAATACAGGAATTAGATACAATGCTCCTCTTAGCTACTGGCTAAATTATCTGCCAAAAACCTAGAGTTTTCAAGTGCCTTAGTAGCTCCTGGAAAAGGGTGATGTGTGGGAGAAGGGCAGATAAGGCTGATTCTTTTATTGCATGTACTGAGCATGCTCACTAATACTGCTGAAGCCACTGTCTTCACTCTGGTCCCCCCCATGCTGCCCTCACTCTGTTCCCCCACCATGGCGGTATGCACAGGTCATCCCCCTTCCAAAATCTGAAATGGTGAACCTGGCATCAGTGTACTGTGGCGATTTGGGGGTGGCACGCTTCTCCAATGCTGAATTTGGGGTAGTGGCTTCTGAGAGGCTCCATGATTTATGTGGACTGATTGGCGAGAATTCTCTTCCCGAGGCCTGGGGGGCTTTCCAAGCACACAGACTGAGTCATCAGATTGGACCTCGTTGATGCAGTTTCTATATTATGGACCCAATCCTTATGAGGGGAAAAAATGTATAGTCAAGTCAATGAAATCAGATTCTAACATCTGATGCATCCTGACAATTCCATTTGCTTTAAAAGGAACCTTGTCCGCATCAGAACTGCAGGGCCAGGCCTTTCAGTCCTGTAACTGGAATGTGCAGGTGATTGTTGCTCTGCCTCTTCAGCATTCAAAGAATGGGGCTGGAACACAGGAAATAAAAAGGAGTTAGGTCTCTTTCACACCTAACCAGAAGAACGTGTTTCCCTTTGATTCACCTCTCCTCCAATTAGTGTGTCCCATCTTCTCATTCGTATTTGTTGAGTAACTGACTACAGCTTTGATCTGGGCATTTAAAACAACCTCATTTTTTTATGCAACAAATAAAATTGATTCAAGAAACAGTCATGTGACGAAATCAGAGCCATTGGGGGGGGGGGGAACAACCATTGTGAGGTTTAGTGTTTGGGTAAACTAACTGCACTGAAATAGACCAACAGAACAACTATAGGATGCCAAAAGAGGAAGAAAAAAAATTCATTATTGCAGTTAAGGATGTGTCAACTCTTGAGTTATGAACCTTTATTTTTAGGGTTTGTTGTTTTTACCTCTACCATAAAAGTCCTTCAGGCTGAGGCTTAGATTGCAGAGCACTGGGCCCGATCCTGACAAAGCAGCAATGGGAATGTTCCCATTGAAGTGGATAACAACAGAATCCAACTCATGTCTTTAAATTAATCAACCCTATCTCTTTTGTGCAGGAGAAATGTTCATGCCCAGTGGCCCCACATTTGTGATCATGTGTCCTACCACTGGGCATACTGAGTAGAAACGCTTTCATATGTGTGGAGTGCTGCTTAGGCCCTAAGTTGCCAGTGGTGGGAGCACTTTTTCAATGTGCACACCCATTTGTGGCACCTGTGAGTGCACAGAGTATTTCTGGCACATGTAAGTGGTTATTGTCTTTAAAAGGTTTCATGCTAGCTAAGGGGCAATTTTTAAGTATCTGGAAACTTCTGGACAGCTTAAAAGTAGAAAGTAACAAAACATCAGAATGTTATTTGAGTTTTGGAAGCAAATTGCAATGCAACCTCAAGTATGCAAAGGCTTCTAAGGGCAACTAACCAGAAGAGCGAAGAGAGCACTTGCATGGAGATTTCAAAGCCTGTTGACTGTCTTCCCCCAGTGCTGTAGCACAGTGTGCTGCCATTGGGAAGTGCAAAAGAGAAAGAGTTCTGGTTTCTAATACCGTCCCTAAGCCTGATTTGGTTAAGCTTGGCTCCTGCGGAGTTTACTATAACTGCAGGAGTCAGACTCTATTCCAGCTCCCCTCTCTGTTCTCAAGTTTCCATCTTTAGGCTCTTCCTGGGTTCCCTCTGTTGAGCTGGTCTGGTTCAGGATAACTAAGAGGCAGCTTTATTATCTGAGCTGAATTTTTTCTAACCTCCATTGTCTGAAACATGTTCAGGGATCATAATCCTGATGTTGCTTAAAAAGAAGCTTGATGCTCTACTGAAAGCCTCCTCCACGCTGACTAGGAAATGAGGCCATTTAAATGACTTCTACAGGACAGTTCAAAAGCGAACATAAAGGAATTTCCCTGCTATATAATAACACAAAGATGCAAAAAATAAAACCTACAAATAGAACATCCCTCACCATTACATTTGGTGGCTTTTTAGCACCATTCGTATGGGAGATGGAAAGCTCTGAGGCAGTGAATGTCATTCATTACATTACAGCCAATATGGTTCCAATGGTTTGGCAATATTTGACCCCTTGTTTCCATTATGAGAAATTAATGGTGGACTCAGATACATTCTGTGGTGCAATCCTATTGATTTACAAACAACATACTGAAAGTTCTAGTTCCCTGACTATGGTAGGAACAAACAGCAGCTGGCAATTTCCTGGATCCCTATTCCCTCTAATCAGTCCTGTGCCCAACAAACCCTCCCTACTACCTCTCAGGACCATAGTCATGAGTGCTTCTCTCCTTGTCTTCTTCCTTTTCCTTGGTTTACTGCTCCTGGCATAAACACTGTGGCAAAATCAGACCTACTCCTAGGTCCCTGACCCCTGTTCTGTCCACAACCCCACAGTCTCACTTGCCCTTTCCAGTATTTTGGGCTTCTGTCTCTTGGCTAAACGGGCACTGGGGCAGATGCCCTGGTCAGCCTGGACTGAGTAACCAGTCCTCCTTAGTCAACAGCTCAGCTCTCAGGCCACTTGGGGAGCTGAGCCCAAAAACTTCCTGCGGGTATGTCTACACTACAGCGCTAATTCGAACTAACTTAGTTCGAATTAGTTAATTCGAACTAAGATAATTCGAACTAGCGCATCTAGAACTAAAAACTAGTTTGAATTAGCGTTTTGCTAATTCAAACTAGCGCGTCCACACTGATTGGACGCAGGGGCTCATTTAAGGGCGGCTGAAACCGGTTCTGGCAGGGCATCAGGTCAGTAGTTGCTTTGTGTGGCTGCTGTCTGAGGCTATCTGAAGCTCGTGCTTAAAGGGACCCCCCTGGACAGCCAGTTCTCAGCTTTTCCGCTTGCTTGCCTACCTCGCCGAGGGACAGCAAAGGGTTTTTCTCTGTACCTGTCTGTGTCGGTGCTTCCCTTCGGGGACGCTGCCGCAGGTGGCAACATGGAGCCAGAGCTCGCCCTGCACTTTCTGGTGCAGTTTATGGACTTGCTGCTGCAAGCCTGCCAGCAATGGCTGGAGGCTGCCTGGTTCCACCTGGTGCACATCAGCCCCCTGCCTTTCCGCCTGGCCACCCTGGGGGCCATGGCGCAGCTGCGGCGGCGCCCGGGCACTGGCATGCCCCACTGCATCTGGCGTCTGGACACCAGCAGCGACTGGTGGGACCGCATCATCCTGGAGCGCTGGGGAGACCAACAGTGGACCCAGAACTTCAGGATGAAGAGGGACACCTTCCTGGAGCTCTGCGAGTGGCTCGACCCTGCTCTGCGCAGAAGGGACACTCGCATGAGGCCCACCATCCCCCTCCAGAAGCCTGTGGACATCACCCTCTGGAAGCTCTCCACGCCAGACAGCTACCAATCCGTCGGGAACCAGTTAGGCATGGGGAGATCCACCGTCGGAGCGGTGCTCATGCAGGTACAGCACTCGCTGGCCACTGGGCCGGGGGCGAAGGGGACTGCAAGGAGGAGATGGGCTGCCCCAGGGAAAACGGGGGGGTGGGGGAAGGAGGAGGCAAAAGTACCCCGCACTGGAGGGGCCAGTCTCTCCCGGCCGTACTACACGCCGCCCGGGGGGGTTGCTCCCGGGAGTGGGGCGCGGGGCACTGCCAGGGCATGAGCACTTCCAGCCACCCGGGCGCCCCACTGATTCGCGCTTTGCTGTGTCTCTCCGCAGGTGGTCAAGGCCATCAACCGGGTGCTGGTCCGCAGGGTGGTCCACCTCGCCGACCCGGACGCCGTCATCCAGGGGTTCGGCGCCCTCGGCTTCCCCAACTGCGGGGGGGCCATCGACGGGACACACATCCCCATCCGTGCCCCAGAACACCAGGCCTCCCAGTATGTGAACCGCAAGGGGTACTTCTCCGTCCTCCTGCAGGCCGTGTGTGACCACCGGGGAGAGTTCACGGACATTACTGTGGGCTGGTCCAGCAAGGCACACGACGCCAGGGTGTACCGGAACTCCTCCGTGTGCCAGAGGCTGCACGCCGGGACCTTCTTCCCCGACCGCCACATCAGAGTCGGGGACGTGGACATGCCCGTCTGCCTGGTGGGGGATGCGGCCTATCCCCTACAGCCCTGGCTCATGAAGCCCTACACGGGGCACCTCAACCCCTCCCGCCAGGCCTTCAATGCAAGGCTCACCAGGTCTCGCATCATCGAGGGGGCCTTCGGGCGACTGAAAGCCCGATTTAGGTGCCTCCTCACCCGCCTCGACCTCGCCGAGTGAGAGGGAGGGAGAGGCTTTCCTGCCAGCCTGGATGGCTGAGGCTGACCGCATGGCTGGCCAGTACACTCAGCCCCGCACCACCGCCGTCCGGGAAGCCTAGCGGGGGGCCGTCCGGATCCGGGAAGCCCTGCGGGAGAGCTTCCAGGTGGAGGAGGAGGACTGAACCCTCCCTGCATGCCCCACTGGGGCCTTCTTCCACCCTCCCCCCCTTCCCCTTTCCCCTCCCTAACCTCCCTTCCTAATGTCAAATAAAGACACCTGTTTTGGCAAAAAAAAACCTCTCTTTATTTTACATAACTGGGGTGGGGGGAGGGAGGAGTGAGGGTGGGAGAGGAGAGGGGGAAACCTGGGAGGGGGAGCTGGAAGGGGGTGGAAGGGGAGGAAGGGAAGAGAAAGCTCAGGCTTGGGGGTCCGGCTGCCTCTCCCATCTTGCAACACCGCGGGTGCGGGGGCCTTGGGGGGGAGCAGGTGTGGAGGGTGGGGCAGGAGGGATGGGGGTTGTTGTGGAAATGGGAGAGGGAGCAGGGGCAGCAGGGGTGGGAGGAGGAGCGAGAGCTGGGGCAGCCGCAGGAGCCAGAGCAGGAGGAGGCAGGAACTGGTCCACCAGGGTCTGGAAGTGGCCTCTGAGGCCACGGCCCTGCTCCTCCAACGCATCCACAGTCCGCTGGCGCAGCCGAAGGTCCTCCCGGACCCAGTGCTCCTGGTTGCGGAGCAGCTGCTCCATGAACTGGAGGTGCCGCCGCTGGTAGTCCTCCTGGTTTCTGGCACGCCTGCTGGCCCGGGCGCGGGTGGCTGTTGCAGGCGGGGTGGTGCACCCTGCAGTCCCAGGTGCTGCGGCTGTGGTGAAACAAGAGCAGTGGTCAGTTCTCCCTGGGGACAAGGTGGGTGAAACCCAGCCCCCCTCTGCAAGGCCAAGGCCCCTGCATGACACCCAGCTGCTGCTCCATGGTGGGCAAGGCCCAGGCGCACGGTCCCTGGGCTCCCTCTACCCCCCACCCTCCTGTACACATAAGGGGAGCATGATGGTACTCACAGGTGGAGGCCTCCCCGGCCTTGGACGACACAGGAGATGTTGTCTGTGGCGTTCCTCAGGGGTCCTGGGCAGGCTCCTGGCAGGCTCCTGGCTCGCGGCGTCCTCCCGCTCCTCCTCCTCAGTGTCCAGGACCGGTCCCTCTGCCCCGGGGTCAATGACCACCCGGGGGGCATGGACGGCATGAGCCCCCAGGATGCGGTCCAGGACGTGAAAGTGGGGGCAGGCCTCTGGGTCAGCCCCTGGCAGGCAGGCCCGGGAGTAGGACTGCCGCAGAGCCTTTATTTTGCAGCGGACCTGCTCCCGGGTCCGCTGGTGGCCTCTGGCGGCCAGGCTGTCAGCCATGCGGCCGTAGACAGCCACGTTCCTGTGGCTAGTGCTGAGATCGTGGTCATTGGAGGCTTCCCCCCAAACCTTGATGAGGTCCACGATCTCCGCACTAGACCAAGCGGGCGCCTGCCTCTTGCGGCCCTGGGCAGGCTCCTGGGAGCCGCCAGGCTGGTCCCGGGAAGAGGGGGAGGGCTGGGCGGCATCGGGTGGCTGGCTCATGGCGTGCCAGGTGCAGGGTCTGCTGGCTGGGTGCTGGCAGCCTTGCAACTGGCACAAACTGTGTAGCCAGCCCGTGGCCCTTTAAGGGCTCCGGGGCCGTGAGGGGGGCATAGAGTTTCCCTGGTGTTGGCCAGAGTGGCCACCAGGGAAACCTGGGGAGGGCTAGCCTCCCACTGGTTCGAATTAAGGGGCTACACACCCCTTAATTCGAACTAGCTAGTTCGAACTAGGCTTAATCCTCGTAAAATGAGGTTTTCCTAGTTCGAACTAAGCGCTCCGCTAGTTCGAATTAAGTTCGAACTAGCGGAGCGCTAGTGTAGCGCCTATCAAAGTTAATTTGAACTAACGTCTGTTAGTTCGAATTAACTTTGTAGTGTAGACATACCCTGTCAGAGTCCCTTACCTTCCCCACCTAGTCTAGCAGTGTTGATGTTCTCTTTACCAGCTAGTCTCTTTCCTTATCAGCGCTCACCTCCTCCAAACGCCTCTTCCACTCTCTCCCTCTGGGGGGGAGAGGGAAGGCTTTTTAAAACAAGGCCTCATGGCAACCTTAAGTGAAATCAGCTATCCCTTAATTTATTTATAGCAGCCCTGCCTGGGCCGTTATCACTACACCGGAACTCCAAGAAGTGAGCTGTTTCTAGCTGCCCTGAAGTTAGGAGAGGGTTTTGTGCTTTTTAAAGCCACCTGTGCCCCATCTAATCTAGTCCTCTAGCCTGACCTTGTCTCACACACATACATATATTTTGCCTAATGATCCCTTAAACCATGGCTACACTACAAAATTAAGCTGGCCTAATTTACATCAGCATACAGCCACCAAGGTACATCGCTTGTGCATATCTTTACTTTGCTTCTGTATCAGCAACAGTGCCGGCCCGAGCCATTCTTGCGCCCCGGGCAGCGGGCACGTGGCGCATGTGTGGCCCTGACCATGGGCACGCAGCGCCCCTTACAACTGCAATCAGGCGCCCCCTATAGGTTGGCGCCCTGGGCAGCTGCCCGGCTAGCCCCCCCTTTTAATCCAGCTCTGATCGGCAATGTGCGTCCTCACCAGGAAGGCATATATTGATTGTCCTGGCAGGGTAGGGCATTGTGGGACATTTCCTGCAAGCCAAAAATAATTGATGTAAGCAATGCAGCATCTAAATGACACTACGTTGACCTAATTATATCAACCTTACATCTACACTGCTCCTGGAGGTGGAATTATTGAGTCAGCATTACAGGGCAGTTACATCAGTGGGAGGAAAATTTAAGAGTAGACACTTGCATAGTTAAGTCAATATTCACTTACTCTGTAGTATAGACCAAATCTTAGCCTCAGCCCACAGTCAGCTTCTCCTATGGGTTTGCCCTATGGCCCATTGCTTTGGACAGTGCCTTCTATAGTTTTCAGCTCTCTCGCTGCATAAATGGAGTTAGTTGCTCCTTCCATGAAGCCCAAAAGAAGAGTGCTTAGCATATCTATCAGTGTTCACCACTTTGGGGAATTATATAGTTTCAGTTTCAAAAGCCAGCTGAAGACAAAAGCTGATTGCTTCCCATTGCTTAAAGAAGACTTTCCCCCAGGATGGGAACCCTTTTTTGGCATTCTCCATTCCCATGGAAAAATACCAGGTTCAAAATGTATTTCAGTACCAGGTGGTATGGTCACATGTTTTTCTAGGACCAATCATCGTTTGGGCTTACAGGCCAAACAAGGCTATTCACAGGTTATGAAGTTGATTACTGAATCATTAGGTTTCCAGAGTATCAGTGATGGCTGCCTTTAACACATTTAGAACTATAAACAGATCCACACTTTGTATTTTTAACGTCACACACAAGAATGATACATGCACCACAATAGGATATATACATTCAGCAGATTGTAACATGAAAATTATTAGGTTACATGAGGTATTTTGCCTTAAGCATTTTCGAGGTATGCATATTTATACTCACAAGTCAATTCTCATAAAGCATGAGCAGGGGCATCATAAAATGATTGCTGGAGAATTTCAGCTAAAAAGTTAAGTTTCCAGCTCTCATGGCTGCAAAGAAAGCTTGTAATTGTCATGAGTGCACCCTAATGACTCAAAAGCCACAGGGCCAAGAGCAGAAGCTTGCACAGTTGGCAAGTTTTTGAACTGGAAGCTAAACATGAAATAACAGACTCATGCTGTAAGGGGCAGACAGGCATAACTGGTTCTGTCTCACAAGCTACTGTGCACTCTAGGCCCAGGCCAGTTGAAAGCCACTGGCTTAGGACTCTACAGGCACATCTACACAGCACCATTATTTTGGAATAATGTCAAGCTGGAGGCCTTCTTACTCTGATTCCTGTAACCCTCATTTTACAAGGAGTACGGAAGTCGAAAGAAGTGTGTTCTTGCTTCGACTTCCTGCTGTGTATACAGCACCAAAAGCTGAATTAAGCTATATTGACTTCAGCTATGCAATTGATGTAGCTGAAGTTGCATATCTCAATTCGATTTTTGCCGTGCTGTGTAGACATGTCGTACTGTGCTTCTTCAGCAGATACAGGGATTCAGAGCAGAGATTCTCTGACAGGAAACACTTCCTATGTGCACCTTGTCATGCAGAGTAACAGTTGGGAACATTCCTTCTAATTTGCAATAAGTGACGTTTCACTGCCCTGTACATTAGTGCAACTGTATTTCAATTTCCTCATCCCTTAAAAAGCATTTCTATTGTGCCGCTTTCTTGTGTCTATACAGCTTAGTCTATGAAAAAATAAGCTTGCATTTCAGCTATCCTGTCCTAACCAACATTGCTCCATCTACTTCCCTAGTAGTTGTTTCAACCCCTTATTATGTCTTGTAATGCTAGACTGAAAGCTCTTTGGGGGAGAGGCTGTGGCTCGCTAGGAGTCTGTCTACACAGAAAAGAAAAAATCTGCAGCTGGCCCATATCAGGGCTGTTTTGCTGCTGTGTAAACTTTGGGGATTGGTCTGGAGCCTGGTCTCTGGACTCTCCCACCTCAAATAGTTTGGATTTAAATGCAACTGGTGTCCAGAGCAGAACTCTGATAAATATTTTCAAACCCGTTGGGCTGAAGCCCTGGGTCCCAGCGTGCCCTGTGGGGCTACAGTCCTGAGCCTCAGCACCTCTGACAGGGCAAAAGCCCCAGCTCCCAGCACTGCCTATTGGGCCGAAGTCTCAAGCTTTGGTGTGCACGAAACTGAAGCCCTGAATTCTGTTGCCTCCCTTGGGGCTCGTTTCCTGTCCATGGAAGGCAACAGGGTGTGGGAGGGTGTCGATGAGGCGACTGCTGCTGACTCCTCAGCCACGCTTTCTGGCAACATCCATGCTGCACAGAGGTGGCCACCATCATCTGCATGGGTGGCAGGTGAACCCCAGGCTCAGGGAGACTTGCCCCTGCCTGTTCTGCCCAAGGTCCCACACCTTCTTTCTGAAGCCTAGCAGCCCCCCTCCCAATGCTGGCAGCCCCCCCCCAAGACCTGGGCCACTGTCCCTCACACCCAGTGAAATGGGTTGCCAGTGTAGCTCCCCACTCCAACCCCAGAGCACCAGGCAGGTGAGTAGAAGGCCATGCTCTTAAGTGTTGGATAGTGGGAGCATGCTCCACCCCCCAACATGCCAAGTGGGCAGGTGGTGCGAGGCTTTCCCCAGTCCAGTGCACAGGCCAGCCTTCATTAATCCCAACCTGGGCCCCCAGCCATAGGGGGAAAAGTTCCCCACAGCTAGGGCTGGATTAAGACCTTTAGAGACCCTAAGCACTGAAAAGATTATGGTGCCTCCCCATATGTAATTCAAAAGAAATACAATACTATACCGTACAATAAAATTTTATTTTTTGAAATGACACAAAACTTACATGTATGTTGAAATTAAAATGTCCACTTCCATACACAATAGGGAAAGTGAATCAAGTCTGTCCTGACACATTGTTGTTCTCTGAGGGTTTTTTATTCTTTTCAGCTGAGAAAAAGAGCGTTCTGTGGAGTTCTGATTTTTCCCATGAGGACTACTTCGATGCTTTTTTTGAAATATCAACTTTAAAAAAAAATCTCATTTTTTTTGGTGCCCCTGCTTTGCTGGTGCCTAAACAAGTGCTTTGTCTGACTATTGGGTAATCCAGCTCTCCCCACAGCAGTGAGAAGTGACAAGGGGCCTGGGTGCAGAACATGTCCAGGGCCTCACAAGGCTATTTGGGGAGGCTCCACCTTTCCCTGCCTTCAGTACCTACCACATATAATCAGATGGTAAAAGAAGTAGCTGTGTCTTGTTCCCCCCCCTTTATATTGTCCCTTTCCCAGTATCAGGAGGTGTGAATTGTGTATTGCTGTTACCACTCAAGAAAGAGATATTGGAGTCTCTGTGGATAGTTCTCTGAAAACCTCCACTCGGTATGCAGCCGAAGTAAACACTCCCCCCCCCCCCAAAAAAACCTAGCAAATATTAGGAACCATCAGGAAAGGTATAGATAATAAGAAAATATATGATACCACTGTATAAATACCTGGTATTCCCACACCTGGAATGCTGTTTAAAAAAAGATAGAATTGGAAAAGTACAGAGAGGCAACAAACATGATTAGGGGAATGAAGCAACTTCCCTATGATGAGAGAGTAAAAAGACAGGGATGGTTCAGCTTTGAAAAGAGACAATTACATGGATATAGGATTGAGGGAGAAAATTGTGAATGGTGTGGAGAAAGTAAATAAGGCAGCGCTGTTGATTCCTTCATTCAAGAACCAATAGTCACACAATGAATTTAACAGACAACAAGTTTAAAACAGACAAAAGAAAGTTGTTCTTCACACAATATAAAGTCACTCTGTGGAACTTGTTGCCAGGGGGATGCTGCAAAAGCTCAGAGTATAAATGCATTAAGAAACGTATTAAATAAATCCATGAAGGACAGCTCCATCGACAGCAGATGCAACCCCATGCTCTGGGTGTCCCTCTGCTGCCAGAAGCCGGGACTGGATAAGAGGGGATAGATGACTCCATAATTACCCTGTTCTGCACATTTCCTCTTTAGCATCTTGCAAAATTTGCTACCAACAGACGAGCTACGGCGCCAAATGACCCCAGATCTGGTCTGACCCAGTGCGACCATTATGTTCATGTTCTGTCCCAGGCTATGCTCTGTTAGTGGTTAGTAACACTGGCTCAGCTGGAGTGAATGCAAAGGGAAAGCGAGGCAAAGTGGAGAGACGGGAAGAGGGGAAGGGGCTTCCCAGACCTGGGGCGGTGAGTGGGGAGACTGCCCCCAGGAAGACATGGAAAGTAACTCGCTGGGAGAATGGGGCTGAGCGCGCCGCTGGGCAGACCGGAGCTAGCGCTGGGTCAGGGAAGAGACGCGTCTGCGCGTGCTGCCGCGGGGCGAGGAGGCCAGGGTTCGCTGGGGTGCGGAGCGGACGAGCTGCCCCCCAGGCGCTCCCTGCTGTGCGCGTTTCTCTCCTCGGGGCCGGGAGGGGGGAGCAGCGGGCGCTGACGGGCCGGGCAGCAGGTGGGCGAGCGCCCTGCCCGGCTTGGGGCGCGCCCGGGGCTGCGCTGCCAGGGCCCCCCCCCTCCACGTGCCGCCCCGCAGCAGGTGAGCGGAGGTGGCGCCTGCGAGGCAGCCGCCTGGCCGGGCGCTGGGCGAGCCGCGGGCTTTGCTCCGCCCCCGGCCGGCGGGCGCGGCTGGCGGCGCTCGGGGCGCTCCCGGGGCGCAGCCCTGTCCTGTGCGCGGCTGGCGGGCTGGCGGCCGGGCGGTGCAATCACATGGTGCGCTAAGAATGCTCCAAAGATGGCGGGAGCGGCAGCGGCGGCCGGCGGCCGGGCGCAGCAGCGGAGCGGCTGGCTGGAAGTCCTGGTGCGGGACCGCTGGCACAAAGTCCTGGCCAACTTGGGCGAGGATGCGCTGGTGCTGAGCTGCGAGGAGCGCGCCGACGGCGCAGCCCACAACGGCGTCGGGGCCAGCGGCAACGGGGTGCCCTGCCGGGGGGCGGCCGCCGCCAGCCCCGAGCCGCCCGGCGGCGGCGGCAGCCCCAAGGCGGGGGGTGGCCCCGGGGTGCGCACCGCCTTCACCGAGCTCCCCGAGCAAGTGCCCGACGCCATCTCCAACAAGAAGCGGTGCGTGAAGGTGCTGAAGCAGGAGCTGGGCGGGCTGGGCATCAGCATCAAGGGGGGCAAGGAGAACAAGATGCCCATCCTCATCAGCAAGATCTTCAAGGGGCTGGCGGCCGACCAGACCCAGGCCCTCTACGTGGGAGATGCCATCCTGGCCGTGAACGGGACGGACCTGCGGGACGCCACCCACGACGAGGCGGTGCAGGCGCTCAAGCGGGCGGGCAAGGAGGTGCTGCTGGAAGGTAAGGGGTTAAAAGGAGCCCGGCGGCTGTCCCTCTGCCCCAGGCCTTGCACACTGGGCAGTGGGTGATGAGCAGGGGGAAAGACACAGGACTCCTGTGTGTCCCAACCACTCCCCTGCCCCTGTTAAAAACTCTCAGGGGGTAGTTTTGTGAGTCTGCAACTTTAAAAAACAAGTGATCCTGTAGCACCTGAGAGACTAACAAATATATCGAGAGAGTATCATGAGCTTTGAGACGCTGGCAGGGCAGGGTGGATCCTGCTGTCCATGGGACAGCAGTAGGTAAGGGGTTTTCACCCCTGCAAAGTTGGGCCTTCTTGCTACCTGTTCTCTGGCGTGTTTATTGAGGGGGCAGAGGGAGTATATCCTCCCTAGAGTGCCCAGATCACAAACGCCAGGGCTGTGCGTGTCTGTGACTTGGAAGTAAAGAGTTAATTTGGTTTTACAAGCAGCGCTAAGATCCTTAGGCGTCCTGCTCAACTCGGAGCTTGTGAGAGGGGACAGCTTCCCCAAACAGATCGGATGGTAGGTTAGCGGAGAGATCCCCGCCTATGGCTAGGGAAAGCTAGGGGTTAATTTGACTAAAGAAACTCCGGGAACCCCAGCGCCAAGCTAAGGGCTTTGCAAGTTTCACTATGTGTATGTTAAAAAAAATAAAAAAAGGGAGGAAGAGGAAAGCCAGGTCACAAACTACAGTACAATGCAAACCTGAACGGGACATAAAGAAACTACCTGCACTTCCCTGGGCACAAGGTTGAGAGATTTTAAACTCTTGTCAAGGGGGAGGGAAAAAAAGTGACAGAACTGCCTGAACTACTGAGATCGTCCACATTTTGACATTTGGTAGTGTGTTAAGTGACAATTATCTGCAGGATCTCCAGCCTGGGGCTTTGCAGCCCTTTCTGCAAAGAGACATAGTTAGCAAACCCTTCCTAAACAGCTCCGATAATCCAAGACAGTGTTTGTCATGTTGTGTTTGACTAACAAAGGCACAAAAAAAGCAGACTTCAAATCCAGAAGGCAGAGAGAGAGTTTGACTATTACTTTTGCTCTGCAAAAAGGCAAGAGAAACAAGCAGATCACATCACATAGGGCTATGGCAACTCTGTGATTTGAAATGACTGAAATTTACACATACACACCCTTCTTAGTTCATCCCAGGAGAGAAGGGGAACAGATGTGATAGAAATTGGCAAATATCTCATTGAAACGTTTGTAGGGGAAAAAACCACAGACTGCGGTGAGATGATCTTTTAGAAGCCACCTTAAAAATGGAATGCAAAAGAAGCGAGTCTTTGAGGGTTTTGGCACAGACTGTATGAAAAAAGAGCAAAAAAGAAGAGAGAATAAGTTAAAGACCGGAAAGAAAGTTCCATTGATCTCAAGATTTTTGGGGGGAGGGTAGTTGAAGAGTCTTTTCCAGGCGAGTTAATTTAGTTGCTAGACCTGAGAAAAGGATCAGCAGAAACAAATATGCCTATTGCGTGTTAAACAGAAAATGCCCTTGGTATGCATGTGTGTGTTTGATAAAGTGCCTATTTGTACATAAGTTCATTTAACCAGCAGTTCTTGACCTTTGAGTCATTAACATTTGTGGAGCGAGGTGGTGAACCTGCTGCTATTCCATGTCTCCTATCTTAGTTTGAAATGGATTTGTTCAGTCATTTGCAGCCTGTTCGTCCTCTGGTTCTACTAAACAACAGCACAGTTTCTGATTTGCCTCTCTTGAGTCACTGAAAAATGGTAACACTTCTTGGAGGAGCTGTGGGAGCCAGTGCTAAGAATTATGGGATGCATTTGTGGATCAGTTGTAAATACCTGAATATAGGCTTGCGATATGGAAAGGGGATGAGAATCCTTGGTTTAAAACCTTATAGCGTCTGTGGGGTGAAACACAAGGCATTTCAGATTACTCTGGCTGTGAAAGTGAGGAGCTGATCAACTTTGCATCTTATAACAAGGGGACCTTGTCACCCAGAAGAAATTAAATATTTCTGAATTGTTGGGTTCCTGTTTGTCAGGGTGTTATCTAATTGTCCCCTTTCTTTACCCAGCAGTGAAATAGATCACAAAGGTGTACTAGGTCAGAGAGCAGAAAGGGAGACACTACTGTGGCCGAATTCCATCTTTAGTGATAGATTACAGCTGTGTGGTCCTACCTATGGACAGAATTTGACCTTTGGTGTTGTCTAATGATTAACATAGCAAATACTGTGTAATTTTCTTAACTATTTTCCCCTATGCAGCCCCTATACACAAAACTGGACATGCAGGTGTGCAACACTTATAAAAAGTCAGTGTTGTTCCCTATAGGAGCAAAGACCAGGGACTCAGTCTGCTCCATTCTCCTTTTTAAAGCCTTATTGCAGCAGCTGCCTTTCGCTCTTTCCTCCCCTGAAGTGAGTGCAGATGCCTTATTTCTATAATAGAATAGCAATGCATTTTAATGTCACCCCAAAGGATGACTGATGCTGAAATACTTACATTGGGCCAGGTCCCCTGGAGCAGCTGAAATCAGAATCTCCCACAGTGTCTCCCAGAACCCACTATTCAGGTTAGCAAGGAATCAGCGAAGGACTTGTTCAAACAGATAGCTTAGGACAGTTTTATCAGAGCTAGTATCCCACTTTGAAGATCACTCTTTAAAGATACCATATAAAACATCCCTTTTATGACTGAAGCAAGGAAAATCAAAGGTGCTTGAAAACTTTTGGTTTTAGTTTTGAAAAAGGCTGACACAGCTGGACTGATCCTGCTTAGCTAGTGCAGTCCATGGGGGGAGGGGTTGCTGTTTGTGGGAACTGGATTATGCCCTCTGTGATTTACCTTACCTTCCTAGAGAGTTCTGTATTAAAAACAGCAAGCTCGCTGCAGGAAAAACACACAGGTATGCAAGAGATGATCCTCCCAGAATTCTCTCCCATTAAAAACAATTGGCAGAGCAAAGGAACATTGCTGGCTGCTGTGCCAATACATTAGTTCTTGTGTCTTGAAACGTTACGCTTCTGTTGGGGAAATAATGGAACTTACTCAACCCTGCTGGGCAACAGTATCTGCAGGGGCAAGTTCAGTGCAGTGGCGTTCTAAGGGCCTGATCATGAAAGGTGCTGAGTGCTTTCTGCTCCTAATTTGAAGTGGGTGAGGCTTGCGGGCACCCAGCATTTCACAGTAGTGGGACTCTCATTTTGTAAGATGTCCTCCACAGAGACACTGCAAAAATGCTTGACCAGCTATATGGTACATTTGCTAAGTGAGAGCCAAATTGTGGCCCATCCTGCATGCCGACACAAGGGCTTAAGGAGATAGAAGGTACCTCCTTATTCCCCCAGCTTGCCACCTGAATCATGGGTACTAACACGAGAGAGAGAGCTGCGTATATGGGGCGGGCTCCTGCTTCCTCTCCTGCATGGATGTAGGGAATGCGGGGTGCAATCGTGATGGGCCTTAGCTGTAACCCTTTCTCCCCAACTGCATCAGCTAACATTTCGGGGCCGGTGGAAGGGGATGTCACCTGCACCAGTATAGGGAAAGCACAGCATATTTCTGCTTGGGCAGCAGAACTGTGTGCTGCAACTTGCTCAGGATTTCTGGCACATGCCCAATCTCTAACTCTTCTAACAGGAAAGCAAACAAGGCCAATTTATAGTGTATGATTAACATAGATATTTGTGTAACCTACTGGTCAGTATGTGCTGTGTCCCCCTCTGCCCAATCCCCAGAGGATGAGAGTCTGTTACAGAAATCTGAAAACAAAGTAATTGAGGCAGAGAGGATCCTGTTTTCCTGAGCTTTACGTGGAAGGTGCTCGCATCCAGTGGTTAAAACAGCTTGGAAAAAGAAGGGGAGCTGTTCCTGACTAGCCAAGGATGGGGTAGAGCTGTAGGGTATGCGGCCAGGGAGAAGAGGGACAGCTCTGCTGTGACCTGCCCTGTGGAGGGGAAGCTGTGTTTTCTTCTGAGCCTGTTTACTAGATGTACAAAAAGAAACTCGTGATGGAGAGTGGGGGAACAGGCCAGTGAGTAGAGGGAGTGTGGATTGCGCAGGAGCTGAGCTTGGATTGTCATCCTCACATTCATGTTTGACCATATATATATTGTATGATTAAATACTGCACTTAGATGCTGTTTAGATGGGAGACTAGAATATCTCCATATAAAATATGAACTGTTTAGCTATAGGCCTGGAGTGCTGCCCCAGTATAGTAATAGCTATTGCTTAAAAAAACTGTGTGTATATAATTTATATTTTCCTCCATTTCCGTTAAATTAGGTCCCCTTACAGTAGACACCAGAGAAATCCTATTGATCTCCAAGACTGTGAAGTGAGAGGTACTTATATGCAAGCAGAGCAAGAAAAGTTTTTTGAATCAAGAGTATTAAAAAGCATATAAGAATGATCACTACACCATGGTACTTTCGCTAAGTACGAATGGGCCAAACAGACTGTATTGTACAGATTCCCTTTTTAGAGTCCTACAATAATGTTAAAAACAAAACATAATCTATGCTGATTTCAGGCAGGATTGCTTCTTTTTGCTAATTCATTTGGGCTGAGGTAAAAATAAGATAACCAATGTATGTGTTTATGTCATATGGATTTGGATATGCCTCTGAAACCTATCACTTTATAACATGCTGGTATGGAGGTGGACATGATGAGGATGAGCGAGCAGTAGAGCATTATGCACAGAATGGATCTTCACTGGGGTTCCTACTGTTTGTAATGTGTTCCACTCAGTGTTTTTTGTGATTCTCCATTAGACTAGAATTATAGTAATATAAGAGCAATTTGCTGTTCCTCAGTGTGAGTGAAAGCATATTGTTGCTTTCTATTGTAATGCTGTATAATATTTCCCCAGCAGTGTTCATATACAGCATTTCTAGGAGTTGGAAATACTGACCTCACATATATTTAAAAAGTAAGCTGAAGGAACATGTGGAAAACAGCTACTATAATAAATTTCCATTTTCTTAATTTTTTGAAAAAAGCAAAATAATTCAGCAGTCTACTTCAGATAGATCAAAATAATAGAATAACAGAACTGGAGGAGACCTTGAGAGATCATCAAATCCAGTACTCTGCACTCATGGCAGGACCAAGCACCATCTAGATCATCCCTGACAGATGTTTGTCTAACACGCTCTCCAATGATGGAGAGTCCACAATCTCCTGAGGCAATTTATTCCAGTGTTTAACTACTCTGACAGGAAATGTTTTCTAATATCCAACCTGAATTTCCCATGTTGCAATTTAAGCTCAATACTTCTTGTCCATATCAGCATCATCACTTTTTCGTCCTCCTCCTTCTAACATCTTTTTTAGATACTTGAAAGCTGTTATCATGTTCCCTGTCAGTCTTCTCTTTGCCTTTCAATCTTCTCTCATAGGTCATGTTTTCTAGATCTTTAATAATTTTTGTTGCTCTTCTCAAGAGCTTCTCCAATTTCTCCACATCTTTCCTGAAATGTGGTGCCCAGAATTGGACATAATACTCCAGCTGAGGCCTAATCAGCACAAAGTAGAATGCAAGATTTACTTCCTGTGTCTTGCTTCTGTTAATGCATCCAAGAATGATGTTTGCTTTTGTTGCAACAGTACCACACTGCTGACTCATTTAGCTTGTCATCCACTGTGACCCCTAGATCCCTTTCTGCAGTACTCCTTCCTCGAAAGTCACTTCCCATTTGTTGAAACAAAAAACAGGACTATGTAGCACTTTAAAGACTAACAAGATGGCACACTATTTGATCTGAGGAAGTGGTTCTGGCCCATGAAAGCTCATCACCTAATAAAACCATCTTGTTAGTCTTTAAAGTGCTACATAGTCCTGTTTTTTGTTTCAGCTACACCAGGCTAACACGGCTACATTTCTATCACTATTACCATTTGTTGACTGTACTTAAAAACTGTTGTCACTTACCTACGTTGTCATGTGTTTCTTACAACAATGAGATGGTAACAAGTTACTTTTAGATTATCATAAAACACTTTCCTTGTCAAACAGTGCCTATCTCCTGCAAGAATGTGAAAATAGTAAGGACTGAAAATATGTCCATGCTCACCTATATATTACAGTAGAGCCACTAACTAAATCTCTGTGTGCTTGTTTATGGGAATGTAGAGCTAAAATTGAGATTGCCAATCACATGTGCTGTACCTCACTTATAAAGTTATGCCTACAGCAAATATATAAAATAGTCTAACCACTTCCTCTTATGGCAGCAAATACCCAATTGAACAAAGGCTTCTGTTATCATCTAGAAGCTGGATTCTGCTCAGTGGGTTTATTAGATATTTTTTAAACACCTTTATTTGAATATCAAATCAGAAGGTAAAGGAGAAAGTTAAATAATTTTTAATCTCAGTTACACCAGTTCCAAAACTGTGCAGTAATCTGAGTCCTGATAATTACGATTTCCTGAAAATTATGGTAAAGGTTTTGAAGCTTTTTTTTTCACTTTAATCTAGTCTAATCAATGGATGATCTGTAATTATAGCCTGTTGACAGACTCTGTCACTTTACACAGATAGAACAAAAAACAGGACTATGTAGCACTTTAAAGACTAACAAGATGGTTTATTAGGTGATGAGCTTTCATGGGCCAGACCCACTTCCTCAGATCAAATAGTGGAAGAAAATTGTCACAACCATATATACCAAAGGATACAATTAAAAAAATGAACACATATGAAAAGGACAAATCAAATTTCAGAACAGAAGGGGAATGGGGGGGGGGGGAAGGTAAATGTCTGTGAGCTAATGATATCATTATTCCTCACAGTAAATCTGGTGAAAATCTTTCTCCTCGATTGCTGAAAAAAACCCCAGGATCCTTTGGGCCAAAGTTCCCTCTAATCTTTTCCACTTATGTGTGGATTTTTTTCTACCCATAATACATTTATATGTGTACTCTGTCAAGTGCAAATGTGCACCACCAGTAGAAACAAAACACCTCACTGTGGGCAGTGGGGACGACAGCCATTGTGGGTCCTGGGGAAAGGTATGTGTGGGGGGGGGGGCAGGTTCTGTGCCATTGAAGGGGAGTGGCCTCAAATGAAGGGGTGGGGCCAGGAGCAGCCAGCCCTCAGTCCTGCCCAGACTGTGACCCACTTCCTCCAAATCCTCAGAGCTGTCTGGAGTGCCTGGAGTGGTGTTCTGGCACTCTGGTGGAAATTCAGAGGGGCACTGGCCACTGGACGCTGGGGCTCTCTTTGCCCCCTGCCGTCCACATCCATTGGTGGGCCTGTCTGCAGGCACCCTGCTAATCAGCTGAGTGGCATTTGAATTTCTCTTGAACTGCCGCACAATCGCACAGCTTACAGAGAACACTGCTGTGGGCTGAAGGATACTGGGTTTATAAGGACCAGCTCATGTAAGTGGAACATGATTTGACCCAGCAACACATGTTGTCACTTAAACTTCCTTAGAAGAATTCAGTCTAGCATTTCAGTTAAAGAATACCTGGAAAGGAAACCAGAGCTCTTGGCAGCAATTCCGCAATGAAAAACTGAACAGTAAACATAAATGCTTAGCTCCTTAGCTTGATGTGCTTTTTAAAAAATTAGATAATTCCTCTAAGATAATTAATACCAAATTGAAAAGATAAGGATTTTTTGCTGCAGTTATTGACATAGAACTAGGGTTAAAGACCAGTTGACTATCCGATAAGCATCTGCTTAGCGGATAGTCTTTTGACTAGTCAACTAGTCGATATCCCCCCTCCCCCCCGCTGCCTCTATAAGATAGAGGCAGCAAAGAGCGGGGGGAAGGGGTACTTCAAAGTGGCAGCACTGCACAGTGCTCCTACTCTTGTGCATTTCAAAGCAGGCATGCCGCATGCAGCCCCAGGAGTAAGTTCCGCTGGCCCCAGGCCATGCGCGGAGTTTTGCATTCCTCCTTTGAAATGTACAAGAGTCCCACTTGGACTCGTGTACGTTTCGAATGAGGAAGTGCCTATCAACTAGTCGTGTGATTAATCACAATTAAATATATTAATCAAGATTAAATTTTTTAATCACTTGACAGCCCTAATATCAACAGAAGACCATTATATTGACTCGCCATTGGGGAGGTTGTTCCTAGTGTAGGCCATGTTCAAAGGATCCCACCCGTGAGCCATGTGTTGAGCCCTGCATAAACCCAAACTGAACCACAGGCCACAAACAAACAGGCGGGCTGTATGTTGAGTAGCCCTGGTGTAGGGTATCAATGAAAGCTGGTGACACAATGGTCATTGATATCATCATAAAATGTATGTGTTAACACTATATGTGGTATTATATATACTTACTAGTATGATGCTTTAAAGTTTAAAGTCTGTAATCAGTGGGAGAAACTGGCTTCCTCCAGTCAGGAGGAAAAGTAACCTTTCTGTCTCTGTTATAAATTACCCATTGTGGAATCAACTCAAAGGAAGCCCCATTTACATTTTGTCAATAGGAAGAAAAGGTTGATGGGGGAGATGTGAACTCAGCATGGCGTTAGCACACTGCAAAACAAGCAACAGAGGAGAAGAGGCTTGTCTGGAGATGCACTTCAAAAAGTTGCCTTTCAAAGATTTACAGCACTATAAGTGGGAGGAAAAAGAACCTTTGTGCTATCCATTTTGCTGAGGAGCACCCTTGGCAGAAAGATTTGATTCTGAAAAATGGGTGCTGGATTGATTAAAAACCGGCAAGCAGAAAGATGTTGAGGGTGAGAAACTAGGGCTGTTGACTGTTAAGTTCTAGAAAGTGTGAGATACTTTTGCTTTATAACTATTTCCGTTTCCGTTATTCTCAGGCAACACTCATTTGAATCTGTGAATCTTTGCTCTTTGTTAGTGGACTTCTATTTGTTTTTACCATACACTATAGCACTGTGCTGTTCTAAAGAACCTGATCCTGAGGCGTGACCTTTCAGCTGTGTGTGCACTGTTTGTCCGGGGACAGCTTATTTGCTAATTAGTATGAATGTCAAGTGAGAGGGGCTGGATACTACAGGGAGATGCTCCTGGGCAGTTCAGGGACTGGGGTACATGAAATATTAACGTGAAAGGCAAAATAAAGGCTAGCAAGATCCTGAGGAGTTTACTGTTGGTGCAGGGAATGGATACACTGCTTAGTACCGACATATCTTTTGCTGAGCTGGGAGTTAACAGGGTGGCCTGTGGTATTGGATGCTCTGAGAAAGAGTCACAAGTAGATAAAGAAGAATTGGTAGATGTCATTTATTTGGACATTCAAAGAAAACCTTTCACCAGAGGCTGGCTGTGAAGGAAACTCAGTAGTCATGGAGGGACAGATAAAGTGCTGTCATGGATCGGAAACGAGCAAAGACTGAGATAGACAACAAAAAGAGCTAGGGATCCGTAGTTCTCAGCTGGGCTGCAGAGTTCCATACTAAGTGGGGAAGTAGTGTGCAGTTCTGTACTAGGATGGGTAGTTAATCTCTTCGCTAGGGAGCAGGAAATGGGATGAACAGCGAGAATGAAAAAATGCCAAAGATAATTATTCAGGGCTAGAGAGGCTTGCAAGGAACTCAAGGGGAACAGCCAGGTCATGTTAGCTGGTAGAACCTGTTGTCAGGAGGAATGGCTGCGGCCCTTTGCACCGCTCCTCTCTGTCCCTTACACAGCATTTGGGGCTCTGGATCACACTCTGTGTGAGGCCCTGAGTCATATGTACCTATTGCTCCTCATCCACTTCACAGCCATGTGTAGACTCCCGTGCTGAGTTGTTCTTTGGCAGCTCATGGAGAGTGACTCTGCATGGGTCTCCAGTGGCTTGGCCTCTATGCCTAGCAGAATGGAAACATTTCCACTGTATTTTGTGCCTTGAGTGCCTGTGAAATGAGGGGGCCCAGCATTTTGCAAGATCATACAACACCACATGATAAATTGGGACACTCAGTAACTTATCCAGTAGCACCTCCAGAAGGAATTGAAGTCAGCAGAATGCAGTGGACCAACTTCAACTCAGTAATTAGTCAAGTTAAATCTGACCAATACAGCAGTGTTAGCAAGCCTGCCTACAAAAAGCTACAGCATTTTCATTTAAACATTGCTGCATATCACCTATAATCCAGTGCCTCAAACTGAACAATTAAACTACCAGAAACATTGGCATAAAAATACCAAGAATGGCATCACTGCACCAATCTTCTGGGATTTCCATGTGAGTGACAATATGTATTTTATGAGGCATGTTTTGCTATGCAGTTTTAGCTGAGAAGTCTGTTCTCCTTTATCCCGTATAATGCAGTTAAGCATGCACTTTGTGAACAGGTTCCTTAGGTTTGCTTTACACACAGAGTTAGAACTGCTATACTGTTACATTGCCGTATCCTTTTTAATGTTAATGAAATCAAGAAGCTTAATTTTGTCTCTCTGGCAAGGTAGATATACTACCTGCTTTTGTTTGGGCAGCTTAATTATTTTTTCTACAATTGCAAGCATTAAAAGGGTTAAGCATTCTCGGAATCTGGAGTTAGATAGGGCACTGTGCTGTATTTCACATCTGAAGTAATCCATCTGTATTGTAGCACTCTAGTAAAATGCTAATTGTAAGGAAATGAGCCAGAACAGTAGACAGGGAAAGACTCTCTGATTTGAAATGATTAACATACAGTGCACTCCTGATTCAAATGTTATGTAGCCTTTTGCTGAACTACTGGAGGTTACTATATTGGCAGATCTAGGAAAGCCAGATCCAAGATAGGGTTTTGAATAAATTTTTTATTTCCTCAAACTTTAGGTACATTTTATGTATTGTTTTAATTAAAGTAAAGTACACTAATAATAATAATAATAAAAATAAATAATTTCAGCTAAAGTCAGAGCCTACTCCAGGAAAGTTACATGAATAACTTTGTTCTTATTAGCCAGTTCCATCATCAAAAGCTCCAACTAGTGTATGTAAGGTTGCTTGTTGCATAAAAATCTGTGGGTATGTCTACACAGCAGGACAAAACTCAAATTAAGCTACGGAACTTGAGCTATGTCAATTCTGTAGCTGAAGTTGGAATAGTTTAATTTGGCCTTTGGCACTGTCTACACATCAGGAAGTCAAAGGAAGAACAGTCTTCCTTCGACTTCCCTTACTCCTTGTGAAATGAGGGTTACCGTAGTCGGCATAAGAAGTCCTCCAGTTCGCCATTATTTCGAAATAATGGCATGCATCATGTATGCTCTTTGTTATTTTGGAATAATTATTCTGAAATAATGCTGTTGTATAGACATAGAGGCTATGTCTAGACTACATCCCTCTGTCAGCAGAGGGATGTAAATGAAGTACTTTGAAAGTGCAAATGAAGCGGGGATTTAAATATCCGGCACTTCATTTGCATAATCACATAATGGTGCTCTTTCGAAAAAGCGCTATTTAGAAATTGAAACTGCAGTCTAGACACAGTTCTTTTGAAAACGGGGCACTTTTTCGAAAGATTCTGTAAACCATTTTTTCGAAAGAGCACCATTACATGATTATGCAAATGAAGCATGGGATATTTAAATTCCTGCTTCATTTGCAATTTCAAAATGCTTCATTTACATCCCTCTGTCGAAAGAGGGATATAGTCTGACCAGTGTTTTATTTGACCATGGAACCCTTGTAAACTCAGAAGAATTTCGAGGAACCCCTACAGCCAGGGGAAAAATTTGTCGAGCACCATGATTAAGTAAGGATAGTAATAAACAGATGCTAAATAAGGTCATGGGATCAACATTCAGTTTAATTGCACATATTTAAAAACAAAAACCACATTAAATGTGTACAAAAAATAAAACTAAAAAACTAATATGAATTATATTGCTAGTTTTCAATGCAAAGAGTGGTTTTTCTTCTTTTCTTTGTACCTTCTTTTTATATTTGGTTTAATACTAGGAAGTTGGATTTGCATATCTGGCGCAGCATTCAGTCAATTTCTAGATTTCGTTTTTGTTGCTGCATAATTCAAGAACCCAGTTGACATGAGTATGTGCTGGTGAAGGGTAACAACTGACGAACTGCACGTCTTGATGAATATTCTTGATTTTGACATAAGTCTCCCCAAAATGTAATCAGAGAAACTTCTTTAAATGTTTGTATTAATTGGCCGTTTGAAGCGATTTTAATTAGGTTTTCATAATCTGCATAGAAGAACCAACTGGCTTTTCTGTTAAACTTAATGGATTTCGAATCCAGTTATTGTTGTCATTTATGGTTAGAAAATATTTAATGATGTTTGTGTATAAATTGTGAAGATGATCTGCAGTGTTGCTATGAATATCTTCAAGTTTGCATTCATTTTCTTCAAGCAAATCATTCAGGGTTGGGTATCAATCCAAATTATTTTGTCCTGCAGATGAGACCCAAAACTGTAGCTTACATGACAATGACAAAATTTAATCTTTCGCATTAATAATATTTACGTTCTTTCCTTGCAGCGGCAGATTTACTTCATTTAGTTTTGTAAAGACGTGTGCAAGATATGCAACTCTCGATAACCACGAAAAGTTTGTTAGACGATGGGACAGTTGGAATTTGTGATCCAGCAAAGATCTGGTACCGTTTCTCTTGCTCAGCACAAGATTCCTCTCCCCCTACCCCCACTGCCACTCTGCCTTTCCAAAGGGTCCTGGTAGCAACAGCTTTGGAAAGGCACAGTGGCAGCGGGGGAGGGGAGGTGTCTGCAGGCTGGGGGAAGGGGGGGACCAGAGAAGTAGCCTCTCTGTCTCTTCCGGAGGGGGCGCGATCAGGTTCTCACAGAACCTTTACTTTCTGTGAGAACTGCACTACTTTTTGTGGAACTGCACGATTCCACGGAGCACCATTTGGGAAACACTGGTCTAGACACACCCAGACTGTAGGATTCAGTCCTAGGAGAGTGTTGTTTTCTCCCTTCCACCCTTTCCTTATTGTTTTAATTCTCCATTTTAAAATATACGGAATATTTAAACATCAGACTGTAAAACCTTCAGTTAAAAGGAAAGTGTCTAAATTCTCTGCTGTTGTAAGGGTTCTATTGACTTCAGTACAATTTTGATTGTTTACACCAGTTTCACCCTACAGTTTGCGGGTCCTATTCAAGACTCATGAGGTGGATATTTCAGTCAGAGCTATGTCTCTTTTAAGACACTCAAATAAGTTTTGTACTGTTGTTAGCATGTTTACTGGTACAAAAGCAGTTTTTACTTGATACCATTAACAATATGATAGCTTTTGAATATTGATCAGTAGGTGAGAAAGATATTTGGGAAATATGTGTATAAAAACTCACGTAGAATCACCATTAATGCTAATAATTTGTGCTGCTGTTATTCCTAAAAGTGTTTTTTCCTGTAAAACTTTCTGTATTTAATAACGTTAACTTTTGTTTGAAAATAAAGTTCTACACTGAAGATGTGCAGATTGCTTATCTTAATTAACCATACCTCCTCTCAGCCAAAGTTGCTTTATCTACAAACTAACATTGGGTTAAATGCTGCAGTGTTCTGAAGTTGAAAGGTCACATTAATTGCTAGTGCAATTGTTTCTTCTTTTCAGTGGAATAACAGCAAAATTAATTTGGCTCAAGATGTTCGGGAGGGATTTAGCATTACTGAGGCTTATCAGGTGTTACTTTGTCTTCCTTTAGTGGCTTGACCACATGGAGAGGTTTGAGTTTGCTGCTGCCTCTCAATGGATGATCCTGGTGTTTTAACTTGAGTAATAAGGGCTCATATTTTACTTCTAGAAGTCTAAGGTTCAGTCCCTGCAAATGTAACCCACATCTTGTGATGTACTGTCCCCTCTAATGGCTCTTAGTCCACTTACAGAGAGAAAGAATGAGTTTGCTCTACAGTCTTAGCTGAGAGGTGGTTGGCTTTTAGCTCAAGTTTTAGAGGCTCATGTACTAAGCTCCAGAGGTTCCAGGTTTGGCTACAGTTCCCAGCCTGGGTGGTGAGTACCTTGCTTTCCTTGGAGTCAGTAGCAAAGATCTCACTGATTTCTGTAGGAGCAGGATTGAGGCCTTAAAGAGAATAGGAAGTAGAAAATGCTGTTGGAGACCTCAATCCTCATAGTGGGTCAGATCCTGTTTGCTTTATTCATGTGACACTCCCATTGACTTGAAACTCCAGGGGTAGACTTAATGATTACAGTAAAACTCCAATAGTCCGGCATCCAATAGTCCGGAACTCCTGATAGTCTGGCATCAAAATGGCAAGAGCTTTGTGAGTGAGCTTCGGAAAAAAAAGAGTCACAAGGTAACAGCGGCAGCAGCTGAACTGAGCAAAACGGTTAAAAAAGGCTTAAAAAACCTAAAACGTTACAGTATACTCTATATAATATGTACAATAAAAAGGGTTAAGAACACTTTATATACAGTATATAATGTATACAGTATATATATAACTTGCTTATAGTACCTCCTGATAGTCTGTCATATTTGATAATCCGGCACCACCTAAATCCCATAGGTTCCAGATTATCGGAAGTCTACTGTATTTTGCATCAGTAAGATGAGTAGGCTTTGCCTTCAGCACTGTTGGTGCTTGAGTTGAGTTTTAGTCCCTCAACCCCCCGCCCCCTTCCATTTGAGGGGATTGTGTATACAAGTTTTAAATTACTGTATTTTTCCAAAGAACATTTTATCCCCTCTCAGGCTATGTCTAGACTGCAGGCTTCTTTCAGAAGAAGCTTTTCTGAAAGAGAGCGTCCATACTGCCAAAGCGCATTGAAAAAGTGATGTGGATGCTATCTCACATGTCAGCTGTGATTACTATGGAAGGAGTGGCCACCAGTGTACCTGTGCTTTTTCCTCTTTCCTTCCTATCGAAAGAAGTCCCTCTTCCCCGTCCACACACGCCTTTTTCTGAAAGAGCTCTTTCGGAAAAGGCGTTCTTCCTCATAGAAAGGGATTTACCAATGTTGGAAAAACCCCTCTGTTCTTTCGATTTTTTTTTTTTTGTTGAAAGAACACAATTACATTGTGGCTGTAAGTGAGGTTTTTTTTTTTTTTTTTAAAAACAGCCGTTTTCCCGAAAAAACTCTGTAGTGTAGGCATACCCTAAAAGTCTACTCCTCTTACCTGATTCATATCAGCTAATCCTATGCAATGACTGAATCATGTGGTATGTGTGACATCCATCCTTGATGCACAGCGTTGGTTGTGGGATCCTCTTGAGAACCAGTAACAGAAGAGCACTTTCTTGGAGGATATACATAATGGACAAGATAAAATGAATTTCTGTGGTGAATGTGGTAAACCTTTTTTTCTGTGTTTGTGGGCATTTTCCCCTTTCCCATCAGAGTAGTGATTTCTATGCATTTTGCCACTGGAGGCCTCTTTCAGGGTCTACCGCAGCAGAATTCAGCTGACTTTAACTCTCTGAAAATAAACATGTCTTCCTAACTGTATTTATAGGATTAGGAAGGGTATGAATTAAAAAACAGAATGAACTGGTTAACTGTATTCTCCTCATGAAGAACCCAGCTGTGATTATTGCAGTTTGAGAAAGTTAAGTTCACGTAGCACATGTCCAAACACTAGACTCTGGAGAGTGCCCAAGTAAAATGCCTGACAAAATGTTACCACAGCTCCAGTTCTTTAAACAACTGAATTAGTCTTCAGCATGCTGTCTGGAGAGGGAGCAACTTCTGTTGGTATTGCAGATGCTGCTGCTAATCCATGTACTGCGGCGATTTGTTTGCTCTCATATTCTAGCTGTTTCTGCCAGGCAGTCCCAAGCCACTGCCGGGACATCTCCTTTTCTTGGCTAGATGTAAGGGAACTGTTGGCCCCTTACTAAAACTCAGGTTTTTTTTTGGTTGGCTAGTTTCCAGTACCAAAAGGAAAGGGAGAGGCCAAGGCTGCTGGTCAGCCTGACTGATAAGCCAGTGGGCAGGCTAAAGAGGGAGTCAGGAGGCCAGGGTGGTCCTGTCCTCCATGTGAGCTGGATTTGCCCAGGTCAGGCAGAGTAGGGTAGAGCTAAGTAGAGAGCAAGGGCCCGAGCTGAGCTGGGGTGCAGAGCCATGCCAGCCGGAGAGAGCCATAGAAGCAGCGCAGGAGCAGATCCATGCTGGGAGCAGGGTTGCAGCAGGGTTGTAGAGAAGTAGCCCAGGAAGCAGGTCAGTGCTGGGGGCAGAGCTGCAGAAGCAGCTCAGAGAACAGAGCTGTACTGGGAGCAAAGCGGCAGTAGCCAGAGCCAAGGGCCCATCATACTCCCAGCCCTGATCCCCTCATGCACCCCAGCACAGACTCCTGCACCCTCATAGCCACAAGGCTGCGGCTTGCTCAGCCCCCCAACCCTCCCCCTGACCCCAACACTTTCCAGCCTGGAGCCCCCTCCATGAGCCAGCATCCTCTTTTCTACTTCCTCCTGCACCTCTCACCCCTTCCCAATGCTTTTTTTGTGAGCCACAATAGCAGTGGAAACAGTGTGAAGAGCTGGGGCAAAGTTGTTTAAAAAAAAGCAGCCGTGGGATGGCTGAGAGCAGCAGGGCAGAATATTTTCTATTTTCCCCCAGGGGGCTTTTTTTTTTTTTCCCTCAACAACTTTGCCCCGGCTCTTTACGGTGTCTCCACTGTTGTGGCTCTTTGTCTGGAATGGGTTGGCCACCCCTGCAATAAATAATAGAATAGACATGACACCTTTTAAGCCTCTGAACTCGTTTCTGTGCTGACATTGACAATTCTTTAAATGCCAATTGTTTTTTAACCTAATGTTCAGTGTTAACCCAAAGGGAGTGAATTATTATAGTCAGTTCTGGGTTGGATATTGGATTTGTAAGAGGCATCACAGTGCCAGGGCTCTGGCCCCAGCTTTGGAACAGTTTCTAGGAGGGTATCTTTAACTGTGTGCTAGACCCCTAAGGGGTTTCACTGTTCCTCCAGGCTCAGCTACACAGCTTTACTGCTTCCTTACACTGGACTTTTGGACTTGCAGTGCTGTTGCTTCAAACTGTGAAGCTCTGTTTATCCAGCTGAGACAGGCCCCCAAGGGAGACTTTTTAGGGGTCAATGCACCTCTCCAAGCATTTGCGATGACACTCATCTTGTGTTCTCAAAGCAGTAGGGCTCATGGAACACAGCAGAGGAATTCCTTCAGTTGGCAGAGAGGAATGAAAGCTGAGGTATAGTCCACTGAGTTTACTTAGAGCAAGCTGTAGAGAATCCTGTTCAAGCACCATCTCTCTTCCTCTGCCTGACCTCCTTTGTCAGACTCTGAGGTGTGTATGCCTGCTTCCTTAAACCCCCAGCTCTCCAGTTCTTTGTCCTTTGAGGGCTGTGGCTCCTATTGCGGTAGCCAGGGCTGTGCTGCCTGGACCCGTGGTGCTCCTGGGAGGTGAGGAGCATGCAGCTCAATGAATTCATGGGTGGGTGTAGCAATGAAGGGGGATAGGGCATATGTGGGGATGGATGGTGCAGTAATGGGGGATGATAGGGATGATGGGGATATAAGAATGAAGGCAGAGGGATGGGCAGTGTGGGGAAGTTAGGGAAGGATGGGGTGTAGGAATGGAGGAGGGGTAGGGATAGTCAGTGTGGTGTGGGGACAGGAGGGGTTAGGACGGAGGTGAGTGCAGGAATGGAGGCAGGGAGATCAAATTGAAGTACAGGTTGGGGAGCAATATCTAGTCTCAGCCCAGCTCTCCCCAGTGGCCGGGGGACGGCGGGAATATGTAGTCATGGTTTGCTAGATATTGGTAACTAAGCAGTTGGATCTATCATTGTCTACACTTGACATGGGAAAAGGAGGCACCATTCATGCTTGCGTTTTAGCTTGCCCCAATGGCAAATGGTCCGTTTCTATCCACTAGGTTACAATGCAGCACACAAAGGGAAACTGAAGCACACATAGGCTTCATAAATATATTACATATTATATGGCAGGAAATGCTTTCAAAGCAGTATTGCAGTACTTCCTTTTTCTGGGCTAGGCGGGAAACTCTGGAATAGTGGAGCTACACAAAAAATGAAATATTATATTGGGGTTGGGGAGAAACAGCCAAAGGTGCTTCTTTCTTTCTTTCTTTCTTTCTTTCTTTCTTTCTTTCTTTCTTTCTTTCTTTCTTTCTTTCTTTCTTTCTTTCTTTCTTTCTTTCTTTCTTTCTTTCTTTCTTTCTTTCTTTCTTTCTTTCACCAGAAAATTTTAGTTTTAGGTGAAGGTTTGCTTGGGAAGTCGTATTTTCTCCAAATAGTCATGGCTAGCAGAAATTTTTCATGTTCCCGATATAGCAGTATAAACACTAGATTCCCATGTGCTCTTCCTGGGGTAGAATTTGGAGAAACTGGATAGTTCTGCAAGAAAAATTCTGGTTTTCTGATCAGGCAAACTTCACTGTGGAGACTGCATGTGACTTTTCTTTGGTTTCCAGTGAACTGCATATTTATTGCTATGTGAGTCACACTCACAAGTCAATCTGCCTTTTGGTGTAGTGATTATAATAAGTCATGTTAAAACAGCCCAATGTGTCTCAGGCTGATTACCAAAATAGTCTTATACAGGAAACTGCATTTACAGCTAAATAAACAGTTGCATGAGTGAAGTGTTAAACTTCACGATTTCCTCCTGTTACATGCTTTGTACACTTCCCTGGAACTGCACAGTCATTCACTGGAGATGAGTGGTAGTTGGAGACAGGAGGGGCTCTTATTGGCTGGTGGCATCTTTTTGGCTTCAATGGCAGAGTTGATGTGCTTCTCGAGTGACCATATTGCCCTATGCCAAATATGAGACATCTGGTAACATTGTTTGAATGCAAGTAAGTTCAATAGCAATCCATTAGAACTATGCAGCTCTCCCTGCAACCCACATGCTATAAAAACTCCAGCGCCCAGAAGGGGAAGGAGGGCCTCTAGTCTAGAGTCTGGGGACAGGGGAGGCAGCAAGGGCTTTGGCATAGGAACAGTATGACTTTTATTTGGGGTGCAGGAACCATTAGGGCTCAAGCTAGCTCACTATGGTGAGTCTGGGGAGGCAGTGCCACCTTCACCCCCTGATTCGCTTCATCAGGCCATCCAGCCTATATTGATTGTGTTGTGGGGGAGGTTCAACCAAAAATTAGAACTCAAAGATCGGGGCTCAGCTCAAAAAGTTTGAAAACTGCTCAGGGTGCAGGGAGGGGTAGCCCAAGGTGTAGAAAGAGGAGTATCGAGGGGCTGTGTGCAGTCAGGGGGGTGGCTCAGGGTGCAAGGAGGGAGTAGGTAGAGGCTGTGTGCCTGGAGGCCATCCTTGCAGTCTCTGTTCTCTGAGGGCTCTGCCAGCCATGGAACCTGTTGGCCACTCCTGCAGCTCTTACTGGATGGGTGAATAAAGGGGGCTGGGAGCCAAAGGGCAGTTTCAGCCCCCTGCACCACCACCAGTAGCAGCAGCAGCAGGAGGCAAGGAGGGAACACTAGCACCACCTGTGCCATGGCACCAGCCAGAATGGTGGCTGCCCCACACTGCCTAGCTCTGGCTTCCCACCTCCAAACTGGATAGGAGGCAAGGGAGAGAAGAAGGGGTGTGTGGGGGGGGAGGAGGGGAGGGAAGAATAGAGCTGTCCTGTAGACTGCCCGGTAGTTAACAGCAGTTTTGGGGGGCAAAATCTCCGATGTCCCCCAGCTCTATCTATGGGCTCAACTGTCTTCTGTCACACAGAGAGCACAGGGGATCTGCAATTCTGCCCTTCCACTCTCAGCTTCAACAGGGGGCTAGGAGGGGAAACACTAGGGATCAGGGCTTCAGCCCAGTGCTGGGGGACATCAGGGATGAAGGTTTCAGTCCCAAAGCTTTTGCCTTAGTCTTGTGGGGAGGGGGGCTGGGGCTTAAGCTCTGAGTTTCAACATCAGTGTCTCTTTTCTGTGTGGTTTTATGTGTCCCTGTATGCTAGGGGAATGTGTGGGTGTGTGTGAAGCCAACCTCCTAACCCACTACCAAACCTTTAACTTGTTTTAAGTTATGATAAGAGTGAGGTGTATATCAAAGTTGATGGTCCTAGCCTTTATCATTTTGGAGGAGTTCTTTTTATGTGACTCTGTAAGAATCGGGAGGGGTGGGGGAGAAAGAAGTGTCAGCCCCCCTCCAAACCAAAACCTTACCTTGATTTAAGTTATGATAAGAGGAAGCTGTATATGAAATTTGGTGGACCTAGCTCTTACCATTTAGGAGACAGACTCACTCACTTGCTCACATACAAACTCTCAAATATAGTAGATTATCACTGTTTATCATAAACTCATATGCTGCTAGTACAGCAGCTGAAATCTAGGCCCTGATTTTGTAAAACACACTTGAGTAACTTTACACACCCTGAGTAGACTCACTGATTTCAGTGGGATTTATTGTGTGTAGAGTTACTTACCTGGGAAGTGTTTGTGGGATCAGACCCAGATTTTGTTTTTCCTAGGTGTGCACATGAGTTCATTCAACTGTCTAAAATGTCTTGCTGCTGGTGAATAATGCTCTCCTAAGTTCAAGGTGAGAACAAAAAGTGTTATTTTTTTCATTAACATTCCTGCCCCTTTTTGCCCCTGGCTATTCTAACGTAGAATCACAGAACCGTAGAATACTATAACTGGAAGGGACCTCAACAGGTCATCAAGTCTAGTCCACTGCACTTATAGCAGGACCAAGCACCATCTAGATCATTCTTGACAAACGTCTGTCTAAACTCCTCTTAAATACGAGTAGGATTATGACATCTTCCAGACTAATAAAAATATATATTGTATCAAGAGCTTTCATGAGAAAAACCCATTTCTTCAGATGAGCTGGAGTGGGGAAAAATATCTCCAATGATCCTCTTAAATATCTCAATGATGGAGACTCTACAATCTCCTTAAGCAATTTATTCCAATGTTTAACCACCCTGATAATTAGGAAGTTATTCCTAATTTCCAACTGAAACCTCCTTTGCTGCAATTTAAGCAATTTAAATAGCCAAAAAAATCATTAATTTTAATCAAGGTACCAAAAAAAAAAATCTAAGACTGCTTAGAGTACACTTAATTTTGGAATATGCCCCATTGAACTTACTGGCAATTCTGTTTTTTGAAGTAAAATAGGAAATAGACTTCTGGCATCACCATTATGGTCTATGGCCACGATGTTCCAAAATAAGAGACATGTATAACATAATATGAAATAAGAAAATGACACTCAGTGGCATCTGGCAACTCTAGATTTCTTTTACTGAAGTTTTCTATATTGTATACTTGGATAATAGATTCTAAACCTAGTTAACTAATTAAACAAGCCATAAGGATTAGATTAGCTAAACTTTTTTTTCTAGTAACATCCAAAACAGCACTTACACTAAAAAGCATAGAGAGAGTCTTGAAGAATGATGCACTGCAAAGTGAATTATTGAAATTGCTAACCAGTTGATCTACTCAGCCATATTCACATCTTCATCCATATCATTTTCTCCCAATAAGCAATTTTCCTTATAAAGTTGCATTCTTGCAACTAAGCCCAGCATCTTCTTTTTGTACTGCTCACTTGACACATCTTCCTTTTATACCCAGGGAACAATTTTTTTCAAAATATTCCCAGGTAGGGTTTCTCTTACACCCAGAAACCATGATAGTTTTTTCGGTGGCAAAAGTATGAGGAAATATAGGAAGCTGTATGTGCTGAATAATGTCTTCTCTTTTTCTTTCCAGTGCACTCTACTGTTCCTTTCTATGCTGCCTCTATCCTTTCCTATATATTGTCTCTCTATCTTTAAGACAATATCTTAACTAACTCCTCTGCCATGCTTGGCCCAGATCCACCATCACATATGTAGGGTATGGCTACACTACAGCGTTATTTGGAAATATCTTATTTCAAAATAGTTATTTCGAAATAGCATATTTGAAAATAACGTGTCTACATACAAAATGCATTTCGAAATAGCGTTTTGCTGTTTTGAAATAGTGTGTCCATACTGAGTGGACGCTGAATCGCATTTAAGGCCGGCTGGAACCAGGTCCAGCAGGGCATTAGGTCAGGAGTTACTTTGTGTGGCTGCTGCCTGAGGCTATCTGAGGCCTATGCTTAAAGGGATCCCCCCGAACAGCCGATTCTCAGGTTTCCCTGCTTGCTTGCCTACCTCGATGAGGGACAGCAAAGCATTTTGTCTCTGAGTGCTCTGGTTGCCCTCACTCGAGACACCACAGCATTCTGCATCAGGAGCCAGAGCTGCCCCTGGGCACTCTGGTGCTTCTCTTGGACGCGTTGCTGTGAGCCTGGCTGAACTTTCTGCAGGCTGCCATGCAGGAGGTCCATCAGGGGGCTGTCAGTATCCAGAAGGCCCTGCGGGAGAGCTTCCACCCTGAGGAGAACTAAGAGCCTCCCTGGTCTGTCCCATTGGGGGCTTGCGCCTCATTCCTCCTTCACATCCTTCAACTTACCCTTCTCTAACCCCTCTTCCTGATATAAAATAAAATACATGTATTTTTATGAAAACACACTCTCTTTATTTAACAAAACTGGGGGGAGGGGCGGAATGAAACTCTGGTGAGACTGGGGAAAGGAGGCGGGAGAGGGGAAGAGAGAGAGTGGGAGAGGAGAGGGGGAAACCTGGGAGGAGGGAGCTGGAAAGGGGAAGCAAGGGGAAGAATGGCGAGGGGAAGCTCAGGGCTCAGGGTTGGGGGTCTCGCCGAATCACCTTGATTTTCATGCGAACTTGCTCCTGGGTTCGCATGTGGCCTTTGGTGGCCAGGCTGGCAGCTATCCTGCCATAGACGGCCACATTCCTTTGTCTAGTGCAGAGATCATGGACATTGGGGGCATCCCCCCCAAACCTGAATAAGGTCCATGATCTCCACCCTGGACTAGGAAGGCGCCCGCCTTCTTCGGGGCGTGGCAGGCTCCTGGGAGCTGGCAGACTGCTCCTGGGGAGCGGTGGAGGGCTGGCTGCCAGTGGCTTGCTGGCTTATGTTTTGGGGCCACTGGGTCGGCAGTGACTGCTGGCTCTGGGCTGGCAGGCTTGGAGCTAGCACAGGCCCTGTGGCCAGAGTCAACCCCTTTAAGGGCTCTGGGGAGGGGGGGAGGGAGAGGAGTGTTCTTGGTTGAGGCCAGAGTGGCCACCAGGGCACCCTGGGAAGGCTGGAGGCCCCCTATTTCGAAATAAGTGTCTGCACAGCACTTATTTCGAAATAGCAACTTCGAAATTGGCGTTATTCCTCATGGAATGAGGTTTACCAATTTTGAAATAAGCCCTCCGCTATTTTGATATAATTTCGAAATAATGGAATGGCTCTGTAGATGCTAGGATAGTTATTTCGAAATAGCTTTGCTGCGTAGACATACCCGTACAGAACAAAGACAGCCCTCTGCAACTTCTGTCTTTTTTTGCATAAATTACGTTTTAGTCTGCTGAGAAACAGAACTTTCAAAAAGTAAGAGCTAATAGTTAGGCTGGATAGAGTAGATCCATTAAATCACTTTTATCAGACTGTACGTATATGTGTAGCATGTTCGTTGTGAGATTTAATTGTAACTGTTGTTTTTAAATGAGAAATTTAGTATTTTATTGCCTTTTTTTAAAAAACAAAAAATCTGATTTAATTTTAAAAATCTGATTTAAATAAAATATCCTATTTTTAATTTAAAAAGTCATCGATTTTTATCTACCCTGCTCCTGAATGACCTGTCCACCAAGTAATTAATCTGAGTAAATGTGTTTTAGCCAAGGTTTAATATAAACCATAAAATAAGTCAACTGTGTCACAAGACTGTACAGGGCACTTTAATTACTAAGATTTTGTTCTTTGATTAAAGACTCAGAATTGGTTCCCTGAATTTGATTGCCTTTTTATGGAAGACTGGGTTATAGAGAAGCACTGTATTGCCTTCCAAAGCTGCTTTTGTTTGTTTCCATTTTTTTTCCTTGCACAGTTTTGCTCTTTTGCAATGATTTGGTGGAAATATGTCCTTAATGAATTCCATCTATTGGGAATACGGGTGCAGGACGGTACAAACCAGTGCTTCCATATGACAGGCAGTGGGACTAGTACAACCTACCTCATATTCATAAAGTAAACAAATCTGGGTTGTTTAGTCCCTAATTCTGAAAATGACTAGCTGGACTTTGAACTGTGGCTGATTCTTGTCCAACACAAGTAAATCCACATGGGATGCTATTGAGTCATGCCAATGTAAGAGAAAAGAGAATCAAACAGATTGTGTTCATTGTTGGATGTTTCGAAAGAGAAATAAATTTAGAAGCAACACAAGGAAGGAATATTGAGCAGACAATGTAGGACAGAAGTAGAAAGCCCAGTGAATTCAATGTCCAATCCACTATTGGTTCAATAGGTGCAGGATTGGTCTATTTTTTACAGGGCTTTGAAAATGACAGGACTCCATGTTTTTATTAGTTCATTTAGGGGTATCCAGAACTGGCCTTGTTAAGAGCCACATATGCCACTTGTCAGGAACCCAAGAGCTGTACATAATTTGCATAAAGTGACACCGATTACAGCCATTCATATCTTCAATGTGGAGTTGAGGTCTGTGACGCCAGGTTCTTTGGCAGAATTTCATCTGTGCATCATACTCTAGCAGCTAGTCACCTCTGAAGTGCAGCATATCTTAGCTGCACTTGGGAGAAGCCAGAGGAAACCGCCTACAACTTGCTCATACTGAAAACATTCTTCAAGACCTTTGCATCAGGTGGAATTCCTGGAATCCTCCCCAACTGCTGTACATATATCTTCAGGATTTTAGTTGGCATGTAGCAAAGCAGGGACAGTAAGCAAGTTTAAGCCATCTGTAATAAACTGTGGAATGTTTGCATTGCTGAGGATAATGCTTCTATTGCTCTGTGCCCTGAAGAGCACTGTTGCCTGACTGTACCATGGACTTTCCTTTCCATCCTAAAAAAACCCAAAACATCAGCATGGCCGATAGAGCAAGCAGAGTTGGTACACATTTGTAGTAGGATCTAGCCTCTGTGGGTTTTTTAATTGCATCAGTCAATTGTAGAAGTAATCTGATGTGAGGGGAACTTTAGAGTTGTTGCCCAGTAAAATAAAGAGCATTATCCAGTGTCTACTGACACTAATTAGAAAGCCCTTGCTTAAGAGGCTTTGTGCTGGAGCCAAAGCCCATTATTTTCACTTTCCTCTCTGAATGAGGGGTCTGTTCCAAAGACTACCTTCTTCCACTGGCCTCAGTCATTGCAGATTGAGTTAGAGTCCAGGAAACCAAGCTAAGTGAAGTTGTATGACTTATGGCCTATATGTTTTGTTAGAATCATAGAATACTAGAACTGGAAGGGACCTTGAGAGGTCATCAAAACCAGTCCACTGCCCTCACGGCAGGACCAAGCACCATCTAGATCATCCCTGACATATCTATCTAACTTTCTCTTAAATATCTCCAATGAGGGAGATTCCACAATCTCCGTAGGCAATTTATTCCAGTGTTTAACCACCCTGTCAGTTAGCAAGTTTTTCCTAATATGCAACCTGAACCTTCCTTGCTACAATTTAAGCCGGTTGCTTTTTGTCCTATCATCAGAGGCCAAGGAGAACAATTTTTCTGCCTCCTTCTTGTAACATCCTTTTAGATACATGAAAGCTGCTATTATGTCCCCTCTAAGTCTTTTCTTCCAAACTAAGCACACCCTGTTCTTTCAGTCTTCCCATATAGTTCATGTTTTCTGGACCTTTAATTACTTTTGTTGCTCTTCTCTGGACTTTCTCCAGTTTCTCCACGTCTTTCCTAAAATGTGATGGCCAGAACTAGACACCAGTGTTCCAGTTGAGGCTTAATCAGTGCGGAGCAGAATTGAAGAATGACTTCTCATGTCTTGCTCACAAGACTCCTGTTAATGCTTCCCAGAATCATGTTTGCTTTTTTTGCAACAGTGTCACACTGTTGACTCATATTTAGCTTATGGGCTACTATGACTCCTACATCCCGTTCTGCAGTACTCCTTCCTAGATTGTCACTTCTTATTTTGTATGTGTGAAACTGTTCTTCCCTAAGTGGAGTATTTTGCATTTGTCCTAATTGAACTTCATCCTGTGTACTTCAAACCATTTCTCCAGTTTGTCCAGATCATTTGGAATTATGACCCTGTCCTCAAAGCACTTGCAACACCTGCCAGCTTAGTATCATCTGAAGCTTTATATGTGTACTCTTTGTTCCAGCATCTAAGTCATGAACAGAACCAGTCCGAAAACTGATCCCTGCGGAACCCCACTTTTTATGCCCTTCCAGCATGATTGTGAACTATTGATAACTACTCTCTGAGAACAGTTATCCAACCAGTTATGTACCCACCTCAGAGTAGCCCTATTTACGTTGCATTTCCCTAGTTTATTGATAAGAAGGTCATGCAAGACTGTATCAAATGCCTTACTAAAGTCTAGGTATACCATGTCTGCTGCTTGCCCCTTATCCACAAGGCTTGTTATCCTATCCAAAAAAAAAAAAAAACCAATCAAGTTGGTTTGACATCATTTATTCTTGCTTACATCAAACCTCTTTCTGGATATTTTTGATATTTGTGCTTTGGAGGGGGATATGGAGGAAGAAAGCATTCAATATATTCTTTGGTATTCAGGGTGTGGATGACATTCTGAGCATTCAGTGTGGCTGTGTGGCCTACTACTTGTGTAACCCACACACCATGTGGATGTTGTGTGTTGTCCCATCTAGTGGCACTGAGACCACGTATAGAGAGAAAAATTAGTCTGCTCTACAGCCTTAGCTGAGAGCCAGCTGACTTTCAGCTCATGCAGTAGAAGCTCATGCACTGAGCTCCTGTAGGGGTTACATTTGGGCTATGTCTAGACTATGGGTAGTATTCAAAAGAGGATCTCATTTCTGATCTCACTTTTGAAAGCAGAGCTTTCGAAAGTGGAAGTAGTTTAGACGCGGCTTTTTCGGCGAACACCTCCCTTTATTGAAAAGCTGCGTAAACCTCATTTTTTGAGGAAAAGCGGCTTTTTGATGGGGTGGGGGGTGGGGGTTCACCGGAAAAAGCTGCGTCTAAACTACTTTCACTTTCGAAAACTCTGTTTTGAAAGTGAGATTGGAAGAAGATATGCAAATTCCCGTGGATCTTTTGAATCTTCCCTGTAGTCTAGATGACCCTTTGGTCTCCAGCATATGTTGTAACTATACATCCCATTTGTTGTAAGAATTTTACAGCTGTTTCATAGATAGCAGCTTACTTGGTTTCCTAATAATTTGTTCAGCCGTGGATTCTTTGGAGGAGAGAAAATGGCCAGCAAATGATTGCCCCACATCAAATATTGCAGGGAAGCACCAGGTTTTTCAGCTTGAGGTGTTTCCATTGTTCTTCTCAATGGGCTAAAGCCAATCAATGGGAATCCTTATAATTCCATGCTAGTGGATCATTTAGTCAGATGGTCAGAGAGTGTCGTATCATTTCCGAATGACCAGATATTGCATTTTGTCAGACACTCCAAAAATAAAGTGTAAAATTTGATCTTCTAAGACCAGTCTTATAGCTTTTTATCAGAACCATTAATAAGATATCTATATTTGAATGCCCAGAAACATGAAGCAAGAGAAATCTATTTTCTGACGTTTTGAGTAACTATGACATACGCACATAGGCACAATGTTTAACATAGATGCAGAACTCGATTCCACATAAAATGAAACATTAATCTAATCTAGGTTTGGACCCTATTTATAAGAAAGGCATTTAGACCTCTTTCTTAGGGGTGCTATATAAGAGGTAGGCCATGTTCTTAAAAGACAGTGTGTAAACAAGTTGTTGTGGATTTTGTGCATTTATTGGAAGAGAGGCTAACGCTCTCCTTCCCATTAGTTTTGTACAATTAGGTGTTAATTTCTTTGAAAGTTTCCTCTCGCTTTTAAGTATTGGCAATCCCAAGTGTTCAGACATCAGGAGTCAGATTTCCCCTGCTGTCCCCTCCAACCCATTATTTTTTAAACATAAATTGTAAGTTTTTTATTTGCTTTCTAATTTTTCAGCCTTGAGGCTTCACATTTTCAAGCTTTTCTCTGTAACTCTGAGGGCTATAAACTTTTTTAAAAAGTGAAAACTGAAATTCTCACATAATAACATGATCCCAGGAATTGGGGTTTAAAGAAAAAGCATCAAATATTGCATGGCTCATGATACAGTATTGAGAGTTGGCAACACTTAGCTTAGTCTAAAAGTAATATTAAAATAACTCTTCCACGCGGCACAGGCTTTGGCTGCCCTGGAGTGCCCTCTTCTGGCTGAATGTGGCATTCTAGGCATTCCCTGCCTCACTTTCCCCTCTCAGGAACCCAGTAACTCCTTTTCAGGTCCTCCTGACTCAACAGTATCTTCCTTGTGGATATTGTTTATTATGAAACCGTATCGAAAATAGTCCAATGCAAAAGTCTCAGACAAACAAAAGATTCTTTTGGCTTTCAGGATTCCTATGAAGGCCGTCCCTCCGGGCTTGTTTCCAGCCCTCTCAGAATTACCTCTGAGTCTCTCTTTGTACTTACAGCACGACCCCCAACCATCTTCTGGACCTGGATAATTCAGGTGATTATTATCCTTTTTTTTTAAATCAGCAGGAGCCCTAGCCCTACCCTGGAAACTGGGCTATATTTGAGCTTGCTATATGGCCTTAGACTTCTGGGTGTTTCTACATTTCAGCATTTTTCCAGAAAAACAGCTGTTTTTCCAGAAAAACAATACTTTCATCCACACTGCCATTGAGTTCTTTTGGCAGAAAGTCGAAAGAACGGAGGGGGTTTTCCAATGGCAGTAAACCTCTTTCTGGCTGTATTTAGACTGCGTTTTTTTTTCAAACTGCAGTTTGCATACCTTTTTCCGCTTCTTATGTCGGAAGAGGCTTTTCTGGCATTTGGCCTGTCTGCATGGGGCCAAATGTCAGAAACCCCCCCTTTTTTTGGGCACATCCCTTCTTCCTCATGAAATGAGGTTTACAGGGATGCTAAAAAAATTTGTCTGCTCTTCTGAAAATTTTTTAGGAAGAGCAGATGTGTTCCTCTGTAGTGTAGACATAGCTTCTATGAGGAAGAAACCTTTTTCAGAAGAAGCTTTTTCAGAAAAAGGCGTGTGCGGATATGTAAGAGGGAATTTTTTCGAAAGAAGAGGCCTCCAGGAAATAACACAAGTTCCCTTGTGGCCACTCTGTCCATACTTATCACAACTTAAATGCGAGATAGCATCCAATCAATGTGGACACTATCTTTTGGAAAAGCACATTGCTTTTTTGTTGTGCTTTTGCTATGTGAACGGTCTCTTTCGAAATAAGTTTTTCTGGAAAATGTCTTCCAGAAAAGCTTCTTCCAAAAGAAGCCTGCAGTCTAGACATAGCCTCAGTTGGGCCCACGTAGTCCTCAGGCTCAGAAAGTTTGGTAGCCTGCTTTTGCTCCTGTCTACTCTCCTGTGGGGGAGGAGCCAGTACGTTATGACTCTACAAACTGTTAGAATATATTAAAAGGTTGTGCAAATGCTCCTTTATTGAGCTGTGTTTTATTGCTGATACATTGTCAGGAACAATTGAGCAATACTTGTGAGGCCTTCCTAAAACTTTCAAGACTGCATTTTGGGCCCCGATCCTATAGAAGACTCATAGGCATAAGAGCTGGCCTTAATGAGCTCCTTTTCAGGGTTGGGATCTTAGAATAGAACTTGTTTTCTTCCAGGCCTTTGTTAAGACACTTCAGGCAAATACAAACAGTCAACTAAACAGGCGAGTCTGTTGACAGCTACACTTCCACCGGGTCCTGGGTTACAGGCTACCTTCTGAATGTCCCTGAAGAGTGTTAGGCCCAGTGCCAGCTGGAAAGCACACTATGCTGGCATTCTGAAAACCTCTCAAGAGCACTGGGCATGGTGCCAGCATTCATGCACTCTACATCACAGCTTATCTTAACTCTTGTTATAGTCAAATCCCCATATTTTTCCATGGCTTTTGTCTAACGAGGTTATGGAGCAGATGAAGTATCCCCTTTCTAATTAGTCTACTCTGTTGTGAGATGGATGCCACTAAGTCAGGTGGGAAAAGAGAAAATAAAGAAGAGATGTACATATAAATGGGAAATTATTCAGAGTGCCTCTGAATCTAGCAAATACCAATTAAAAAAACCCTTTATATTGGAAGAGCTGTGATCGTTTTGTAACAAAGAAGCCTTGCTGATTCATTTAAGATAAGATGTTTTAGGGAATGGGTGATCAGGTTACCCTGCTTTTCTGGATTCTCTTATTTTGAATTAAAGAAGAAACATCTTGCCAACCCTAGAATCTGGGAATATTATTGTTGTCATGCGTAGAATTCTACTCTGTGTTTGAAAGAGGAGCTGAGTTTTCACTTCTCTGTCCTACAGATGGACAATAGAGTTACACCTCTTGTACTATCTGTCAAGAGCAGGGAAAAAGAATCTTCCTGAGTTTTATGCTCAAGGCACTTAGATGGCAGAGCGTGGCCTATATTTGTGTAAGGAGTGGTGCTCATTGACCATGGAGAAAAATGGATAGCAAAAATGTCAGTAGTGAAGCATTTATTCCCATTACTAACCTTTTGCCAGAGTTCCTAGGGCCGTAATACTGTAATGTGTTAAATTTAATCACCTCTGTTTAGTCCTTATTCCTCATTTACCAGTTTTTTTATTTCGCTTTGATCATCTGTTATTCAAAGCACCTGATGGTACAAAACACTGGCCCTTACCCTTTGAATTCATATCTTAGGGTATGTCTTCATAAAATTATTGAATCCTAGGGCTGGAAGAGACCACAGGAGGTCATCGCGTCCAGCCCCCTGCCCAAAGCAGGACCAACCCCAACTAAATCAACCCAGCCAGGGTATTGTCAAGACAAAACTTAAAAACCTCTAAGGATGGAGATTCCACCACCTCTCTAGGTAACACGTTCCAGTGCTTCACAACCCTCCTAGTGAAATAGTTTTTCTTATCCAACCTAGCTCTCCCCCTCTATAAATTGAGACCATTGCTCCTTGTTCTGCCATCCGTCACTACTGTGAACAGCCTCTCTCCATCCTCTTTGGAACCTCCCTTCAGGAAGTTGAAGGATGCTATCAAATCCCCCCCCACTCTTCTCTTCTGCAGACTAAATAAGTCCCAATCCCTCAGCCTCTCCTCGTACATCATGTGCTCCAACCCCCTAATCATTTTGGTTGCACTCCACTGGACACTCTCCAGTGCATCCACATGCTTTCTGAGTGTCACGTTTTTGGATTTTATAATAAGCAGACAGATCACTGCTGTGCCTATGGGGGATGTTTGCCCCAAAGTCTGTACAAAGTGAGCTGAGTGAGGTGTCAAATGAAAGTTTATGTTCTAGTGATTCTATGTATGCTACTCATGTACTTGCGTGATGTTTGTATGTGAAGTTATGAATATGGACTCTGTGCTGGTACTGTGAACGTTCTCTGCCTGAGACAGAGCAATAGGCCTGGACTGCCTGTTGTAAAGAAAGAAAGCCCAATGAATGACTATGCCAATTAGCATGGCTTCAGGGACAAGGACTCTGAGGGTGGCCCAGTACACACCTGAGGAATGTGTCTGAAAACCTGCAGACCAGTCAGTATCTCATGGCTGCTGGCCTGTGAAACATGCTAGCATGTGACCAGCTCCAGCTTGGGAGACACCAGGAATGGATATAAAATGCCATGAGGTGGATTCCATCTTGTCTCCAATCTTGCTACTGATCCCAGATGTAGCTTGCAAGGGACAGAGAGCTGGGAAGGATTGCTGACCCATCCTGACAAAAGATGTACACCAAAGATGTTTAAGCTAGCAGTTTGTAACACCTCTGCTGAGAGCCTGCATCAAGAACATGTGATCGGTGATCGGTGCGTGCAATATATTCTCCTTAACAACCTTTTCTTTCTTTTGTTAATAAACCTTTAGATCTTGTGGGTAAGAACTTGTGGGTGTAAATTGATTGGGGATCTGTGGCTGGTTCTTTGGGACCCGGAGGATCTGTTTGGGGTAGGTGAGATTGGGTTCTGTAACCGCTCATCTGTGTGTAAGGCCCGGGGCTGATTGTGGCACAGGGAGAGCTAGGCTGTCTGAGGGGTTTTGCTCGTGAGGCTTCCTGCTGGCCGGATTGGCAGCTGAAGTGCTCTGTGTAACTGATTTGTGGCCTATTTGGGAAAGGTCTTCAGTCGAGGGCTATAAGTAGCCCTGGTTTTGAGCAATCCACCCTGAGAGGACGCCCTTAGCAGTGCCCAGACCCGGCCCAGTCCATCACAGGGGGCCCAGAACTGGACACAATACTCCAGATGTGGCCTCACCAGTGCCAAATAAATGGGAATAATAACTTCTCTAGATCTGCTGGCAGTGCTCCTTCTAATGCACCCTTATGTGCCATTAGCCTTCTTGGTTACAAGGTCACACTGTTGACTCATATGCAGCTTCTCGTCCACTGTAATCCCCAGGTCCTTTTCTGCTGAACTGCTACTTAGCCAGTCAGTCCCCAGCCTGTAACAATGCTTGGGATTCTTTCATCCCAAGTGGAAGACTCTGCACTTGTCCTTGTTGAACCTTATCAGATTTCTTTTGGCCTAATCCTCCCATTTGTGTAGGTCACTCTGAACCCTATTCCTGCCCTATTCTTCACCATAGAGTTAGCGCTGGTGATAATACCTGTGTCTGAACACTTGGGTTAGCCTATTCTAGATGTGAGCAGCTGCATTGGAATGCTACTGAGACTTGGTCTACACTACAGAATTAGGTTGACGCAAGGCAGTTTACATTAACATAACTCAGTATCTACACTAAAATGTATAAGGAAGTATGTGTGTGTGTGGAAGGGGAGAATTTGGCCTGCAGAATCTTAATTGCTTATGATAATGAAGGTGTCAGGACAGCATGACTTCCTGTGTGAACCATGGTTTCACTTGGAGACTAAGCAAATCCATGGAGGCCTTCCCTCTACTAGGTTATTTTTTTTTTTAAAATTAGACTGTCATCAATACCAGTGCTGTTCTGCCAGTGGTAACAAGATTAAGCCCAAATATAAATAAGGATTAAAACCTACTAGTGTCGTCATACAGAACTCAAAGCTAAAGGACACAGTATCAGCAGGCTTTGGGAATAATGTTAATACTAGAGCTTCCACAATTGCTACTGCTGGTAGACCTGCACTGGGTTAGCAGTGCTGGGAAACTTTTGCCCCAAGCAAAAAGTGTAGGAGCAGCCAGAAAGACAAGAAACATACCTTTTTTTCCTTTACAGAGCAATTTCTCAGAGAGAGAACTCTTTCAACAATCTTTAGAATTGCGGGGGAGGAGGAAGCTGTCATCTCATTCTTGCCCTACCACTGCGGAGTTATCAAAGCACAGTGATTAAACTATGGCATTTGCTTGTTGTAGGATTTCTGATGATTTTGTATTTGAAAATACTGTCCTTAATTTCCATGACTGAAGAACACTAAGTTTCACAAATGTTTCCAATCCACACATAAAAGTAGATGAATGGAAATTGCTAACAACTACTAAAACTTCAAAGGCGGTATTGCAGTTAGTTTAATTAGTTTTTACTTTTTAAATATCTGCAACCCATCCTGCATTGGATTATAGATTTGGTAGGGAATCCATTAATACGAATAGCCTGGGGAAAAATATCTGCTTTGTTAACCTTTTAGCTGATCAGAATTACAAGCACATGTGAAATGTCACCATTGTTCAACTGTAAGAATAAACTATACTTTTCAGTGTGTGTGTGTGTGTGTGTGTGTGTGTGTGTGTGTGTGTATGTGTTTTAATCTAGTAGTTGTTCAGAGCTTTGCTTCATAAGATGAAACAGTAAATGAGACAGAACAGGAAACACTGAATAGAATGAGTTGGTAGCAGGGTTCCTTCTAAGATTTTCTATCCTTGGGTAGGTTGACATTTCTTTTGGTCGGGTTGAAATGTCTTATGTGCAATACCAATATTGATGTAGTGTGTGGATGTACACCACCAGTAGAAACAAAAAACATATACATATGCACACATACATATATATGTATGTGTTGTTTTTTAAACAGTCTATATGTATGGAAGAAAATATATTAAAACAAGGGATAGTTAACAAGGAGCAATGCTTACAATATTTAATATGAAATCAAATAAAAAAGAAAATTAACACCACCCTTGGAGTACATGCGTCATCATCCTTTCTAACAACTCAAGCTAGTAAACACATCAAAATGCATATTATCCACACATAGCTCAGCTTTAAGATGCTAAACAAATCTATGAGTCAACTAGAAATAGTCATGCTTTCCTTGCAAATATTAATACAATATTTACTGACATTGGAAAGGAGAGTAAAAGGCATTCACTAAGGCCTATACATTTTTTCTGGGGAATGTTTAGGATCCATGCTATACATGAACAGGTCTAACAGACCTGTAAAAACAGATAAAAGTTCTCCTGGTCTGAAACTTTCACCTTGTCCATTTCACCAACTCAAAGAGTAGAAGCCCTGGAACAAATTAACACATGGCTTCAGGGTTTTTAGGGAGATGCATGTTTCAAAGAACTTGCAAATAAGGTTTCATCCTGCAAAACAACTTGTATCACACCTAGTACTTGTATCACACCTAGTTCATTAGCAGTTTCAGTTGGCTACATTTGCATCCCTATCTCGAGATAGGGAGCAAGTGTACATGTACCCTTTGAGAAGTAGGATTTTATTACAGCCCCCAGCTGGGCTCAGGGAAGCAGATTGCATAGGGATAGGTGAGGGAAAGAGAGTGTACAGGCAGTCCCCGAGTGACGCGGATCCGACTTATGCAGATCCGACGTATGCTTATGCTGAAACTGATCAGCAGCGGCTGAATCAAGACTCCTGGGGCAGAGCAGCTGGGGTGCTGCCGGGTTGGTCCAGTAGCGCCAAGGAGCGGTGCTGCGGGACCAACCGGCAGCACCCCACCTGCTCTACCACAGGCCCCGGGCTTTGCTCCATGTCTCCCTGGTCTGCTGGGGGGGGAAACTAGCTGCGTCCCCCCCCAGCAGACCAGGAAGACACAGAGCAAAGCGGAGGAGGACCCGGGCCAGACCGCGGCGCTTCCAGATCAGTGCCGCGGTCCGGCCCGGGTCCTCCGCCGCTTTGCTCCCCGTCTCCCTGGTCTGCTGGCTCCCCCAGCAGACCAGGGAGACGGGGAGCAGCTTTTCTCGCCCCGGAGGAGGCGGGCGGCAGGACCAGGCGTTCCGCCGCTCCAGTCCTCCGGGGCAAGAAAATCCCCGTTCGTAACTGCGGATCCGACATAAGTCGGATCCGCGTCACTCGGGGACTGCCTGTACACTCTCTTTCCCTCACCTATCCCTATGCAATCTGCTTCCCTGAGCCCAGCTGGGGGCTGTAATAAAATCCTACTTCTCAAAGGGTACATGTACACTTGCTCCCTATCTCGAGATAGGGATGCAAATGTAGCCAACTGAAACTGCTAATGAAGCAGGGATTTAAATATCCTAAGCTTCATTAGCATAATGTCGCCTGCGCGCTATTCCGATCTCCAGCTGATTCGAACCAGGAAGTGTGCTCCAGGCCGCGTTAGTTCGAATTAAACCCCTTGGTTCGAACTAACGTTATCAGCTGGCGATCGGAATAGTGTGCAGGCGAGATTATGCTAATGAAGCGCGGGATATGTAAATCCCCTCTTCATTAGCAATTTAGGTCAGGGCTACATTTGCATTCCTCTCTTGAGATAGGGAGCAAGTGTAGACGTACCCGAACTTGCAGGCACCAGCAGTCTATCTGGGAATTAGGACAGAGCACAAACTCTCCACCTCTCTCCCACTTCACCCCAGGATACACAGCACAAACAAACACCCCCCTGCCTGCACCTCCCCCCACCCACCCTCTCTTTCCTCCACCTACCTCATACAGTCACCACCCTCATCCCCCTCCTTTCTTGTCCAGGAGGTTTGAGAATACTGGGTTTCTGCCTTTGCTTCTCTCTCCTCATGCACACGGGAGTCCCAAAACTCTCTTTCTCCCTGACTCTATTCCGCCATTTACTCCTTTCCTCCCTCCTTCTCCTCCCCCAGTCTCCCTTACCCTGTAACTATCCCCCAGCCACTTATTCCCGTCATATCTCCCATCTCTACCTATTCTCAAAAGTCCTTGGTTTTAAGCAGGCAGCTCTGGCTATGTCTACACTACAAAGAAAAGTCAGAAAATGATACGCAAATTGCAAATTGCTATTTGCGTATCTTTTCCCGCTTTTCTTCTGAAAGAGGCTTTTCTGACATTTGGCCGTCTACATGGGGCCAAATGTTGGAAAAAACCCTCTTTCAGAACATCCCTTCTTTCTCATAGAACGAGATTTACAGGGATGGCAAAAAAAGTGTCTGCTTTTCCGAATTTTTTTTTTGGAAAAGCAGACGCATTCCTTGGACACGGCAGAGCTTTTCAGGGATACTTTCAGCTCTGAAAAGCTCTGCAGTGTAGTCATAGCTTCTGTTTGAAACTGCTCAGGGAGATGCCCCTCCCCGCACCAGTCAGCTGAACTCCCTGCCTTTGCAGCAGCTCTGATCCTCTGTACTGGGCTCATTAAAGGGGTGTGCGGTTGGGCAGCCGTGCAGCTTACAGGGAATTTAGCTTGGTAGGATATGTGCTTTGAAAAATGCATGAATTTTGTTTTCTGGAGAATATGGTGGAAAGGGCATGTAGTCAGAATAAAACATAATTTTGTTCATTTGTTCTGCCTGGGTCTATCAAATATTCGCAGAAGTGAAGCTTCTTCTTATGTCTAGCCTTCATCCAAATGCAGAAGGGTCCATTGATTTTCATCCCTCCTCCGCCTTCATTCTTTGTCTTTGTTTATCCTTGTTTTTCTAATGTTGCCTCATATGATTGCTCGTGTAGAGTCCCTGTGTCACTTAGTAAATAGTCATATGGAGTAATGATTAATGAGTCAGGTGAGTACCACTGGGAACTTTGATATGTCATTTGCAAGGTGCATTGGAGTTTTTCTTATCAATGGATGAGATCTCCAGGTTCCCTTTTAAGTAGAACTGATAAGAACTCATGCAGATATTTTCCCCCTTAACTTCAGCTTGTGGGAATTCATATCCCTTCTCTTTTACATTCACTGTGGACCATGTACCAATAAAAATGCGAGGCAAGGGGAAGCCAGGTCTTCTCTTGTGTTATCTTGGACAGGTTAGTCGGAGTATGCCTACACAGCTAGTTTTAGTGCAAACCCCCATAAGCCTAAGTCTGTTGACTTGGGGATGGAGGTTTGTTGCTATGCATGGGCTGTGCAGACATATCCATAGTTGTCAACTCAACATGAGCTCTGCCAACATAAATTTAAAAAAAAAGTTCAATATCTCTGTTGTTTTGTTTGTGAAATGGGGATGACGGTAATATCTACTTCACAGTAGTACAGCATAAGACCGAAAGTAGATGAGGCCCCAAATCAATCAACCCATCCATCACATCAGTACTTGTTTGTTCACTTTTCGAGTGACCACAGGGTTATCAGCAGAAAACTTATGATTTGGGCAACAGAAATTTGAGTCACTTCAAAATCAGTGATTGCTTTTGAAAATATGAGACTTAATACTTGTAAAGCACATTGAGTTTCTCCGGTGGAAAATGCTGTTGAAATGAATACTAGTGTAACACAAAATATTCAAGTGTGACGTTCTGTATTATCCTTTTACTTTGATTTGTGCAACAGTTAAATTAAAAGCAGACACATTTTTGAATGACCCTGTTTTTGTAAACTTCCTGTATATACCCAGGAAAAGCGCTGTTTGGAATCTAATCCATTTTAATGTAATCAAATGATTGAAAGGTCACGGTCATCTTTATTACATTTCATAAATACTAATTATATGTAGACTAATTTATTTTCAGTGGAAAGAGAAGTGATCTCATCATAGGTTTAGGAAGTAACAAAAGCCATATTGGTTCCCTGTGCAAAAATGTTTGTTTTGTCTCTGATAACAGTTTCAGAGGTTAGGATGCAATTGACAGACACAGAACTATTCTCTTGACTCGCACTAGCATCCAGACCAGGTCTGTGCCTTGGTTCCATCTCATCATAAAAGACTCAGGAAGGGGAGAGCTGGAGGGAGGCAGAGTAAAGCTCTGAGACTAGTTATCTGAGGTTGAGACTTTTACATTTGTTAGTGCGGTGCAGTCTTGGGTATTTGTTACTTCCTTTAAAAATAAAGGCAAACCCTAAGAGGGGAATGTGAGTCTGGACAACGTCGTTTTGAGTGTGGGAACAGTGTGGGCATTCTGCCTGTTTACAGATTCATGTTTCTCCACATTCTCAAAGTGGGTCACTCTCTTTCCAGTCCTCATTTCCTGAGTTGATTCACTCCTCTATTCCCCTCCCCTTTTAACTTGATTGCTTCCCCTCTTCTTTACAAAAGCGGGGACCTTTGCATATGGCTGCCAGGTCTTCTTTGTGGAGTGGAATTGGAAAAAAGAGATCAGGTTGCAAGACCGTCCTAGTTCGGTGTGATACCAAGGTTTCAGAGAACATCAGCAAGCCAGGCAAATATGGGTCCCTTGGCATAGAACAGTGGTCCCTGTACCTGCTCAGTAGAGATCTGTCCTACAACTCTGCCTACTTCTGTATTGTATCACTTGTTGTTCGTGAAATGCAGTGGCAGTAATTTGTCTGGAAGCATTTCTGGAGAACTGCAACTAGCAATGTGAATTGTGTCACCTGGCCTGGCTAATCAAACAGGGATGGGGCTATGAGCACAGTGTCATCCAGGTTTGTTTCCTGCAAACTCTGCTGTGGGAGTGGGGTGTATGTAGGGTCACTTCCTGCATGAGACTATTCCTCCCAATGTCACAATGATCCCATGAACTAAACTTTGGCCTAAAGCTGCCTCTGGGAGGCTTAGCACCTAAAGGGTTGGTAACCAGATACCACTTCCATTAGTTGAGAAATAAACTCTAATACTGGCACATGCTTTTAGCTCTGTGAATTATTGTGAATCCATGCATGTTAATATCACCAGTAATACCTTATTGGAACATGTTGCTTTCCATTCAGATTGTTTTATAATAAACTGGGTAGACTTCTGTTCTGCTTGCTCTTCCAGTCGTAGAACTGGGAGGCAGATGCTTTCCCTTGGAAGAGTGGAGAAAAAACGATGACTAACATATGAGGGAGCCTAACAATTCTCCAAAGAACCACTGTATCCTATAAGTTGCTCCACATAGATGGACCTTTACTAAGTAACTCACTTTTTCACTTCAACTGCAGAATCTACCCTCATGGAGTAATTTAAGTTTCATGGAAAGCAGGGCGAGGAGGGTGGAGAAAAGAAAATTTCAGAATCTTATTCAAATTACCTCTATATGGGCACGATCTGAAGCCTACTGGAGTCAAATGAAGTTTTTTCCATTAACTCCAATGGGTTTTGGTACAGTGCTTGTGTGGTATGTCAATGGTTTCTAGACTGCGGTGGTTTGTGGAGTGTTGGTTGTTCCCATGGTGCTTTCCTTGTTTCCAGCTGCTTAATCTCATCAGAAAACAGCTAAACCACAGTAAATACTTTTGAGTATTACTCTTCCATGCAGGCATTAGCTGTAGTTGCCACAGGAGATAGTGTAATCATGAATGAAAGAGGCAGCGGGGGGAAAGGGGACAGAATTGCTGGCCCCTGGGCAAGGTGGGGGTGTGTGGCTCCCCGCTCTTGGAAGTGAAGGGGTCTGTGGCAGAAGGGGCAACGCTGGGGGCTAGCCTCCACCTGCCAGTCCGTCATAGCCACCTGGACTGTGCTTCCTGGGGCTCTCAAGGCAATTTAAAGGGCGCAGGGCTCTGGCCACTGCTTCATTATCAGCAGCTGGGGTTACGTCTAGACTGCAGGCTTCTTTGGAAGAAGCTTTTCCAGAAGAGATCTTCCAAAAAGCTTCCGAAAGAGAGCGCCAGACTGCCAAAGTGCATCAAAAAAGCAATCTGCTTTTTCGAAAGATAGCATCTATACTGAATGGATGCTATCTCGCATATAAGCTGTGATTGCTATGGAAATGTCGGAAAAACCCCTCTGTTCTTTTGATTTTTTTTCGAAAGAACGCGATTGCAGTGTGGACAAAAGTGAAGTTTTTTTGGAAAAACGAACGTTTTCCGAAAAAACTGTAGTGTAGACATAGCCTGGGAGCCCTGGGCCCTTTTGAATTGCAGGGCCCTGAGGCAATAGCCCCATTTCTCTCCCTCCTGTTGTTGGGTTGAGAGTATGTGGTGTCTGAGAGAGAATTTCTCTGTTACATTGTAGTTCACGCTATGTGAAATGCTTGGGACCTCCAGACTTAGTAAGATAACTTGATACGGTGGTGATAAGCATAGTGTAAATGCCTATTTGGAGAAGATTGAATAAAGTTATGGGAGCTACTCTGAATATACACCCCTTGCATCTGAGATTGGAATCTGTTACTTGCTGATCTTTTGCAGTACTGGAATAATATAGTAGGATTCTGGGGGGAAAATACACACAAAAAAGGGAGTCTTATAGGGATGACCCTCTTTATAGCTTTTGAGCATCCTGAGTGTATCATGACTCCTATAGTCAAATGTAGACCAGGGATCAAAGGGATCACAACTTTGCCCCAAGTGGAAAATGCAGATTCGGGGTAGGAAAGTCACACCCAGAAGCTAAAATATTCAGCAAATCATTCCATACCTGACTCATATTGAGAGGATTATATTTTCCAAACAAAACCCTTTGTGTAGCTTAGGTTTCAATTAAATCATTGAACTGAATGTTCAAAGAAAGTGTTACTACAAAGAGCATGACTGTGTGGATGCAAAGCCCTCCAGTGCTCGTCTTGTCAGCATTTTCCAAATTCATGGTAATATGTGAGAGGTCATTCCTAATGAGATACTTCACATCTCTAAAAAAAAATGAGTGGTCCTGTAGCACCTTAGAGACTCACAAAAAATATATATATGAGCTTTTGTGGGCACAACTCTAGGACAGCATTTTGAACTGTATTCAGTAGTGGCAAGAACTGGTGAACCAATTTTAAAACAGATGCAAATGAGGGAAGGGTTGTGTTCTATTACCATTCTTTTGAACCACCCAGAAGCAGCAACCTTGATATATTTTTGAATTATACATTTTTGTAAAGCTCTCAAGGTTTGGAGAGGCCCTAATTTCCTTCTCCTCTGTTTTCACATTGTTTTGTGCTTCCTGAGTACCTAGAAACAAAAAAGTAGACTATGAATAGTGTGAACAATGTGATGCTCTGCAAACATGTTAGTTCTGTTTTTTTTAAGGTCTGTTCTCTCCCTCCTCTGTTGCCCCTACTATTGTACTTTCAATAACAAGTCTAAAGGAATCCTCATAGTATTCAGTACTCAAGCTGCAGTTTCTATGAAAGTAGGAAGGACCACAGGTGGTATGATGCCTGAAAACGAGCCGATAGAATCACTCCTTTTGATCTTCCTCCTGCTTGGCTGATCCATTCAGCACATCTCTGCTTGTAGAGTACCTGGGAGTTTGCCAAAGACGCAGATGCAGTTGTGGGAAGTTAAATATTATTTTTCTGTTCTAGGCACCTGGGTTTATTGATGACTTTAGAGTGAGAAAAAGAGGAGGTAGAACTCTACCTTTGTTTTTCTTTTTTCTCTCTCACCCTGCTTTTTAACCAATTTTAAAAATGTTTGAACATTTTACCTGATTAAAAATAGCCTTTTATTGTAAAAGTGTTAATAATAACAGTAAATGCAGAAATTTACTCTTCAATTCCCAGGCCCTCCTGGAATTGCTGTAAATTGATTGTATGGGCTATGGTCTCTAAACCTCCCTAATGGGTGGTGTTTGCTCATAACTGAGTATCTGGGAGGGAAAGGGGAAATTCTTTGTCCTCTCCAAATTTGGCAAACTGTTTAACATAATGCATGTGAGTAAGGCTCACCACAGTTAAACTTCCAATTTCACTTATAATTGTAATTATCCCTCTTCCCCCTCCTGAATGCTTCCAACATGGCTTGTGATAGCTTATTTCGAGTTAGTTTTGAAATAGCTTTTTTTGAAATTTGGTGCTGTCTACACAGCACTTATTTCAAACTAAATCACTATTCTATAACATCCCTTACTCCCCGTGGAATAAGGTTTACAGGGACGTTAGAATAGCAAGCTTATTATATTTTGAAATAACGGGCACGCTCAAAAGACGTAGAATAGCTATTTGGAATACCTCCAGTATCTGCAGTGTAGATGTAGCCTGAGAGAAAAGGACTAGGCTCAGGGAAATGCAGTGGGAAGGGAAGGATGAAATCTGGCTGGGAGGAGGACTCAGATAGGTGCGAGATGTGCAATTCTTAATGCTTGTGAACAGCACTAGGTTGATAGCCCTAGAACATGAAACCTTCCTTATCTATAGGACAGGTACAGTACGAATAAATGTGTTACAAAGCCTGTACCTCTGCACAGACCATTCAAATCCAGTCCAGCTAGCGAGAATGAACATTGTGGTTATCTGGTGGCTTTTCAGTGACCTTCAGGAAAGGAAGAGGTTTCTGAAAGAAAGTGAAGGTTGGACCTCCTTCGTCCGGCACCCTGGGGACTTGACCGGTCCCGATGGAGGGGATTTACTAGACTAGGGGAGGTCTCTCCCCACATGGCCTGTGATTAACTCCTGCCCTGCATTAGGGCTCCAGCCTGGCACTGCTTCTGACTGCCCGGCCATGGCTCCCCAGGCTGGAGCTCCCTAGCTGTAGCTGCTGGACCCTGAACTCTGCGGCCGGGGTTGAAGCTCCTCAGCCGCTGCTGGGCCCTGACCTCCACAGTTGGGGCCCGAGCTCTGCAGGCACTGCCGGACTCCAAGCTCTGTGGCCGAGGCTGGAGCTCTGCAGCCACTGCTGGACTTGAGCTCCATTGCTGGGGCTGGAGCTTCCTGTCTGCAGCTGGGTCCGGAGCTCCCCTGCCACTGCCAACCCCTGCAACCGCCCAGTTTCAGGGGGCAGAACTCTCCACTGCACTGCCTGCCCCTTCATGTCCCCCTCATTCGGCTCCCAACTGAGTCACTGCGCCCCCCTCCTGCCATGCTCCTGGCCCAAGACCCAACCTCCCTATATCTGGGCTCTATGGTGCAGGAACATCCTTGGCCCTGCTGGACCACGGATGTTGCTGGACCAGAGAGTCTTGGTTAAGGGAGGCACAACCTGTACTTCATACAATGCACAGTCAACCTGTCGATCCCATCTCCAGGGCCAGAGCTATTAGCCAAGATAGTCAGAGATTCAACCCCAGGCTTTGGCTGTCCCTCGCCGCCGACCAGGACAAGGGATGAATCACTCGATGACTCCCTGCTGTGCTCATTGCCTCTGAAGCATCTGGCACTGGCCAGTGTTGGAAGACAGGACACTGGTCTAGATGGACCATTGGTTTGAGCCAGTTTGGCTGTTTTTATGTTCACACTAGGTTGCCAGTGGGCAAATGGCTCCATCTTAACAGTGGCTGGCTTGTGATATTTTTATTTTCCTGGTTTGTTTAAAGGATTTTTTATCTCCTTCTGCCCCACCCCCTGAGCCCCTTGCTACTTGCAGAGAGAGACAAACATTACATCCATGTTCAGAAACGGCCTCCTTATCCATGCGGAGGCAGAGGGAGAGCTCGGCTTAGGCTATGGTAAATTTGTAGGCAGGAGCAGGTGTTTATAAAGCTGTGACACCTGGGAGGTGGGAGAAGGGGGAGAGAATCTCCTGGTGAGCTCAGGAGGGAATAGAACACCAAAACCAAAAGATGCCTGAGTAAGTTCATGAGCATAAGGAGAGTTTAATTAAAGTTATAGTCAAATAAGCCACTCCAGCTTAAAGGCCTCTCCGGAAGATATACACTGAAGAGAGAGCAGTAGAGAAGGGGGAAGGGCATTTTTTAAAGTGAGAGGATGAGAAGAGAGTTCTCCTGTTGACTTTTGCCTCTCCATTTCAGATTCTCAGCCCAGCTCCCAGCTTTTATCCATGATTTTATGCATGTGAACTCCTGCCTTCTCCCTCTTTGTCATTGCTTTACTAGGTGCGTGCTGCTCCCTGTGGTGAGCTATCTTGCTGGATTACAAATAGGGCAGTAAATCCCTGTCAAAGTGCAGCAGGTTATGTGAGAGTTTTGAAAATGCACCCTTGAGCATTTGAAGTCTGCCAAGTGTTTACAAAAAGACCCCATTGTTAGGAATGGCTAGCAAGTCGGATGGATTCACTATGTAGTGAAGGGCCAGATTCTTTTTTCAGTCACACTGGGATAGTTCCAAATATCAATGGAGTTACTCTGGATTTACACCAACGTAACTGAGGCCAGGTCTACACTAGACCAGGAAGGTCGGGTTAAGCTACACAACTCCAGCTACGTAAAATCCATAGCTGGAGTCAGCTTACCTTAAGCCGAGAGTGGTGCCACTTCATAGAAGGAAGCCAATTGGAGCGAACGCTCCTGTCGGCTTCCCTTACTCCTTGCAACTGCGAGGAGTACTGGCATCTACTGGAACTACCCTCAGCATTTGATTTAGCTGGTCTTAACTAGATCCACTAAATTGAAGGCCAGAAGATCGATTCAGCGTGGCAAGTGAAGACGTTGCCTTAGAGCCGTAACACTCAGGGTACTTGGCTATTGATATTATCAGCCAGTCAGTCATTGAGCCAAACTTGGATTGGCAGCCTCTTAGCCCTCCTTCATTTGAAGGAAGCTGGAAATATGAAAATTAATAAGATGTAACTTTTCTTTAGCCCATTAAATTTAGTTGTTATCTGGTGTAAAATATAAAAAGTATTTTAATTCAGCCTTTCAGCACAACAGCAGCATGTTGTGATTCCAGCTGAGGCGTGTAAGTTTAGGAACAGACAGACTCCTTCAGTACCCCCTGCCAAAAATAATAATATAAAAAAAGAAAAACTCTTCAAAACATCTTCAGCCATTTGATTACCTGCTGTGCATTTAATGTTTTATTCATATCTCACGCATGGCCTTCCCTCCTTGAGTAGTAGGGAATTCTGCTCACGCCTTTGCTGCAAATTAAACTGCATTGGATTTTGGGACTTCTGTTGCTGTGTGCACGTCAGAGGTTTTTGCATGAGCTAGACGTAGAACAACAGTCTGTCTGTCAAAGTGGTCTGAGTAGAGCACTCTGCAGTGCACACATGAATTTCTCAGCCGGATGGGCCTGATGATCACTGATCAGAAAGTCAAGGCGTCTTGTGTTGGCCATAGATTTTTATAATTGCAGCTGTGTCGTGCAGAGTTTTTAGATGCCACTTGATTATAAATTATGATTTAAGGACAAAAGATTCCAGACTCCTGTCTCATACGGAGGTCAGGTTTTATTTGTGTCAGTCTCACACCTCTTGTCATCCAGACTTGTTAGTGAGGGTACGTCAGAGCCACAGGTCTTTGGATGCTGACATTATAGTGGCAAAAATGGCTTGTGTTGTTACATCCTGGGTGGTGCAGCCACAGCGCATCCTGGCTCCAGCCCTGGTGCCTGGGCAGCCAGGCAGTGTGGCTCCTGCCACCCCAGCCAGCCCCGGGGATTTGGTGGCTGAGGCAGCCCTGGTGCTTGAGCAGCTGGGCAGCATGGTCACCAGTGCCCTAGCCAGCTCTGGTGCTTGGGAGACCTGGGCACACAATTCCTGCTGCCTGGCTAGCCTCAGAGATCTGGTCGCTGGGCCACATTGTCCTCACCTCCCTAGCCTGCCCCAGTGGTCGCGTGGCTAGACATTGTGTTGACTGCACTCCTTACCAGAGTGCTCCTGCACCCCAATCCTCTGCTATGAGCCATCCTACCCCACAACTCCTGCCCTGACACTGGCATTCCCTCACATTCTTGATCTGAGCCCCTACGCTCCCACCCCTTGTCCTCACTCCTGCGTCCCAGCTGCCTGCCCTGACTTGCATCCCTTGCATTCCCACCGCCTGCTTGATTTTTTCCCCCTCTTCCGTACTCCTCTCCCTTGTACCCTCCCACATCCACCTGCACCCCAACTCCCTGCACTGAGCCCCTCTGCACTCCATCCCACATTTACATTTCTTACAGGTACTGTCTTATTGCAGCCATCCTCATTTCCTACCCTGAGTCCCCCATTGGGGGGAGTTGCAATGCAACATTAGCAGTAAGAAAACTAAGGTTCTTTCATTCCTCGTCACAGAGCATTTTCATTAGAAGGTAGGTGTGAATTTTTGGGTTCAGAGTTCTGAAGTAGGGGGATGAAAACCTACTGGAAACTACCTAGATCAGTGGTTCCCAGATGTTTCGGCATCATGCCCCCTTTTTGATTTTTGAGAAACCCTCATGCCCTCCTCCCTCCAAAATAGCAGCACAACTTGTTGAGCAAAAAATATCACAGAACTGACCGGGGCCAAAAAACAGTTGCGGCCCCTTTAATTCCTGGGACAGTGTAAAAAAAGGGTGCTGGTACTCCAGGGGAAAAGTTGTTGGACAAAAAAAAAAAAGAAAAGAAAAAGTTGCCATTTTAAGAGCAGAGCAGGCATTGCCCTTTGAAGATGGCCATTTGGAAGTCTGCCCGAGATGCTCCATCCTCCTCCTGCCCCATCAGCCTGAGCTGTGTGTGTTCCCGTGGATGCCCAAGCCAGGAAAAACAGAAAATACTTTACATTTCACATGGTATTATCTGAATTTTTTTACCGGACAGACTGGGCTCTTTCTTGCGGGGGAGGATTGACAGGGAGCGGAGGGGACTGGGTCGTCTGCCCCCTGGAATTTCTTCAGGCCCCCCCAGGAGGGCATGCGCCCCAGTTTGGGAACCTATGAGCTAGATCAAGGCAAAAAAAGTCTCTAAACCACAGTATGTATAGAGTGACCATACATCCCGTTTTTCCCAGGACAGTCCTGTATTTAAGGTCTGCTGTCAGCGTCCTGACTTTTCTTAATAAAGGGCAAGGGCACATTGTCCCGTATTTCCACTACAGCAGGGGGCAGAGAGGAACAGCCAGCATTCAGGGCTTACAGCTGCTGAAGCCCCAACCACTGGTGGCTCTCCTCTCCTCCCTACCCTTCCCCACCCTGTATGATGTGGTGCTGAACTTCATCCCTGCAGTGGGGCAAGGTGGGCGGGGAGTCGCCGGCACTTGGAGCTTCAGCCGCTGTAGCCTTGAGCGCCGGCGGCTCCTCCCCCTGCAGGGCTGAAGCCCTGAGCGCCGGCGGCTCTTCCCTGATCCCTATTGTGGGGGTGGAGCCCTGAGCACCAGTGGCTCCCCTCTCCCTTCCTCCTCAGCGGCTCTTCCCCCCCCCCCTCCCCCACTGTGGGACTGGAGCGCCTACAACTCCCCTCCCGTTCTGCAGGGCTGAAGCCCTGAGCTTTAGTGGCCCCACACACACCATTGCAGGACTGAAGCCCCAAGTGCCACCCCTCCCCTCCAGTGTCTCGTATTTGGCATGGGGAAATATGGTCACTCTAAGTATGTAGTAAATTACTGTGGCACTGGCTTTTACAATTGCTGGAGATAAGCAGGAGATAGGAGGAATCAAATGACTCCACAATATTCTTACACTTTTGTGTCTGACTTGAAAGAAACTCTTTTCTAAAGAAGCTGTTTTCTCACGAGGGTGGCTTGACCTAGCAATTGATCTGAATTTGGGGCCAGGCTATTCCCTTCTGACGTTAGCTCCAGAGGCAAGAAAGGAAGAGTAAATGACTGACTCACATGGCCAAAACTCTGTCTGCGCAGGGGGGATTGTGCCTGAGCAGTATAATTTCCCTCTCACCCTTCTTTGATCTGTGGAAGACAGTGTGTGTGAATGTCAGAGGATCAGGGCTGTGCTAGCTTCGGGATGACTAAATGGGGACATAGCCAGGGAGAGATGCCTTCCATAGTATACTACATATCTCATTAATACTTTATGAATTCCTGTGCCATACCTTTCAATGTCTTGGGATGAGAGCACAGGACATTTGTAGGCCAAGGATGCAGGGGCCTTCGAGAGAGTTCTTCTGGCAGAAAAACAGGTGATCATGATTGACATGCCACAATATATCCCCACTGATTTCAGGACATCTGTGGGGCTTGGGGGCTAAGCATCCTCTGTAAGTTGTTATACAGCAGAAACTCTTCTGTAAAGTCTGTGTAATCTTCTGCTTAATTTTGATCTGATGATAGTCCTGGGCAAAGTTCCCTCTAGTTTTTTCATCCATGTGCAGACTAAATTTTGTTATGTGCACCAAGGTATGTGTGGATGTGCACCACCAATAGAAACACATGCTGCTGGCCAGGGGCAGATGGCCATTTTGCAGGGCCCAGGGCAGCACAATTTTGCAGGGCCCCCCTTTGCCACGCCGTATGCACGGTGGCACCACGCACACGCGTGGTAGCGCCACAGCGCATGCGCGGGGCTTCTTGAAGTGCGGGGCCCGGGACGACCGCCCCGCTTGCCCTGCCCTATATCCGCCCCTGCTGCTGCTTCTGGGCACTCTGCTAATCAGCTAGTTGGCACTTGAATCTCTTCAGTGTGGCCACCCAAGCACACAGCTACAGGGAACCCTAGTTCTGGGTACTATATTGATTCCAATGTATTGGTGAAGAAGTCAGTTATCTGATAACCTGTAGGGTATATAGATGGGGGTAAAGCTGAGTCAGGACATCTGGTAAGTCTCTGTCACTACCCTATTGTGTGACACTGGGTGACTAAGTTAACCATTCTGTACACCTATCTGAACTGAGCAAAGAGTGAGAGTTGATCCATAAACAGAGTTTGCTGACAGGAAACAAAATCTAAGAGATTTAGGGATTTAATACACCAGAAACTCATCTTATTGGCTCATCCAACCCATCCTGTTTGCCTTATGTTCTGTTACTGTGTATCCTTTTTGTGCTGCATGCCACAGAAATGATATGAAGGTCTTTCAGGTATTTGCTCTTGGAGGCAAGAGTTTCAAAGGAGATTTCTAAAAGGAGCAAAGTGCCTGTTTGTTCCACCATTTCAGCCTTTTCATAAGCACATATTTCTTTCTCTCCATCTTAACTGTGATCTCTGCTTGTCACTAGGGATGTAAAAGTATAACTGTTTAAATGGCTGGGTTCCACGCAGGCTCCTGCCCTGCTCCTGTGGGGCTGGCTGCTCCCCTGCACTGCTGGCACTGCTGTGGGTGCATGTAACCATTTGTCACTAATTATGCTTTCATCTTGATTACAAACCTCCCTTTAGCAGAATAAGGAATATATATTTAGGCAATATTACTTTGGTAGGCCAGACTCTATAGCACTGTTAATATATTGTCAGGATACTTGGTACACATGACAAAACCAATGGCAGGGCCTGTGCAAATAAATATGTGGCTTTACCTGAGAAAAGAAAACATCCTTATGAAAAGGATACTGTGGCTGCCAGAAATGATTCAGAAGAAGTGTGTGTAACTGGCTGTAGAACCATTCTCAGAGAGTAGTTATTAATGGTTCACAATCATGCTGGAAGGCCATAAGAAATAGGGTTCTGCAGGGGTCTGTTTTGGGACCGGTTCTGTTCAATATCTTCATTAATGATTTAGATGATGGCATAGAGAGTACAATTATTAAGTTTGCAGATGATACCAAGCTGGGAGGGGTTGCAAGTGTTTTGGAGGATAGGGTCAAAATTCAAAATGATCTGGACAAACTAGAGAAATGGTCTGAGGTAAATAGGATGAAGTTGAATAAGGACAAATGCAAAGTACTCCACTTAGGAAGGAAGAGTCAGTTTCAAACATACAGAATGGGAAGTGATTGTGTAAAAAGGAGTACTGCGGAAAGGGATTTAGGATAATAGTGGACCACAAGCTAAATGAGTTAACAGTGTGACACTGTTGCAAAAAAAAAGTAGCAAACATGATTCTGGGAAGCATTAACAGGTGTCTTGTGAGCAAGACACAAGCAGTCATTCTTCCACTCTACTCTGTGCTGATTAGGCCTCAGTTGGAGCATTGTGTCCGGTTCTGGGCACCACATTTCAAGAAAGATGTGGAGAAACTGGAGAAGGTCCAGAGAAAAGCAAGAAGAATGATTAAAGGTCTAGAAAACATGACATATGAGGGAAGGCTGAAAGAATTGGGCTTGTTTAGTTTAGAAAAGATAAGACTGAGTGGGGACATGATAGCAAGTTTCAAATATCTAAGGGTATGTCTACCCTACAAAGTTAATTCGAACTAACAGATGTTAGTTCGAATTAACTTTGATAGGCGCTACACATACAAACTGCTAGTTCGAACTTAATTCGAACTAGCGGAGCGCTTAATTCGAACTAGGTAAACCTCATTCTACGAGGACTAACGCCTAGTTCGAATTAAGCAGTTCGAATTAAGGGCTGTGTAGCCACTTAATTCGAACTAGTGGGAGGCTAGCCCTCCCCAGCTTTCCCTGGTGGCCACTCTGGGCACCACCAGGGAAACTCTATTGCCCCCCTCCCGGCCCCGGAGCCCTTAAAGGGGCACGGGCTGGCTACGGTGCCCGTGCCAGGTGCAAGCCTGCCAGCACCCAGGCAGCAGACCCTGCATCTGGCACGGCACGAACCAGCTATCCGCTGCCACCCAGCCCTCCGCCTCTTCCCGGGACCAGGCTGGCGGCTCCCAGGAGCCTGCCCGGGTCTGCAAGAGGCGGGCGCCCGCCTGGTCTAGTGCGGACATCGTGGACCTCATCCACGACATCCACACTAGACACAGGAAAGTGACCGTCTAGGGCAGGATAGCTGCCAGCCTGGCCACCCAGGAGCAGGTTTGCATGAAAATCAAGGTGGTCCACTGAGACCCCCGACCCTGAGTCCTGAGCTTAGAATGTTCGTACTGGGTCAGACCAAAGGTCCATCTAGCCCAGTAGCCTGTCTGCCGACAGTGGCCAACACTAGGGACCCTGGAGGGGATGGACCGAAACAATGACCAAGCCATTTGTCTCGTGCCATCCATCTCCAGCCTTCCACAAACAGAGGCCAGGGACACCATTTCTACCCCCTGGCTAATACCACTCCATGGACCCAACCTCCATGACTTTATCTAACTTCTCTTTAAACTCTGTTCTAGTTCTAGCCTTCACAGACTCCTGCAGCAAGGAGTTCCACAGGTTGACTGTTTGCTTTGTGAAGAAGAACTTTCTGTTATTAGTTTGAAGCCTGCTACCCATTCATTTCATTTGGTGTCCTCTAGTCCTTCTATTATGGGAACTAATGAAGAACTTTTCTTTATGCACCCTCTCCACACCACTCATGCTTTCATAGAACTCTATCATATCCCCCCTCAGTCTCCTCTTTTCTAAGCTGAGAAGTCCCAGTCTCTTTAGCCTCTCTTCATATGGGACCTGTTCCAAACCCCTGATCATTTTAGTTGCCCTCCCCTCTCCCACCCTCTCTCTTCCCCTCTCCCATCTCCTTTTCCCAGTCTCCCAGAGTTTTGTTCAATAAAGAGAGTTTCTATTTTTGAACACGTGTCCTTTATTTTGTACATCAGGAAGGGGGGCTAGGGAGGGGTAAGTGGAAGGAGGTGAGGGAGGAATGGGGTACGAGCCCCCGATGGGGAGGACTGGGGTGGCTCTGTGGGCTTCTCGGCATGGAAGCTCTCCTGCAGCCTCCTGATTGACACCCCTCCACCCCCGGATGGCAGCCTGTGGCAAGTGCAGCCGGTCTGATGGCCGAGTGCTGTGATGTGCCGAGTGTGGGCACTCAGGGCACTCCAAGCCAGGACTGCATTGCAAGCAGGGAACCCCTGAGAACTGTCTGTCCGGGGTGGGGGTCGGGTCCCTTTAAGCACAGCCCTCGGCTAACCTGAGACAGCAGCTCCACGCTCTAAGTCCTAACCTGATGCCCTGCCGGCACTGCTTCCGGCCATCCTTAACCTTGGTTCAGGGTCCACTCAATGTGGACATGCTAGTTCGAATTAGCAAAATGCTAATTCGAACTAGTTTTTAGGTCTAGATGCACTCATTCGAATTAGCTTAGTTCGAATTAACTAATTCGAATTAAGTTAGTTCGAATTAGCGCTGTAGTGTAGACATACCCTAACTGATTTTTCTGTGTGTCAGTGACCCCTGAACCAAAAAAGTTTCCCTATCCCTGCCATAAATAAAGAAAACATTGAAACCTTTTGTGTTGGAAATAATATTTTACTTTATTTAAAATGAAGTTTAATAAACTAACATGAGAGAGTTAAAATGCTTAATCTGTTTCGTAATTTAAATGAAACTGTTCTCCCTACCTGCAGCTGGTTCAGAAATATGGCCACCATACCCAGCCTGCCCCTGCCCTCCCTTTCCCCCTCTTCTCTTCAGCACACAGATCCATGAATAAGTTAAATCTTGGCATGCCACTCCTGAAAGGTTGCTTACCCCAATCTAGACAGTGCTTGGTCCTGCTGTGAGGGCAGGGGACTGGACTTGATGACCTCTTGAAGTCCCTTTCAGTTCTAGTATTCTATGATTCTATGATTCTTAGAAATTAGCGTAGCAAGTCTGTTTTTTCTCTCCAGGCAAGCTTGCTTATAATTTTGAATTTAGTAAACGATTTGAATAACAGAGCTTGTTGATCCCTCTAAGGTAGTCCGTAAAATGATTCTGTGGTCTGGTCATGATTGAATACAGACAACTAAATGAAAACCATTGTATTATTTACACTCCGTGGCTTGTCAATGCCACATGTACAGGCGTGCATTAAACCATCCCCTGAGAATGAGGAAGTGCTACACTTTTTTTAGAGCTGCTCAGAAGACAGCAATTCCATTTTGTGACAACTTTCAAGATTCCAAAGTTTTTTCCTACATTGAAAAAGACCAAAACATTCAGACATTTTCACAAAATGGAATTATGTTAAAATAGTTGTTTTCAGAAAGCAAAAGTCTGAAAATTGAAAAAAGATTTTCAATTTGAGTTGGACTCTCATCGGAGGTGAAGAGAAAGCTCCAGACCTCAAAAGCCTTCCCATCATTAAAACTGATTCAGCTTTGACAAAATAGCCCATTTTAATGAAAATTCATTTAGCTGAAAATGTTGTGACCATTTCTTACATTTTTGCTACCACTGTTGGCTAGATGTTTATTAGCTATATGTTTAAATTTGGCATTTCCTTCAATTAAATAATTCCAGAAATTAAAAGAGAAACATTAGTTAAAAACTCATAGTTGGACAAGTAATGCAAAAAACAAAATGACCCCCCCCCAAAAAATCAACAACTCCCACAAATGCTCACTCATATTTTTAATTTCCATACACAGGCATGCACATGGGAAATAATCTGGGCACAGAAACAATATTATTTGACTTATCTAACCAAGGGCAACTAAATTACACAGTTTGAAGCTTTAATATTCATCAGGCAGGGAGTGTAAAATTCAAAAAGATTTTTGTTGAAGAAATATAAATGATGAATGCATTTGTGGAAATTATAATCTTTCACAAACTGAAAAAGAAGTTAATTCATCAAATAAGTTATTCATTGTGGATTACTCAGTCAGCTTCACAATAAACAGAGTGATAGAGTGTTATGAAAGTGTTGTTTTCAATTCCAGTTAGAATTGGACAATTTTCTTTTTGTTTTTGAATTTGTATCTGCAAAACATTAGGTCAGATGTTTACAATCAAAGTGCCTACAAATTGGACTCCTAAATCTGTATTTTTTGTAGGCATCTAGTTACAGGTAGGATCCTACAAAAGTCACAGCCTGGAAAAATACATCATGGACTGTGAAATCTGGTTCCCCCCCATAAAATCGGTTTTTTTGTGTGCTTTTACCTTATACTATAGAACAGTGATGGTCAACCAAGACTAGTGAGTGGCCCTCCTTCATCTCAGTGGACCACAAGATTGAAATCCAGATGTGGGTAACCTAGGAGGGAGGGGCAGGAGTATGGACAGGAGTCATCTTCCCCTCCCTCCCAACACTTTCAGTCTATGTCTAGACTGCAGGCTTCTTGCACAAGAAGCTTTTATTGGAAGAGATCTTCCGCAAAAACGTCTTGCGCAAGAGCGTGTCCACACTGCAAAAGCGCATTGAAAAAGCGATGTGCTTTTGAGAAAGAGAGCATCCAGGCTGCATGGATGCTCTCTAGAAAGTAAGCTCTGATTGCTATGCACAGAATGGCCACCAGGGCACCTGTGCTTTTTTCTCTTTCCTCTTTTTGCGCAAAAAACCCTCTCCCTGTCAACACCTTTTTGCGAAAGAGCTCTTTTGCAAAAAGTCATTCTTCCTCGTAGAATGAGTATTACCTATGCTGAAAAATCCCCTTTGTTCTTTCGGGTTTTTTGCACAAAAACATGCTTGAGGTGTTGATGCTCTGCGAGTTTTTTGGAAAAACAGCCGGTTTTCTGAAAAATCTTTGTAGCCTAGACTTATCAGAGAGCCATAAAGCACCTAATTCGTGCTCCTTCTCCTCTTGCCTCCTCCTGTCCAGAGCTTGTATGCTGCGAATCATCTGGGGATGGAGGGTGCATCAGATAATTGATGGTCACAATTGATGGCTGGAGCGGTAGGGACCACACTGCTCAGCTGCCTGGGTGTGCTGTGGCTGTGCCCTCAATGGTGTGGCAACACAAGCCATTTTTGTTGCTACACTGGCAGCATAAATCATTGTGGGCAGAGAGGGAGGAGTAAGTAAGTGCAGGACTCCAGTGCCCTAGTGCGAGAAAGGTGTGGGGGAAGGGAACACAAAGGGGATAGAGGTGGAACCCCAAGGGGCTGTATGTGGCTCTTGAGCCACAAGTTTCCCACCACTGCTATAGAGATTTCACTGGAGAGAACAGTGTCTCTCAAATTGGGGGTCCTGACCCAAGAGGGAGTTGCAGGGAGGTCACAAGTTATTTTGGGGGATGGATAGTGCCACCCTTACTTTTCTACACTGCCTTCAGAACTGGGCATCTGGAGCATGGAGGCCGGGTGCCCGGCTTGAAGGCAGTGGCCTGCCAGCAGCAACCGAGCAGAAGTAAGGGTGGCAGTACTGTACTACGCCATCCTTCTGCAGCAGCTCTGCCTTCAGAGCTGGGCTCATGGCCAGCAATCACCTCTCTATAGCTACCCATCTTTAAAGGCAGCCCCACTGCGATAAGTACTGCAGAAGTAAGGGTACCCGTATCACAACTCCTCCTACAAAAGCCTAGTGACCCTACCTCCAACTCATTTTTGGTTCAGGACTCCTACAATTAAAACACTCTGGGATTTCATATTTGAATAGCTGGAATCAAGACATTTACTATATTAAAAATTCTCTATTAAATTGACCAAAATGGATCATGAATTTGGTGGGCCCTCGCTATAGGTGCCTCCATATAGATGGAGGAGTTGAATGCTGGGGATGCGGATTTGAAAATGAGAACTGAGGTTCTCATAAAGTAACTGGTTAAACTGTGCTGGCTGGTCCAAACGCCAAGTGCAGACAAGGAAAGACATGACTTGCATTGTTGAGCTTATCTTGTTTCCAAGCTGGTGTAAGTGCAACCCATTCAAATTGGGACTTTCCTTCTCTGGAAGGCTGTGCCTGAAAGAAGAAGAAGAAGAAAAAAACCTGACCAAGAACAAACCTCTTTCTGGTAACTCATGCAGACAGAGAATGTGAGAGCTAAGGAAAAACAGATCAACAAGCGGAAGAGACTAGGATCGACTCTGTTATACCAAAATTAATCAGTCTTCCAGAATGCTTTTGCATTAGCATGGTTTCTCAGTTTCTTGCTCAGTGGTGAAAAGGATGGATGCAAGTATGTCCAACTTGTGTCAGATTCAGTTAACTGAATAAAACTTTGTGGTAGTACTCGGGAGTGAATCTATGCACTCCATAGAAACCTACTCCCCACCCATTTACTGAACTAATTATAGCTAAGGTCAAGATTATGATTAGACACTAACAATATAAAAAGCAGTTAAGGTATGCAAGGTAGGGTTAACCAGTTAAATGTGATGTTTAATCAGTTAACCAATTAAAAAGTGGGTGGTGGTGATGGGGGGGGGGCAGGAGGGCGCTCCAGACTGATTGGGCTCAAGCGCCCATTCCCCCAGTGGCTGGGCTGCTCCAGTCTGGCAGGAGCAACCCCTTCCTGCGACGTGCCTGGATTCGCTGTGGACATGGGTTGCTCCGGCTGCCTGGAACATTTGAGGGGTTAACTGGAACTGGTGAGCCTCGCCAATTAAGGGTGAGACTAACTGGTTAACCCTTCAAATCTCTAATGCAAGACTTGCTGGATAGAATGGCAAAAGTTCATCAGGAACTAATCTCTGTGCAAAGAACATAACCTAATTCTAAGAATTAGACCCCCCATGTTAGGGATGTACATGGATATTAGACCATATTCCCTGGGAATAACTCTCCCCAGTTACCACCAACTCCAAACTTTTTTCCTTTATGTCTGGTTTGTTTGGATTCAGGCTTACTAGACCTCTACCATTCATGATGCTAATCAAAATTGCAACGTACTGCCCGCATGGGCATAGCATTTGTGTCTTCCAAGTTTCCAATGCTTAGTAAAGTCAAAAATAGCCCTGGCATAAGCAGGCGCGACTCAGTTGAGACAAATGGAATTGTATCTGTTTCCCCAGGGCTGAATTTGTGTAATCTTGTCTTAAATCTTTTGGGGTTATATATGTGTATGTCTCTGGGGATTAGAAGTTAACTGAAGAAACTGGACAATACAGTAAGGGCCAGATTAATCTGTAGTGTAATTACATTGATCAGGGTGAAATATACAGTAGTTCAGAAGTCCAGTAGCAAACATGGTACTTTGGTATTCTAACACCTGGAGCTCCCTACTAAAATAATTAATGCTGCATGAAATCATCACTGTTTCAATGAGAAAAACGCTAACCAAAACAGAGATGATGAAGTATTTTCAGTTCAACCTCAGCAGTCCTACTGTGCCCTCATAATTAACAGTTCATAGGTTCTGCTGCTGTCAGCAGGGCTTTTTGATGCAGTATATGAAGGGGAATATGTTTTGTTTTAGCCAGGACACATAGCTCTCTCTTTTCGAGATTAACACTGATCTTGTTTCTATTGTAACCAGGAGACCGTCTGGACACAGAATGGATTTCCTACATTGTTAGAATAACTTTTGGCTTTTGTATCTGTCCCCTGCAGCAACTAAACAAAATGACAAATTCCTGAGAGTTTTATATTTCAGCCAGACCCTTATGGCTGATACTAGACTAAAATTATGGCAGAAATGTTAGGGCCTCCTGCTGTTTTATTATTGGGAAAGTAAAAATAAGATATGAATTCCTTGCTCAGGCTACATACAGTATACAGTATGTTCTTTTACACTGTGATCAACCTAAACCAGTTGTTTCCAACCTTTTTTCATTTGTGCGTCCATAACACATTTTGAATGGGGGTGCAAAGACCCCTTTGTAAATCTCAGATACAGTCTGTGGACCTGTATAGGTCCATGGATCACAGGTTAAAAAACACTGTTCTTCGGTAACAACAATTTTTTGCAAACCCCTTAGCCAGAGTCTGCAGATCCTCAGGTTTCTGTGGAACACAGGATGAAAATACTGAACTAGACTTTCTTGGGTCTTGATGAATGAGAATTGTTGGGCTTGGCTCTTTGCTCTGGTTGGGTGTTTTAGGTATGCTTCTCCCTGCTTTAAGATAAACATGCTGTTTACTCTTCCTCAGGCTTTCTCTTTTGCATTTGCTGTACATTGTGACAATGATTCCCCTCAAGACGCTTTCTCGTGGTTTGCTTCAGAACACTGAGCTGGACTATAGCTTGCCAGATGTTCCCACCCCCACATTTCCCCAAAGTGAAGCCTTCAGCGCATTGCTTAGTCTCTGTATAAAATCTAAAGCCATAGATTGTACAGCTTTCTAAAATATTATTTAGACTAGACTGTGGAGATGGGATGCAAGAGAACCTAAAGGGTAAAGAAAAGGACATATGTCAAATGATTTATCCACTTGCGTACCTGCTTAGTGTGGTGGTGGTTTATGCGATTTAGTCTGCTGGTGCTAACAGGACTCTCTCTTGCAAATAAACTGTCACATCTCAGTGAACTTCTCATTTTCATCGTTTTTTAGAGTGTGACCTGCATCTCTATTCATGCTCTCTCCTGACAAGGTCAGTGTGCTCTGTGAGCACGGATGACTGTAGGGGTGTGTCTAGACTACAGGGTTTTGTCGACAAAAGTGGACTTTTGTCAACAAAACTATACCTAAAGTCGACAGAACTCAGCACTTTTGTCGATGGCTGTAAACCTCATTCTACAAGGAATAACGCCTTTTGTCAACAGAGTTCTATTGACAGAAGGCGTTATTGCATCTACACTGTCCTTTGCGTCTACACTGTCATGTTGACAAAGCGGCTTGCTTTGTCGACAGAACTGGATGTAGTCTAGACACTCTTTGTCAACAGACGCTTTGTCGACAGTATCTGTCGACAAAACTTCTGTCGACAAAAGCCTGTAGTCTAGACGTGCCCTAGGTGACTTCATGGCTCTTTCTGTGCATGGATACACGCTCCAGTCCAAGAAGTGAAGTCTCAGTTGGTCCAGAGTCTTTCCCCTCAGAGATTTTTCTCAGTAGCTGTTTCACTCTGCGTTGTTCATTTTCTAATCTTCTTTATGGCCTTTTCAGAGAGAAGGGTTAAGCCCAACATTTTTAAAAAGCAGCCACTGATTTTAAATGCCTCAAATTTTTGTTGCATAACTGCTGGCACTTTGGGCCTGATTTTCAGAGGTGCACTTAAAACTCAATTTGATTTCAGTGGGACCTGAGGATGCATGGCACCTCTGAACCCAGGACTGAGGAGATTCAGATTATATGCACTGAACGAGTAGCGACTTTTGGAAAAGCATGTCTCCAGCTCTCAATCAGAGTAGGTGGTGTTACAAATCCAGGACCAAATTCTGTTTTTAGTTATTACAGTCAATTGGTTGGCATGGATGTAACTGTGAGCAGAAGCCAATACTTGATGCTTACTATCTATATCCAGAAATATTGTCAATTGACAGCGGGAGCCAGAAGAGGCAGGGAGATGAGGCTAAAGAACATACTGTGGGAAAAGTCCCTTCAGCTGTCAGACTCTACGAAATCAGTGCCGGCAGAACCCTCGACTCGGAGGAAGAGAGTCCATTCATCTTTGCCCAGGAACTCTCACAAGTCCAGGATGTCACTGTCATGGTCGCTTCCCTCAGTGTCAATCCTGCACCGCCCATTTGCTGGTTCCATCTACTTCCGGCACCGCTAAGAAGCACAAGGCGCACAGTTTAAAAGAGCAGAGTCAGAGCTGAAACATAAAACGAGCCATCTGCCATGACCAGCATAGGCTACCATCCAGCATTGATACAGGCTGCTCCTTTGCAGCGCACTCCAGTGCCTAAACAGTCTTCAGCACTGGAGACTACGACAAGCAACACCCAAAAGAGGTTTCAGTCTCGGCACTGAGCAGCACAAGTACCGGCAACTCTGCCAGAACACACAGGCAACTTGTCCCCACATTCTCTGATGCTTAAGAAGGACAGGCCACACCAGCTCCAAGCAGAGTACTGACCTCAGTACACCTGGTTCAACCATCTGTGGCCATATCCACCTCAGTCCTACCCTCCACAGATACCACAACTCCACTATCGACAGGATACAGCTCCTTCTACTCCAGCTCATCCATCAACTTGCTCACTACCGACTCAACCAGTCACTTTCTACGGTGACACAGACAGACCCTGTGGAGGAGGAGGATGAGGATGACCTACCACAGTCTGATACAGAGAGTCCTTCCCCAGTAACCAATCTTCATCCTCCCCAATGAGGCAGTCTTCCCGTCCTCCTCTCCACCAGCTGATGACCTGAAATGATTCCAGGAATTGTTCAAGAGGGTTGTGAACTCACAGGACATCGCATTGCAGGAAGTGCCAAAAAACTAGCACAACCTACTTCAAATATTGCAACCCATATCTTCTTCAAATACTGCTCTACCTATTGATGAAGCCATAATGGACCCCTCTGAGCCCTCTGCATCCATTCCCCCTACAAATAGAAGGGCAGATAGGAAATATTTTGTGCCTGCTAAAGACACGATTTTCCTTTTTTTTCCTATCCCCAACCCAATTCACTGGTTGTGGATGTGGTCCATCATCGGTCAAGACAGCCACAATTTAGATCCACTCCACAGGACAAGGAACATAAAAGATTAGACCTCTTTGGGTGGAAGGTCTATTCCTCTACAACCCTGCAGTTCTGAATCAATACCTACCCAGCCCTTCTCGTGAACTATGATCAGGTGAACTATTCAAGACTGCAAGAGCTTATGAATGACCTCCCGGAGCAAAGAAGACCACAGCTCCAAGCCATTATGCAAGAGTGCCAGTCTATCACCCAAACTTCCCTATAGGCCTCAATGGTTGGGGTGGATACAGCTGCCAGGGCGACAATCACAGCTATAGTGATGCGTTGTACCTCCTGGCTAAAATCTTTGGGAATCCCACAGGAGTTGCAAACCAGAGTACAGAACTTCCCATTCGAAAGAACCCACCTGTTCGCAGCCAAAAGAGATGAGGTTCTCCATTCAATGAAGGATTCGTGCACAACCCTTTGTATATTGAGGATGTATACTCTACCTTACAAAAGGAGATGGCACATGCTATATCAGAGGCCAAGAGACACTCCCTTCCAGAGACATCAACAAAGGCCTTTTGATCAAAGGTTCAAGCAACAGTCTGGCAGAAGGAGGAGTCAATGTACTCAGGCCACGGTGCTGCAACCATCAGCTTCAAAGCCACAGTTTCGAAGATGTGGTCAAGGGTCTGTGCAACCTCCCTTAAAACCAACACAGTCCACCCACCTTTTTGGTCACCATCTATGGCCATTTTACCATCAGTTGGCCCTTATTATCACAGACCAATGGGTCCTTGAGATTGGGCTATACCATTCCCTACCTGTCTATGCCCCCTACCCCGTCCCTCTTCGGGGACCCCCTCTCACAAGTACCTGTTACAAGCAAAGGTACAAAACATTCTCAACTTAGGTGCCATAGAACGAGGTTCCTCCACAATTTCATGGGAAAGAGTTGCAGTCATTGTACAGCCCAGGGCAGATAGTCACATTGAGAGATGTGCCTATACATCAACATACTGAAACTCAGAGCGGTCTGTAATGCCTGCCTCCGCTTCCTTCCTATAATCTGTGGTAAAACCATTCACATCCTGACAGACAATACACCCTGCATATTTTATAGCAACTAACAGGTGATCAGGTTTTGGAACTGGTGCATAAAAAACCACATAACACCAACAGTGATGTAGCTCTCGGGCCATCAGAACATCATGGCAGATATCCTGAGCAGACACTTTTCAGAGCAACATGAATGGGAGCTTAATTCCATGATCCTTCATCACATAATTCACCAGACGGGATTTCTAACAATAGGCCTGGTTGCTACCAGAGCCAATCGCAAGTGCCCATATTACTCCTCCAGAGCAGACCAGGCAGGAATTCGTTGGGAGATTCATTTCTCCTACCTTGGACAGCTCCACTTCTCTATGCCTTTCCACCAATTCCCCGAGTTTCCAGAATAATTTACAAAATACACACAGATCATGCAACAGTAATTCTGATCTCCCCATCCAGGCCCAGACAACTATGGTTCCCCTAACTACAGTACTTCTTGATCCATGAGCAGATACCTCTCCTGATCACTCCCAACCTTCTGTCCCAACATCAAGGAAGAATTTGCCACCCCAATCTGCAGGCGCTCAGATTCACTGCATGGTTCCTTCATGGGTCCAACATGAAGAACTTATCTGTTCTGAGAGGGTAAAACAGGTCCTGTTAAATAGCCGCCACTCCCTATGTGATATGCTAACCTGAATAAATGGTGACGATTCCAGGAGTGGTGCCAACAACGTCAATTTTACCCTACCACCACTGTTATTGCTACCGTCCTTGAGTATCTCATGGACATTAGTGAAGCTGGATTGTCCATCAGCTACATAAAAGTTCACTTAGCGGCCATCTCAGTCTTTCATGACTTAGTGGATGGCTCTTCCATTTCTGCCCACCCTACTATGAAGTGCTTCTTTTCTGGTCTGTGCAAGATACGTCCTGACTTAGTACAGCCCAACTGGATGGTACGTCCACCAGTACCATCATGGGACCTACCACTTGTCCTGAATACCCTGACAGGGCCTCCCTTTGAGCCTTTAGCAATCTGCTCTTTCCACTATATGGCTATGAAGGTGGCATTTTCAGTCACATTTACGTCAGCCAGACGGGTAGGAGAAATTGTGGCCTTGATTGCAGACCCACCTTACAGTCTTCTGAAAGAATAAGATTACCCTGTGTCCACATGCAATATTTCTACCAAAGGTAGTCTCTTCCTTACATATTAATGAATCCATATTCTTACCTACGTTCTATCCAAAGACTCATAACTGCACACCTTGGATGTATGTTGATCCGTGCTGTTCTACTTGGACAGAAAAAGACAATTTTGAATGTCTACTAGACTTTTTATATCTATCTTTGGACCCTCTAAGGGAGCAGCCATGTCCACACAGTTGATATCTAAGTAGATATCATCTTGTATCCACAGCTATTATAAGCCCCACAATAAGTGCCCCGCCCCTCCCCAGGGATCACTGCTCATTCAACCTGGGCAATGGTAACATCTACTGTCTTTCTTCGCAATGTGCCCCTCATAGACATCTGCAAGGTGGCTACCTGGTCCTCCCATCATACTTCTGCACAGCACTACAATTTACAACAGGATCCAGTTCTAACTACCTCTGTGGGCCTCACTGTCTTTGCTACCTCTTCCATGTGAATCCAAAACCCACCACCACCTAACGTGGATACTGCTCTAAAGTCATCTGAGTGGAGCACCCACAGGATTACCACTCGAAGGAGAAGAAGTTACTCACCTTGTGTAGTAACGATGGTTCTTCAAGATCTGTTAATATCCTCCTTTCCTCCCCTCCCTTTTGGAGTCTATTAAGGGATTTCTTTGTAAAAAGGAACGGAGGGACTCGCACTGCAAGCACAGCTAACGGACACAGCGCGGGAAGGCACTGCTAAAGTCAAAATCTCTGATCACCAGTGCAAGGATGCATGAACACCTGAGTGGAGCTCCTACAGGGACACATATTGAAGAATCATTGACTGCATGAGGTGAGTAACTTCTTTATTTAGGAAGTATTAACAGGTTTACAAACATTCTTGTCGTGATTACTGTTTTGTTTCTGATATTTACATGGCAACAGTGATTTTGTTTACAGAGGCATTAAATGGCAATATAATCATCAAAACTATTTAAAAAGTCACTATCACATTATAGTGTGAACATCATTATGTATGTAAGATAGATCGTTTCTAGGGATTTTATTGGCTCGAGTAAATCTTATACATATTTAATTTTAATCAAACGCTAATATTAAAAAGTGGATGGAATGCTGGCTTTGAGTATCGAATAAAACGTAACTAAACATCTAAGAATCTATTTGTCCTCTAGTTTGCTCTGTATTTATTTAGTGTGTGGTGTATTAAATTTCCATAACCAGAACCTCCCATATATTTGAACCATTCCTCTGCAGTTGGACTATTTTTCGTTTCTAACACGTTGCTATAAATAGAAGAATGGCTGCTAGCAGGTGAGAAATTCATTCTTCATTTTTTGTTGTGTTACCTTTTCTGCCAGGAAACTCCAGAAAGATTACCAAGAGATAGTTTGATAACACATTTCCAGCAATTCAAAATTCACATTTACATATCTGCTAGTTGCTTTTTAGATTCACTTTGAATAGATATAAACAACTACATAAGGTTCAAGGAACTGGAAAACAAGGCCAAGTGTCTGGGTATAACAATGTCTATAAAACATTGAATTGTGTGTGACAAGTAATCTGCAATGAGCAGTAAAATAAGCATTTCCTAGTCCTGCAAAGACCCTTAACCTTCCAGTAAAATAAAAGGTTACATACTCTAGTATATGGTTCATTGCTTAGCTTATAATTGGAAAAAAAATCTTTCCAAGAAGTAGAAAAGTCCATTTGCTGGTGGGAATCAAAACCCCATGCACACCAGCTCATAATGATCTGTGTTATACAGTTTTCTTAATTTAATATTCAGATGTGCTGGTGAGGAGGACTAAAAGCTTATTTATGTTACAAAGGGTTTGCTCTACACGAATAACCATGCCAGCAAATACCTTTAGTGCAGATGCTGCAGTTCCTTTGCCAACATTGTTAAAGTACTTCCCTGAATAACATAAGCTATGCAGGTAAAAGAAAAGAACTCTCTTGCTGGTTACAAACTATATCTCTACAAGGGTTTTGCCAATATAGCACCATTGACTAGAGGTGTGATTTTTTTTGTCGGGTTGCTAGCTGACATAGCTATGCTGACAAAGTTTGTAACAGAGACCTAGGTTTTTGTTTTTGATGAATGGACATATAAGATGGCACTGTAACCGCTGGTTGTGTTCATGGCAGAATTATTTCCTAACACACTGGGAAGAAACCATCTGAGTCTTTTGAGTTGTTGTTGAGCCCCTCACTACTGCAGCAGTAGTTGCTGTTGTTGGAGCTGTGAAGCCTGCTGCTGCATCTGGCTTTCAGCCCACCAATGGCGGAAGAACAGTGCGATCCACTCTGTGTCAGGGGGTGGTTATGCCCCCATTCTCCTCCACAGATGAGCTGATGTGACTGTCCCTCTGCTTTAAGGAGACCATAACTCCTCAAATTTCAGTCTGCTACGGTAGTCTCCAAACAAAGAAGAAAAGGGGAGAATTCTCAATAGGCCCCAGAGCTGTAAACAGTCTGGGCTCTAGTCTGCAACCAAGCAGAGCTATAGCTCCAGCCCAGTCTGTGGGTAGGATTGCCAGGTGTCCGGTATTTCCACCTCCTGTCAGGTAAAAAAATTCAGAAAATACCGGACACCTAAAATTTCCACTGTTTTCTGATTTTTTTCCCCAGCCAGGAGGCAAAAATACCAGACGCCTGGCAACCCTAGGACACACTTGGCAGCTGAGCCCAGCTCCCAGCCTCCCCCTCCCTGGGCCAACACCCCCAGCCCCCGGACCCACTGCTGACCTGGTTCCACAGGGAAGCTAAGTTCTGGCTTGAACAAGAACACAAAATGGCCACCAGCAAAAAGCCTAAAGACCAAGGGGAAGCAATGCGTTCCCCGGGTCTTAGTGCTCAACTGCTCCCCTGTTCCTATCCCTATTCTAACTCTACAGTCACTCTGAAAGGGGCCATGCTGTTTTATTATTTATTTATTTATTTGTTTATTTATTGCTTAATAAGTCTCAGAGTCTTTTTTTTTTTTTTTTTCTGCTCAACAACTTTGGTCCCCCCCTTTTTTCCTCAACATAATTTTTTCCCCTGTGTTTTTTTTGGGGTGGTGGGGGTGGTATTTGGTATTTTTGGTTCAACCATCTGACAACCCTATCTATGGGGCTCAGGCAGGAGTGAGCACCAGGCACAGTCCATAGAGTTCATTCAGGGCAGGTCTGAGGAGTGCAGGTCTTCTGGCCTAAGGAGGGGGAGTACTTGTCATCCTATGAGTGGAATGGTCAGCGGGGGGGTTGGATCCGCTCAGCTCCACAGTATCCCAGCCTAGGTCCCTAGCAGTGGTGGAGTGTTCTGCCTCTAAGTCAGTGGGGAATCCATCTGCACCATGCTGACTTTGTATTAGGCCAGCTCTCAACCAGATTGTTTTCTAGCTTCCCTGGGCTGCTTCCTACTCTTTCTGTGCCTAGGAGTCATCTTCAGGCTCCCCAGGATATACCACCATGGAGAGTGGTAGCAACTCCTCAGTGTTGGGAGTGGCAGGGCTCTCTGGAAGCTCAGGCAGGCCCTCAGGGCAGTTGCAGTGCTCCAGTGTCCTGCTCCAGTGTCTGTCTGTCTCACCAGCTCCCTTCCAACTAAGCTGCTGGCCTGGCCTTTTATACTTCTGCTTTCTGTCCCGCCCCTCTGCTTCCAGCATGTGGGGTAGGGTCCTCCAGGTTCCTCCCACCAGGCGGCTTGAAGTGTTCCTTCCACATCCACCCAGAGGGAGGCCAGGCTTCCTTGCTACAGGTACATACCAAGAACTGGATAGAAGCATAACTTGGACCCATTCGAGTGTGCGTGTGCCTGTATATGCCACCATTTCTTTTTCTATAAATGGTAAATATTAAAAGCTTAAAGGAAATATGCTCTATATAATCTGTGTCATTGGAATGTGCTCCTACTCAGACTAAAAACATACCCGATTTAACTCAAATAGTTGGGATTACAGCTGTAGTTTATTTTAAAAGGAAAAAAACCCACATCCTTTATTCTGTAGAACACAGAATCTGCACTCCCACAGACTGAATTTGCTATAAATGAACTGTAACAGGCAAAGTCTGTACAAGATTTGCTTTGCAACAGAAACTACAAAATGGATTTTGTCTGTGCTGTGCATTTTATTGCTTCCCACAATGGGATATCATCAGAAAAATGATGAACCTAGCATGGGGGAGGGGGGGAGTAGAAAGAAAAAAAAGGCAGAGGAGTGGTTATTATCTTGACACCATCTTAGAATTATAGAAGAATAGAATTAATTATAGAATTAGGTAACTTACCTGGAGTTGTCTGGGCAGGGGACTGGTGGCGTGGGGGGTGCAGGAGTCAAGGAAGTGACTTGGGGATGTGGGGTAGGGGAGTGCAGGAGGCTGGGGGTGGGTGCAAGAATGAGGGTTGGCGGGTAAGGGGTTCAGGGGTTCCATATGGCACAGGCCTTTGCTCTTCTCCCAGCTCCTGGCCCCCTATTCCCCCCCCCCCCGTGTGCCAGGGTCATTTTCTGTCCCCTGACTCCACTCCACCCCCGCCATCTCCACGAGTATTTTCATTCCCCCAAACTACCCCCTTCTCGGCAACCAGGGTATTTTCTTTTCCCTCAGCTGCCCCCAGCTACCGGGGCCTTTTTTCTCTACCCCCCACTCCAGTGCTGTGGCCAAGTATCGGGAGGGGGGGAAGGGGAGAAGCCATGCCAGCATCACCATAGCCGAATTGTGGCCTCCCCTCTTACCCGTGCCACAGCAGGAGGGGACCGCTGCCAGCCCTTCTGCAGCCAGATGGGGGCCGAACCCTGGGGCCGGCCCCAGGACAGGATGCTGCGGCCAGATGGGAGCTGGGCACCAATTGGGGCCTTGTTGGCTAGGCTGCCACATGAGCAGCCACACTGCTCCGCCCCCAGCCCTGGCACACGGAGCAGCTGCCTGCCACGCAGCCTGTCTTGGGAGCAACTGGGCAGTCACCGCGCAGCCCATCCTGGCTGAAGCTCAAGCCCTGGGGAAGGGCTGAAGCTGGGGTCAGGGCTGCATTGTGTCTGCTTGGCTGTTCCCTGGGCAGGGCTGCATGGTGGGTGGCTGCTCTGTGTTGTGGGGCTGGAGCCAGGGCCGTGGTGCAGCTGTTCTTTTGGCCCCAGGAGCAGCCACACTGTGGCCTAGCTACAGCTCCGGCACGTGGAGCAGTGGGGATGGCCAAAAGATACATATTTGGTGCTGTACTGAGCCATATTTGGCTCGCAAGCCATAGGCAGCCGATCCCTGGTTTAGGAGGAGTTCTTAAACAAACGGACTCAAAGACAGACATACAGACACATTCTAAAATAGACAGATAGATAGCTTAGGGATGGAAGAGACCTCAGGAGGTCATCTAGTCCAACCCTCTGTCCAAAGAGAACCAACCCCAACTAAATCAACTCTGCGAAGGCTATGTTAAGTGGGTCTTAAAAACCTCTAAGGGTATGTCTACACTACAAAGTTAATTCGAACTAACGGACATTAGTTTGAATTAACTTTCATAGGCGCTACACTAGCGCTCTGCTAGTTCGAACTTAATTCGAACTAGCGGAGCGCTTCGTTCAAACTAGGTAAACCTTATTCCACGAGGACTAAGCCTTGTTCGAACTTACTAGTTCGAATTAAGGGCTGTGTAGCCCCTTAATTCGAACTAGTGGGAGGCTAGCCCTCTCCAGCTTTCCCTGGTGGCCACTCTGGCCAACACCAGGGAAACTCTATTGCCCCCCTCCCGGCCCCGGACCCCTTAAAGGGGCACGGGCTGGCTACGGTGCCCGTGCCAGGTGCAAGCCTGCCAGCACCCAGCCAGCAGACCCTGCACCTGGCACGGATAGAGCCAGCCACCCGATGCCCCCCAGCCCTCCCCCTCTTCCCGGGACCAGGCTGGGCACATCACAGCACTCGGCCATCAGACCGGCTGCACTTGCTGCAGGCTGCCATCTGGGGAGAGGGGGTAATTGGGGGGCTGCAGGAGAGCTTCCACCCCCAGAAGCCCACAGAGCCAGCCCAGTCCTCCCCATCGGGGGCTCGTACCCAATTCCTCCCTCATCTCCTTCCACTTACCCTTCCCTAGCCCCTTTTCTTGATGTACAAAATAAAGGACAATTGTGTTCAAAAATGGAATCTGTCTTTATTGAACAAAACTGGGGGAGACTGGGAAAAGGAGATGGGAGAGGGGAAGAGAGAGGCTGGGAGAGGGGAGGGCAACTACAATGATCAGGGGTTGGGAATAGGTCCCATATGAAGAGAGGCTAAAGAGACTGGGACTTTTCAGCTTACAAAAGATGAGACGGAGGGGGGACAGGATAGAGGTCTCTAAAAGCAGGAGTGGGGTGGAGAGGGTGCATACAGAAAAGTTCTTCATTAGTTCCCATAAAGAAGGACTAGAGGACACCAAAGGAAAGGAATGGGTAGCAGGCTTCAAACTAGTAACAGGAAGTTGTTCTTCACAAAGCAAAGAGTCAACCTGTGGAATTCCTTGCTGCAGGAGGCTGTGAAGGCTAGAACTAGAACAGAGTTTAAAGGGACGTGAGATCAAGTCATGGAGGTTGGGTCCATGGAGTGGTATTAGCCAGGGGGTAGGAGTGGTGTCCCTGCCCAAAGTTTGTGGAAGGCTGGAGAGGGATGGCACGAGACAAATGGCTTGGTCACTGTCTTCGGTCCATCCCCTCCAGGGTCCCTAGGGTTGGCCGCTGTCGGCAGACAGGCTACTGGGCTAGATGGACCTTTGGTCTTACCCAGGACGGCCATTGTAAGCTCAGGGCTCAGGGTTGGAGGTCTCAGTGGACCTCCTTGATTTTCATGCACACCTGCTCCTGGGTGGCCAAGCTGGCAGCTCTCCTGCCCTAGACGGCCACTTTCCTGTGCCTAGTGCGGAGATTGTGGACGAAGTCCACGATCTCCGCACTAGCCCAGGCGGGTGCCCGCCTCTTGTGGTTCCGGGCAAGCTCCCGGGAGCCGCCAGCCTGGTCCCGGGAAGAGGGGGAGGGCTGTGGGGCATCGGGTGGCTGGCTCTATCCGTGCCAGGTGCAGGGTCTGCTGGCTGGGTGCTGGCAGGCTTGCACCTGGCATGGGCACCGTAGCCGGCCTGTGCCCCTTTAAGTGATCCGGGGCCGGGAGGGGGGCAATAGAGTTTCCCTGGTGTTGGCCAGAGTGGCCACCAGGGAAAGCTGGGGAGGGCTAGCCTCCCACTAGTTCGAATTAAGGGGCTACACACCCCTTAATTTGAACTAGCTAGTTCGAATTAGGCTTAATCCTCGTAAAATGAAAATTACCTAGTTCGAACTAAGCGCTCCGCTAGTTCGAATTAAGTTCGAACTAGCGGAGCGCTAGTGTAGCACCTATGAAAGTTAGTTCGAACTAACGGCTGTTAGTTCGAACTAACTCTGTAGTGTAGACATACCCACTGATACTGGAAATGTGGACAGGATCTGATTTGTGTCAGATTTGGACATAGATACAGCGATTAGGGATGTGAATGGGTAACCGGTTAACTGGGAAGCATCACCATTAATGGGCTGGGAGTCGGCAGCCTCATGCGACGGGGGAGGAAGGAAGCGGCAGTGGGTGGGAAGGGTGCCGGACCCACCCCCCCACTGCCACTTTTGCCCAGCGCTAGCCTGGCGACTCCCAGCCTGTGAGCCCACGTGGTCTGGGAGCCAGCCCTCCCCCATCCCCCAACTTCCACTTTCACCCTCCTAATTCCCCTGACTCCCAGCCCATGCAGAAGTAGCCAGTCTGGAACAGCCCCTTCCCACAGCGTCTTCCCACCTGCCCCCATTTTATCTGTGTAACTTAACATTTAACTTGTTAATTGGTCAAATACGATTTTACATCCCTAATAGTGTGTGATGACAACAAGCAAAATAAGGGACTCTGGGGGAAAGTGCAGACAGTTTTATGTAGTTGCTTTGGCCAGCTCTGTGCACGTTTTGTAGTTTGGCTTCACTGTCTGCTTGAGGTTCCCCTTGTGAATAGGGTGTAGAGCCAGGCTAGCAGCTCTGTGCAAACTCCCCTCCTCCCCCCAGTCTAGTAACTACTTCTGGTAAAAATGGCTATGCCTGGGGAATCCCCAGGTCCACAAATTTCTGCTGTTGCAACAGCTACAGTGGGATAATAGTAATGCTAGGGACTGGATTTTCTCAGAGCCAGCCCCTAGGCTCAGTGGAATGCAAAGTTGGCACCGCTGCATATCTCCCCACCTCAATGAGAGTGTCTCCTCTCATAACTGAGACCTTAGCTCCATATTTCTTTCAAATAGACTCCCTTGTGCTTGGGCTCTGTTGAATAGCCGGCTGTCAGCCACATAATTATGATTTGGGTCTTTTTAACACACATTTTTATACGAGCTTTACAACAAGAGAGGAATAACAGGATCACACATGGGGTATGTGAGGAGGCATTTGTAATCCCTTTGGCTAGTCTCTGGATACTGAAACAGTGCTCAGTTACGTGTTTTTTTCACTGGAGAACCTCTTGAGCTTTTCATCTTTTGAACGCAGCAGGATCCTGTATGATTACTGCAGCCTGATGCAAAAAGAGCAAGGGGCAGGGGCCGTGTGGTCTGGAGAATGCTGGCAAATGTTATTTAAACTGTAGGGGTACGTCTAGACTACATGGCTCCGTCGACGGAGCCATGTAGACTTGTTGTTTTGGAAAAGGGAAATGAAGCCGTGATTTAAATGATCGCGGCTACATTTACATTTACATGGCTGCCGCGCTGAGCCGACAAACAGCTGATCAGCTGTTTGTCGGCTCGTGCGCTAGTCTGGACGTTCCCCCTGTCGACATCAAAGCCCTTTGTCGGCAGCCCCGGTAAACCTCATTCCACGAGGAATAACGGGGCTGCCGACAAAGGGCTTTGATGTCGACAGGGGGAACGTCCAGACTAGCGCACGAGCCGACAAACAGCTGATCAACTGTTTGTCGGCTCAGCGCGGCAGCCATGTAAATGTAAATGAAGCCGCGATCATTTAAATCGCGGCTTCATTTCCCTTTGCCTATGTGTCTAATCTACATGCCTCTGCCGACAGAGGCATGTAGTCTAGACACAGCCTAGAAGCGCAGCAGATTGATGATAAGGCCATTAGTGCTGATAATGCTACTTATGGCTCTCCTCAGCATTCCAGTGTCACGTTTTATAACCATTTAATTACCACCTGTTTTAAATACAGCCGAGATTTACCATTACAAACAACTCTGTCACTGTCTTGTTGATGATAACAAAGTAGAGTGTGTTGACAGAGTAGACAGATGGTAACAGCTCTGCTCATCCTATTATGTGTCTATATCAATAATAGGCCTAATAGTGGATCTAGTTTTCCTTTTATAAAACATACTCTTTTCCTGTAATGACTCTTTTAATTTGGTAACATTTTCTTTCCTAAAGCGACGAGGAGTCCTGTGGCACCTTATAGACTAACAGATTTATTGGAGCATAAGCTTTCTTGGGCAAAGACCCACTTCATCAGATGAATGTACAGGCAGTCCCCGGGTTACGTCAATCCGACTTAAGTCGGACCCCTAGTTACGAACGGAGGGGGCACCCCTAATGCGGGGTGCCTCCCCCACTGTCGCCACCTCTGGCGGCGCGGGGGGGCACTTCCCCCCAGCAGACCAGAGAGACGCGGAGCTAGCGCCCCCCCAACCAGCAGACCAGGGAGACGCAGAGCAGCTTTTGTCGCCGCGGAGGACGCGGGCGGCGGGACCACCCTCGTTGCCCTCATCCTCCGCGGTGAGTAAAGCCGCTCCGCGTCTCCCTGGTCTGCTGGGAGGGGGCGCAGCTAGTGCGCCCCCCCCCAGCAGACCAGGCTTTTCTCGCCGACGCCTGGGGTAGAGCAGCTGGGGGGCTGCCAGGTTGGTCCCACAGTGCCGAGGTGTGGCGCTACTGAACCAACCCAGCAGCACCCCAGCTACTCTGCCCCAGGCGTCCCGAAGTCAGCCGCTGCTGAAACTGACCAGCGGCTGACTACAGGAAGCCAGAGGCAGAGCTGCTCTGCCCCGGGCTTCCTGGAATCAGCTGCTGATCAGTTTCAGCAGCAGCTGACTTGGGGATACCTGGGGCAGAGCAGCTGGGGTGCTGCCGGGTTGGTCCAGTAGCGCCAAGGAGCGGCGCTGCGGGACCAACCCGGCAGCACCCCAGCTGCTCTGCCCCAGGCATCCAGATTCAACCGCTGTGGAAACTGATCAGCGGCTGATTCCAGGAAGCCCGGGGCAAAGCAGCTCTGCCTCGGGCTTCCTGTAGTCAGCCGCTGGTCAGTTTCAGCAGCGGCTGAATCGGGGACACCTGGGGTACAATATGTACCAGTTCCGACTTACGTACAAATTCAACTTAAGAACAAACCTACAGTCCCTATCTTGTATGTAACCCGGGGACTGCCTGTAGTGGAAATTCCAGAGGCAGGTCCTAGTTACAACAGTAATCTTTTCCTCAATGTTTAATTTTATTCTATGTTGTTAAAGGGTTTTGTCTCCCACCTCCTTTATCAGTCCTTGTGAATGTTACAGGTTAGAGTTTGACTATACACAAAATTATCAAGGACATCAACGTGTCCTAAAGTCATCTTAGCAGCTGCCAGAAGGGTCTTCAGGACATAAAGGGATCTTTGATTAGTACAGCTCTCTTCTAGTGAGTCAGTGCTGCTGTGGAGCTGCTATCTAATAATCTAAGAATCCTGATATGTGAGAATGGTATGTAATGGTATGACTATTGTATGTGGCCTGGCCAGTGACGGAAAGTCACTATAGAAATCTGGAGGTTATTATAATTTATTATATGAATGCAATGTTCTAACTGAGCTATTGGAAGTACTGGCATGGATCTAACACAGTGGCAGACAAGGCAAAGGTGGAAGCTGGTAGCTTCAAGGATGTTCTATTGTGTCTCCAGTGAAATGCCACTGCTGAGAGCCTAGAGATCAAGAAGACACTAAGCAGAATAAAAACATCTCTCAAAAGAGGCTGTCACAGAGAAAGTTGTTGTGGAGAGAGTCTGAAGAAGTTGGTCTTTCCCATAGTCCAGGGAATGTTAAGCCCTTGGGAGAAGCAGGCACCCATATAGATTGCTCATTTTTTTAAGATCTGATTTCTCTTAAGTGTTTTGGCAACAAATAAAGACATTGCTCTAAGCAGGTTGTTTGGTCACTGGTTTCTACTGCCACTGCTCACTGAGGGAAAAGAACACCAGGTACTGAATGTAAGTCCGGCTTGCTGAGGTAATCACTGTTAGGCTTAGGTCTGCAGGCCTGTGCCTGGTCTGAGAATGGGAGAATGGTGTGATTTCCCTTCCCACTTTCCTCAAGAGTGATGATGACCCAGGGCCTGACAGCTGAGTGATGTGCAGTTGAAGAGACAAGGAGTCAGAGATGCAGATAGCCTGGTAACTGTGGCAGCCAATCCTTCTCCCTGTGGCTAGCCTGGGGGTTATGACTAGGAGAAAGGAATTATATCCTTAGGCTGTGCCTAGACTGGCAAGTTTTTCCGTAAAATCATCTGCTTTTGCGGAAAAACTTGCCAGCTGTCTACACTGGCCGCTTGAATTTCCGGAAAAGCACTGACAATCTCATGTAAAATCATCAGTGCTTTTCCGGAAAAACTATGCTGCTCCCGTTCGGGCAAAAGTCTTTTTCTGAAAGACTTTTGTGCAAAAGGGCCAGTGTAGACAGTACTGTTTTCTGCAAAAAAGCCCCGATCGTGAAAAAGGCATTCGGGGCTTTTTTGCAGAAAAGTGCGTCTAGATTGGCCATGGATGCTTTTCTGCAAAAAGTGCTTTTGCGGAAAAGCATCCTGCCAATCTAGATGCACTTTTCCGAAAATGTTTTTAATGGAAAACTTTTCCGTTAAAAGCATTTTCGGAAATTCATGCCAGTGTAGACGTCGCCTTAAAGTGCCTCTACGATGCCTAAATAACCCCATAGGGCTCTGTGCAGTGGTACAGCTTAGTACAAGGCCACAGTGAATTGTACGAAGGAATCAGTCTGATGCAAACCAAAAGTGGTTTTAGGCCACCTTTGCACTCACAGAGCCCCATGGAGCTGCACTGCATGGTCTGTACTCAGTGCAGTTATATGAGCTGTGTAAGTCTGCCATGCCCTCCCAGACCTGCATCTGTGTAAGAGCCAGTTACAGTCTAGCTTTTGGTATAATGGAGAGCACATAAAACTGTCCAGTCCTCTTCATATCTAATTTTAAGTAACTGAATACCCTGTTGTGCCTCAGGCCATGAATGTAAGTCCTGCTGTCCCCCAAATGAGCAGACCCCTCCACCCCAACTCTGTCTTGTTGACTGAACAAGTCAGAACCTGGGTAATGTAGTGACTTAGTAACCCCAAGGTGAGCTCTATAGGGTATGTACAGTGCACAGTGAAGACAATATATGGGTTAGGCTCTGGTTCTGTTCCCATTGAAGTCAACAGAGATTTTGACTTTGATCTTTAAGGGAGCAGGACTGGACCCTCGAACTCTGTGTGGGGTTACATCAGAGATTAATTGAGCTCTTTGCCTATAATCTAAGCTCCTCAAGACAGAGGCCTGCTTCAGTTTTGTTTTGGTGTTTTTCATTTGTAAGGCACTAATTAACTGGTGGTACTATATAAAAATAGGAATAAGATAGCTGTGCTTATTGTTTAGCTCATGACATTTTCTTTTTAATTGTGAGACCAAACCAAGCAGACCCACGTGACAGAATAACATTTCTGAAGAATGCTAACCCACCTGTCTGTCACTAGTCCTCTGCTGCAGCCTTTTCTTGCCTCTGGGAGAGGGAGGAACGAGGGAGGTGGGTTTGGAAAGGCTGGCAATGAGGGCATCCAGCACATATTATAAATGTTAAATTGTTTGTCGGTTTATGACATTTGCTGAAATCTAGGGTTTCAAAGTTGTCCTTTAAAAATTGGAGCACACATTCGCTTTGGCAAGGAGCCTAAAGGTCAACTTGTTTCATGTGACTGATCTCTCCAGAGCAATGTTATAACAGCCTGAGCTTGTGGACCTGGGCAAACATTCAACGAACGTTATTGCTCTTGATGCTCTCCACAGAGGCCTGGCTCTGTGCCATACGAGTCAATGGGAGCTCTGCCATTGGCTTCTAAGCCATAATAAGTGCATAGACTGTAAGCCCCTTGGCACAGGCACTATCTTTTTATCCTGTTTGCACAACATCTAGCACTGTGGGGTCCCATTCGATTCTGTATTAATCTGCTGGTTGCACCCTGCTCAGTGCCATAGTAACACAAGTAATAATAGTCATTTGAGCTGGAGTTCTTCAGCTAGTCACCCAAGTGAGGAGGGTTTGACCTTAATATTTTCTCCCAGTTCCCTCCACCAGCTATTCCAGCACTTCAGGTTATTTTCTCCTGTTATTCTTGTCTGAATATTGGACCTGAGTCAACTCCTACTGAAGTTAAATCTTTCAACTGACTTTATTAGAACTTGGAACTGGCCTTTAAGATTGTACGTTCTTTTGAGCAGAAATTCTGCTTTGATTTAGAGTGTCAGACAGCTATAAATAATCGTAAAAAAACCCTGTGACTCAAGGATATCTGGCAGATGCCAGCTTGCAGAAGGCACAGGGCTACACAGGGTGACTGAAGATCCTCTGCACAGGGGCATCAAAATGGGGGGGGGGGGGGGGAAGCGACAGGGAGTCCTGTCGCTTTTTGCAGACCCTCAGGGTAGGGTTGCCAGATGGCTGAAAGAAAAATACCAAACACTCCCCCCCTAAAAAAAAAACCATCAGGAAAAAATTTTGTTGAAGGGAAAAAAAAGGGGGGGGGGCGGGACCAAAGTTGTTATTGCACATGTCCAGTATTGTCTGATTTTTTTTTACTGGACAAAGCGCACAAAAACCGGACTATCCGGTACAATACCGGACACCTGGCAACCCTACCTCAGGGTGAGCAATGGGAGAGAGGGGAACAGAGAGGAGTGTGCAGGGGTAGAGACCTGGGGAGAAGGGATGGTGGGAGTGCAGGAGCTCAGGAATGGGGTGGCAGTTTGGGGAGAAGGTGATGTAAGGGCTGAGGCCTCAGGGAAGGGGAAGTATAAGGGGCAGGGCCACAAGGTGCCAGTACATAGAGCCCTGCAAATCTGAGGATATCTGCGTTATATTGATGGGCATCTGCTAGGGTTGCCAGGTGTCCAGTTTTGAACTGGACAGTCCAGTATTTGAGCTTTCTGTTCGGGAAACAAATTGAGAAAATATCAATGTCCGGTATTTTCTAAACGAGATGTAATGTAGATTGTGATGTAATGACAAGTGTGTCCGGTATTTTTGTTGAAACCATCTGGCAACCCTTGTATCTTCCTCTGCAGATGTGGATGTGGATGTCCACAGCTCATTTTTTGCAGATACAAATGCAGATACGAATACAAATTTTGTATCTAGTACCCTGCAAATTTGTGGATATCTGCTTTATATCTGCAGGTATCTGTATCTGTGGATATGAATGCAGATACCCATGGCTCATTTTTGCAGAGATAGATGTGGAGAGGGCTACAAATTTTGTATCTGCACAAGGCTCTACCAGTAGCTCCCTCACTCTTAGGGAGCTTCCGTCACTCCTGTCCTTGCATCTGTCAACTATCTGATGGTTCTTCAAAAATATCATGTAAGGTCTCTATTAAAACAGCGTGACACTTGTTGTCATTGTGAGATGTCTGTATGGAAAGTACTTGAAGCACTCTGTGTATATACAACAGTTATATTCTGTGCAATGTGGCAACAGATTTGCACTTGAACTAAAAAAGGAAATACATCTCAAGTACATAGCTGTCACTGTTTTCTATCCCAGAGCCTACCTCTGGCTGGCAAAGATGTGCTTTCAGCCCCATCTGCAAAAGTTGCTTCTGCACTGTACCGTAGAGAAAATCTATTACAAATTGGACCTCCCTGGTCCAGCACCCTTGGGTCCTGACCAGTCCCAGATGAGGGATTTTGCTGGACTAGGGAATGTAATATCTGCCCCTTTCACCCCCGCTACCAGTCCCCTCAGCCCTAGACTGGCCATCAGCCTCCTGGCCAGCTCCCCCTCTCCCCACTGCCAGCCCTGCTACTCTGTCAGTCTTCCCGCCCCCCCAACACACACCTTCTCTGCTAAGTCAGGCAGCCTAGCTCACCTGGCTCATGGCCCTGCCAGGCAGCCCAGCTGTGTTGCACCTGGCAGCCCAGCTGTGGGGAGCCCAGCCACTGGCCCTCTATCAGGACTCTCTGGTCCTGGGACATCCGTTGCCCTTCTAGGCCACTGGTACTGCTGGATCAGAGAGTCCCGGTTTACAGAGGTTCAACCTGTAGTATGACAGCGAACAAGCCCATTTAGGGCTTTTTCTTTCACATTCCTTTTGTGTTACAAGTTTTGGTTTCTTAAGCAAGTTTCTACCCAAGACTTATGGGACAAAGATATATACAGGCCTTTCTTTGAATCTCCTTTCCATTTTTATTAAGAGCCTTTGATACTTAATGGCAAGTACATGAAGATGAATAAGCTGAAAAACAAAGCTTGGGACAAATAGGGCTTACTTAATGTTGATACAGGGTCCCAGAGCTAAAATCTCCCAATCTTGTAGTGGCACTGAAATGCTTTAGAGCTTGATTGGTCCTTGAATACAGTGTGAAACTGCAACCAGTGAAAATTGCTCACACAAGTTACTTACAATACATCCTACCAACTGCATAGCTCCTCTCCGGGCAAGCTGTTTCCTGCAGTACCGTTCCTACAACTGGGGCGGGGGTGGAGGTGGGGGAGAGCAGCAGTGGTTGGAGCTGGTTCCTTCCCCCGTAAGTCGTATCCCACCTGTGAGGCTTGCTCCCCGCCCGCCTCGTAGGAAGGGGGTGCAGAGCTGGAGTGCCAATGAGGACTCCCCACTGCAGAGGGAGGGCGAGCACCAAGCCCACAGCCCACCTGCAAGATGGTTATGGACCACTAGCGGTCTGAGGACCACACTTTGCAAACCACTGAATAGACCAATCCCATTTTTTGGTGTACACCAGGCTTTAGTGACTTGCAGCCTCTATTATCGACCTGCTGTGCTGAAGTCGGCCAAAAACATGTTTGAAAAGCAATTAGCAGCCTGTGAAAAACAATACATTTTACTGTTTTAACCTGATTCTGGCCTGCCTGGAACATGTTGAATTGGCATTTGTGATCAGTGAAAAAAAAACTATCTTGATATGCCAAGTCAACTGCACTCGCTGCTCAGCAGCTGCTACAGGCAACCTTGTCCTATGGAGAAGCTGGGTGAATGTGCTGGCATTAACAACTGAACAATGTAAAAGCCTGGGTGGACGGAAAAATTTTCTTGTCAGTAAATTGAAGATTAAAGAAATTGTGTAAGGACAAAAAAACAGTGTCCATTTTCTGGGATATTTAAGAGTCCACTGAAAGTTTGAAACACAATTGTATTTACATGATATGGGCCATCTGTGAAATAAGTGTTGTGTACTATAGTAAATCCCAACATTTTCTTTAAAGCTACATGTTAAACCCAGAAGGGTTTAAGACTCAAGTTATGGAATAGCAACCCTTTCAGATTCACTTTCTTCTTCAACAGGATTTAAGGCCATATTCCATTGACTAAAGGGCTTAGTCCATTGTAGGAAATGCTCAGTTGGTAACAGGAGCAAGCCTCTTGTAGCATGCCGGACCTCAGAGAAACTTCCCGATACTATTTAAAAATGATAAACCTACGATAGAAATAGTTCTTTCCTTCTTCCAAATGTAAAGTTATGCTGCCTGCCAACCCAGGAGGGCTACCTTCAGTCCTGGACCGGTGACAGGTTTAAGGTCCTATAATGTGTGACTCGTCAGAGATATGGATGGGAAAGTTATATTGTCGTTAAAAAGAGATTTTCAGCTGCTTGCTGTAGTTTGTGGTGACACAGGGGTAATGCCACGATTCTGTGAATGCAGAGTTGGGTTTCTGTAGTGGTTTCTTCAGTTGCTGAGTTGCTGAGCAATTCCTCTTTTCAAAAAGCGCTGTGCTTCTCATGAGTCTCTGGTCGATTGTTTTAATTCTTTTGCTTCGTTGTTGGAGTTTTGCTGTTTGTGTTTAGTGGAAACAGTACTCTCAGGGTATGTCTACACTAGCCCCCTAGTTCGAATTAGGGTGGCTAATGTAGGCATTCGAACTTGCAAATGAAGCCCAGGATTTAAATATCCCGGGCTTCATATGCATGTTCCCGGGCGGGCGCCATTTTTAAATCCCCTTAGTTCGAACTGACTGCCCGCAGCTACACGCTGATTTGTATGTCTTGCTACTAGTAGTATGGAATGTCTTCAAAGCACATCTGAATCTTTTCACTCTATACTGTGGGTCCAGTTCTCACGACTGTAAGGTCCCATGATGCTGTTTTGGCTGCAAAAGTCTATAAAGAGGAAGGAAATTGCCTTGGGAATAATTCCTGCATAGGGTCTCAGGCAGCATAGAGCTGATACAGGAGCTTTGTGGAAGCCTATTACCAATCCTATGTGATGCTGATGACAACAGGGGAAGGTGAGGGCAGGGAGGAGGTGAAGTAAGAGTAAATAATACTGCTTTTATTCTCTGCTTTCCAGAGTCCATGGAGGGAGGGGAATTCTTTAGAGGCAGAGCATAAGTTGGAGCACCCTTGAGGTTGCGCTAACGCACACCAAAAGCTGATTGCCCCAGGATATAAAGAGCAGAGGGACAGACTAGCTGAAAATGGAATCCTGGGTGGAGCAAGGGACAGAGTTAGCACTGATAACTCGGTCATTGACTTTCAGTGTGACTTTGAGGAAGTTGTTTAGTTTGTTTGTGTCAGTTTAGCCATCTGTAAAACAGGTATAATAATACCCAGTGTAATAACTTCCCTTGATGTGTGCCAGTTCCAGGATGTCCTGCACTATTTCATGATTTGTGTGACTACTGAAGTAATGGCATGTTCCAAAAACATAATGCCCTTATTTTTCCTCACAATCGCTAGAGGTTGATAAATTTGTTCTGACACTTCAGCTTATTCATGTAAATAGAAAAATTATAGTGTACTGACAACACCAGACACCTTGAATTTCATCGGAGAGTATGGGTGATTGGAGAGATAACGATACAAAGTAACAGAAGAAAAATGAGCACACTTGTAAGGCACATCAAAAGCTGTGACTTCATTTCTGAAGTTTAGATACACTACTTTAAATGCAAACCTTACTTTTAAGAGTATTAGTGAACACTGCTTGGCATTGTGAAGAGGGGGAAGCCCTGGCAAATATAAGTAGTATAGTTGGCTACCAAAGAAAATTTGTAGTTTGTTGCATGCACTTTAGTGTCTCATATCATATTGTTTTGTGGATTTGCAAGACTTTGACATAGCTTACCCTGTAACCATGAAAAAACACCTTATAAAAAAAAGTACAGGCAACCCCTGCACTTACGACCTATATGGTTCCTGGAGAACTGTCGTAAGTCGAGCTGTCGTAAGTCAAACCCTTATTTCCCACAGGTGCAATGTTATAAATGGGGGTTTCGTTCCTGGCCCGCTTTGCCTCCTGGGAGTTGTAGTCCCCAGCGCACCAGGCTTGAGAGGCCACGCTGGGCTGGAGCAGGGCGGTTGCTAGGGACGGGCCGCGCAAATATCCCAGGCCCACACCGGTGTTGATCAGGGCCTTGGGCAAGGCCCCAGTGTGGAGGGGCACCAATTCAAACACCACTCACTTTGCCTCGTGGGAGTTGTAGTCCCCAGCACGCGCAGGGTGCCAGTTCAAATGCTGCCCGCTTTTCCTCTTGGGAGTTGTAGTCCCCAGCTCGCCAGGCTTGAGAGGCCCCACTGGGCCAGAGCAGGGTGGTCGTAAATGCAGGGGGTTGTAAGTCAGGCGGTCGTAAGTCAGGGGTTGCCTGTAGGCCTCTGGAGAAAATCAAAGGATGGCAATGTAGCCATGATACCAATCTTTCACTATGAAAGAGTCAGACACTTCTAGTTACAAAGCTTACCCTGTGCCCACGAAAGCTCATGATACCATCTACATGTTTTATTAGTCTATAAAGTGCTACCAGATCATTTGTTGTTTTTTAAGTTTATCCTGTACAGACTAACTGGGCTACCCCCTGAGCTTCTGTATATGCATACAGTAAGGCTATGTCTAGACTGCAAGCCTCTTTCGAAAGATACTTTCGAAAGAGCCTCTTTCGAAAGAGAGCGTCTAGACTGCACGTTGAACTTTCGAAAAAGCGGCTTGCTTTTCCGAAAGAAAGCATCCAGTGAGTCTGGATGCTCTCTTTCGAAGAAACTCTATTTACATTGAAGAACGCCTTCTTTCGAAAGAGGAACTTTCGAAAGAAGGCGTTCTTCCTCGTGAAATGAGGTTTACCGCCATCGAAAGAAAAGCCGCGTTCTTTCAATTTAATTTCGAAAGAACGCGGCTTGAGTCTGGACGCAGGGGAAGTTTTTTCGGAAAAAGGCTACTTTTCCCGAAAAAACCCCTGAGTCTGGACACAGCCTAAGAGATGTACCCTATGTATGCAAATTTCATTTTTCTTAGACTAGACACTTAACATGGAACTAACTGGCTTACTCATGGCAAGATTCTTCAGTACTTTGGCTATAGTTAACATATGTCTTTAAATTATTAGGACCTGGCCAATAACCACCTGTCCACTTACCTGGTAGATTTACCTTTCCGCTGCTCTTGGTTGATTTGTTGTGTCTCTTCAGGGCAGTGCCCGAGTTGTCTTTAATGTCAGGCCCTAAGCAACAATGAGCGTTCACTTTTTAAACTTTACATAACTTTTAGGTTTTGTGGGACATGTACCAAAAAAACCTTACATTTTTTTATGAAAATATGTATGGAAATGTATTGTTTTGTTATCTTATTTAGGGAAAGCATAATCTTACTAAAAAAAAGAGAGAGATGAATTACCTTTGTATTGAAACTTGCCACTAGAATTCATAGATTTCTCACAAGTCATAGTTCATGACAGAATTTAAAATTGAGGTGAGTGGGCAGTAATGATTGTTCGAAGAAAAAATGTTGAGACAGAAAATAAATATAGTAAATTGAAGGATCAGGAGGGAAAGTTCCTTTGCTTATGTTAATGTTTGTAATAGGTACCTAGCGGAAAGAGGATATAAATTTTGCAACAGAGTTCTCAGAACTATAGAAAAATTACTAATTTAATCTAGGATATGAATAGACCAATGTTCAGTTCTGGATGGGACTATGTTGCCAGAGCTTGTTATAAAAGGTGTCTGTTTATTGAAAAGGGCACAGTCAAAACATTCTTAATAATGTTAATAAATTGGTAATCGCCTCCCCTCCAGATTTATAATAGAACATTGGAAGTTTGAAATCTGGTTCCGTATTAAGAAATGTCTAGCCACAGTTTCCACCCCTACTCCATTGAAATAAAATTCTGTCTGGTTGTCTGTCTAAACTTTTTGCTCTATCACTTATGTATCATAGTTTGGGAGAACTGTATGGTTGTTCACAAGTGCTTAGTTAAAGACACTGATTTTTTTTTTCTTAAAGAGCACTGACACCTCTTTTTTAAATAAAATAGAATGCAAGCATACATAGACAGAATTACTGTACACAGATAAAGAAAAATGTGTTGGTCACACTTTGGGCCAGTAGGGTTGTCACTTCTCCAGGCCTGGCCTGGAGTCTCCCAGAATTGGTATCAATCTCCTGGTGACTATTGAAAGCAACTCTGGATATTTTAATAGGATATTTTAAGAAAATGACATTGTCACATGGGAAAAATTTTTTCCTGGAAGGGCTTCAGTCAGAATTGGCAATCCTAATGATTAGTGAACCCTGTGTCTTTAAGAGCTGAAGCAAGATATGAAGAGTTAAATGGAAATCTTTGTCCAGTTCTTACTTTTTGTGTGTGCGAGACACATTATAGGATATTTGTACTCTCTCAGAATATTAAACTTTTCTGATTTGTAGAATGTCATTTAACAGAGATCTGCGGCTGTTGACAGATCAAGAAGTTTAGTATTTCAGAATCTTTTGGCATGCAGTAAAGGTAATAAATACTTGAGGTGGCGTATGTTTGATCATGAGAACAGGTGTTGTTTCTGAAGGAAAGAGGATGGAAACTTAATACCAACAAATGTACAGTAATACTTGCTCTGATTTTTCCACTTCAGCATACAAATGACTAAACTATTTCCTGTGGCCCTATCGTACAAACCATAATTTTGCTTGTTTTCCTGGAGTAAATGATAACACTGTTAGTTTATCAGTGTTAGTTTTGATAACAGCACTTATAGCTAATTAAGGCAAGATTCTCCCCTCATTTTCTATCTCAGCAGTGGCACAGATTTAACTGAAGGTTTGCCCTTTGGTCTCAGTATTAGAATTAGAGACAAACTATACAGTCATTGATATTTATGCAGTCCTAATGTAAAGGAGAACAGAAATTGAAACTATGGTCCTGATCTTTCTCAGAGTTACTACACCTGTGTTATTCTAAAGTAACTAAATTGACAACAACCACAGATAATGCAGGATTTATGCTGTAGTAGCTATGAACTGAAGTCAGTCCTGTGTGCGTTACATGGAAAAGCTTCACTGAAAAATAACTTGTTGAGATATTTAATTCTGAATTGCTCTGAAACTGTCTTGGTACTGAACCCACTGCATTTGAAATTCTAGTATATGATATTTCTGTAAAGCAAAGGCCACGTCCCTGTTGAATAATCAAATTGCTCAGCTGATCTGGCCTTTCTGGAGCCTGCCCAGGCACATGTAGGATGACTGCTGTCTGGATTCTGCTTCTTCCCAGGTTTTTCTACAATGTCTCTTTGCAAACATTTGTGTTACTGGGGGTAGATAACACTGGCTGTAGTGGCATTAGATTAGTTGGCCCTGGTCTTTTTTCCATTCTGCTGCTTTGGTGGTGTGTTTGCATTCGCCCTCTCCTCTCCTACTGACAGTGGTCCATGTAGACCAGGCCTGGGCAAAATATGGCCCACCTACTGAATCCAGCCCACGGACGCAGCGGGGAGTCCCAGGCGGGCTCCCCTGCTTGCCCCACACGCCACTCAGAAGAGTGGCTGCAGGGTCCTTTCTCTTTCAAAACTGTGATCCCAGAGGGGAGGGGTGGGGAAAGCTTCAGATGCTGCCCCTGCCCCCAGCACAATGCCATTGGCTGGGGGAGCTGCCTGTTCGAATAACAAGGAGCACACAAAGCACCATGCTCTCCCTCCCCTCCAGCTCAGTTATTCACACAAGCACATGGCCCTGCAGCCTGTGCAGGAATGGGGCAGGCAAGCAGGCTGGCTGGCTGGTTGAAAAACGTTTTAAGCTCTGCAAGCATTTAGCTCTGCAGGCAGGCAGTCTGCTGGCTGGTAAGTCTGCTGGCCAGAGCTTGCCTCTGGCACTCTAGTTCATCCCTTCCCCAACCCTTTGCTGCCCCACTCAACATAACCAAACCCTCTGTCCCCTTCCCGCACCCATGCCCCCTCCCAGATCTGGCACCCCAATTCCCTGCCCCAGCTCACAATCCCCTCCTACCTTCGGTTACAACCCAACCTCCTGCATCCAAGTCCCTTTCCCTAGATCACAAACCACCCCTGAAACCTAGTCCTTCATCCCATACTCCACACCTCCTCCATTAATATAATGTCATGGAAGACTGCGGCCCTCCACCACTTTCCAAAATCTTTGAGTGGCCCCCCCATCAAAAATTATTGCCCACCCCTGATATAACCATTCATATGGTTCTTATACAGGTTGGACCTCCCTGGTCCGGAACCCTTGGGACCTCAGTGGTCCCAGATGAGGAAATCTGCCAGTCCAGGTAAGGTCCCCTGCCACTGGCCCCCTGAGCCTGCCACCCCTTCTTGCTGTTGGCTCCTTTGGCCCAGCTGCTGGCTGACACATCTGCCCTGGCCATGCTGCCAAACCTGCTGCTCCAGCCCCATTGCCAGCCTGTCAGCACGCAGCCCTAGCCCCGCTGCTGGTGGCATGTGTCCCTGGCTGAGCTGCCCTGTTCCAAGCTGGGTTGCCGTGGCAGCACCAGCCCAGCTGCCAGCCAGCACGCAGCCCCGATAGGGCTGCCGGCCTGCCCCAGGGCCCCCAGCTGGGTTGCCATAGCCCCGGCTCCACTGCTGTGGTCCCTGAAGGGCTTTCCCTGCTGGGCTGCTGCGTCTCGGCCTTACTGCTAGCCAGGCTGCTGTGGCCCTGCTCCCACTACTGGGCCAGCATGCAGTCCCAATCTGGCTGCCGTAGCATAGCCCCACTGCCAGGCTGGCACATTTGGGCTGCTCCTGCCCTGCTACCATGGCCCCACTACTGCCACGGGGCTGCTGAGGCCCTGGCCCTGCTACCACCAAGCCTCCTTGTGAGCAGGGCTCTCAGCTGCTGGCCCACCTGCCCTGAGGCTCTCTTGTTCAGGAACATATATGGTACTGCTAGATCACAGATGTTGCTGGATCAGGTAGTCCCAGTTTAGGGAGGTGCAACCTGTTCTAGGTCTTTTCCATGGTTATCAGGACATCAGCATAGTTGCTTTGTCAGTATCGTACAATGCTTTCCCTCCCCTCTTTTGTGCCATATCACCTGTGATAAGACCTGTGTCGGAGAGAGGGAAAGCCAGTGCAAAATAATGCCCTTCAATCCACTTAAGCAAGAAGGCTAAATACTGTTCTCGTTGGATTCCACCCTTATGGGCTTCCGCAGTATCAAGATTTGGCCCTGAATGCAAGGCTGATGGGCGTCTTAATTGTTATGAGGGGCTTGCATTGGCTCTCTGCACAGAGCTAGCTCATCCTGAGAGAGGATAAATAAGAAAAAAGTTTCCATCTGGAAACAGGATCTAGGATAACTTGAATGACTGTCTTCAATGAAGTTTCTTGCTTGGGTGAATTTTTCCATTAGCATTTGCACACCTTGGAAAATAGTCTTTTAGGTTTTATTTTTTTGTTTACCAAGCAACTAATGAAGTTGGCAATTAAAAAGGGCTTCCTTAAGAGAATGCACACAGTTTGCATGCCCTCTAACTCTCCCTGCAAGGTCTTGAGACTCTCTCTTTGAGCCGGTTAGGGCACTTTGTTCCTTTCAGTTTCTCTTTGTCAACCTCCACTTCCTGGCCATGCTTCCGTGGTAATGAAGGAGATTTACTGAAGGCCATTCTTTTGTTTTTTAAACAGAACAATTTGAATATGTCTATAGGAGTTAGACTCTTCAGGAGCATGTATGATAGAAAAGTTGACAAGATTTACCTGTAACACTCTCGTCTTAAGATATTTTCTTTTGTCATCTGTGCACAGTTACAAAGACTTAATTGTGGGGACCTGGGACTTGGCAGAACTGTGTGTAAATGAAGTGCTTTTTTGGAAGCTGCATTGCCTGCCTTCCAAATTACAAAAAAAAAAAAAAAGCATTTGAACATATGTCAGTGGATTAATTCATTTGACTACCGCTTTCACCTTTTTTTTTTTTTTTTTTGGTGGGGGGGACATGAGAGGAGGTTGGTTCTGCAGAATGGAATTTTAATTGCTTGACCACAATTATGAATTTGCAGTGCGGCAAAAGGGCATGATTATTAATTAGTACTGACTACAAGGTTCTCTGGCACTGGGTTGTAGCATCAACAGGATGAGTTTAGACAGCTCCAGACTGAAATTACAGTCTTCCAATACATCTAGTTATAATTATGTAATGACTAGATTTTCAGTCCCTGTGGATTAAACCACGTACTAAGAATACACACTCTGGTTTCTTAAAGAAAACGGTAGAAAATTAATGAGATGTTAATACTTCATGATAACAGCTGCTCTTATATACTATTCAGTGGCTTTTCCTATCCCTTTTTACTAAGTGCTTTTGGTTTGGTCCATTGTAGACCTTAGATTAAAAAATAAACAACAACCAAACATCTCAGTGATTTCTGCTGCTTCTTTCAATCACTATTAGAAACTTGTGTGTCACTGTATCTGAGAAGAAGCACCATCTCTGGTATTTTCTGTTCCTAACATGGAATTTATCAGCAGTCATTACTTTCTCTTTTTTCTATTAATAATCAGTATTTGTATTCTATATTATAGTTTTTGAGTATTAGGGGCCTAACCTTGAAGTGAATGGTAAAACACCCATTGAAGTTAGTGGGTATAGGCCCCTTTGATACCAGAGTATGAAACAGAAATGATTAGGCCTATAATGTATATTACCATTATTCTAGTCATAGTTATGCCCATGTGACCACATTAATTCAGTGGACATATTGAATAGTGGTGCTGTATGGATTAGAAAGACACATGATACAAAAATATGATATATACATAGTGTCAAATTTTGCCATCCATTACAAACATGAAACCTTCTTTGTAACATGCCATCATTGTTATAGAGAAGGGCTATTCGACTTTGGAAGCTCCAGGGGCCACAATGATACTCACAGCACATGCTGGGGGCCACAACTTAAGTGTGGTTTCATGTACATGCAAATATATATGCAAATATATGCAAATAGCTTATTTCACAATGACGGGCATAAATACAAAGATTAAGGCAAGACTACATAACACACAGGCCCCATTTAAGTCAGTTCTGCTGATATTAATAAAATGTAATATTTACCCAATTTCCACCCGTATGACAGCACTATTAATGAGCAATGACAGTCCAGGAATTTAACTACTAAAACGCATATCAACAGAAGACCGTTATATTGACTACTTTTTTGTTTGGGGCTCAGTGTTGATAGCCCTGTTATAGAGAGACAAGTTGGGAGAGGGAATATCTGTTACTGGACCAGCTTCTGACATGAGAGAGACAGGTTTTGAACTACACAGAGCACATTTTTAGGTCTCAGAAGCTTGAAAGCTTGTGTCTCTCTCCAATAGAAGTTGGTCTGAAAGCTATTACCTCACCCACATTGTCGCTCTAATATCCTGGGACCAACAGAGCTACAATATATCATTTTTATAGGCGTGCATTCTCTCTCGCTCACTCTCAAAATATTTGAAAACACAAGAACATTAAATCCCCCCTGGAAAAACTCTCTAGAACTTGAATAGGTATGAAAGCTCTGTGTAGTTCAAAACCTTGTCTCTCTCATGTCATAAGTTTGCAGATGATACCAAACTGGGTGGGGTTGCGACTTCTTTGGAGGATAGGGACATAATTCAAAATGACCTTAGCAAGTTAGAGAAATGGTCAGAGGTAAACAGGATGAGGTTTAATAAAGAGAAATGCAAAGTGCTCCACTTAGGAAGGAACAATCAGTTCCATACATACAAGATGGGAAGCGACTGTCTAGGAAGGAGCATGGCAGAAAGGGATCTAGGGGTCATAGTGGACCACAAGTTGAATATGAGTCAACAGTGTGATGCTGTTGCAAAAAAAGCAAATATGATTCTAGGTTGTATCAACAGGTGTGTTGTAAGCAAAACTCGTGAAGTCATTCTGCCGCTCTACTCTGCACTAGTTAGGCCTCAGCTGGAGTACTGTGTCCAGTTCTGGGCGCCACATTTCAAGAAAGATGTGGAGAAATTGGAAAGGGTACAGAGAAGAGCAACAAGAATGATTAAAGGTCTAGAGAACATGACCTATGAAGCCAGGCTTCATGAACTGGGCTTGTTTAGTTTGGAAAAAAGAAGATTAAGGGGGGACATGATAGCGGTTTTCAAATATCTAAAAGGGTGTCACAAGGAGGAAGGAGAAAATTTGTTCCTCTTGGTTTCTGAGGACAGGACAAGGAGTAATAGGCTTAAAGTGCAGCAGGGGAGGTTTAGATTGGACATTAGGAAAAAATTCCTAACTGTCAGGGTGGTCAAATATTGGAATAAATTGCCAAGGGAGGTGGTGGAATCTCCCTCTCTGGAGATATTTAAGAACAGGTTAGATAGACATCTGTCAGGGATGGTGTAGACGGAGCTTGGTCCTGCCTTGAGGGCGGGGGGCTGGACTCGATGACCTCTTGAGGTCCCTTCCAGTCCTATTATTCTATGATTCTATGATTCTATGAAACCAAGAGTGTTCTGCAAAAACAGGATTCAGTAGAAATTGTAGACTTTAGACTGTAGACTTTAGATCCTCACTGTTCCTTCTACAGTTTTTTAAAATCATCCTATAGAATTCTTTGGCAGAGATGTAATTCTCTATCAAATTCAGTCAGTGGATTTTTTTTTCTTTTTGTATTAAAGTCTGGGATTTTCAGAATTACCTGTGGAAATTAGATACCAATCTCCTTTTGAAATTTAAGGGAGCTGAATGTCTACGGGAGTTTAAAACTACCAGACAGATGCTACAGAATTTTTCCCTCATGGGAATTTTCTTAGACTGCACTGCATTTGGTTATCAGATCACTGGAAAACATGTTGTTTTTCTAACCAGTTCGCCTGGTAATATATTTCCCTTCAGCCTTTTCATAGAGGCTTGTGAAATAGTGCAGCAGCTTGTCATGATGTCACCATTACATTGCATGGAAACTCATTTGGCAGCAGTTAGGGAACAGTCTTTGCTTCAGTTCCCTATCTTGGGAATTAAATTCACATTTTACTGTTCCTGCTTAATGTTTAGATTCCGATCTAAATGTTTAACTTCAGCTTCAGTTTTTTACCCTTTTCTTAATTTTAGTCCTGTTGCTTCTATGTGCACATAGCTCCCGTTGAAGAGTGTGGGAATTGCACTGATGTAGTAGTTACAGCATTGGGCCCAAAGTTTTGTTTGGCAACCAAATGCTGGCATATCACTAGTACACTGTTTAGTAACCTATTGGAATTTACTTTCATCAGGTAGTTCGAAAAACTCTGGTTTCAAAATAATCCATTAAAAAAATACTTAGGCCATGTCAAAACTAGAAAAATTGTTTTTTTTCAAACCCTTGACTGACAGAAGCATTTTCAACAAAAGTGATAATGTAGATATAGCCCTTATCTACAGCCATGGAGCTGCATTGCTGTAGCCCTTTTCATGAGGATGCTCAAAGCCGATGAGAGTTCTCTTGTCAGTTTAATAACTCCTGCTTCCGTGAGAGGCAGTTGCTATGTCAGCAGCAGACACAGCACTATCCATGCTGGTGCTTAGGTGGGTATAATTTATGTTGTTCCAGAGTGTGGATTATGTAAGTGATCTGTAGTGTAAACTATGGTTATGGCTACACTAGGGAGCGTACAGCAGCGCAACTGCATTGTTCTTCTGCCACTGTAAGCACTTTGATTAGGTCAGTGTAATTTATGTTGCACAGGGAGGTGGCTTATTCACGAGGCTGAACAATCTATATCATTATAAAGGTTAAAAGGTTACTTGATCATGGTCTATAAGCACCTGCACTGGAAAGAGAAAGGCCTGATAGTAGGCAGCTCTTTTATCTGTCATGAAAAAGATGTGGCGAGATCCAGTGGTGTCTTTTATTGAACTGACCATTATTGGTGAGAGAGACAAGCTTTCGAGCTTACACAAAACTCTTCTTCAGGTCTACTTCACCCACCTCATCTCTCTAATATCCTGGGACTAACCTGGCTACAACCACTCTGCAAATTCAAACCTGAAATAAGGTGCAAATTTTCAGTAAGGAAGGTAGTTAACCTTTGCAACAATTTATGTGGGGATGTGGTGGATTGAACTCCTTAAGTCAGTGGTCCCCAATCTTTTGGGACTGCTGGGCACCCAGGGGCAGGGCCACTCACACGCCGGGCACCAGGGGGAAGGGCCACTCACGTGCCGTGTGCCTCGGGCTGGCGCCGACCCTGTGCCGCACACCCGGGGCCGGCACCACGCTTGTGCAGCGCGCCCAGGGGCCGGTGCCGCCCATATGCCACGCGCCCAGGGCCGGCACAGACCTTGTGCCGTGCACCCTGGGGCGGGGCTGCCCATACGCTGTGCACCCAGGGGCCAACACCACCCAGGCACCACGCACCTGGGGGCGGGGCTGGCCCTGATCACTCGGCGGGTGCACAGAAATGGCCCGGCGGGCACCATGGTGCCCACGAGCATCGTGTTGGGAACCACTGCCTTAAGTCAAGACAGACTGGATGCCTTTACATCAAAGCTGGATTTTTTTGTTTTACAATATTCTGTAGTACAAAAAAGAAGTTATGGGCTTGCCCAATAGAAACAATAAATAACAATAATAATTGTAAGAATTCACATTGGACCTATGAACTTATTGAGTGTTTGTTTATTTGCTTTTTTTAATAGTGAAGTACATGCGAGAAGCAACCCCGTATGTGAAGAAAGGTTCTCCAGTTTCAGAAATTGGGTGGGAAACTCCTCCACCTGAATCTCCTCGGTTGGGAGGTGTATCTTCTGACCCACTGTCGCAGCTTTCTCTCTCCATCCACAGAGACAGAAAAACAATTCCACTCAAAATGTGCTATGTTACACGCAACATGGCTGTGTCAGATCCAGAAAACAGGTAAGCGATGGCTTTGTCAAGGTCTAATAGTAGGCATTAGAACATACAAGTGAATTTGGGCCCACCGCTGCGGGGAGGGCATAGGGGACAATTGCCCCAGGGCCTGGCAATTCAAAAGGGCCTGGCGTTCCCAGTCGCTGCTGCTACTGAGGGAAGAGCCCAGGGCCCTTTAAATCGTCACCGAAGTGCCATGTGGCATGCTCTGGGTGGCTCTGAGAGCTGGATGCCCCAGCCCTGCCTCTTGTGCCTGAGATTCTCCCCCTTCTCAGGGTGTGAAGCAAGACCAACCCCCACCTTGTTCAAGGTCCCGGTTAGTCTATTGGCTCCCCTGGGTCTGTTATGCATGTCAGAGCTATTAACTATGAAGTTTGAACATTGTGAATGATAACACTGAGGATACGATTCTTTGTTATGTCTGTATATTTCTGGATTGTAACTCAGATAATAATCTGGCCCTTGGCTTTTACAAATTTCCTTCCATGTGAGGATCTCCTATGGTACGTCTATACAGCAGAGTCATTTAGGAATAAATCCATTATTCCAAAATAACATTATGCACCATCTACACAAGAAGGCTTTTATTTCGAAATAAACTCAAAATAATGGGCTTCTTATTCCGACTTCCTGTAAACCTTGTTGTACGAGGATTAAGGAAATCAGCAGAATAGCAATTTATTTCAAAATAAGTGCTGTGTAGACAGCATAGGTGAAATTGGGTAGCTTATTTTGAGGTATGAGCTACTGTGTGGACATACCCCAAATGTTCTGAAACACTTAACAACAAAAATTTGAAAAACAAAGATTTAAAACAAGATTGCTGTGATAAATTCATTAGCATTTGGGGAAAATGCTACAAAAAAAGTACAACCAAATATTTTTCATGAGAAATACACAAATTAAAACTTTTGCTTTTAGTACAGTGATACAATTTTCTTGATGATGAAGAAGAAGAAGAATCCACACTTACTAATAACAGCGTCAGATAAATAAGATCAGACGGGAAAGAACAAAGTTGCCCTTTTTTTCTAAGCAGTGTAATTTCCTTGTCTGTTAAATGCAACTCTGCCTGCAGAAGGAGAGAATGAGAGAGAGGTTACATTTGAGTAAATAAATGGGGATTTTCAGTGGCTTTCTGTATTTTTGTTTTGCAGTGCTAAAAATAAGATGAGCTGACTGGCCCTTATTTATAACATGTGTGGAACAGCTGCATCACACCAGCACACTCAATGATTGTCTGTATTAACAGCTGCTAATAAAAAAGAACCAATAGAGTCAGTGAGGGGGTGGAAATAGAGACTGATTCTTCTATTTAAACAATGGGCTTTTTGTTCTTCTCTAGAATGCAAGCTTTTAAAGAAGCAATTGGAACTCTTTTGATTCTCAGCACTTACATATCCGAGGGACTGAAAGTTACTTTTTCTGAGTTAGATTTCCATGTGGAATAGAGAGATGGGGTTTGTGAAGGGCAGTAATTCCCCATGTGTTTGGTTTCTGCTGGAGACACTTCCATCCTTCATGATGGCTTGAAGGATGCATGCTCCCTGTTCTCATGTATTGCATCTCAGTAAGGTTCCAGTATTTTGCAGTACTTTTTCATTTTCTCTGCCTCTCCTGTCCATTTCTAGCTCCATTATTTTTCCTTTATGTTTTCTTCTTCCTTTTTTGTGTGAATTGCTCTTGTGGTTCTCTTCCTTTCCTGGCCCCAACTCATCAAAGAGCTATTGACAAGGTTAATAGTAGTCAATCATTAGAAAAGAGTAGTCCAGTTTGCTGCAATAACAACCCAAAGCACCCTAAAATGTGCTTAAAAACCACATAGCAGAACCAACATCACATGGTTCATGATGCTATGTAAATACTATAAAATTGTGGTGTCCAACCAGTTCTGAAACAGTCGCCACTATAACGGCTACTGCTATAGCAGGGGTGGGCAATAATTTTTTACGGGGACCACTTCAGAAATGTTTGAAGTAGCCCCAGGACGCTCTGGAAGGGGTGGGGCCAGGATACTTCCCTGCTTCCTCGCCCTCAGACCATGATTGGTCTGGGCGTGGGGGACCGTCTGAAGTCTTGTCCCCCCCATCCGCCCCCGCTAGAGAAGTCCCCTAAGTGCCCATGCCCCTGGCAGTAGGAAGAGTCTTCACGTGCTCCCCCTTCAGCCCTCAGGCCAATTAGGGTCTGGGGCGGGGGGGCACACAAAATCTCCTCCTGCCCCGCCTGGCACACGTGGCACTTCTAAGCATCGCGTGCTCCTTGCAAGGCAGGAGCAGGGTGCAGGAAACTTTGTGCACTTCTCCCCACCTCCAGGCCCTGATTAGTCTGGGAGCAGGGGAGCATTCCTCCCACCCTGCCAGGAGTGAGTGGTGCTTCTAAGCGCCGTGCGCCCTTTCTAAGGCGGAGGAAACTTTGTGTGCTTCCCCCCCACTCCAGGCAGGATCAACCCTCTTGGCAGGCTGAACCTGGCCCGTGGAGGCCCTTTTGCCCACTCCTGTACTATAGTGAACTAGCCACACTCAAATAGCCAAGTAGACACATGTGGCTAGTGTGTTGGACACCACAGATAAGTTTTATCCACAACAGAAGATGGTAGCAATGTGTGCAGTTTTTGGTATTGCTAATAAATACCATGTGGGAGAGTCATGTTGCTTGTTAGCATGTCTTTCTGTTCTGGTTGCTTTTGTTTCCTGTGGAAACAGTGACTTCTGATTTTTACTGTAGGCGAATATGCAAAATTTCACACTACTCTGTGCTGGATTTTTCCATACAAGCAAACAGTTTTACTGCCACTCTACAAGAGCAGTGAAATCACAGAATATTGTGGGTCACGTAAGCATAATTTTTTTTTTAGAGGTCTGAATACTAGAACTGAAGTTTTCTTTACTGGAACGACATCATAATACAGGTTAGAAGATGTACGCTTTGTAGCTTAGACCAGGACAGTAACTTGATTCCAAAACAATCTTAAAGACCATGCTATATAACAGCATACTCAGTGCACTACTGTTTTATATAACACAATTCCCTAATACACATGGATCCTATAACTGATGATAGAACTTTAGTGTAGTGTTTATAATAACAGAATCAGCTGGCTGCCAAAGCTTGCATTAAGGCCCTGTCCATCCTAGGACTTGAAATTGTGTTTGAAATCACTCTTAAATATGGCTAAGCCCAAACAGGGTTGTGAAGAGGTCGGTGTCTGCATACAACATAGTCACAGTTGTGCAGTAGAATCAGTTTGTAGATCAGCAGGAGGCTGGACTATAGCATGATTTCTGTTGAATTGGCATTAGTTAGCACAGTTGTTCCCCTGTGTTGAAAGAATCTAAACAAATAAATACCTCATTTAAAAAAAATGGAGATGGGCCTGAATCCAGAAATTTGAGTTCTAGAACCAAAATTCCCCAGACATGGAGGAGGTGCAAAGTTTGGTTTTCTAGTTTGGGCCTGTATGGGATCTTTCTCTCCCTCTAGGGACTGCACCATGTAAAGAGGATCATGAGTCTGTGTAATGGAACTGTTCTGTTAGCACAGCAGTAAAGTTGCATGCTTTACATGCAGAGGTTCTGGATCCAACCTTGCAAAAGATCCAGGGTGTTGTTATAGGCCCATCCCTAATGTTTCTGTAGATTGGTTTGGCGTTAGTCTGAGGGGGTAGGACAGAATTTTTAATAAATACAAGCATTGTGAAAAGAGAAACTGCAAAGAGCATTTTAGCTCTTTTTATGCTGGTCCAGACACAGAAACCTGTGTTATATTTTAGGCTGGAATAAGCTAGGTTGAGGTAGTTATCACTGCAGTCTGTTGTTTGCCTTCACTTTTATTGGCAAGTGTCATATACAATAGCAGCACTAAAGATTGATGTCAGACCTCAAAGGAAAAAGTTCTCCAGTAACTCAAGACGGGGAAAAGTTACTATTACTGCTAAGCAGTAAATGTTTCTGCAGCACAACAAACTTTCTCATCAATTTCTGTTGACATTGTTGAGGGGAGAAAAAGAAAAATTGTTCCCTTAGATGAGATTTGTTTTCCTTCTACATTTAAAGCCTCTTTTGCGCCTGATACAAAAACACTTACGGACTCAGTGTGTGGAAGACATGACATATGCTGGATAAAATGACTGATGAGGCCAAGCTGCATCAGTTCAGGTTTATGCTGTTTTGCATTGACTCTAAACCCCTGCTTGACATTTATCCAACTAAACAAAATGTGCTCAACCAAATCCTTCAAACACGGGTGCACATGAGTAACTTTACCCGTTGGCAGCAGTTCAGCTGGACTAAGCTTTGTGATCCTAAAGAGTAAATTCAGTGGGTCGGCTCTCAAGGATAAAATTACTCATGAGCATAGCGTTTGTAACAAGGGGCCCTTTGATGGGAAAGGGGAGTTAAGGACAATTTCACAGTGATATACAGCCATAGAATTTGTCTAGATCAGGTGACCAGAGCACACCCCAATTTAAATTAGAGCAAAGAACTACTATTCTATGACACAATAGAGAATAGGAGGGACTGAAGCACACCTATGTTGGGGCCCCTGCATTGACAGGGAATTGATTAAGTGAGATATACTCAGGTGATCCTGACAAGTGACCCATGCCACATGATGCAGAGAAAAGTGAAAAACCCTGGGGAAAAATCACTTCCAGCCCCACATAGAACAGTCAGTCAGACCTTATGCATGTGAGCAAAAAACATCCAGCTAAGCACTTGAGTGCCATATGGCAACCTGCATAGAGTGTAACAGTAAAGTCAATAGGGCCCTATAGAAGTTACTGTAAACACCACTGAATAATAATATAGAATAAAAGTATTGCTATAGAATTTTTAAACCATCGAAGGGTACGTCTACACTACAGCGCTAATTTGAACTAACTTAGTTCGAATTAGTTAATTCGAACTAAGCTAATTCGGACTAACACGTCTAGAACTAAAAACTAGTTCGAATTAGCGTTTTGCTAATTCGAACTAGTGCGTCCACACTGATGGGACGCAGGGGGGCATTTAAGGGCAGCTGAAACCGGTTCTGGCAGGGCATCAGGTCAGTAGTTGCTTTGTGTGGCTGCTGTCTGAGGCTATCTGAGGCTCGAGCTTAAAGGGACCCCCCTGGACAGCTGGTTCTCAGCTTTTCCTGCTTGCTTGCCAACCTCACCGAGGGACAGCAAAGCGTTGGTCTCTGTGCCCGTCTGTGTCGGTGCTTCCCTTCGGGGACGCTGCCGCAGGTGGCAACATGGAGCCAGAGCTCGCCCTGCACCTTCTGGTGCATTTTCTGGACTTGCTGCTGCAAGCCTGCCACCAATTGCTCGAGGCTGCCTGGCACCTCCTGGTGCACCAGGCGTCCCGTTACGTGAACCGCAAGGGGTATTTCTCCGTGATCCTGCAGGCCGTGTGTGACCACCGGGGACAGTTCACGGACATTAATGTGGGCTGGTCCGGCAAAGCACACGACACCCGGGTGTACCGCAACTCCTCCGTGTGCCAGCGGCTGCAGGCCGGGACCTTCTTCCCCGACCGCCACATCAGGGTCGGGGACGTGGACATGCCCGTGTGCCTGGTGGGGGATGCCGCCTACCCACTGCAGCCATGGCTGATGAAGCCCTACACGGGGCACCTCAATCCCTCCCGCCAGGCCTTCAATGCCAAGCTGACCAGGGCCCGCATCGTGGTGGAGGGGGCCTTCTGGCGACTGAAAGCCCGCTTTTGATGCCTCCTCACCCGTCTGGACCTGGCCGAGCACAACATCCCTCCCGTGGTGGCAGCATGTTGTGTGCTCCAAAATTTGTGTGAGCCAAAGGGGGAGGCTTTCCTGCCAGCCTGGATGGCTGAGGCTGACTGCATGGCTGGACACTACGGTCAGCCCCGCACCGCCGCCGTCCGGGAAGCCCAGCGGGGGGCCGTCCGGATCCGGGAAGCCCTGCGGGAGAGCTTCCAGGTGGTGGAGGAGGACTGACCTCTCCCTTGCATGCCCCACTGGGGCCTTCTTCCACCCTACCCCCCCCTTCCCCTTTCCCCTCCCTACCTACTGTAAAATAAAGACACCTGTTTTTCAACCAAAAACGTCTGTTTATTTCACATAACTGGGGTGGGGGGAGGGAGGAATGAGGGTGGGAGAGGGGAGGGGGAAACCTGGGACGAGGGAGCTGGAAGGGGAGGGAAGGGAGGAAGGGAGGAAGGCTGCCTCTCCCGTCTTGCCACACTGCGGGTCCGGGGGCGTCGGTGGGGAATGGTTGTGGAGGGTGGGGCAGGAGGGACGGGGGGTGTGGAGGGAGCAGGAGGGGGAGATGGGGGAGCAGAGGGAGCTGGGGGGGCAGGGGGAGTAGCAGGGGGAGCAGGGGGAGCAGCAGGGGGAGCAGGAGCAGGAGGAATTGGGAAGCAGTCCAGCAGGCTCTGGAGGTGGCCTCGCAGGGCATGGCCCTGCTCCTCCAGGGCCTCCAAACTCCTCCGGCGCAGCCTCAGGTCCTCCTGGACCCAGTGGTCCTGGAGACGGAGCTGTTGCTCCAGGAACTGGAGGTGCCGCCTCTGGTAGTCGTCCTGGTTCCTGGCTCTCCTGCTGGCCCGGGCACGGGCAGCTGCTGCAGGCGGGGTGCTGCGGCTGTGGTGCAACAAGACCAGCGGTCAATTACCCCAGGGACCCAGGTGTGTGAAACCCAGCTCCCCTCTGCAAGGCCAGGGCCCCTGCAGGATCCCCAGCTGCTGCTCCGTGGTGGGCAAGGCCCAGGCGCACGGTCCCGGGGCTCCCTCTCGCCCCAGCCCCCCGTACACATAAGGGGAGCACGATGGTACTCACAGGTGGACGCCTCCCCGGCCTCGGACGACACAGGCGAGCGGCTCTGTGGGGTGCCTTGGGGGTCCCAGGTCCTGGGCAGGTTGCCGGCAGGCTCCTGGCTCTCGGAGCCCTCCTCCTCCTCCTCCGTCTCCTGGAGCGGTCCCTCTGCCCCGGGGTCTATCACTTCCCAGGGGGCAGGGACGGCATGAGCCCCCAGGAGGCGGTCCAGGGCGTGGAAGTGGGGGCACGCCTCCGTGTCGGCCCCTGGCAGGCAGGCCCGGGAGTAGGACTGCCGCAGGTCTTTGATCTTGCAGCGCACCTGCTCCCGGCTGCGCTGGTGGCCCCTGGCGGCCAGGCTGGCAGCAATGCGGCTGTAGACGGCCGCGTTCCTGTGGCTAGTGCAGAGATCGTGGACATTGGAGGCTTCCCCCCAAACCTCGATGAGGTCCACGATCTCCGCACTTGACCAAGCGGGTGCCTGCCTCTTGCGTCCCTGGGCAGGCTCCTGGGAGTCGCCAGGCTGGTCCTGGGGATCAGTGGAGGGCTGGGTGTCCTCGGGTGGCTGGCTCATGTTGTGGCAGGTGCAGGGTCTGCTGGCTGGGTGCTGGCAGCCTTGCAACTGGCACAAACTGTGTAGCCAGCCCGTGGCCCTTTAAGGGCTCCGGGGCCGGGAGGGGGGCAATAGAGTTTGCCTGGTGTTGGCCAGAGTGGCCACCAGGGCAAGCTGGGAAGGGCTAGCCTCCCACTAGTTCGAATTAAGGGTCTACACAGCCCTTAATTCAAACTAGCTAGTTCGAACTAGGCTTAATCCTCGTAAAATAAGGTTTACCTAGTACGAACTAAGCGCTCCGTTAGTTCGAATTAAGTTCGAACTAACGGAGCGCTAGTGTAGCACCTATGAAAGTTAGTTCGAACTAACTTTGTAGTGTAGACATACCCTTAGTGATTTAATAGAATCATAGAAGGGACCTTGAGAGGTCATCAAGTCCAGTCCCCTGGACTTGAATTAGAATTCTGTCAGTAAGTTGAAAATTGCTTTAGAAAGTTTAATCACTAGTAAATTCCATAGGATGTTTCTATAAAAGGAAATAACCAATAATTTACTGTACCATAAGTATATTTTTATTATTAGCCTTAGAAGTGTCTGCCAGGTTGAATCCCACTTATGCTGGAGACTGTACAGACATATAGTAAAAGATAGCCCAGGCCCCAGAGAATTTACAGTCTGAATGACAAGGCAGAATGTGTGAGTGAAATAAACAAGCAGTATGGGGATGAGGACAGAATAAAAAATATAACCATGTTTTAGTAGAGGGCAGGGCACAGTAACATGATATCGCATAAAGCTGTTTTAGAAAACAATGAACTATTTTATTAGGTCAGTTTTCATTGTAAGTATAGTCTAGTCATTTTATAGATATGTTTTCACATTGGGAGTTCTGTACTTTTAATAAAACCCACCAGAAAAGAGAGCATGTAGCTTGGGATCTAACATCTGTCCTGGATTCTCATGCACTAGCTCATGAGAATGTACGATTTTTGGGGGGAGGGAGGGGTTTTCTTGACCTCTGAATCTTTCCAGGCCATACCTATGCACCTGGTCATTAAGAAAACAGGAGGAAGGCTGGATCATGTTTAATTTCTCCTTTGTATGTTGCTGTGAAGGTGGGTGTGGATGCCTTGTTATTGCAAATTTGGGGGGGGGGGGGAAGAGTGACATAGGAGAGTGTTTCATTTTCCCTGCTTTGGAGGGGAGGAGGAATATACCTGTGTCTGTAACTTTGCATGTGAGGGAAGATTTAAGAAGCCAAAGCATGCAGATGTAATTGCATTAATTGGAAGTTGGCCAGGAGGCTTACTAAGATTTGAAAACCTTACTATGGGTTGTACCACCCCTTAACCAGGACTCTCTGGTCTAGCAACATGTGGTCCATCAAGACCACAGATGTTCCTGGACCACAGAGCCCAGGTATAAGGAAGCCAGCCACAGGGCAGGAGCAGGGGAGGGGGAGGAAACTCAGTCAGGAGCCCTGTGTTGAGGGATGGGGGCACAGCAGGGAGTTCTGGCCCCTGCTGCCGGGTGGTAGTGGGGGACTGGCCATAGCCACCGAGTCCTGGCAGCTGTGGAGCCTCGGTCATGGCAGCCCCAGAAGCCATAGAGCCCCAGCAGCTCCAGAAGCCACAGAGTCCTGGCAACCATGGACCTCCAGCCAGGGGAGCCATGGTTGGGCAGGAGCAGCGAGTCTCAGCTAGAGTCCTAGCTGGGGGCAACACAGGCCATGTTGTGGGCAAATACTCTTGTCCTGGACCAGTCAGGTCCTGAGGGTGCCAGACAAGGGAGGTGCAACCTGTATTATGAAACATCCCACATCCCTGCTTTCCATATATCCACGTATGCATAGTTGATGTTACAACATATGAGCTGAATTCTCCTCATACTCCATTATATTTGCTCCAGTGTAAGTGGAAAGAGAATCTGGCCCTCTGCGGCAGTGTATTCTGCATACAGAGCAAGTTAAGCATGACCACGTTGCAGCGAGTGAGTAATGGCTTTTATCAAGAAGCAGCACTTTAATCTGTTTTACTTTGCGTTGTCTCTCTGTGGAGCATAATTTAACTGAGAGAGAAACAATTTTACTTAGCTTGGGTGTAATCTCCACAACAGCCAGTGACATACAGATTGCTGGTTACTAACAGAATTTCTAACAAAATCAATACCGGTTTGGTGGGCAAACTCAGAGCATGAAGAGAAGAGATGATCTATCCCTAAATCATTTCAGTTGGGCACAATACAGCTTGCTTAGAATTCCTACAATCTTGTTTAGACATCAGCGGTACTGCCAGGCTTAAATAAGAGTGCTTGTTTTTTTTTCTTATTAGTAGGCAGCATCAATTCAAAATGTTCAGAACCAGTACTCCATCCCCATCCTCCTTGACCCATAACCTGCCTTTGCTGCTGACCATGCTCTGCCTGTTGAAATCTTGTCTTTTCTCACTTTGCTTCTGTAACCCTGTTCTTTCCTGGTTCTCTTTCTACCTCCCTAATTGCTCCATCTGCATGTCCTTTGGAGAATCCTCGTTATGTCCTTTTCACCTTTTCTGTGGAAGTTCCATAGTGCTCGGGTGTGAGTCCTTTTCTCTTTCCCTTCCGAATTATATCATCTGCAACTAGACACTCAGCTACCTTCTATATGCTAATGAGTCATGGATGCAATGCTCAACTCCTGTCTTCTTCTGTCCAACTTAAAATAGCCTGTCTCTGACACAGCTTGTAGATGTCTTGTCATCAGCTCAACATGGCTAAAACAGAGTTTTTAAACTTCTCCCAGCCCACCAAACCCTTCCCTCTGCCCATTTTCTCAGTCACTGTGGATATCATCATCTTTCTGCCTGTCCCTAAAGCCCATCATCTGGGCATTGTCTTCAACTTGGGCCTCTCTCAAGTCCTGAAGCAGAATCATAAAAATCTAGGACTGGAAGGAACCTCTGAGAGGTATACACGAGATGTAGCATAAAAAAGAAAATATTGTGCATAATAAATAAATAGCATTACAGTGTGATTAAATAATACTGGGGGTTAGAGCTACGGGCAAGCTGGTGCCCTTATTTTAACATGACCTTGCACCACTTTTTTTAGGACCCCACAGTGTTTTTTGGAAACGTCTTTCCTTAGGAGAGAGACCTCAGTTCACAGGCATCCTCTTGTCTCTGGTTGCAGTGATGCAGGGGGTCTTTGTATCCTTTCCTCCCCCCGATTGGACTTTCCCTTGGATCTACAATGTTCTTTCTCATTCTAATCTTCTCTTAACTTCCCCTTTAGGTGTTCGGGGGCTTAACCCTTCAGCCAAGCCATATAAAAGCTCAAACCCCTTCTTTGGTGGTCCAAATTAAAGTCCAAGCAAATCTTCAAACCAACAGCCTTCTTGACCCCCTTGCGTCATCACTGTAGTTCCCTTGTTGACTCTATCTCAAGGCTTTCCCTGCAGACCCTAACCCATTCCTGTAGATTCTTTCTCTTTTGTTTCCTGTCTGTCAAACCTTATTCCCAACATTCTCTCCACCAGGGCACCTGCCTCCTCTATTGTCTCTCCTCAACTGAACTCCCTCAGTCTGCTTACAAGGCCTACCTCCACCTCCTCTGGCTCAGAGGCAATAAATTAATCATCCCTCCAGTGTGGAGCAGAAATAATTGGAATTTGTTTCCTTCCCTTACAGTTAAGCCCCACCAGAGATAGATAATACCTTTCCATTCTGCTTAGTGGTTTCCACATCTCCAAAGTAGTGTTTCTTAAAGCACTAGTTGAACAGGTTTAATATGGTAAGTTTAATACAAGATAATTCATAATTAAGGCTGAAACTCCAGCCTGACCCTTGTTCTTACCTTATTTTCTTTTGTATTTCTCCCTAGTTTGTTATCTGTTTAGATTATCATTAAACACGGTTCACCAGAACAACAGGAAAAAAGATTCCAAATATAAATCAAGAGTTTGACCCTGGTAGGCTCATTAACTTAGTCAAAGGACTTCTCAGTATTCAAATAGCAAACAGGTCTGTGCTAATCTTGCTTATATTATAATTAAGGTCTTGAGGCCTTTCATTCCAGGATCTCCATTTGTTAACTCAGGCTCACAATAGCCCTCTGAGGTAGGTCATGAATCTCCATGTCAGAGAAAACTTGGCTAAAGTCAGATAGCTGCTTTGGGACAGAACCACAAGCAAGAGCCAAGTTTCCTGATTCCCAGACTTATGCACTCATTCCTAGACCTTACTAATAACACAAAAACACTATTTTGCACACACGACTCACAAATTAGCAGCAACAAAAGTACGAGGATGAACAGAGCAGATTGTTAAAATATATTATTTGTATTACCACAGCAGTACCAAGGAGCCCTAGGCATTGTGCTAGGTGTTGTACAAACACAGACCAAAAAGACAGTCCTCTCCCCTAAAGAGCTTACAATATAAGAGACCATAGATGGGAGAGCAGAAGACCATAGAAGGGAGATCAATGAGGCCTGGTCTACTCTTAAAAATTAAATCCACCTAACTGTGCTGTGAAACGTTTTGTGCCCTGAACTCTGTAATTTAAGGTTGGTCTATACTACTGGGGATCATTGATCTAAGTTACACAACTTCAGCTATATCAATAATGTAGTTGAAGTCAATGTACTTACCATGGAGTCTTCACTGTGGTAAATTGATGGCTGATTGACTGTACCTTCACTTCTCATTCCAGTGGAGTACTGGAGTCAATTGGAGAGCGCTCAGCATTTGATTTATTGCATCTATACTAGACACAATTAATCAGCTCTCACCATTGATTGCTGATCCAGCAGGTCATGTAAATAAGCCTAAATTGATCAAACCCCTAACGTAAATGGGGCTAGGTCAGTGGAAGAATTCTTCAGAAAGAATTTGTCCTTTGATCTACCTACCACCCCTTAGAGAAGTGGATTAACTATCATAGAATCTTAGAATAGATTAATAGAATACTAGGACTGGAAGGGACCTCGAGAGGTCATCGAGTCCAATCCCCTGCCCTCATGGCAGGACCAAATACTGTGTAGACAAATCCCTGATAGACATTTATCTAACCTACTCTTACATATCTCCAGAGATGGGGATTCCATAACCTCCCTGGGCAATTTATTCCAGTGTTTGACTACCCAGACAGTTAGGAACTTTTTCCTAATGTCCAACCTAAACCACCCTTGCTGCAGTTTGAGCCCATTGCTTCTTGTTCTATCCTCAGAGGCCAAGATGAACAAGTTTTCTCCTTCCTCCTTATAACACCCTTTTAGATATGTGAAAACTGCTATCATGTCCCCCCTCAATCTTCCCTTTTCTAAACTAAACAAACCCAATTCTTTCAGCCTTCCTTCATAGGTCATGTTCTCTAGACCATTAATCATTCTTGTTGCTCTTCTCTGGACCCTCTCCAATTTCTCCACATCTTTCTATATCAATGGAAAACTCCTGCTACACTGTAGTGCCATCGCTGGAGTAGCTGTAGTGTTGACATGCGCAGAGACAATATTAGTCCACATGACAGGCAGTGGTCTCAAGTAATTTGTGTGCATTATGGCAAAAGAGATACTTAGGAAGGAATGTGAAAGAGGATAATGAAGTAGCTTTGCAAATATTCACAGGGAACTCCTTGTAAGTGTGATGGGTGTAAGAAGGTGCAGGTTTGAAAATTTAACAAGCTGACAATGGAAGCCAGCATTAGAGGTGAGAGCTTGATAGCAATTCAGAGATGATAGGCAGAGTGGAGAAAGGCTCTGAAGGACTTTGACAGAGAAAACAACTAGCTTATCTTTGATGTGGTAGACAAGACGGAGACAATGGAGAGATGCAGTGAGAAAAGAGACATATTTGAAGTGATTGGCTGGGAAAATAAGATTTGTAGCAGTATTCTGAACAGACATGATCAGGGCAAGACTGTATTTGTGATGGGCAAAGAAAGATTTGCAGTAATCAATATATGAGTTGATGGGAGCCTGGACAAAAGTTTGAGCTGTGTGGATGGACTGGGAAAACCATATCTTAGAGATATTATCTAGAAAGAATTGGCAGGATCCAGACATAATCTGGAGATTTCTCAGGGAGCTGGCAGTTTCTCAAGGAGATAGTATTAACAGCACAACAGCAAACTATCCCAATGCAAAGCGGGAAAATAAGAGGCCAATATGGCTCCATTGAGAGCTCTTTAATTAGATGAAAATGAAAAAGGAATCCAACAGTGAAAACATAGTGTGGGAGGGAGGTTTTAGGGGTGTTGTCTGCCCCTGTCGGTACTGCCTACTGATGGTGTTCTGGGCAATGTTGCCCAGCAGTGGGAGTTCATAGCCACCCTGCCTGGGGCATGGGGGAACCCCGCCACGCCCTGCTCCCATCAGATTCCAGCGCAGGGACCAATGAAACAATTATTGAAATGTTCTATCTAGGGGACAGATTCCCCTTTGCCTGAGCTACTTCCTATCCTGGCTTCTGTTGCTTTGTGGAATTCCCTGATTCACCTTCCAGTCCCTTGCAGTCATATCTCAACATCATCAACCTCAACAATTGAAAAGCTTTGGGCAGGATGGCAGGGAGGCCTGGTCCCAGCCACATGAGGCCTCAGTGACTTCTCAGCGGGAGTGTGCAACACACAACTTCTCCATCCACCCTGATTCAGCTAAGCTGTTTCCTTTTGAGCTTAGCTTCTACTGTCAGTGTGCTTAGCAAGGACGGTTGAGTGGAGCTTTCTGGCTCAGAGTTGCTCCTCAGTTCTTTCATCACTAGTGTGGGGTTTGTACTCCCTATCACACAAGGGCAAGCTGCTAAGGTGTATAAAATACAAGCACAAACATATGGGAACAAAATCTGAAAAAGCAAGGTACAAAATGAATCCCACTTAGCAGTAGGGTTACCAGATGGCTTCAAAAGAAATACTGGACACACTTGATCTCAGATGGAGGTGGGGGGATGCAGGACTGGCTGGGAGGGGAGTGGGGCTGGCTGGGAGGAGGTCGGGGGGAGCGGGGCTGGCCGGGGGAGACGGGGGGGAGGGAGGAGAACCAGCCGACGGGAAGCAGGGCTGGCTGGGAGCAGGTTGTGGGGATGGGGGCTGGCTGGGAGGGGGGAGGGGGAGAGAGAATTGGCCAGCGGGGAGTGGGGCTGGCCCAGGTGCACGCAGATCCTGGGGTGCTGCCAGTCCTGCGCATGGTCCCGGCAATGCACGAGTGAGTCTGGTCCCGGAGATTCCATCCCCGCCCTGGCTCCACCCCTCCTCCTATCTACTGCGTAGTTGAGTACTGATACACATAATAATGAAATGTACTTAATTAGAAAATACCGGACATTTATATGTCCGGTATTTTCTCAATTTATTTCCCAGACAGAAACCTCAAATACCGGACTCTCTGGTTCAAAACCAGACACCTGACAACCCTACTTAGCATGGATGTAAAAGCCTTTAGGACAAGGTTGTGAAACTACATTTCAATCAACTTAAGTGTAGGCCTTCTGTTTAGAGGGAGAGGAGAGCTAATAACTGATGATATCAAGAAAGCTGAGATGTTTAATATCTATTTTGCTTCAGTCTTCACTAGAAATGTTAATAGTGATCAGAAAAAATAATATTAACAAGAGGGATGGAACACAAGCCAAAATAGAGCCAGAAAAGGTTAAAGAATATTTTAATAATTTAGACATACTTAAATCAGCAGAGCATGGTGAAATTAATCCTCTGTAAGTACTTAAGGAACTACATGGAACAATCTTGGAACCATTAGCAATCATTTTTGCGAACTCATGAAGAATGGGTGAGGTTCCAGAAAACTGAAGTAGGGTAAACTTAGAGCGTATCTTTAAAAAGAGGAACAAAAAGGCCCTACAGAATTAGAGAGCAATGAACCTAACTTTAATATCTAGAAAAATTCTGCAACAAATAATTACACAATCACTTTGTAAGCACTTGAAGGATAACAGGGTTATAGGAAATAGCCAGCATGAATTTGTCAAGAACAAATCATGCCAAACCAACTGAATTTCCTTCTTGGACAAGGTTACCATCCTAACAGAGAGGAGGAAGCAGAAGATATGGTATTTTTGACACAGCCCTACATGACACTCTGATAAGCAAACTAGGGAAATTTGATCTAAATTAAATTATTATAAAGGTAGGTGCACAACTGGATGAGAGACTGTACTCAAAGGCTACGTCTACACTCACGGCTTCTTGCACAAGAACACCTTGCGCAAGGGCGCTAGGGTTCTTGTGCAAGAAGTCTTGCGCAAAAAAAATCCACACTGCCATGTGTGCGCTGTGCTTTTGCGCAACAGCTCCCATGGCAGTGTGGACGCTCTCTTGCGCAAGAAAGCTCCAACGGCCATTTTAGCCATAATGCTTTCTTGTGCAAGAAATCCCTGCTGAGCGTCCACACTGCCCTCTTGCACAAGAGCTCCTGCGCAAGAGGGCTTACACCTGTTAAAAAAGAGCATAGCTCTTGCACAACAAGCCCTCTCTTACCGCGCCGTACTGTAAATTTCCTTGCGCAAGAGTGGGCGGGCAGTGTAGACGCTCTGCAGATTCTTGTGCAAGAATGGCCATACTTGCGCAAGAAGCCGCGATTGTAGACCTAGCCAGTGCCACTGTCACACTGCGAGGACATACCTAGTGAGTCTGAAAGTATGCAATATTTTCATTAATGTTTTGGATAATGGAGTGGAGAATACACTTATAGACTCTGCAGATGACACTAAACTGGGAGGAACTGAAAGAGCTTTGAAAGAGAGGATTAGAATTCAAAATAACCTTGACAAATTGGAGAACTGATCTTCATTCAACCAGATAAAATTCAATAAACATAAGTGTAAAGTACTTAGCAAGGAAAAATCAAATGCACAATTACAATATGGGGAGTAATTAGCTAGGTGACAGTACTGCTGAAAAGGATGTGAGGGTTATAGTGAATCACTGAGTGATGCAGTTTTAAAAAAGGCTAACATCAAACTGCCAAGTGGAGACAAAAGACAGAACTATGCAGCACTTTAAAGACTAACAGGATGGTTTATTAGGTGATGAGCTTTCGTGGGCCAGACCCACTTCCTCAGATCAATTTGTGGGTCTGGCCCACGAAAGCTCATCATCTAATAAACCATCTCGTTAGTCTTTAAAGTGCTACATAGTCCTGTTTTTTGCTTCAGCTAGACCAGACTAACACGGCTGCATCTCTATTACTATGCCAAGCGGAGAGAGAGTTACTTCCCATGTCTTACATGTGACACTCCTGTCAGGCTCACTGACGGGTGTAAGAGGGGAGTAAAGGGGGCGACTGTCCTGGGGCCTGGCAATTCAAAAGGGCCCAGGGCTCCTGGCTACCATAAGTAGAGCACCAGGCCCTTCACATTGCTGCCGGAGCCTCCAGTGATGAGTCTACAGTGTGATGCAGTTTTTAAAAAGGCTAACATCATTCTGGGGTTTATTTACAGGACTCAGTGGGACTGACAGACTTGATGGGCCCCGGGCAAGGTGTGGGGGTCGGCTTGTGTCCCTGGAAAGGGCGAAGCCTTGGGTGGAAGGAGCAGGGTTGGGGCTAGCTTTCCTTGGGCAGTCTCAGTGCCACCTGGAACGTGCCACAGCCACCCCGGAAAACTCTCAGTGCTGCCCGGAGCGCATCGCCGGGGACTCCAGCAGCAATTCAAAGGACGAGGTACTTTGGATGCTGCTGCAGTAGAGGCAGCCAAGAGCCCCGGGCCCTTTTGAATCACTGGGCCCTGAACAGTGTTCCCTCTAAGCTGTGCGGCAGCTCCATGCACGGAGCCCTGAGCCTCTGACTGATCGAGGCTGATTAATCACGTGTGAAGCTGTGCTGCCCCGTAACTTAGAGAGAACACTGCCCCTGGGACAGTTGCTTCCTTTACGCTCCCCCCACCTCCCCGCCGCCCGTCAGCAGCCCTGACAGGAGTGTCACATGCAGTACATGGCGGGTGTCTGTCCCACTCTACTTGGCAGTTGTGAGACCACAGCTGGAGTACTCCATCCAATTCTGGGGGCCACGCTTTAAAATAGATGTGTACAAACTGAAGAGAGTCCACAGGAGAGCAACAAAAATGATAAAAGGTTTCAAAACCCTGCTCTATCAGGAAAGGTTAAAAAACACTCTGTGTGTTCAGTCTTGAGAAAAGAAGTGTGCCTGGGGACCTGATAAGTCTTCAAATATGGTAAAGGCTTTATAAAGAAAATGGTGGTCAGTTGTTCTTGGTGTTCACTGAAGGTAGGACAAGTAGTAATGGGCTTTATCTGTAGCAAGGCAAATTTAAGTTGATTAAGAATAACTTTCTAACTATAAGCGTACGTCTACACTGCATGCTTATTTCGAAATAAACTATTCCGGAAGAAATACTCCGAAATAGCTTATTTTGAAATAGCACGTCTACACCACAGGGAAGCCTCAAAATTAGTCCAAGGCCGGCTTCCCTAATGTGGACATGCTACCTTGAATTAGAGCCCCAGGAGGCACTGGGGAGTAATTAGTTTGAATGGCCCAAGGGAGGAACTATTTTGAAATAGTAGCAGTGGAGCATCCACCCTACTGCTATTCCAAAATAACTAGTTTTGGAATAGGCATTATTCCTCGTGTAATGAAGTTTACAGAAGTTAGAATAAGCCGTCCGTTATTTCAAATTTATTTTGAAATAATGGAATTGCTGTGTAGACGCTCGCATCGTGTACATCTGCTTGAGAACCACTGAGTAGCACCAATGCAAAATTCTACTGTTCTGATTTTGTAACATTTTTGCATCAACTTTAACTCATTTTGTACTGTTATAAATAACTGCAAGTGCAGGGCAATGAACTGGGCTTCTGAGTCTCTGTAAAGCATTGCACTTTTTTATGGCACTAGATAAATGTTACGTCATAATAAATGACCTTGTCATGTCCATAAAAGGAAAAAGTGTGTGAACTATTGACTCAGTTACAGATAATGGCAGGGGTTCTTATTGCTGGAATTGTTTTACTGGAATCTACACATACAACCCCAAGTATATTAACTCCTTATGGCCTGTTAGCTGCGCTCATATTTCTCACACACGCAGTTTTTATTCTGTGAAATGTTTTTTTCTTTGATTAGGATCACAACATGAGAGAGTTAAACTGATATTATATCTGTTCACACAAGAATAGAAGTACTTAAAACTTATCTGGGACTTTTTTTTTTTTTTTGCAGTGAATTACCAAGGAGGATAGCCCCATTTTATAGATGGTGGAACTGAGACACAGAAAAGTAAAATTACTTGCCCAGAGTCACAGTATGCTAGTGGCAGAACTGACTCCCAGGTTACTGCTCTTGCCATTGGACCATTCTGCCAGGAATATTATGGTTTTTTTTTCAAATGCTCCTTTCTTCTTCTTGCTTCTTTTATTCTACCTCTATGCACAGTCCATTCGTGATCTTTTTGTGGTGACACTCATCCTTTTATCTTGTAAGAATGTAAAAATTAAAAGAAGTGGAGTGTTCTCTTCTAGTAGTCTCTTTATGGCAGTTCCTCAGCTAACAAGACAGCCTTCTTGGAAACTAATCTCATTCTGTTTCCCCTGCTGCCATATGGTACTTCTGGAATCCCTTTCTTCTCCCCCACCCCCCGAGTGTCTTGTGACAGTGCTACATGGTTTATCTTAACTGGAGCCCTATTTTCCCACCACAGAATTCATCTAACTCCCACTGAAGCGAGTTGTAGTTATTTGCATGCTCTACCGCGAGATTTTGTCCCATGTTCTCTTAAGATTTTCCTCAAATGAACCGATCGCGTTCTGTATTGTACTGAAGTTAGTCACACTTCACTTAGTAGAGATTCACCACAAATTGTAGACACCATATTCTGTGAGCCCAGCAATGGTTTGAGGATAGTTGTGAGTTCTGTGGGAGGCTTTTAAAAAATATTTTCATCAAAACACATGTATTTATTACCTCCCTCCATGGATTGCTAGTTGCTTCCCACTAACCAAAGCAGTCTGCACAAGGGTAAGTGGCTCCAAAAATCAGATGCTGTGCTGACAGTATACCCCATGGAAATCTGGAATCAGTGGGAGTAATTCGGTTCTCATTTGCAGTGGTGTAAATCCAGAGTAATTCCACTGAGTCTAGCCTGTGTCTGACCCAAACACATACAGAAGCTAAATTAACTTTGTAGATCAGGAACCTTGAAAGGTGCTTCAGTCCAGAGTGCATGCAAGATTCTGCAGTGTCTCTGAATTTGTTCTCTGATGTGACTCTAAATTCACTGTTACAAATTGACTTTGCTGTTCCTTGGCATTTCAAGTAACTGACCTCAGGAGTAGCTGAAACAGTTTGCTTCAATTGTTCAGTACTTAAACCAGTTACCCGTAGTAATGAGGGCTGTACTAGATATCTCTGTCTCATCAGCATTCAGCACTACTAGCACTAAAGCATGAAAGAAAAAAATGGGAACATGAGAAAGGATGAAGATAAGAGTTCTGTACAAAGGAGAAAAAGCATGCTTAATGGCTGTAGATATTTTTTTAAAAAGAATTGACGTGTTTCATTACCTGCTCTAGATAAAGAAAATGGTTACTTTGGATATGTAGATCAGTCAATGTCAGTACACACTTTTATTGCAGGGCAAAATTCTACCTTAGCTGGGAATCTCAGTCCGGTGGAATTCCCAGTTAACAGGTATCTTACATCACGCAAATCCTCAACTTAACTGGCATTAGTTGCAAGTCTTCAACAAAGTGTTAAAATTATTCCCCTTTACCTCTGATGATACATACCTACTGGGAGTGGTTCACTGTCCCATGTAGTGGCACTTAGACCACTTTACAGCAGGGCTGCTCAATTTTGGAAGCCCCGGAGGCCACAATGATACTTACAGCACATGCCGAGGGCTGCAACTTAAGTGTGGTGGCATAGACATGCAAATATATATGCAAATAGCTTCTTTCACACTGACAGGCATGGATAAAAAGATTAAGGCAAGACTACACCACACACAGGCCCCATTTAAGTCAGTTCTGCTAAAATGCAATATTTACCTGATTTCCATCCATATGACAGCACTTTTAATGAGCAATGACAGTCCAGGAATTTAACTACTAAAACGCGTATCAACAGAAGACGGTTATATTGACTACTTTTTTGTTTTGGCTCCTACCCGTGTTTAGTCCCACGTAAACCCAAACTACGCCACAGGATGCAAACAAACAGACTGCAGGCCACATGTTGAGTAGCCCCAGTGCGAAAGAATGAGTGCTCTACAGTCTTAACTGGGAGGCAGCTGGCTTTTAGTTCAAGCTATAGATGAGGCTCATGCACTAAGTTCCAGAGGTACCAGGTTTGGTTCCACCCATTAGTGTTACAATAGGACAAGAAGCAATTGCAGCAAGGTCTGTTCCATTTCTAGTATTCTATGAAAATCCTGAGCACAATAGGCATTCTTGTGACAGTCATGGAACAACAGAGTTTTCAGATGGAAAAAGCCAGATTATTTAAATGTCTCTCAGCCTGGAACGTTTCCCTGGTCCACATTTAATTATGTCAAGTAATGAGACTTTCACAACCTTCCCTAGGAAATTATTCCACTCTATTGTAGGTTGGACTTTCAGGACTTTTCCTTTGAAATTAACCTACATTTTCTATTTCTTAATTTCAACAATTTATTCCTAATCAAGGTCCCTAATACTAGAGCTGGAATTGAACTGGAATAGCCCTAACAGCATTTGTTGCCAATGGATCTACCTGGGTAGTCAGAGGGAAATAGTGTATGCTGCAGGAATGGGGTAAGGACTGAGACCTTGAGACAGTATGGCCTCCTTTATACTGGAGAAGCGCACTAAAATATTCCCACTGATCCAAGCAGGCTGCACAAGTGTAAATGAGCGAAAAAGTTGGCCCTAATGATCAGACACTGTGCTGTGCTGTGATTTCCCCATGGAAATCTGGAATCAGTGGAAATAATTCTATTCTCCATTGCAGTGGTGTAAATCCAGAGTAGCTCCACTGAGTTCAGGAACACTGTTGATTTCACTCATCATTAACTGCAATTAAGTTATCATTTCCTTAAATGTGAGTAACAGACTGCTGAATCTGATCTATGAGTAGTGTACAGGCTGTAAATCTGTGCAAAATTTGGCCCTAAGCTGATGTGTGAGAGGAAAATCCTCGAGTGATTTGACTAAGAACTCTTAGAAAACAAACACTCCTTATGAAAGAGATCTTATCAAATATGTGATTAATATGCTATACTGGGTATTTGTTTTAGATAGCTATCCCTTTATAAAATAAAAGCATTGGAATTCAGGTGGGAGTGAATGTTGTTCTTCTTATTGCAAGATTGCAGCATTTGGAGTTTAGGATTTTATGTCCAGCCCATGTTTTGTAAGTAGGCAAAGGAACACTGGGAAATATGCCTTAGTTCACTGGAACTCTGCAAAAGAGAGACATTTTCTCTTTTATTATAAGGTTTTCCAAATGATCTCTGAGAAAATGTGATATCATTCATATGCATTGCCAATCTTGAGGGAGACCGCACATCTTGGCAGCTATCTAGAGCTAACATATAATTCCTTTGGGTTGGTATGGACTTTATCACAAATAGTTCCATATGCAGTATTTACATAACTGTGGTGGAGTGTGAGAATAAACACAGCTGTAGCATTGCCTTAAATATTTCTATTCAGTGGGGAATTAAAAGAGAACTTTATCACCGAACTGCAGATAAACATAATTCAGCAAGTAGTGGTCAGTTCAGCCAGGGAGCCAATTAAAGCTATAAAGACTGGCCTGCTGGAAACATTTAAGCACTTTAGAGTTTACTAAGGTCATCAATATTTCTTGCTTTTCAGAAAATATGGGAATACCATGAGTCAGCAAGTAGCTGTTAACCCAGGCCATTTCCCAGCAGAATTTGTGAATGTATCCAATACATGCTGTAAGAGACAAGGAGGGATAGGTAGTGAAATTATAAATCCTTTGACCTCTGAGCAGAGTAAAAATGACTAGAAATGTTCTCTGAGGGAAACTTGCATAATGACTACAGCTGGGTGGAATTTTCGGACAACATTTTTTTCATTGGAGAAAGCACATCTGAGTCTACTGAAACATTTTGCAAATTCATGTCTGTTTTGGCTAATTGTTTTTGGTCAAAATTAAGAAAGACTTCAGATATATTGAAATGAGTTGTTTTGATTTTTCAGGCAAGATTCACACAGAGACTTAGGCACCATTCAGAAAAAGAAGAGGAGGAGGTGGGGGTGACTCTATAAACTTTAGCCCAGTGGTTAAAGCATGCTTCGAGTCAGGCTTGGATTCTCATTCTGAAGCAAGGACTTGAACACATATGAATGCTCTTACCCCAGAGATACTCTGGGAGGCTGCTTTGAGATGGATCTCAATGTCTGCTGCTGAAGTGGTTCCGTTTTATATAACGTTTGAACGGTCACTGGGTCAGTGTGAGAATGACACTAGTCTGCTCTAGTACAGCATCCCCATAGAAAGAAGAACACCCAGGTTCCAGACCCTGCTCCAGTGCAGTGTTTCATATCTAGGTCTTCCACATCCCAGGAGAGTTCCCTAGCTAGTGGGCTAAAAATTTGTGTGTGAGGGGAGCAGCCTTCTCTGTTTTTGTTTTTAATTTTTTTGTGTGAAAAAGGGCTTAAGTGCCTAGCGGCAGGAGAGCATTTAGGACTGTAAACTTCCCCCTCCTCTCCTTGTTTTCTTTGCATTAAAAAAACACAACTAAAAAATGCACAGAAACGAAAATATATTTTCTTGATTTGCATAAAGTTCAGGAGGAAAAAAAATCAGTTTTGGTTCACTCCAACCAATTTATTTGCAACTGCAAGCAAACCAAGAAAAATCAGTTATTTACACAGCTGTTATAACAACTCTGATTCAGTCTGAGTGCACGATTTGATCTCTGGACTTTCAGCATAAAAGTATGAGAGCCTGCTAGTTGAACATAAGGAATAGGTAGTTGGTAGCTGTAGTAGACTCTTATCTTTTTATGTATACTGACCACAAGAGTGGGGGTTACACTTACATTGCAGAGTCTGCTCTGTGTATAGAGGGGCTAAGTTGTCATTACTGTCAACGCATCATCTTTCCTTAGTTCTGAAATCACTTTAAAAAGCACAGTATATATTGCTCCATCTTCCTGTCATGTGGTGAAGAGTAATGTAGCCATTTGCAGTTGTTAGTACATCACCATCAAGCTTTGGTGTTTGACAAGCAATTTACTAGAAACTGGGTGTAATCACCCTTCCTAAAAATAAACCCTGTCAAAAAATCATTGACGGATGATGCTTTGTGAATTTTTGTGCTATATATATTGCCTGATGCCAAGTTTTAACAGAATTTGATTATGTTCATTCAATTAAACAAATTCTTAGGGATAAACCCAAAATGCTCAATGATGTTAGGATATGAAGGTCTGAATTCATCTCTCTTGCCAAGAAACTGAAGAATTTATATGTTTGTGATTGCATCTTGACACAGCTGATGGGAAGGAAGAGGAATATAGCTGTTCGAGACTTCCACTTCAAATAGATGTAGCCAAGGAAAATATACTCTGGGGGCAAACATAGCAAGTTATAAGATTGTGTGTTTAATATACCTATTTATTTAAGTGACATATAATTCCAGCTGCTAATTCAAAATCGCAAAGATTCATGTTGTCATTTGGAAGTTCTTTAGCCATGGAAAATTTATTTTTAAGCCAAACATTGCTGCAAACTAACTTAAAAAGAACCAACCACTAATTTACCATAAATTTCATTGTAATTCAAAGTCTCCCGTTAGAGTGCTTGTTCAATAGTTTGTTTATAGCACAGTACATTTTGGGGTTCTTTTAAGGATATTGTCATGTAAAACTTTTGCAAAGGGCGTTGTTTCACAAGATCAAGCTGAACATTAACTTTTCGATACAACAAGTAGTGCAATACAGGTTTTACTTCCGCATAACACTTTCCCCGTAGAAGAATTATTTAAATGGACGACAGTGTGGTCTAGTGGTAAGAGCTCTGGAGTCTGTTCCTAGCTCTGTCAGAGGGCTGCTGGGTGACCTAAAGCAAATCACATCAGGTCTTTGAGCTTTTGTTTCTTCACCTATCTGTGAAATGGGGATAATAATACTTTGTAAAGTGCTCTGAGATGTACTGATGAAAAGCATTATAAAAGAGTTAGGTATTGTTATTTAAAATCTAAGTCTCAATAGAGACAGATCTCACTCTGATTTACCTCAGTGGGATGTAGCTTATGGATGTCAGGATATTTGGATTCAAATAAGAAAATAGTTTACAATAATTATAAACCCACGAGGCATGAATAGATAAAGTGACAACCAAAGTGTCACCATCTCCTCTCCTCTCCTCTCCTCTCCTCTCCTCTCCTCTCCTATCATGATCAGATGAGTGAATTTGTAAGTATCATTTTCTTAACTGATTTGCATGCTTTTGCCAAGATTAGGAACCTATCATTAAGAATTTTAAATAATGGCTTGGTTTTTTTAAAGTGGTAAGCTCTCAACAGTTCTTGTTGAGAAAAATAGGAGCAATTGGGCACTCAGCACTTCTGAAAAAATCTGACTTTAGTCTTTAGTTTTTGAAAATCTTGGCCTTTAGAATGGTATCTGCTGACTTTCACTCTTGCTGAGACATAGGGATACTTTGCTGGAGATTAGATTGTCTCCCCCTGCCAAATAAGTCTGTTTTCTGCACCAGCAAACTTCTTGAGTTTCTGCTAATTTGAACCTTGCCTTGTAGGTAAGGATGAGTGAACCCATGTTCACAGAGAGGTCTGTCTCACAGTGTAACACTCAAAGAAATTAAGTTCACTGCCTCCAAAGACAGTGTACCTTCCAGCTGATTAGGTTGGCTGAAGCCTCACATGTACTTCAGTATAAAACAGCAAATAATTGATAATAAAACTAAGAATAAGTTGATTAAATAAAGAACAGAGATTTAAGTGGTACTAAGGAAGAGAAAAACAGACAGGTATGGTTACAAACAAAACAAAACATGATTTCTAGGGAATAAATCTTAATTTTAGCAAGTTACAGCGTTTGCCTAAGTAGTTTAGGGTATGTCTACACTACCACCCTAGTTCGAACTAGGGTGGTAATGTAGGCAACCGGAGTTGCAAATGAAGCCTGGGATTTGAATTTCCCAGGCTTCATTTGCATAAAGCTGGGCGCCGCCATTTTTAAATGTCGGCTACACGCGGCACGGACTAGGTCAGGGGTGTCCAAACTTTTTTCAAAGAGGGCCAGATTTGATGAAGTGAACATGCGTGAGGGCCGACCATTTTGCCTGACATTCTTTGAACCATTAAAATTAAATGCAAATTAACTATTTTATGCAAAGTTTATTGCAAACGGCATACTTTTCATTTCGTCACATGGATGACAAATCTAAACAGGTGTTAAATCACTCTACCTTTCATATCTGAAGGCCAGATGTAAAAAAAATCCAGGAAGCTGAAATATACGTCAGGAACATTGTAAAGTACATTACATATTCTTGGTAATAAAGGTTGTCTGTCAACTTTTAAGTTAAAAAAATATGAACAGGAGCATAACACCAAGTATACATGTTGTGTCCAAATATATTTATAACTGATTTAGACCAACTGACATTAACTGAGATTTTACAATGTATTCATCTCAATACATATGGATTCGTTGGGGGCCATAAAAGATAGATATTGCCAAATTACCTGTGGGGCCGTATTAAACCGGAACACGGGCCGCAATTGGCCCGCGAGCCGGACTTTGGACATGCCTGGACTAGGTAGTTCGGACTAGGCTTCCTAGTCCGAACTACCGTTACTCCTCGTTTCGAGGAGTAACGATAATTCGGACTAGGAAGCCTAGTCCGAACTACCTAGTCTGTGCCGCGTGTAGCCGACATTTAAAAATGGCGGCGCCTGGTTTTATGCAAATGAAGCCCGGGAAATTCAAATCCCGGGCTTCATTTGCAACTCCGGTTGCTTACATTTCCACCCTAGTTCGAACTAGGGTGGTAGTGTAGACATACCCTTACTTTCTTATATCAAATTACCAGACTCTCTAGCCTTCCTGGCTAGGGAATCTAACTTTGAGGGTGCTGTACCCTATCTTCCCTAAGTTTTTGCTTCCCTTATATTTCCCAAAGTCTGTCGTCTCTGTGGCCTTGTCGTCACTTGCTACGCTGGAGATTGATCTTCTGATGTTTGATTTAACGGGCCTAGTTAAGACCTGCTAAATTGAAAGCTGAGAGCACCCCTGGTTGGTGTCAGTACTCCTTGCTGTTGTGAGGAGTGAGGGAAGCCAATGGGCGCTCCCATCAGCCTCCCTCTATGAAGACAGAGCCAACCTCTGCTTCAGGTAAGCTGACTCCAGCTACGTATTTTACATAGCTGGAGTTGTGTACCTGAAACTGACCTCCAGGTCTAGCATAGACCTGGCTGCTGCCTTAAGTGCTTGGAAGGATTCTTGGGGTACAGCTTCTGTCTCTTGGCATGATCACTAAATTATCTTCTCCAATGCTTGTTAGCTCGATGACATTGCTTACTTTATATATACCTGTATTTTCATTGTTCTTTGCATGTAACCAAGCCAGTCAGACATATGTCTTTGTCTAGGGCAGGCTGGGTTTATACATTGCTTCCTAAACATATTTTAAGAACATATTTCCATCACTCTTTATCCCCAGCTCACACACAGGTCATATGCTGATTTTCTAGACTAACATGTCACCAATATACATATATCTTACATGACATCTTTTGTATACATTTTCTGACAGCATGTTGGAGGTAACACGTGTGTCAGGCTTGACATGTATTTCAGTATGGTATGCCCTTTGACAGTGAGAGGCTCCCAAGATCACACATGTCCCTTCTCCCTTCCCTCCCAAAAAGTGTAATGATTGCTGGGAACCCTAAAGGGCTAAGTCAGCTATGGAGGAGTAAGTTGGGATCTGCTCTGGCTTGTACATCAACAGGATTGTTAACTAAGCTCCAACATTCAAGATCTTCACAATGATATATGTATATGTATTATAGTATTAACACAAGAACTCGGGGTTACCAAATGAAATTAATAGGTAGCAGATTTAAAACAAACAAAAGGAAATATTTCTTCACACAACACACAATCAACCTGTGCAACTCCTTGCCAGAGGATGTTGTGATGTCTAGGACTTTAATACAGTTCAAAAAAGAACTAGATGAATTCATAGAGGATAGGTCCATCAGTGACTATTAGCCAGGATGGGCAGGAATAGTGTCCACAGCCTCTGTTTGTCAGAAGCTGGGAATGGACAAAAGGGGATGGATCATTTGATGATTCTCTTTTCTGTTCATTCCGTCTGGGGCACCTCATAGACTCATAGACTCATAGACTTTAAGGTCAGAAGGGACCATTATGATCATCTAGTCTGACCCCCTGCACAGTGCAGGCCACAGAATCTCGCCCACCCCTCTTAGAATAATCCTCTCACCTATGTCTCAGATATTGAAGCCTTCAAATACTTTGAAGGCCCCAACATGCAGAGAGTCCTTCAGCTGTGATCTGTGCCCAATGCTACAGAGGAAGGCGAAAAACCTCCAGGGCCTCTGCCAATCTACCCTGGAGGAAAATTCCTTCCTGACCCCAAATATGGCGATCAGCTAAACCCTGAGCATGGGGGCAAGACTCACCAGCCAGACACCCAGAAAGTTCCCTATAGCAACTCCTATCATCCCTCCATTGACCTATTTCCAACTGGTAATGAATGGTCAATTAGTTACCAAGATCATGTTATTTCATCCAACCATCCCCTTATCATAGAATCAGAACTGGAAGAGACCTCAGAAGGTCGTCAAGTCCAGCCCTCCGCTCTAGGCAGGACCAATCCCATCTAAATCAACCCGGCCAGGGCTTTGTCAAGCCGAGACTTAAACACCTCTAGGGATGGAGACTCCACTACTTCCCTAGGTAACCCATTCCAATGCTTCACTACCCTCCTAGTAAAATAGTTTTTCCTAATATCCAATCTGGACCTCTCCCACCACAACTTGAGACCATTGCTCCTTGTTCTGCCATCTGTCACTACTGAGAACAGCCTCTCTCCATCCTCTTTGGAACCTCCCTTCAGGAAGTTGAAGGCTGCTATCAAGTCCCCCCTCACTCTTCGCTTCTGCAGACTAAACAGACCCAAGTCCCTCAGCCTCTCCTCGTAGGTCATATGCTCCAGCCCCCTAATCATTTTGGTTGCCCTCCGCTGGACCCTCTCCAATGCGTCCGCATCCTTTTTGTAGTGGGGGGCCCAGAACTGGACACAGTACTCCAGATGTGGCCTCACCAAAGCCGAATAAAGGGGAATAATGACATCTCTGGATCTGCTGGCAATGCTCCTCTTAATGCAGCCTAATATGCCATTAGCCTTCTTGGCTACAAGGGCACACTGTTGACTCATATCGAGCTTCTCATCCACTGTAACCCCCAGGTCCTTTTCTGCAGAACTACTACTTAACAGGTTGGTCCCCAGCCTGTAACTATGCTTGGGATTCTTCCGTCCCAAGTGCAGGACTCTACACTTGTCTTTGTTGAATCTCATGAGATTTCTAGTGGCCCAATCCTCCAATTTGTCTAAGTCACTCTGGACCCTATCTCTGCCCTTAAGCGTATCTACCTCTCCCCCTAGCTTAGTGTCATCTGCAAACTTGCTGAGGGTGCAATCTATCCCCTCATCCAGGTCATTAATAAAGATATTGAACAAAACCGGTCCTAGAACTGAACCTTGGGGCACTCCACTAGAAACCGACCGCCATCCTGACATCGAACCGTTGATCACTACCCGCTGGGCCCGGCCTTCTAGCCATCTTTCTATCCATCTTACCGTCCATTTATCCAATCCGCATTCCCTTAACTTGCTGGCAAGAATATTGTGGGAGACCGTATCAAAAGCCTTGCTAAAGTCAAGGTATATAACATCCACTGACTTTCCCATGTCCACTGAGCCAGTTACCTCATCATAGAAGCTAATCAGATTGGTCAAGCACGACTTGCCCTTTGTGAATCCATGCTGACTATTCCTGATCACTTTCCTCTCATTCAAGTGTCTCAAAATGGATTCCTTTAGGATCCCTTCCATGATTTTTCCAGGAACCGAGGTAAGACTGACCGGCCTATAGTTCCCTGGATCGTCCTTCTTCCCTTTTTTGAAGATGGGCACTACATTTGCCTTTTTCCAATCATCCGGGATTTCGCCCGATCTCCACGACTTTTCAAAGATAATGGCCAAAGGCTCCTCAATGACGTTTGCCAACTCCTTCAGTACCCTTGGGTGCATTAAGTCTGGACCCATGGATTTGTGTACGTTTAGTTTTTCTAAATAGTTCCTAACCTGTTCTTTACCCACCAAGGGCTGTCCATCTTCTTCCCATCTTGCGTTGCTTAGCACAGAAGTCCAGGAGCCGACCTTGTCCGTGAATACAGAGGCAAAGAAAGCATTGAGTACTTCAGCTTTCCCCACATCCTCTGTCACTAGGTTACCTCCTTCATCCATTAGGGACTGCACACCCTCTCTGATCACCTTCTTCTTGTTGACATGCCTGTAGAAACCTTTCTTGTTATCCTTCACATCCTTAGCCAGTCGCAACTCCATTTGCGCTTTCGCCTTCCTGATAACCCCCCGGCATTCTCGAACTATACATTTAAACTCCTCCCTAGTCATTTGTCCAAGTTTCCACTTTCTGTAAGCTTCCTTTTTGTGCTTAAGTACACCAAGGATTTCCCCTGTAAGCCAATCCGGTCTCCTACCAGGTTTGCCTCTCTTGCTACGCGTCGGGATGGTTTCTTTCTGTGCCTTTAATAAGGCTTCTTTAAAATACTGCCAGCTGTCCTGGACTCCTTTCCCCTTCATGTTAACATCCCAGGGGATTCTGCCCATCAGGTCTCGGAGGGAGTCAAAATCTGCTTTTTTGAAGTCCAAGGTGTGTATTTTACTACTCTCTTTCCTTCCTTTGGTCAGGATCCTGAAATCTACCATCTCATGATCACTGCTTCCCAGGTTGTCACCCACCTCTACGTCCCCTATTAGTTCCTCCCTGTTTGTGAGGAGAAGGTCAAGCTGTGCATGGCCCCTGGTCGGATCCTTCAGCACTTGTACCAAGAAGTTATCCCCAACATTCTCCAAAAACTTCCTGGATTGCCTGTGTACTGCCTTATTGGTTTCCCAACAGATGTCAGGGTGATTAAAGTCCCCCATGAGAACCAGGGCCTGCGATCTGGAAGCTTCGCTCAGTTGTTCGAAGAAAGCCTCATCTACCTCATCCACCTGGTTCGGTGGCCTGTAGCAGACACCAACCACAACATCACTGCTGTTTGCTCCTTTAAACCTGACCCATAGACTTTCAACAAGTTTTTCTCCCTCTTTATACTGGAGTTCAGAGCAATCATAGTGCTCTCTTACATATAGTGCAACTCCTCCTCCTTTTCTCCCCTGCCTATTCTTCCTGAACAATCTATACCCTTCCATGACAGCGCTCCAGTCATGCGAGTCATCCCACCAAGTCTCTGTTATCCCAATTAAATCATATTTCTTGGCCTGGGCCAGGGCCTCCAGTTCTTCCTGCTTGTTGCCCAGGCTTCTCGCATTCGTGTACAAACACTTCAGGTAACCAGTTGATTGCACTATCTTCTCCATTCGAAACTGGGGTCCTCCTTTCTCGCTCCTTGCTCTATGCATTTCTTCCCGGCATCTGACTTTCCCACTCCCCTCAGGGTTTTGGTCACCGTCCCCCGACGAACCTAGTTTAAAGCCCTCCTCACTAGGTTCGCAAGCCTGCCCGCGAAGATGCTCCTTCCTCTCTTCGTTAGGTGGATCCCATCTCTTCCTATCAATCCTTGTGCCCGGAACAGAGTCCCATGGTCGAAGAAACCAAAGCCCTCTCTGCGACACCACCTGCGCAACCACGCATTTACGTCCTCAATTCGACGATCCCTGCCCAGTCCTTTCCCTTCAACAGGGAGGATGGACGAGAACACCACTTGCGCTCCAAAGTCTTGGATCCTTCTTCCCAGTGCTACATAATCCGCAGCAACCCGCTCAAGGTCATTCTTGGCCGTATCATTCGTTCCTACATGGAGAAGCAGGAAGGGGTAGCGATCTGAAGGTTTGATCAGCTTGCTAAGCCTCTCAGTGACATCCCGAATGCGAGCTCCCGGTAAGCAGCACACCTCTCGAGATTCCAGGTCCGGACGGCAGAGGGATGGCTCAGTCCCTCTTAGGAGGGAGTCCCCGACCACCACCACCCGTCGTTTCCTTTTGGGGGTGGTGGCCGTGGAACCCCCATCCCTAGGACTACGCATCCCATGCCTTTCAGTAGATGGTGCTCCCTTCTGGTTTCTACCTTGTGAGGTCCCTTCCAGAGCATTCAGCACTGCAGAGCCTGTGGAGAGAGCTTGAAAGCGATTGCTTACCTCTATAGCATCGGGGGAATCCCGTGCTGGCCTTTTTCCCCTTCTAGAAGTTACATGCTGCCAGTTCTCTTCTTGGTCGCGTACTGCCCTCACTGGCTCCTCTGCCTGCCGTGCTTGAAGGATCAATTGCTGCCTTCTATCGAGGAAGTCTTCATCCTCTCTGATCAAGCGTAAGGTCGACACTTGGGCCTCCAGTCCTCTAATTTTTTCTTCCAAAATCTCGACCAGCTTGCACTTCGTGCAGATGAAATCCGTTCTTTCTTCCGGGAGGAAGACAAACATGGCACACGCCGTGCAGGTAACAGCAGCAGACGCATCATCAACCATCGCTGCTGTCCTGGAGAAGGGATTTAAAAAGAAAGACAAGAGAACCTCCCGCCCTTCCCTCTCCCCTTCAGAACTCCCTCTCAAAACTCCCTGTTAGCAATCACCTGTTCGCAAGCTCCTTGGTCGCTTGCCCACTGCCTTATAAAGCCCCTCCCCCTACCAAGGCTCAGCCAATCAGCAGAGGCTTCTACAATTCAAACTTTAATTAGAAGCCAACAGTTTCCACCTGCCAATCACAGCCCCCTACCAATCACAGCACAAACTCTATCAAGGGGAGGGGGGAAGGGAGGGAAAAAAAAAAAAAAAAAACCTCACTCAAACACAGGGGAAAATAAATAAATAAATAAATAAACAAACAAACAGACAAAAAAGAACACACACAACCCTCACTCACAAACACAAGCTCAGCATACAGCAAGAAAGCCCCAAGCACAACACCCACTTCTCCCAAGACTCCTGTATCTACTTCTCCTCTACCTGGAGAACTCCCCCTCTAAAGCCTCACTCAAACAGGGGGGGAGGAGGGAAAAAAAAAAAAAAAAAAAAAAAAAAAACCCACAAACCACCACACACCAAACAAACACAAGCTCTGCACACACTGAGAAAGCCCCAATAACAAAACACACTTCCCTCAAGAGTCCTGTATCTGCTTCTCCTTCACCTGGAGAACTCCCTCTCAAAACTCCCTGTTAGCAATCACCTGTTCGCAAGCTCCTTGGTCGCTTGCCCACTGCCTTATAAAGCCCCTCCCCCTACCAAGGCTCAGCCAATCAGCAGAGGCTTCTACAATTCAAACTTTAATTAGAAGCCAACAGTTTCCACCTGCCAATCACAGCCCCCTACCAATCACAGCACAAACTCTATCAAGGGGAGGGGGGAAGGGAGGAAAAAAAAAAAAAAAACCTCACTCAAACACAGGGGAAAATAAATAAATAAATAAATAAACAAACAAACAGACAAAAAAGAACACACACAACCCTCACTCACAAACACAAGCTCAGCATACAGCAAGAAAGCCCCAAGCACAACACCCACTTCTCCCAAGACTCCTGTATCTACTTCTCCTCTACCTGGAGAACTCCCCCTCTAAAGCCTCACTCAAACAGGGGGGGAGGAGGGAAAAAAAAAAAAAAAAAAAAAAAAAAAAACCCACAAACCACCACACACCAAACAAACACAAGCTCTGCACACACTGAGAAAGCCCCAATAACAAAACACACTTCCCTCAAGAGTCCTGTATCTGCTTCTCCTTCACCTGGAGAACTCCCTCTCAAAACTCCCTGTTAGCAATCACCTGTTCGCAAGCTCCTTGGTCGCTTGCCCACTGCCTTATAAAGCCCCTCCCCCTACCAAGGCTCAGCCAATCAGCAGAGGCTTCTACAATTCAAACTTTAATTAGAAGCCAACAGTTTCCACCTGCCAATCACAGCCCCCTACCAATCACAGCACAA